>NW_028319124.1:5797000-6436000 GCF_062004578.1 Staurois parvus | reverse complement strand
TGATGGTCGATACCCCTGTGTGGGAAACCTGTATTGTGTGGAACTTTCTTTTAAATAAAATTGGGCAAAAGCGGCCCTTAAAAAGAAGAAAAGCGAGTGGCTGTGTGCTTCAAAAGCTCTACATGTGATGCTAGTTCCCACACTACCCTATCCACAGATTGACAATGCTGCTGTCCAAATGTGTCTTCGTTGCTCCTCCATCCAGAGCGGAGTTGCCCTTACACTGGAAATGTATTACTGGCCAGATCACCCTGTGAAATTAAAAGAAAAAAGCCTAAAATAAAGGACACTAATGCAGCCACATCTAAAGAATGGTAATCTGCAATATATACATTTTTTTATTTATGAGTAAGGACTGATTCAACCTATATATTTTATAATGCTGTGCTAAGCAATATATTATATAACTATTTCTTCATATCCGTCACAAATTGTCATAAATGTGAAGTTAACACTTGCTGGAGAATATTGAGTGGAGTTCTCCTTTAAATAGAATTCTGTTATTGACACTTGACCTGCCACTGATAACATATTTCTTGAAGTTGATAAAATACTGCTGGCTCAGGCAGTGTGTCTAATCACCTCCTATGAATTATCTATTAGGTCAACATTAACATAAGCAGTTTATATAATAAAGGTGAGGCCTGAAATGGAAAACACTCCAGTGCCAATCTATGATGTATAGTTGTTTTAGCCTAAATGAACGTAGACGTTTCCTGCCCCATCACTTTCTGTTCTGAGCACATCAGAGAGCAATAAATCCTCACAGGGGTCCCAACCCTTCACTGTTCTGGGGAAAAAAAAAAGAAAAGATGGATCCACTTCAGGGCTAGGTTCACATTTGTGCATTACAACACACAAATAATGATCACCCCTTTTGCAGGTGTGCAGAGGTGCCATTAATCTTATGGGCACCCCAATGCACCTTGCTAACAAAGTACCATGTGTTATGGTGCGCCGCAATTTTTCAAAAGGGTCATGCACTTCTTTTTTGCAATTTTTATGCATACGGTAGCCCATTAAAATAAATTAGCGGCTATAAATGTGATGTGTGAAATTGCTCCAGAACAATTGTGCACCCAAATAGGGGTCTAAAAACTAGTCACATTTGAGTGAAGTTTACATTTGTGTGTCGTGGGAACGTGCGCAAAAACGGATGGGGCTGAGCCACACTGTGTGTGTCTTTGGACAGGTAAATATAAACCTATGTATTTTAATTTAACTCCACCAAAAAAATAAAATAAAAAACAAGACTTTACAGTCACTTTAACCCTAGGTTCACACTTATGTGGATTTCAGTGTGTTTTCCAGTCTGTTTACCATGATTTCCTATGGATCGGGTTCACATCTGTGCGTTTTGAGCTGGTGCATTTTTTGGAAAGAGTCAGGGACTTTTTACATGCAGCAGCTTGCATTTTGCGTATAATAGACTTCAATGGACCTGCACGAAAAACGCAAGTGTTGCATTTTTTTTATGCGTTTTGTTTTTATTTTGTTTGCTAATATGAAAGTATGGCAGTTCTGTTCATGTAGTGCGATTTTGGTACAACTTTGATGTGACTTTACAATCTCTGACACTCAAGTGGCATCAAAGTCACATCACAGCAGTGCAGGAACCTGTGTCCAATAGTCGCATGTTAGGGTTAAGTGCTAGGGTTAAGGTTAAATGTTAGGGTTAGGGTTAATGGTTAGGGTTAAGGGTAGTCCTTAACCCTAAGCCTAACATTTAACCCTAACCCTAGCCTTTAGCCCTAACCCTAACATGCAATTTTGGACACGTAAAGGCTCCTGCACTGCTGGGATCCCTGGTGACAAAGTCCAGAAGTGACGAAGCGCGTTGGGCCACGTGACGTCTGACGAACTGACGTTTACCGGAAGTGCGACTGCAGCCATTTTTGTTTGTGGGAACACGCGGTTGTTCTCACTCTCTACGATTCCTGTGACAGCTGGCCTCTGTATTTTTATATGTAAGTTGGCTATTAAAATTGTTATCTTTTAATCACATCATCTCTAACCCCTGGTTTATTTGACGAGGACCCTGGATGTTTCTGACCTTATCGTTTGGGTTTATGAAGAGCTGATCATTATGCATATGAGGAGAGCTGGTGTTATATTGCATTAGGGTAATTATGCATTTTTCTCACACCTATTGCAGTGGAATACCTTTTCATATTTGATTTATTCAGTGCTTTTGGGTGCACGGTTGGGATTAGGTTTGTTGTTTTTTTGTTTTTGGGTTTTTTTTGGTTTTAGTTCTTTCTTTCCACGGTTTTGTGAGACATATATATTATATATATATAATTTTTTTTTTTTTTCACGTGTGTTTTGCACATGTTGTATTCCCTGCATGAGACACGAGTGTCACACCACTGTTATCCCAATGATAATATACTATGTGTAGTTTATTTTTGATTTGAGGTATTCGAAGACCCTGGGATTCTTCTTCAACATTTATGGGACTATTAATGCAAAGACTATAATTTGAAGGTGGACTTTGATCCCTATTCGAGATATTCTTAATGTTTATTATTTTTACGGGACCATTCTGTTCCATTATAATGTATATTTTCTTGGTTTATTTTGTTACTTTTGTGTTTTGAGTAAGTCTGCTTTGGATTATTGTATAATTTAATGCAACTTTGATGCTACTTGAGAGTTAGAGAGTATAAAGTCGCATCAAAGTTGCATCAAAGTCACACTACATGAACAGAACTGTCGTACTTTCCCATTGGCCAAAAAATCCCCAGCAAAACGCTCAAAAAAAGCGTCAAAAACACAAAATGCACCGCAATATGCACTGGAAAAGTGCATCAACCGCAACCTGCATAGATGTGAACCTAACCTAAATAAAACCTTGTTTGACGGTCTAAGGGTTCTTGATTGAAAGATGATCATGATCTAAATGCATCCATATGTGACAATGCAGGTAGAGTTGAGTTCAAGCTCCACTCTACAGATGTCTTGGCTCTGGTCTCATCCACCTTAGTGGTTTCCAACTTCTTGAACTGCATTCTTCAAACAATTTTAAAAAATCCATCAGGGAGAGTAGACCCCCTTGTAATGGCTGTGGCAGGTATGCAAAGTGAACGCACAGCGTGTACGAAATTGCGTAAACTGTTGGTTCTATATAAATGCCTGCAACAATAAATAAATGGGGCAGGGAATGTGTTAATGTCAGGATCACCAGCTGAAAGCAAAGGAAAAATTTTGAAAAAGAAAATGTATGCAGCCACCACATCTAAGCACTGGTAAGCTAAAATATATTACAGATGTTCTTGGGTTTAAAGATGCTTTAAAGAAGAAATAAATGATATGGAAAGAAGAATAACAGGGTAAATGTTGACAATCAGTGTATCAGGTCACATCATAAACAAGAAAAGAAGTCTTTTGGTCACTTCAGTAAACCAGAATCAGGTTTCCAGCCCAGCATGACCCTCTAGTAATCGCCCAGGGCTTGGACATTCAGCTGTTCCCACATTGGAATTAAATGTGGAGGAGCAGTCTTGGTGTTGATCTGTCACAGTTCTCACTAGTAAAGCCGTGGGTGTTGGGAGTAGATGGTGCCCAAATGTACAGCTGACTCTCTAGGGAGAACAGAAGGTGAAGAAGTCAAGCAGAGCAGAGGAGATCCAGAGGTCCAGCTGGTCTTCTCATTAGATAAAGGGCTTTGGAGGACAAAGAGAGGTATGTGATGTGTTTCCATAAAGTGAGAGTGATTATGGTAAGCCAGAATGAGCCCTGCCATATGACTTGCATCTCAATTATACTGCAAACTCTGGATTTTAACAAAGGATCCTGAAACTGAATTGTCCATATTATATTTATACAGACATTTGTAAGTCTGACACCAATGGATTTTTGAATCGCTGATGTTCACGCAGGAACAAAATCTGTATTCCTGGGTGATTCCTGCACTTTCCCCTGCAGTGTGATTTTGCAGCCCAATAATGTGCATGGACTGCAAATCGCACAGGAACATACAGAGGGTACAGTATGTACTACTTTTGAAAAATACACCAAACCAAATCTCATGGTACTACATTAGCATGTGATCTGGTGCCCTCAAATGCACTGCCTTTGCAATTTGCGTTTGGGGTGTTATTAATAACATATTGCCACCAGCAAAACGCAGGAAAATGCATACAAAATGTGTCTTTTCTGCACCGTTCTGGTATGAATGGCCCTGTGAGGGAACAATCCACTAAAGCAGCATGCCAAAAACTAAAATGTAACTTTTATGCTTTAAAGTGTTACTAAACCCACAACAGCAAAATCAGTCTGTATATTCAGTAAAGAATGCTTGTTATACTCACTGTGGAACCTAAGTAGTTAATTATCAGCATTTTGTAAAAAGACTGTTTGATCCTGTCTTCTCTGATCCTCCCCTTCTTCTGCTGTCCCCAATCCATCTGCTGATAGTGTAGAGCTCTAGGAGTCACTTTGCACATGCTCAGTTTAGTGTGCATGGCTAGAAAGCAGGGGCTGACTGACAACTCATGGGGATCATGGGGCCCCTGTGTCCTTGCCCAAACTCAATAAAAGCCTATGAAAAAGGTACCAGGGGCATCTCATGGGGCCCCCTACCGACCCTGGGCCCTTGGGCGGTGGCCGAGTTTCCAAATGGTCAGTCTGCCCCTGCTAGAAAGTTGTTGTTTTTTTTTCTTTGGGAGAGTGCATGTGATCAGCACAGGGCCAATCAACACTGTTTGGACAGAGGGTCAGGGGTTATGCAGCCTCATAGGACAGTCAGAGCAGAAGTAAAACTCCTATAAGCTTTAACCAGTGCTTGGCCAGACACTGATAGAAGTCACAAGATTGCTCTAACTGCTGATGAGAAAAGGTATTTAGCAGTTTATATTTACTAAAATAATTGCATTTCTATGTTCTGTGTACTGTGAGAGACCAGATATAGTGAATGCAGGGTCCTGGGTTTAGTAACACCATAGGTTGAAAAGAATAACTGAATGACAGATCTGACTCTTTTTTGGCAACATAAGTGCAGCTAATAAAGAGTACAGTACTGGTACATTTAAGGCCTCCTTATACTTGGTACAAATAGGCTGCAAATCAGGTGAAATTGGCCAGTTTAGCAGAAACTGGATAACTTTTGGGTACAGAAGCTGGTCTCATGACCAGGTTCTGTAGAATCGACATGCTGGAAAACTAGCATCTGACTCGCATCCAATCAGTGCTTGCAGCCAAAGGCTACGAGTGCTGATCAGTATGTTCTGGGAGGGAGTTAGATTCTGAATGGCCACGCTCAGAACCTAAACTCCAATCTTGACAGATACAGAAGACAGTAGGGTTCAAGAATTCAACTACCAGTCAATGTGAGTCTTGCAGTCATTCTATGGATAAAATGCCTGCTTTATACAAGGCCTGCTGGTCATTTCATGAGACAAAGCAACACACTTGCTGTAATAATTTTTCTATTTGTATAGTTACATTTTCAGGACAAGCTTTCAGGGGTCACCTTCTTTCTTCTAAAGTCAAAGAAAAACTGATGAGAAATAACCAGAGCTCTGACAATCATTTCCTTAACCTGACATACACATCCAGTGTACACTACAAGTCCAAGGTTCATATATGGCTACATTATCATTGCTTGCAGCAGACAGCACAAAATATTATCCTATTTTCCAATGCCAGCCACTTGGGCAGGATTCAACCATCCAAAAACAATCTGTCCCTCAACACCATCTATTTAGCCAACATACTCATCCACTCAATCCACCAAAAATTATATTTTTGCTTATACCTGGAGCCTGGTGGACCAAGGAATCCCATTCATGGTACTTCTGTACCATGCGATCCGATGCAGGTAAATGCACTGCATTTGCAACCTGATTTGAGGTGTCATTAGCATTGCACTGACACCCGCTGCAAATTGCAGGAGCAGTGCATTTTGTGCACAGAAGGCTGGTTTCTTGCATTGCATTTTGGTATAAGCTGGCCTTTAAGGTGGTTTTCCATGTTTTTTAACCCCTTCCTGCTGCCTCTGGCTAGCCCTTTAAGTGGGTTTAAATTGGCATGTGATCTCTGTGATTGGCTCTTACAGCGGTCACATGATTGGACGCCCATCTCACAGTAGCTCGATCACACATCGTAACAACTCAGTCAGTATTCTGGTAGCATGCAGTGAGTGTGGTCACGGCACAGAGCCTCAGACCACCAGGACGCATATGTGCAGCAACTGACCATCAAGGACCACTTTTTCTGTTGATGAAGATATACGTTACAGTGGCAGGAATGGTGCAATGGGCTTTAAATTGTACTTAAAGTTTAAAGAAGCTGAATTAAACTTTTCCAGAAATGTTCTCATGCAAGAAATTGGTTTCTCATTAGACTCATGTTTTTTGCTTTTATGGCAGAAAAAAAGTGATAGTTAAAAAAATTACAACATGTAAAGCAACAGTATGCAAATAGTGATGGGCCAAAGACCCCCCCGTTTGGTTCATGGTCAATCATTCAAATCGACCACGAACTTCGAACCGGAACAATTCAATAAGTGGTATCTTACAGCATCTGAGTATGCAGTAAGATACTGCACAGCATTTAAAAAAAAAACTACTAAAATACTGTATTAGTTATATTATTAAGTCATGCGATATTTTAGTCATGAAAACATGCTTTATTGTTTCAGCTGACAGCTGAATGTAAAATGAATTTCTGGCAATAAAATATTTTACAAAACAAAATGGTGTGGGGTTCACCATCATCCATACCAAGCCTTTCAGGTCTGGTATAAATTTTGGGAGGGACCCCCATGTCATTTAAAAAAAAATGAGGGCATGGTGTTTCCCCTCAAAAAAAAAAAAAATACCGCACAAACGATCAAATACTACCAAAAGAAAGCCCAATTCGTGGGAAAAAAAGGACGTAAATTTAATTTGGGTGCAGCGTTGCATGACCGTGCAATTGTCAGTTAAAGTAAAGAAGCGCCGTAATGCAAAAAATGGCCTGATCAGGAAGGGGGGTAAATCCTCAGGAGGGCAAGTGGTTAAAAATTAATAGAATGTCCCCCGAAATAGATCAAATGTCAATCGGCGCTACCACCGACCTGAAAAAAACCCCAAAACAAAGGCTCTACTCTCAACACAGGCTCCACCCCCCCCCGTCTGACAGCTCCCCTGACCTGACAGTTCTTAAATATCTAAGGGGCGAGGCTACCAAACACATTAAACTTGAACATCAAGCCTGACACTATATGAAAATACCCAAAGGGGGAAAAAACAAATACAAAGAACACTAAGAAAAATATACTATCCTGAACATGCCGACTAAATAAAGAAGAAAATTTTTTTTATTTTGCGATCCAATTCTGGTGCAGCCAAAATAAAGGGTCCTGCACTATTTTGGTGCGAATGTGTATGGCTTAAATTGCACTGCCCAGAAATCGCATGTGATTTGCACAGGAATGCGGTTCGGTTCCTATGCAAGTCTTCTGCGATGTGCCGCACCGCATCAATGTGAACCCAGGCTCAAAGAGGCCGAATTGTTGGTGCCACTTAGCTGGTGCCTCTGTGACCACAGTTGCCAATTTATTCCCCATGTTGCGAGGTACAGTATTAAAGGTTATGATGGCATGAATAGTTTCCAGGAAGACATCTTCTGATGAGCATAATCGCGGTCGACATGATCAACTGACCGAAAGAGACAAAAGGACATTCCTCAGGATTGTGATCCAGAATAAGAAAACAACTGATGCAAAAGTGACTGCAAAGCTCAATCTCAGTCCCATGAAGAACACCTGTAAATTATGTAGTGTTTCCATTTTTTTGGTCTAACCCCTATATGTAAAGCGCAGCATAAATTAATTGCACTATACAAGTACCCTGGGGTGCTCTAAGAAACCACGGGGTTCAATACAGCCAACCTGCCAAAAAAAAACCTCAGTTTACTAGGCTTCAGTTATAAATGAACACAGTGAGTGATTGGTACTGATCACATATTGTGTTCATTCACGGGCTGGTAAATGTGACATCCGGAAGAATCATATTGTGTGCTTGCAGCTGTTGGTGGGAAGGTAAAGGAGGGAAGCCAGAAGCATTGTGGGGGTGGGGCACAGAGGGGGGCCTGAGCAGCAGGGGTAAAAAGTATGGTGTACAGGGAGGTTGATGGGTGTGGTGGGGGGCAATTACTGGAACTGATCCCCTGTATGGCTCTCTTAGCAGCAGCTAAAAGCCCGTGGGAGGAAGAGGAGAAGATGCCAGTTTTCAGCTGCTGCAGAGAAAGCCATACAGGGGATCAGGGGCGGACTGACCATTTGAACACTCGGTCACTGCCCGAGAGCCCGGGGTCAGTAGGGGGCCCCATGAGATGCCCCTGGTACCTTTCATTGGCTTTTTCGGGTGTGGGTGAGGACACGGGGACCCCATTATCCCCTATTGCCCGGGGGGCCCCATGAGTTGTCAGTCCGCCCCTGCAGGGGATCATTTCCAATAATTGCCCCCCCCCCTGCCAATCACCCTTCCTGCCCACATCCAGTTCACCCAGCTGCCTGGGCCCCCTTGCTGGCCTGGACCCCGTACAGGAGGACTAGTGGTACCCCCTTATCCACGGCCCTGTAAGTACCAGTAATATTGAATGTCACCCAAATCACTGAGCTCATTCCCTAATAACCACCCTTTTTTTTTCAATCATTCCTTCTGCTCTCATCACCATCTACAGAGGTCACAAAGCACCAAGTTGTCCAGCAAATTAGGGTCACTGCATGCAGAAATCAGGCTGTTTATGGCCACCCACCTCTGTGTCTCCTTTATATTGTATGTCCTGAGCACAGAGTGTCAAGAAAATAAAATCAATTCATTATCTAACCCTGTCATACACTTGAAAGGGTGCACCAAACTGCAATTTGCAGCCCTGCCCCCCCCAGCTGCTGTCATCTGTATGCACATGTGTAGAGCTGCAGCGCTGGGACCTGTCCTCCTATTCAGCTGCTGCCTGGGAAGGGAGATCGCCTGGTGTGAGTTAAATGACATGTAAACTACAAACCCCAGTGTGCAAAGGGAGAAATCCGAGAGGATAGGAGGGGTTTTTGTAAATGAACTCTGCTTGGGAGGGGTTGCAAATTCTTGTAGGGAACATGGGGGATGGGACTGCTCTGTATTGTTAAGTCTGAATAGGAACTGACTCACTTCTCCATGCTCAAGGAATCTTGCACATTTGGATAGACACAGACCTCATGCACACTTTTAGGGGAGCTGGATCCACAGTGCTGGGAGCCTTCAGAACCATCCCTAGGACAATCTTGGAGGGACATATAAAGAACCTGACGATCAAACCAGCTTTTGCCTCAATCCTGCAACTTTGTTTTATTCCCTAACTGGATTTCTCAAGGTGTTTGCAAGAAAAAAAAATCCACATTCTTGTTCCCCCTCTTTAGTCCAGCAGATGGTTTAGATTAATCGTTCTTCCCTTGCCTCTGCATACTTCCACCAAGGGGATTTTGTCTACCTTTTTTGTCTTTTTTTTTTTTTTTATAATTTTTTAAGGCTTACTAGTTTTAAGTAGAAGAAAGGAGATCTTTTTGACCTGATCTGTTTTAGACACTTTTTAGACTTTTAAGGGCTAAGGAATAAGAATTTGGGGAAAACTTGTTTTCTTTTGATTAGTTTTTTTTTTCCTCCCCTTGAATTCTTGACATCAGCAGAAGGATTAAAGTGGAAAGCTACTTTGGAAAATAAAGGATCAGAGATTTCAAGTGAGTATAATGATTTTGTTATATTGTATTGCCCGTGTGTTGGTCTTGTACTATTGTAGACTTTTTTTGTTTCTTTTTCTTCCATCTACATTGTATTTTCTCTATGGTCATGTGCTATTGTAGACATTTTATTATGTTTCTTTTTTCTAATTACATTGTATTTTCTCTGTGCTTAAAGTCTCGTTCTAGTGCAGACTTGTTTGGGTTTTTTTTTTTTAATTTTTTTATTTGTTTTTGTAATTTTAGAACTTTGGTGCTGTATTGAAAAATACACTCGTGAAAGCTAGGCATCTTTTAATGTGGCCAAGGAAAATCAGCTAGAATCATTCTGAACATATGTTTTCTGTTGGAGCTTCCTGCCTGGTTCAGTGTATGTTTTCATACTTGTACAATAGTGAACTTAAAGCCTTCCCTCTCCATCCAATCCCACCACCAAGTTGTTTTTTTTTTTTTTTTTTTGTTTCCTTTACTTAGAGCATTTCCATAAGGATCTGAACTCAGGGAATAGTTACTTTTGGAACCTGACTGCATCATTGTGTGATCATTGTAAAGCTGTTATGTTTTAGGCTATGCAAAGACCTAAATTGGCATTAGGTGCGCTCAAATATTTCATATGGCCCTCCTCCATATGCATATTCCTTTTTATTTTTTTATTTTTTTTTTTACTTTACTTTTGGTATTGCATTTTTTATTTTGACATTGTTCAAATTGCCACAAATTTTTGAGATCAAAGATGGGAAAACTTGACCCCAGATTATGTTTAAGCTCTATATTCTATTTCTCACGTATTTGTCTGGGATAATTTTACAGCCTGTATTTATCCTACTTGCTTGGACTGGTTTCAATGGGATAAGTGATCATTTCATTCTGTGTTTCACCAGAACTACAAGTCTCAGCATGACACCCACATATGTACAACAGCTGCTTATAGCCAGCCTGCCTGTCTCCCCACACAATCACACTTGGAGTCTTGATTCTGACAGTGTTTGTAGTGTGTTTGCACTCTTCATCATTTTGCTGTTGTATGTTAAGCCCACAGCAAAGGATTATGCGCAGCCAGGCTCTTATTTCTTTAAAGGGACTTAGGAAAAAAGGGCATATTTGTTGATGGTAATCTGGTGTCTCCAGGTCTTATTCCCAGAGTAGGGGGAGGGTAAACCTTGTACCCCATCTACCCCAGGGCTGGTTTGTTTTTCTCTGACCGCCCCCCCCCCCCTTTTTAAACCTGGCTTCTTCAAAATCAATTGGCAGCAATGATTAAGCCTTAGCTAAAGCAACTGTCAGATTTTTAGATCATATTAAAGTTAATTATACAAAAGTGTGTAAAATGTAACTTGGGTCTTTCATTGAACAGCAGGCAAATATTCCAATAACAACTGATCTGTGTATGCCATTAATATGCCAGGTTTATGTATTTTAGGTACTTCTATAGTGCCGTCAATTTACACAGCGCTTGCCATATATATTGTACATTCACATCAGTCCCTAACCCTCAAGGGGCGTACAATCTAAGGTTAGTGGCCAATTCATGCATATTCATAATAAAACTCCAGATCATTCAGACTGGCACATTCTTGCAGTTGGTTAATGATCAGGCCAACTTTGCTCAAGCCAGGTTTGGCATTTCAGACTTTGGGTCAGGCCTATTTTGCCCAGACCTGAACCCTTTTACTAGGGAGTTGCGCATGGCAGAGAGAGAATAGGGTGCTTAGCATATATTTTTAAACCTGCCAAGTACTTTGGGGCAAAAAAATAAAGTTTGGAGTGCTGGCATTCAGCAATCCAGTCTGTTTGAAATGTTCCTCTGACACACACACACACTCACACTCACACACTCTTTTGCTCTCATTAATACCAAGCTGCTTGCCTCTTCATACTAATAATGGTTCATGTGCTCTATGCGACTCTTCTCCAACATCTTCTGCTCTATGCACCCTCAGCACCCAGACTTCCTAATCTCATTTGCATTTTGATATACAAGTAAACACAGGTGCAAGGCAGAGGTCTTGAAAGTGGATTCCAAAGGCTCAGAAACCTATCATAATTTATAAAAACTTAAAAAAGTAAGCTGGCAGTGTTTAACAGAGCAGCAAATCCATTTACGGCTGTCAGTTGCCTAGTGCAGGTTATAAAATGTAAGCTTAGACTTGATTGGTTGCTCTAGGTGACACATTTGGATTATTTTTTTTTATGTTTATCCAGTTATTATAAGCCCCAGCCCTGGTTCTAGACCCTCTTGGGCTACCAGTAAACATTCCAGACCCTGTGAGTGTGCATAGCGGTGTGTTTCTTTCTAGCATTAGGCACATGCATTTTCTTTGTACGTTGACATGCGTATTGATGAGTGATTTCAATGCATTTTTGAATTTAGGATTTGGAGCGGATAGGGTTAACATTGACCAAGGTTTGGTAATATCTGTTGCCTGAGCATCAAGTTGCATATTATATGCATTTTGATGTGCTGCCATTGACTTATTTAGGTCTAGTGTACTAAAATGCAGAGAAACATGGAAATGTATTTTTCAAAACACCCTACACTACAGCATAGAGACGGGAGCAGACTTTGTTTTATTATGGGGAAGTTGGACAAATGTATTAAAATACAACAGTGTCAATGGGCTCTCAATGATTGTCACCTGATTCAACCAGCTATAGCCAGAACCCATAAAAATCTCATTTATTGGTAGTATGTGACCATTACAGAAATCTGGCCAACTGAACTCTTATGTCTGAGCAAATCCTACTATTGATATTGCTCTTGAGATGACCGCAAAGGTACATTGTAGTCAGAATTGACATTCAAGCCTTAAATTACATACAGGGAACACTTTATTCATTTAGGGATATTATTTATTTATTATAGGTACTTGTATAGCGCCATCAATTTATGCATTCGCACCAGTCCCTAACCCTCAAGGGTGTACAATCTAAGGTCCCTAACTCCCATTCATACTTACACATACTAGGTCCAATTTAGACAGGAGCCAATCAGGCTACCAGCATGTCTTTGGAGTGCGGGAGGAAACTGGAGGAACTGGAGGAAACCCACGCAGGCACAGGGAGAATATGCAAGCTCCAGGCAGGTGGTGCCGTGGTTGGATTCGAACCAACGACCCGAGTACTGCCAAGCGGAAGTGTTAACCATTTAGCCACTGTGCTGCCCTTATAGGTGTTGTATGCCAGTCCTGCCATCTGCATTTGTCAGAATTGGGGACCTTTGTTTTTTTGTTTTTTTTTATTCTACACTTTTTGTATTACTTGAGAGAGATTCCTAAACACTGCAGCTCCTTTCTGCCACCCACAGATAGCTGGAGAATCAGTGCTAAAAAAATTTATTTATACAGGATTTATACAGCGCCAACAGTTTGCGCAGCACTTTACAATATAAGGGAGACAGTACAATTACAATACATTTTAGTATAGAAGGAATAGGAGGGCCCGGCTCATGGAGCTTACAATCTAGAGGAAGGGGGAGGTGGTACAAAAGGTGATAGCTGCAGGGGATGATCTGGTGGAGGAGATTCAAGTACAGTTTTTAGTTGTAGGAGATTCAAGTACAGTTTTTAGGTGGAGGTGGAGGTGGGGTAGGCTTCCCTGAATAAGTGAGTTTTCAAAGATCGCCTAAAGGCAGACAGGGTGGGGACTGATTGGACATACTGTGGTAGGGAGTTCCAGAGGATGGGAGAGGCTCTGGAGAGTTCCTGGAGGTGAACGTGGGAGGAGGTTATGAGGGAGCTAGAGAGGAAGATGTCTTGGGAGGAGCGGAGCGGGCGATTTGGGTGATATCTGCGGATGAGGTTGCTGATGTATCCAGTGTTGTGGATGGCTTTGTAAGCTGTGGTTTAGTATTTTGAATTTTATACATTGGGTTAGTGGAAGCTAGTGGAGGGATTGGCAGAGAGGGGCAGCAGTCACTGATCAGTTGGTAAGGTGTATATAAGTCTAGCAGCAGCATTCATAGTAGACTGAAGGGGGGATAACCTGTGTACCGGTACACCACACAACTACCAATCATATTCAGACTTGCTTTGAGAGGTTCAATTTGATTGGTGATACAGCATGCAGAGAGGAATGTGTATATCTTCCAACCAAATGTGGATCTCTACGAACTCTGGCTATACTGGATAAAAAATCTCATTTAATTTGTATGTATAGCTAAAACATATGGAGGGTTTTGGATAGTGGTAAGGGGTTAAAACTCTCACCAGGTTGTTACTTCTGTCTGTGTGCCCACTGAGAATTCACCCTCTCCAATTGTCCTGATTACCGCTGTCACCGGGAATGAAGATGGACATCTGAAATTCTGATCACCAGATCAGGGCCTGAAGGGAACTCTTCCAACTGGGACATTTCTAACTGTAACAACTGTCTAAGAAAGGGTATCCCTCACTTTTGTAAAGAGATGGCAAAAACCTGAGAGGTTTTAACCCGTTCTATCCAAAACTAAAAAAAAATGTTAACGTGTTACTAAACCCACAACAGTAAAATCAGTCTGTGTATACAGTAAAGCATGCTTGTTATACTCACTGCGCGACCTAATTGGTTAATCCTATACATTGTGTAAATATGCTGTTTGATCCTGTCTCCTCTGATCCTCCTCTTCTTCTACTGTCCCCAATCCATCTGCTGCTAGTACAGAGCCCTAGGAGTCACTCTGTGCATGCTCAGTTTAGTGTGTATGGCTAGGGATTTTTTTTTTCATTGGGAGGGAGCATGTGGTCAGCACAGGACCAATCGACACTGTCCAGACAGAGGGTCAGGGATTATGCAGCATCATAGGACGATTAGAGCAGAATGAAAACTCCTCCTACATGCTTTAACCAGTGCTCAGCTGGACACTGATAGAAGTCACAAGACTGCTATATACTGTGGATGAGAAAAGGTATTCTATTTACTAAAATAATTGCATTTCCATGTTGTGTGTGCTGTGGGAGACCAGATAGAGTGAATGAAGAGTCCTAGGTTAAGTAACATTTTAAGGTGCCAAAAGATTCAAAGACAGTCAGAAGTTCCAGATACAGAAACTTATGCACATTTTTCTGAAAAATTCTCTAGATAATAACTAGGAATCTAGCATTCAGACAAGACCATTGACTTAGAATCTGCGGCCATTGCTCCATGACAATTGCAGCAGCAGTTAATGGTTAATACCTAGGTGTCCATTTATCAATGTTTTCACCTAAGATTCACACACCACTTTTACCCAAGATGAACATTTTTCTAACTGAATCTTTGTGAAATATATGGGAATCTTGAGTTAAAACAATGATAAATAGCATAGCATTGCCCTTTGCATCATATTGTTAAAGCAATTTGTGACCCCAGATGATGGGGGCTGTAAAAGTACTGTCTTTCCATAGCTAGTGTCATTGCTACATTTACCACTAGCGTTGGTGAATAATCTTGTTCTCCCTTGCTGCAAATAGAATCCTGTTCTATTGTCTCCAGGCGTGTGTTACAAATGGGCCTGAATTACAGTAAATAATTAGATTAAACGATGGCGTTCTACATACGTCGATGATTTTCTCTCGCTTATCTCTCTAGCCATGACCTGGCTGACGTGAAGGTGTCTGTACAAGAAGAATAAAAAAAAAAAAACCCTTAGTGTCAAAGCCTGGGGGTACCTTCCTAGTGACGTTGTTAAAACACTTCTTTTAATTGTCTGACATAAGCAGATCTACAGTTTATTCTCTGTAAAGGCAAACCATTTTTAAAAAATGTTTCCAACTATAGCGTTTCCACTGAATTTTAATTATTAATAATTTTTTAACTATATATGCAGCACAGCTAATAGAAAAACCTCATTACATCTGTCCAGATCTTTATTAAGGAATTATTAAATGTATGTATTAAAGCAACTAGCATACGTACGTGACTTTGACTTGGTATCCGCGTCTTACAATCCACTGTGCTGCTGTACTGAGAGTGGGAGGTTTGGGAGCCAGTCAGGTGGGCTGTATGCAAATCTGCTGACAAGCAGCGTGAGATTGCAGAGTGAGTAGAGGGATGACCTCACCAGTTTACTGCTGCTCTTTCACCATCCAGTGAGAAGGCTTGTGGAGAAGATTCCACTGTATTCTGTAAATGCAAGTGGTGCCATCCACATTGTTTTTTTTTTTTGTTTTTTTTTCTGTTGGGAGGTTTGTGTAAATCCCAGGAATGGATGGACACAAATACAAACTTTTGGCATTTCAAAGCAGCTCCTCTATATGTACTGAATTTCATCTTTGTTTTTAGCTGTTTGTCTAGCGTTAAAGTATTATTAAATGAAAAACGCTTATTTTTTGTTTTAGACAGAGTAAGGCAGGATTAGAACCCCTATTGGGCAGCACAGTGGCTAAATGGTTAGCATTTCCACCTGGCAGTACTAGTCATTTATTTGAATCCCAACCACAGCACCACCTGCCTGGAGTTTGCATGTTCTCCTTGTGCCTGTGTGGGTTTTCTTCGGGTACTCCGGGTTCCTCCCAAACTCCAAAGACATGCTGGTAGGTGAATTGGCTCTTGTCTAAATTGGCCCTAGTATGTGTATGAATGTGAGTTAGGGACCTTAGATTGTACGCCCCTTAAGGGTTAGGGACTGAGATGTATCTATGTAAAGTGCTGTGTAAATTGACGGCGCTATATAAGTACCTGAAATAAATACATTTGGTTTTTCTTGCAGTCTGTTTGGACAGAGTAAAGCAGGATTAGAACCCCTATTAGGTTTTTCTTGCAGTCTGTGCCCCCGTTTTTCTTGCAGTCCGTGCCCCCATTGGGGAGTCACCCTATGTGTCCTGTTTACGGTTATCATTGAAAGTGAATGTAGCATTACCCTCTTAGGAGTCACTGAAGTTTTGGGTCCCCCTAATGTCCGGCACAGCCATTCAACACGCATCTCCTAGATTGTAAGCTCTCTGGGCCCTCTGTTTCCTCTTGTACCAAATTGTATTGTAACTGTAATGTCTGCCTTCATTTTGTAAAGCGCTGTGCAAACTGTTGGCGCTATATCAATTCTGTATAATAATAATTAACACATTAACTTGCATCCAGGAGACAGTAACCAAGCTGCCTAATGGAACTGTGAAACTGAGGACAACTTCATGGAACTATATACTAGTTTTCTTATGGCCAAAAATTCTCTTCTTGGAGAGCTAGACAGCATCTCCATTTGTACCACCCCAGACCCTAGATTCTGCTATCCAGCCAAACTGGGTAAGTCACTGAGCAGGAGATCCAGTGCCTGTCAATTTAAAGTAAGATGGTCCCGGGTAGTCACTAATCTGATTTCCCACCAGTGTGCTCCTTCCTTTATCTGACTCGGGGGGATGCAGGTTTACTTACTTATTCCTTCTCCTGTGTTGTTGGTCGGTCGGTGGTTGCTACCAGGCCTTCTAGTTGGGCTGCTCCTTCCCTGCCACAGGGGGCAGGTCAAGTCCCAAGCTTTCCTACTTCCAAGATCCTCCTGCATGGACGTGAGCCCCCCTCCCAGGCTCCTACTCTCCAGCCTCACTTCCTCATCTTCCAACTGAATTCTTCTCCAACTCTCCTGCTGCTGAGCAAGCTCAGTTACTCTTAAAGGCTGTCCAGGCCCCTGTTGGGGATTGGCCAGGATCCTCTAATAGTAAAGACCAACCACTCACCTTCGCTTACTGCTTCTAGATCTTTCTCCAATGTTCTAGACCAGGGGGAAATCTCAGAGAGCTGGTCTATAGTGTTCCTCAGCTCTGACCTAAATTTGACCCATCTGGCTATTACACCCTGGCTGCTACTCAACCTCTAACAATTAAAGCTATAGCTCCCCCTAACTACCTAGGAGGGTGCTACATAAAAGTAAAGGAAAACCCCAAATTTTGGGTTGACCCAAGAAAAGGATTAGGGGTAAAATTATCCAATGGCCTGAGGGTTTCCAAAGAATTCCCTTTTATTTGCAGGGATTTTGTCACTTCCTATTTTGGTGATGGGACAGGAAGTGAAAGTAAATCTCCCCAATGGGACACAGATGACAAAAAATACATTGACAGAGGTCATATCCCTCCCTTACTCTACTCTATCCAAAATCAAGAAAAAAAGTTTTGCCTATAGTCCTACTTTTAAGCTTGAAAGAAACCTGTAATGAGAAAAAGTCAAGGGCTGATATTGCCTATCTACTGAAAATCTTAGCTTTACTGTTTTCTATCACTTATCCAGAAAGGAAAGCATACCAGAAGAGTCGGAGAAAAGTGAAAAGTCATTAATTGCATACTTCCCAAATCTGAGACAATTGAAGACGGGTAAAATGATGGCTAGACTGCTAACATCTTCAGAAGGAGATGTTGACAATGGTAGCCTCTATATTCTGTCACTATAGGATTCCTCTAGGTCTACACTCAACAAATTTCAGGCCAAGTCAATGCTCCAGAAAACTGGTGACTTTTTGAAATGTTTCTGTTGCTAACAATGTTCTTTAAAGTTCTTGCTGGCTCCTACAGTGAACTGGCTTCATAAATGAATATTAAATTATGATCCAAAGCATGAAAGGTGATCCTTTATTCTCATTTCATACTCAGTTTAATTGCTTAGTGACAAAACCATGGGTGATGCTGACACATAACCCTGGCAGGATGCGTAATGAGGGCATCACTGGTAGAGTGCAAGAGCTGAAGTCAACATTGCTTCCCTGCCTCGAAGTCTTCTAATGGCAGAGCACAGCCAGTGTAAACATCATGGCCATAAAACATTTTGACACTTCTGGGTGCTGTAGGAGAGAACGACACAATGTGGCTTTTCATATAAACTGAAAAGATATATTGAAGTGTTTGTTTAGCAAGTTGAACTGGTTATTTTGCTCACACCAGTACCCAATAGGCAAGGATGACCATCTGGCTTAATTGCAAACCTTTGAAGTTACTCTGTTAGAGAGAAACAGAAGGGTAGGTGTCAAGAAGCTGTAGGCCACATGACCTGAAATTGTTTTTCCATGTGTCCTCCAAGACCCTGGAAAAATTACTTTTCCAGATGGAATCTTTAAAACAAAATGGTTAAAACACTCCGTCATGTAACAACCTACCTTGTTTGTTTTAGTTTGAGTTTAATTCCAACAGCCTTTTGCCATCACGATGGACTGGTTTAAACTGCTTAGTAGATGCATCTCTGTTGTAAATTTGGCTATATAAATGAAAAGGAATTCCTAAGATTGTTTTTGATTACACCTTAAATGTATTTGGTTACTCCTGCTTCTCCGATTAAAGGGATACATTAATTTACTGAACTTTGCTTGGTGCTGATAATTTAGAAAAGTGCGTACCGATTATATTGATCATATGCAGAGTTGTAATTAACCTGACCCTTTTAAATGTCTGAGTTTGGCTTTAGCACTTCCAAATAACAGCCCAGACAACACATGCAGAAAATGAAAGTCAGAAAATGTCTGAATTCCTTTTGTTAATGCTTGTTCCATTTTTGATTCAAAGTATTAAAACCAAAGCAGAAAGCATCACTATGACAGCCAGAAGACTAGCATTTTCAGAAAAAAACAGGGCAGCCAACCTTTTTCTTTAATTACGAGTGCTCTTTTATGTGGTTGTTTAATCCTCTAGCTTTCCATGGAGGAATGAAAGGGAGGAACTGGCTTTTGTGACCAGACTTTTCATTTTACTGGAACTGATTGTTACTGGAAGAGGGTCTTCAGTTATGACCATGTGTCAAGAGAACAAAGGGCCTGTACTATATGAATTGCAGACCACTGGGCCTGTGCCACGCACATTATACATATGCCTCAGATGTTTGTAGAAATTTTTCAAATGAAACACTCCTTGTGCTATCAGTGTGTATACGGTATAGTCACTGATTGCAGAGTTTAGACGAAGCTGTTGTGCTCTGCAGAGGAATTTGGGCAATGAGTAAGGGGGATCTGGTTTAAGAGGATCTATCCCAGCCACTAGAGAGAGAGAGAGTTGAATGCTGCTTCTCCTTGGATTAAGGTAGTCCTCTTTCGTCCAGATCACTCCTGTTATTGAATGTATCTTCTACTAGTGGCTCTGTTAGAGCTTTAAGATGGCTGTCTTTTTTGCGGGAAGTATGACCATTCTGAGCAATGTGTGCAACAATTGGTCTTTTTTCTGGGGCTAATCAAATAACAAGCATTTCTGATGGACTGACACTAGCCATTATCAACTTTACAACCTAGAAGAAAATTTGAACTTTGGTGAAAACCCAAAAATGGTTCAAAAGAATGAAATCCAGCCAAAACCTTTTTTTCCACCCACAACTGCAAAAACAAACAGCTAATTATGGAACTAGGCATGATAGGGTGGTGGTAATTATCTTGTTGACAGAGTTACATATTGCCTAAGGTTTATGTATGAACAGCTAGATCAAACCTTCCCTTTATTATAAAATTAATGTTTTCATAGCTCATATTGCTGAGGCCACTGACCACAGGGCTGTAGCTTCTTCTGATAACATTTATTAACTCTGTTTTCTTGGCTATAAAGCTGGATACACAGGAGTGTATTGCCCTGACTTTGTTCATCAAGGTACAAAGTTGTTAATTTTTGGCAAAGTCATCATGGATACCTAAATAGACAACGATGGGTAAATTTGTGTTGTTGCTTTCTTCCAAAGCAAAGCACCAGCTTTTATGTGGTCTAAAGCAGTGGTCTCCAGATGTGATCCTTTGGCTGCCTTTATCCGGCCCTTGGGGCAATTTTTCCACTGAGAATGATGCTGCACCATTTCTCCCACTTGGGGCACTATTCCTCCCACTAAAACTAACCACGGGACACTATTCTTCTCACTAAAACCAATCGTGGAGTTCTATTCCTTCCGCTAAAACCAATGATGGCCTTCCACTAAAACCAATCATGGGACACTATTCATCCCACTGATAGCAATGACTGGGCACTATTCCTTCAACTGGTACCAATGATGAGACACTATTCCTCCCACTGACACCAATGATAGGGCACTATTCCTCCCACTAAAACTAATGATGGGGCACAACTCCTTCCACTAAAACCAATGATGGGGTATTGTTTACTCTTGCATGTTCTACTCCCACCCCTGGCCACAGTCCAGCCCCCCTAAAGTCTGAAAGACCATAATCTGACCTGTTGCTTGGAAAGTTGGAGTCCCCTGGTCTAAAGTGATATGTCAGAAAATACAGATATGACAGGAGCTTTATCATGGTTCTAGCATAGCAAAGTGCATTATGATGGCTTTTTCCTCTAAAGAGGCCCTAGTTTTTTGAATATGGGGTATATGTTTGGTTTTTAATGTGGGAACTGGCTTTTGGCTTGATTATCATCTTGTAAGATTTGTTGAAGCTGGAGTTAGGGTGTTCAAAGTGGGCATTGATAGTGTCTTTTGCTGGCTATGTGAAGCAAGTATAATCATTTTTGTATTTGATAATCATTTTTAGTCTTGTTCCAGTCTTTGCAGGCTGCACACAAGATCAGATTTTGGATCAATCATTTCACTTAGTGACCAGAGCTTTGGGTGAACAAACAAGAATACAATTCAGTCTAGTAATGTGTACATTCAAATAAGGTAGTAGTTGAAATAACAACACTATGAAATATTCATGCTTTATAGCACCCTCACATGTTAACATGTTTCATGCACTGTGGGGAGTGAGTGAAGAGGGGGAACTTTAAACAGAAGGGGTGAGCACAGGGTTTTACCTGTTGGACAATGCTAATTCCAAGGCTTGCATACTGGGGCTCTTCTAAGCCATTTCTCCTGGCAGGCGAAAAGCAGATGCAAAAGTGCTCCTAAGCTGTGTTTTTTCAAATGCGTTTAGGCACATAAGTATTGTATTCAATTCATTGGCTAGAATATCAATTTATTCTGGCCACTGAAATGGGGAAAAAAAGCTCACATGCTAAACGTGCCTACTGTTAATGCACGTTTAGTTGCATGAGAAATTTTTTTTCTGCAAAAATGCTCCTCTTTTGAATGCACAAGTGAAGGGTGTTTTTTTTTGTTTTTTTTTTTTTTTGTTTTTTTTCTACCTCTAAATGCCCCTACTTCTAAAACTCTTGTAAACGCCTAGTGTGCTTAGACACATAGGTTAACATGGAGGGGAATTTAGAGGCAGAGAAAAAGGAAAAACACAAACACCTGTAAAAGCAGCGGTTTTGCGCTCAAGTGCGCATGAGACCTTACGCTGGCCATATACCAGTTACGTTTGAATGTTTGTATGGAAATTCAGAAAAATTATTAGTGCATTTCATAGACTATTAAAAAATTTAGTATGCACCTCTGAAAATATTTATGCCATGCCAAAGTTTTGACTCTGTTTGATTTTGGTAGGCAGATGTGCATTACAATAAGTACGGTGTAACTTTTTTTTTTTTCCCAAATACTATAGTCACCACACTAGTGGTGTCTCGCTTGGGCTAAATAGTGTGCCAGGGGTGTCAGAATCACAGGACTGAACAGGATTTCTTTTGGCAAGAAAAAAGCATGTGTTTCAAAAATGTACTTGCATACAGTAGCTGCATGACTGGAGCTCTACGTTTTTTATCATTTTTATTTATTTTAATTTAACACATTTCAACATGAACAAGGTTTGTGGAGTCGGTCAGATTGGTCTCCCAATAGGCGTCACTTGTTAAAATAACATTCTGCTGAGAAAGGATGACCATTCTTTCACTTAGAAGGGACTCATCAAAATTTTAGGTCCTCTTTAAATGTATACTTGTCACAAGCATTGTGCAATTTTTGGGCATATGATGAACACATGTACAAGCAGGGAGTACTTTCAGTGTGAAATCGATCAGCAGATCCACTCAAATTAAATGCAAATGTTTTACTTTTTTGAGTAAAAATCAAGTCTCGCCATGCCCCGTCTTCTGAAATCTTTCCTGAGCAGGAGAGCTAACCATCAAAATAACCAATAGTGAGGCTTGAGCGGCAGGAGGGGTGGAGCCCAATGCAACAACAATAGAAATATTTAAAATTTTACATAAAACTTTTATCTGTCTGTATCTCTGGATCCACTAATCATTTACACACATGGTTTTTAAAGGCACTTTCTGATTATGCATTATTTTTCATCATTTGCCCAATTGATTTACCCAGTCATGTGACCAGATTACTGTAAATGGGGAAATTGGTGTGCGTTTACAGATTATTTTTTCCCCCTTTTTTTTAATATCATTAGTTTGGACAAATTCACAAAAAAAGAATGTTAGTCTTGAAGTCAAGCCAATCCTTCCTCCACTGATGTATTTTTTTTTTTTCTGCAAATAATTTAGAGTCCCGTTAGCAAACTTGTGAAATCACTTTCTGTAATTTACATTTCTTTTCTTTTAATAGGATCATTTATTTGCTGCTGGCTGCATTACAAGTGTGTGTGTATGTCTAATTATTTCTGGCATTAGAAAACCTACTGACGCTTTTTAAACTGTTAAAATTTGTGAGCTAAGATCATTTGAGGGTATATTTCAAGTAAAATTATTTATGTTGCATGATTTGTTTTCATGGTTTCTTGAATTATTTAGTAATGTGTAAGGGTCCATTCACAGCTATGCAGGTGTGGCAGTACACGTGTGGTTTTTTTTTTTTTTTTTTTTTGCGTGCTGCTTTTAGGGCAACCTATTCATTTCAGTGGGCTGCCCTACGTGCAATAAATCACAAAAAAAAGAAGTGCATAGCCATTCTTTTTATTTATTTTTTTAACCATTGAGCCGTACACAAAGTGCATGGTACTTTGTCACTCAAATTAGCAAGGAGCATTGAGGTACCATTAAGAATGTAGAAGTGATGTGATTTTCACTCATTCCTGCAATTCACAAATGTGAACATAGCCTAATGGTGTGTATACCATTTGGCTTCTGCTTCTCTTGACAATCTTGCCACTTTTAAAGCCGCTGGATATTGCCCTATGAACTATATCCAGTGCTGTATGGCTTAACAGTAGCTGGCGCTGGTGTAAAGAATTGAGCCTCTCGCCCACCCCCTTCTGCCCGCTATTCCATTCAGAGACCTTGTACTGCTAATCTTCCACAACGCAATGGGTTCTGCGATGGGACAGTAGAGATCCTGTCGTTCATCCACTTCTCCTTTATCTACAGCAGCCTTTCTCAAACAGGGTGCTCTGAGGTTTCTTCAGGGATGCCTTGGCAAAATTGCCACAAACTTGTATACAAGCCAGCGGGTGGAACAAGCCTGCCTTTTAGTTACACAAAGCCATAGGTTTTCATTGTGCACCATTACAACCTTCTAGCTGCCAGCGTCCTGACAACCAATGACATCATCAGTTGATGAGGATGTCAGCTGCCTGCATAGCATCCTAGTTTTACCCTTCCCTGCCCCTTTCCATCAGTGCTGGGTGTCACATTAGCTCAGTGATGGAGAAAAACTGAAGGAGAAGAGAAACCTTGGAATACTAGTCAGTATCAGTCTGCAAAGTGTATTTGCTTTGAAAGAATAAATCGCCTCTAATGTTGGGTGTCTTACGAGTGTGGATGTTAGAATAGTCTTAGAATGGGGTGCCCTTTTAAAATGGTCAGTCTTGAGGCACCCCATTTTAGAATGGGGTGCCTAAAGACTATCAATTTAAAAGGGTACCTCGGGACTGTCCATAATTTTAAAGGGTGCCTTGACTGAAAAAGGGTTGAGAAACCCTGATCTACAGAATGTGATACACTGGGAACATAGTAATACAAGCACTCTGAATGGTGGAGCGGGAGGAAAAAAGTGTATGTGTGGCACAACTCTTCACACTCTTCGCAACAACACTGGAAGATAGCCACTCAGGGCAAGATCTAGCCTCTTTAAAGGCTGCAATACAGGAGGATTTTTACAAGAAACCACAGCCTGCAGGACATGGGATATACAGCATTACATGTGACTAATATGTTTAGTGTATGTTCCCCCCCCACCCCAAAAAAAAAAAATACAGCTTTAAACCCTAAACCCAATATCCATCCCTCCAGTCCGTACATCACTACTCATCCTGTAGAGGACAAAAGACACAACTAGAAGTGTGCTTGTTGCTGAGGTTATTTCAGCCAGCGAAATCCCTGAAGACAGCTTATATCTGTGACAGGAGGGGTAAGTATTAATACTTTTTTTTATTTTCTTAGCAGGCTTGGCTTTGGGAGTTGACAATAGCAATAGAATAGGGACTCTTTAAGGAAGCACACAGATAACTGTCCCAGATCCTGCAGTTTCTAAAACGAGCCTTTTTTTTTCCTGCTTCTTTTCTATCTTGACAGGTTCCCTTTACAACGTCAAGTAGTGAATAGAAAATATGTTAAACTGTGCTTTGATTGTAGGCTCAGTAACCTATCACCTATTATGTCACTAGATCCAAGTGAATAGAGCGGTTGAATAATACAATAATTGTTTCCATTGGGTTGGGAAATTGCACATGTCAAAGACTTTCATGGAATGAAGATATGAAACAAAATAATCTGCAGGGACTGTGGTGTAGTTCGACCTGTCTGGGCCACAGAATAATATAAACCAGGGTTTCTGAGCTATAGTACCATACCCACTGCTTCAGAATTAAAATCCACTATAAGACCCTCTTCATCTGACTTTCCCATTGCCTTTATCCCCTTTACCAAAAGCCTCCCAGCGCCTCTCATCTATTCTGCCATGCATGTCCCCTCTCCTCCAGGATTCCAGCACCACTATATTGTGGGTTTCCAAAGACAACTGTACGAGTGACTTTCCTGGAGCAATTTAGGCTTAAAATGATTGTGCAGAGGGCATTTGAATATGGCTGTTTGCTCCATGGATGCCCCTGGGAGCAGGGACACAGACTTTGCTACCTCTGTTCCTAAGCCACTGTGAAATGGCCCTTTTTTTTTTTTTTTTTTCATAGCAGTTGAGAGAAGCATGACACAAGCCTGAGGACAGATTTTCCAGCATTGTGGGGAATCCGTGCATGAGTCCCACTGGTTGAATTTCTTGGTCTTTCTCCAGTAAGACCACATTAGATCAAATATTTCATATTCATCTTTACTGCAAGCTTGCCAAGATCTCAAGATCCAGAAGGTGCATGAAAATTGATGGCCAACCTTTTAAAGAGTAAGTTCTACAGTTATCAATAAGGATGACTGTTCCAGGGTTCCTTTTGGCTTGTAGATTGTGCTGATTTACTTCTGACCTCTATGATGATTTGAAGTTGAGTTGAAATATGTATGCATATAACATAAATTAATTTTTTTTTTTTTTTTTTTTTACCCTGTCAAAATATTTGTAAGGCTTTTTACTCATGTCCACATTAGCCAACAAGGAGACACCACTTCCTCCTATGAAAACTTTGTCCCAGTGTGCTCACCGAACCATAAATGAATGATGAGCATCATCGCATTGCTGAGTCCTTCCTCTTCTGCTCTAAGCACCTAAATGCCAATTCCTATCCCCTAGTGCCTAAAAACATTTTGAATTGACAGCTGTGCGCAATGCAATAAAACTTGACTGACCTGCAGTCCTGTACCTTCCCTCTCGAAATATTGGTGTGCAAATTTGGTGAGGAAAAAATAAACATTTAGGGTGTGTGTATTTGTATGTGTATATATTTTTTCTTTTCCAAAAGATAAGGCGGCACTAAAAGGGCTTGAAAGGTGAATACTCAGTGATGAGGTTTATTTCCACAAGGATGCAGCTCATCTTTCTCTTCTAAATAAACCTTATCACTGAGTGTTCACCTTTCAAGCCCCCAGTGTTGCCTTATCTTTTGGATGATTTGTATCTCATGTTTTGCTGAGCGCCTGGGCATATTTTTAGTCAAGTGTGTGTGTTTTATATAATTTTTTTTCTTGTGTTTGTTTTTTATTCTTTTAATAGTTTTGCTTTTAAGCTTGACGAGTCCATTTTAAATTTTGTAAATGTATTTTGCAATAAGAAATTATATGATGGATGGTTAACATCACTTGCAACATTTGTATAGTGGATGCATGTAGCCAGCCAGACTCCCGGAAATGCAGAATTCCCCAGGCAGCTGCAATAACCCCTATATTTCCCTCATTTAATGTCTCTGTAATAATCATAAACATGAGGGGAAACAGATGTCCCTCTGGAATTGACCACTGGTCACCGGTTAAGATGTGACTAGTTTATGCATCTCTTGACGCTTGACATGCCCTGCAGTAAATTGAGGAAGTTTGTCTCGGTTGTACATTTTTCAGTTTTTCCAGGCCTGTCTACTCTTCCTTTTCCATATATCACAAATGTTCTGCCTAAATTGGAACCTGAAGAGTGTGTGGCGCTGGTCCTTACCGCAGAGTTTAATTATAAACACCCGTGTGAGGGAAAAAGCGAATTTCACGCTGGTTGTAGCATACAGTCAGACTGCGTTGTGTTTGCAGTTCAGGTTAATAAAGGTCACCTGATTGGTTGCTAGAGACAACAGCCCTCATTTTTTCAGCTATTGCTTTTAGTTGACTTTAAAAGAAATCTCTAAGGGAGCAGAAAGATTTGACTGTCCAGGAGCTGAGATGAGGTAATTGATAGAAGCGTTTGATATATATCTTTGAAGGGTCGTCGAATGTAAATTACAAAACGAACGGTTCCATGTGTTCAGTACTAAAAAAAAACCATATCTGCATCATTGCCATACATTGCTTTTGATGCACGCGATCTGCATATGTCTGGTGAGATGGATACAATCCATTTCAAAGAGAAACAAACAAATTGATTGTTTTTGTGCTACCATACTGAATGTGTCCAACCCAGTGGGAAGTGTTTAAGACTGCAGTCATGTAGTAAATGTGGTTTATTTTATTTTTTTGTTTTTTTTAGGGCCTATTCATGCTTAATATGTTAAATACATGTTTTGGGGCCCTTTATGTGTCCAGGAGCCAAAAATGTACCTTAGGGGAAAATGTGTGTGCTTACCTAAAATTTGTGTATTGTTCTGTCTCTCCAATCGAAGCATTGATAGTGTGATCCCTGTAACTTACAGTTGTGATGAGATAGCGATAACTTCAACCTCAGTTGGATACCACAGTCAGTGACTCAATAAGACATCTTGTAGATCTTGTGAAGTTTATTACATAAACTGAGAGAATCTTTCTAAAGCAGAGGTCCTAGAGAATAAATTGGTGGGTTTTGCAATTTTTTATGTCACATGGTATTTGCAAAGCGGTTTGTCAACACAATTTTTTTTGGAAAAAATGCGCTTTATTGAATTTTAATGCAAAAAAACACAAAATATCCAGATTTTTGTGGTAAAATATAAAAGATGATGTTATACTGAGTAAATAGATACCAAATATGTCATGGTTAAAAATTGTGCTTGCCCATGCAACGGTGACAAACAATGTAAATTTTACTATCCATAGGCGACGCATTAAAAACCTTTGATAGGTTACCACTTTAGATTTACCTCCATGATCTGACATTCACAGTGATGCCTCACATATGTGGGATGATCACTGTTTGCGTGTGTGCGAGACTGATACGTGCATTCACCTTTGTGCAAGCATGGGGGAAATGGGGCACTTTTATTTTATTTATTTTATTTTTTTTATACTGTTGCTTAATGTGCTTTTTTTTTTTTTTTTTTTTTTTTTTTTTATAACTTTTCTTGCTGTCACAAGGAATGCAAATATCCCTTGTGACAGCAATAGGCATGTTGCAGGTACTCTTTATGGAGAGATCTGAGGTTAATAAGACCCCAAATCTCTGCCCTTTTTAAAAGCATTTATTCACACCAAAATCGGTGTGATCAAATGCTTTTTCTTTTTAAAAATGGCGCCATTTATTTCCAAGTAAACCGGAAATGATGAAAGATCATCACTTCTGGGTCACTATAACGCAGACCTGAACAAAGAAAATCCGGTCTGTTCAACTTTGTGACCAGCCAGTGGAAGCGCCAGCTGCTCGTATGGGAAATCCAGGTAAAGCTCCCACTGCTTGTAATAGCAATCGCAGCTGCTAGTTAGCTGCTCCGATTGCTATTACAAGAGAGCTGACTGTTGACTCTAAAAAACGGTACTGGTATGATAGCTGCAGGCATCATCCTGGTATATCCACTTGAAGTCCAATGGTGTACTATGTCAGTGACTGGTCAGCAAGTGGATACTCTGTGTTGTGTATAAAAGTGAACGTCAACCTACATACACATATTCAGATTCAAAAAACTTTACTATTCCCGAATGGAAATTATCAAGTTACAAATATACTTAATGAATAAAAAAGCAAAACACAATAAGAAACATAACCTAAATCACCAATAACAGCAAGTTATATACAATAACATGAATTGAAATTAAAAACTAAATGAAAAAACTAAAAGCATGTAATGTGTAAAATGTCTAAATGTGCAATGAAATGCACCTGCATAGGTCTGAAGCTGTCCTTTTTAAAGTGATATTAAACAATATCCTTATTCTCCAAAAATATTCCATATACCTCAGCTACTTTAAGTCGAGGTCCAGTCAAATTCTAAAAAAATAAGTCCGCAGCTGCTGACTTTAAAAAAAAAAAAAAAAAAAAAAAGTCACCTGTCCCTTAATCCCGTGGCGTCTTCACCGCAGCCAATTTCCCTGTCTGTCCTCTCTCCCCAGTGCCAACATCATAAGTGTGGGCACCCTGATGTGACAGCTTGCGGCTTCACAGCCGGGTGCCTACTGTGCATGAGCTAGTGGCACTGCACCTTGTGAATGGTCCGGTAGTCTTCTGGGTCCCAGAAGACCTACAGGGAGGGAGGGGGAGGACAAGGTCCACTTGCAAATGCCTAGGCAATCGCAGCAGGCGTGAGATCAGGTACCTGTCTAAATCGGGTACCCGCTCCCCAAAGGTTCCAATCTTTAACGGGGAGTGAGGGACAAGGCCTTAAAGCAGAACTTCCCCTTTTGGGTTGAGCGCCTCTTTAATGGCCCTGTAATCAATTTTTCATGAAGTTGTTTCTTACTGTGTTTTTCTGCCTCTTTGTAATGTCATCCACGAGCTTCCCAACCTACTCACCCCCCCCTCCCCCTTTGTATGTGAACTGCTCTATGCATGCTACATATCCCATAGTCCAGGGGTAGGCAACCTGTGGCTCTCTAGCTGTTGTGGAACTACATTTCCCATGAGGCATTGCAAAGATTACAAAACTGACAGTTACAGCTCTGACTTGCAGAGGCATGATGGAACTTGTAGTCCTGCGGCTCTCAGGTTGTCTACCCCTGCCATAGTCCATCTTGGAAAAAAGCAAGAGAGGGTGGCTATGTTCCTACATACAGTGGGACCATGGAGAATGAACGTAGCCACTCTCTAATAGGAAGTTGGATCACAGCAACAGCCAAAACAGGCCAAGAACAATACATTGGACTTTTTTTTTTTTTAAAGGATTAGTTCACCTGTAAGGAAAAAATAATAAATCCAAATATTTTTACAGAATCCTGCAATACATTAATCAGTGGATTGCGAGTGCAATGTCAGGCTCCTGCATACTCTCCCTCCAGCTTTCTGCCTGTAACTCTACAAGCTTTCAGTTAGAGAGCTGGAGGGAGTGTGAATGGACTACAAGGGCACTGATCAGCAGACTCATAGTCCACTGAAAACTACAAGTCATCTGTCGCAGATGGGATTTTGTCGTTTATGCATTCACAGATCCCTGTCACCCTAGGAGAGAAAGTGTGTTCCTGGCAGGATCACACAGTGAAAAGGAAATAGAAATAAAAAGTGGGAAAAAAATAATCCAACCACTGCAAGGCAAGCTGCAGTACATGTAATTTTTTGTTTTTGGGTTTAGATACAATTTTAAAGTGCGATTTCTATAATATACAGAATCAAAGTGATAATAAACACACACTGTTTAATTTACATTATTCCTTTCTGTATGTGGAAGATAGCACTGTAATTATTTTAATAAAAACAATGTATGTACCTTTTTTATAATCGATATACAGCTGTCACATGACCCAACTCTTTTGCAGCCTGTCTGCAGGGAAACCTAACCAGGAGGGGCTTCTAGGCCTCTGCTACTGGTCATGTACAGGTGAAACTCGAAAAATTAGAATATCGTGCAAAAGTTCATTTATTTCAGTAATGCAACTTAAAAGGTGAAACTAATATATGAGATAGACTCATTATATGCAAAGCAAGATAGTTCAAGCTGTGATTTGTCATAATTGTGATGATTATGGCTTACAGCTCATGAAAACCCCAAATCCACAATCTCAGAAAATGAGAATATTCCATGCAATCAATAAAACAAGGATTGTACATAGAACAATATCGGACCTCTGAAAAGTAGAAGCATGCATATGTACTCAGTACTTGGTATGGGCCCCTTTTGCAGCAATTACTGCCTCAATGCGGCGTGGCATGGAAGCTATCAGCCTATGGCACTGCTGAGGTGTTATGGAAGACCAGGATGCTTCAATAGCGGCCTTCAGCTCTTCTGCATTGTTCGGTCTCATGTCTCATCTTTCTCTTGGCAATACCCCATAGATTCTCTATGAGGTTCAGGTCAGGCAAGTTTGCTGGCCAATCAAACACAGTAATCCCACGGTCATTGAACCAGGTTTTGGTGCTTTTGGCAGTGTGGGCTGGTGCCAAGTCCTGCTGGAAAATGAAGTCTGCATCCCCATAAAGCTCATCTGCGGAAGGAAGCATGAAGTGCTCCAAAATCTCCTGGTAGACGGCTGCGTTGACACTGGACGTAATGAAGCACAGTGGACCAACACCAGCAGATGACATGGCTCCCCAAATCAACACAGACTGTGTAAACTTCACACTGGACTTCAAGCATCTTGCAGTGTGTGCCTCTCCATTCTTCCTCCATACTCTGGGTCCTTGGTTTCTTTAGCCCAGGTAAGATGCTTCTGACGTTTGTTGTTCAGGAGCAGCTTGACAAGAGGAATACGACATTTGAAGCCCATGTCCAGGATCCATCTGTGTGTGGTAGCTCTTGATGCACTGAATCCAGCCTCAGTCCACTCCTTGTGAAAGTCCCCAACACTTTTGAATTGCCTTTTCCTGACAGTCCTCTCCAGGCTGCGGTCATCCCTGCTGCTTGTGCACCTTTTTTCTTCCACACTTTTCCCTTCCACATAACGTTCTATTAATGTGCTTTGATACAGCACTTTGGGAACATCCAACTTCTTTTGCAATTACCTTTTTTGAGGCTTTCCCTCCTTATGGAGGGTGTCAATGATGGTTTTCTGCACAACGGTCAGGTCAGCAGTCTTTCCCATGATTGTGATTCCTACTGAACCAGACTGAGAGACCATTTAATGGCTCAGGAACCCTTTGCAGGTGTTATGGCTTAATTAGCTGATTAGAGTGGGACACTTTGAGCTGAGAATATTGCACCTTTTCACAATATTCTAATTTTCTGAGATTGTGGATTTGGGGTTTTCATGAGCTGTAAGCCATAATCATCACAATTATGACAAATCACAGCTTGAACTATCTTGCTTTGCATGTAATGAGTCTATCTCATATATTAGTTTTTACCTTTTTTAAGTTGCATTACTGAAATAAATGAACTTTTGCACGATATTCTAATTTTTCGAGTTTCACCTGTATATGGCAATAACGTGGTGTGGGACGATTTCACTCCCTTCCAGCCTGTGACTCAGAATAATGGAGGTGAAGCCTCCATCAGTCAAGATGTAATATCCTACCCCCATTGTGTTTAGCTGGTTAGTGGGCATGAAGGAGGAGAGAGGGATTGGGCTGTCATTTACCACTGTGAACACGCCCACATGTGTGACTATAGTCACATGGGCTGCTCAGATGTGGATAGGAAGGAAATGCTCAGCATAGAAACTCACTGAAAACATGTGCAGTAGCTGCCAACACTGCTCTGCAAAATCCCCAAATGCACTGGGGAGACGGACAGCAAGGTGAGATGGAGAACAGCAGGATTAACCAGGTTTTTTGCAGAATACAAAAAAGAATCCCAGAGTGAGTGAGTATAAACAGCATGTAATACAGCATTTATTGATAGTTTGATTTTTTTTTTTTTTTAAAGTGGGTTTAGTGACACTTTAAGTTCCCTTACAGTGATTCACTCCTCCTTGCCATGATGCATAGTCAGCAGCATGACTACTGAGTGGCAGCTTTCTCTGCCATAAGTCTGGTCAATGAACAATGAAATGGCAATATGATGACGACGGTTGTGAATCACAAGGATGGCTGAACTGCATTGCAAATCTTTGGTTGGTAAAGCAGTCCTATAGGTACTCTAGCTGAGTGGTTAGTGATTTGCCTTGAAATACACTTTGACACTTGATTCTGTGTAGTTACTTTGTGCATCCAATAGGACCCTGTGGAAGGGCATTGTAAACTCATGAATAATGTATCCTGAATAATGTATCCAGAACATATGTAATTGACCACGTGATGTAGGAAATTAAAATGCAGGCCAAGAACACAGGCATCTCCTAGTATTAAAACCATGTGGCTGAACCCCACAGGTGACAGCTAATTATTTTTCTGACATGCTGGCATGCATTTGCCTTGGGAGCATGCATATTGCTTTAATTACGTTATGTAGCCTAAATGTGCACATATATACATATTGTACATGCCATTGTCACCGAATCTAAAAGTGATGGAAGATCCATAATTTTACAATTTGTCTCCTGAGCAAGAATAGAGGGAAGTCTTCAAATTTGGGCACATTTTTTGGAGACAATGGCCTTAAGCTCACCACGCATGTTATCTGACTGTACAATGTTTATTTAAATTTACCAAAAATGTGTGATCTGAGGCTCTACCTTAACTGTCTATGCAGGCAGGCCCTTGTACAGTCAGATTGCAATGTGTGTGATGACCTTAGGATTTCCTTTCACTTTTGGTGAGACCTACACTCATTTTCTGTTGTCTCCAAAATGGGAAGTAAAAGAAAAGTACCCCAATGGGATGTAAGAAATAAATCTCAAAAGGGTTCTAACCATTCCTTCTCCCCTATAAATAAATAAACATTTTCGATATATTTTAAATACCTATCGAAAGTATTGCACAAAAATACACTGAAATGTATTGAATATACCTACCTAAATCCTAATATTTTAAGTTAAAAAAAGAGTATTTAATATCACTTTTATTTAAAATAGAGGTTATACTTGCCTGCTTTGTGCAACAATATTGCACCGAGTGATCCTTTTACCTCCTCTTTGGGAGTCCCCTACCAGCATTTTCTGCTCTTCCTGCCTCCGGGTGCCTCCTTAGCAAGGTGTGTGCTAAGTGGCAAACCGTGCATGCATTCTCTTGAACGGGCTGTGTGTGTCCACAGACACACAGTGCTGGCAAGCCATGCTCCTGCACCCTTCCCACAGGAGATTGACTGACAGTAGCATGAGCCTATGTCTCCCACTGCTCTCAGAATCCCCTGTGAGACCAGGAAGCAAGAAGAATGGTGCTGTAGCCAGGGGCATTAGAGCAGTGGAGGCATCAAGTAAGTGTTTAGGGATGAAGGGGGGACTAGAACAAGTAGTGGAGTGTTTTTTACCTTTTATGTAGAGAATGCATTAGGGTAAAAAAAACTTGAGTTTAGAACCACTAAGGGAATATTCCCTCTCATAAACTTCAGAACACAGATGCCTATTTTGTTTTTTTTGTTTTTGCTTGTCTTTGCTTGAAATTGCCTTGAGCTTTTGGATTTGAGTTGACACTTAGTTGTGTTTTTTTTTTTTTTTTTTACTTTAAAGGCAATTTAGTACTTAATGGTTCTTTGCAGCTTGCAATGCTATAATGTGATTTTACTTGGTGGGGGGATTAGATATAGAACAGTTATTTGCTCCAGTCATTTTCATACTATTTCGAGAAATTGGATAGACTTGCTATTAATGAATTGATTGATTCCAGTTTTTGAAATTTGTTATAAATGGATTCACACTTGTTCGTGTAGTTGGATGCGTTCTGATCTGAAGTAGAGGGTTATCAACATAGTCCCAAACTGTTTGTTGAACACTGAGCTTATTTTTTTTATGGTACTACTTTTTTTTTTTTTTTTTTTTTTCATATTAAAATTTTAGATGCAATAATTCATATTCATTCTCTCTCTTTTATTTATATATATATATATATATATATTTATATATTATTATTATTTTTTTTTTTAAAAATAACTGTGGAGAAGAAATACTTTTAAGAATATCTGATAATCATTTTGTCATAGAATACAAGCCATGTTGTGGGGTTTTAGAACATGAGCCATTTTAAAACTTGGTAAAACACGCTGTGGTTTTGATTCTTTGCAAAAACAATTGCTGCTCTCATGCTCACTCGAATGTCAACGCAACCCATTCAAGTGAATGTGGAAGCACCGCAGACGCCCTGCAACGACCTCACATCACCACCTCACTGCCTCTCGAACAGCTCTCGCTCTCTCTCTTTCTCTCGCTCTTATTTCTATTTTTATAATTTTTTTTTTTTTAAATAACAGTGGAGAAATTAAAACTATTATGGAGTGTTTAATCCAAGTGAATACACCAGTGTTTGGCTGCCTCCAGCCTCTGCGACAAGATGTAGACAACAAGTATGCTGCAAGTTCCAGCTGAGTGGCAATCCATTTCCTCTTTCTTTTCCTGGGCCAAATAGGCCTGAAATTTGCCCTACAGTCATGTCACCATCTGTTTTGACTGATTTTCACATACCATTTCTCATTGTTGACTGAAAATACTACAATGTCCTACACTAAAATCATGGAATCCAAACAAAAACCCTCCAGTTTATCTAACCTCTGCAAAATTCTGGAAATGGAAAAGAAACATGAGTTTGTACAGTCAAAACTTCTAGTTTGCATCTTCAGGACAGGAAGTGAAGGGAAATCTCCCCAATGGAAAGGCAACAAAAATCTACTGTACTGGCAGGGTTTCTACCCTCCTATGGTATTACAAAGCACACCAAAAACGTTTGGGCTATAGATACTTTAATGTGGTTGTAAAGCCTGAAGGTTTTTTACCTTTCATGCATTTTATATATGAAGATAAATCTTCAGTATGCAGCTCCCCCAAACTTTCCCGATCCAGCGATGTGCATGAGAGCTGCTGCTGTCCTGGCTCTCTGCCTCCTCATTGGCTTAGAGACCGCAGTGGGAGCTATTGGTTCCTGCTGCTTTCAAACACAGCCAGTGAGGATAGCGTAGGCGGTGGGGCCGTGCCGCACTCTGTGTCTTATGGACACACTGAGCTGGGCTCGGGAGTGCTGATGCACTAGTGCCCCCATAGAAAGCTGCATACTCTGGGGGTACTCAGCAGGTAGGAGGAGCCGAGAGTGCCAGCGAGAGACCCCAGAAGAGGAGGGTCAGTGTTGCTCTGTGCAAAACCCTTGCGCGGATTGGGTAAGTATAACATGTTTGTTTTTGTTTTGTTTTTTAAAAAGCCTTAGTATCACTTTAAAGTGTTCAATAAATGGCCAAGAAAGGTGGTTTTAAACCTTGCTGTTAATTGGCCAGCATGAGTATCTCTTGACCGTTGAGGATAATGCATGAATGATTTGCTGAACTGCTGCATGTCCCGACGTGATGTGGGCATTCAACATGGGTGTCTTTTTGTTGAATTCACAGACTTATTTATTGCAAAACAGCTAAGACTGAAAAGTGTTAGGTGGCTCATTATGACCATGTATATTCCCCTCCCTCCTGGATTGTAAACTCGAAAGAGCAGGGCCCTCAATCCCCTCATGTTTTGCATTGTATTGGTATTGTTCTGTCACATGTTCTGTCCCCCTTTGTAATGTACAGCGCTGAGCGAACTATTGGCGCTTTATAAATACTGTATAATAATAATAATAATAATAATGTATACTATTTAAAAAAAAAATCTAAAAAACATTTGATAAATGATGTATGGCCAGTGGGACATCTGTCTCCAACAAGATTAGATTTCTGTGTTGTAATGAGTAATGTGCATTAAGTCATTTTGTGTATCCAGATTTTAAATGTGGGACCAAACCTGTGGCTCAAAGGTCCCTCGGTACTTACTGTGTGGCCCTTGGGGCTTCCACAGACAGTGGTTTACTTGTGGTGCTTACTGAAGCCAGTAAAGGAAATGCATTCCTTAGATTGACTTCTAGTAGTTTAATGGTTTGGTTTTTCTTTCACGCTCTTTACTGTGCTATTACTTCTCTATTTTTACGTTTTTTTTTCCTCCTGATTCTTTCTTTATAATGGATCTTGAGAAATATAATATGTGGGAGAAGTAATTTTTGAGAAGGATGTAGGGAACACAGATGTGAAAACATTGACTTTTGTAAAGGGGTTCTAATAGCTGTGAGAGATATATAGATATATATATATATAGATAGATAGATAGATAGATATCTCAGTCTAATGTAACGGTTTCCTAGTCTGACTGTCTCTTGAAGCATGTCCCCAGTCTCCAACAACTTCTATGGCATGTTCAGTCTCTCACTACCTCCTGTTGCATGTTTTCAGCCTCTGATGGCTTACTAATGCAGTACATTGAATAGTACGTGTGGTCCTTTGGTTATGTCAGAGGCCATTCTTGAGGCTCCCTATATCAAGCTGACCACCACTGTTCTGGATCCCTGTTAGCTAGCAGATTACATATCATTTGCATGCGCCTATGAAAATAGGGGTGTAAAGAACCAATTTTCTTTAGTTATTTTCTTCGTTTTTATTTTTTTTTTATTGTTTATTGGCTGAGAAATCTTCTAGGGGTTGAAATGAGAGCTCATGCCTGACAAACTTAATTGCAGTGTTTTGTTTTTGTTTTGTTTTTTTTCTTCTACCTTTTCAGATTTTAATAATAAAAACTGCTAATCATTTTGTTCACAAAGTATGAAGATGTCATAGAGTACAAGCCATGTTGTGGGGTTTTAGAACATGAGCCATTTTAAAACTTGGTAAAACATGCTGTGGTTTTGATTCTTTGCAAAAACTCACTACTCTAATGCTCACTCGAATGTCAACGCAACCCATTCGAGTGAATGTGGAAGCACCGCAGACGCCCTGCAACAACATCACATCGCCTCCTTACTGTCTCTCAAACGTCTCAGAAAAGCAAACATGGATCGCTTTTCAGAGGTTCTGCAGTTTGGAAACAAGTCTGAAATTAGCCTTAATGTTGTGACTTTTTAATTGCATTCTGCTGCCAGCTGTGGTTTCTATAGCTGCTAAAAGAAACAAAAATCTCTTCTTGCACCTATGGTAGGTAGGATTTTCTATAATCTTAAATCCCTTCTGATGTAATTGGCTCATTGCCTTTCTACAGGTCTCAAGGTCAGATTAGATGCAGAGTCCAGCACATGTGCTGGGAGATGGGTTTGGGGTTGTAGTGTATGCTATTTAAGTAGGGACTGCCTTCACTAGAATCACATAATCGGTCCCAACATTTAGCACATTCTTGCCACTCACTGTTAGCATGTATGTTGGTATGGCCTCCGTTAGTATTTTATAGAACAGGAGCAGGTGAGACTCTGCAATAACATTTTGTTTTTACTTGCAAGCTTTATTTTAAGGAACTATCATAATTATTTTCCCCCCTATAGTACATGAAAGGTTTCAGAAGGTCCTGTGATCTTCTCCAAACCATTGTAAAATTCTAATTTCCCTTATACATTTTTACACACTACTCTTATCTGCTAAAAAAAAAAAAAAAAAAAAAAAAAAGCTAGTTGCTGTTATCTGTTTCTCCAGTTTTTCCCCTAAAGGTCTTCTGACCATGACCTTGCTTCCCATACAATTTTTCTAGTTTTTCTTAACTGATTCTTTTTTTCTTGTATTTTTACAGGTGTGGAGTGAGGCTTGTCTCCCCTCGACACTGGAGACCTCATGGATTCCTGTACTCTGCACTAGCCAAGTTGGGATGTTCTCTGGAAGGTCCTTGTTCCTCTGGGGTGTCCTGCTTGGCGCTGCTATCTCAGCTGCCCGGCCCCCTTCCACCTTGCCGGACCAAGGTAGGATTTTGTTTTGTGTGTTGTAGGTGAATCTTGATATTTAGGCTTCAGAAGCAAGCTTTTCTGTGTTACATGATTAGTTAAACTGAGAGGGACCTTTTTCTAAATTTTCATTACATGATCTCTGTTGCGTTTAGTTAGGGAAGTTGAAGTCCTACACTCCCTCTGCCATTCTCATTGCCTGTCCTCTGTGTTTTTAAATCTGATCAACTTTGGCCTGGGCAGGAACCTGGAGCAATTATTGTACCTCAAAAGACTTCCAGCCATGCGAATTACTGTAGAGGTAGAGCAAACTAAACCCCCTCTAATAAGTGCAGCGCTAAAAATGATAGATGAAAACATATATATCCCACATAAGAATTAGCAATAAATTATTATAAATAATTGTATATAAAAATGACAGTCTGTGTGGATATAAGGTGCAAAATGGTAATGAAATCAAGTGCTGGTGCTCCAAATGGTGTGGTAAAACTACACACTCGCCAGATGCGTAATTTGGGTACGCATTAAGTGTAACAGCAAGGGTCTCCTTAACAGGTAAAGGTCTGGTCAGGTGCGCAGATAATCCTCCTTCAGGGTGGTGATGTTAAAAGCCCAGCGGAGAGTAAGTAGATCCAGGTAGCCAGAGGTCCCTTTTAAGGGATGAATGGGTAAAGATGCCTGCTTACAGGAACTCCCTTCTCTGGATTCAGTGGATGGATGGATGACTGGTGCCTCTGATCAGACCTTTACCTATTAAGGAGACCCTTGCTGGTACATTTAATGCATACCCAAATTAAGCATCTGGTGAGTGCGTAATTTTACCACACCATTTGGAGCACCATCACTGGATTTCATTACCATTTTGCACCTTATATCTACACAGACTGTCACTTTTATTGAACTTTTATATACAATTATTTATTATAATTTATTGCTAATTCTTATGTGGGATATATATGTTTTCATCTATCATTTTTAGCGCTGCACTTATTTATTAGATGTTTATGATCAGGTTTTTATTTTGGTTACCTTGAGTGTTCAAGCTGCTGATTGGATAGCGCTCACTTTAACATTTTTCTATTTATTGTTCCTTTTAAACTAAACCCCCACCGTTCAAAATGCTTGTTTTTGGAAGTGACCGTGTACCCGTTAGCTGTGTTTCCTATCAACAGCATCTTGTGGAATGAGTTTATAGCTAGACGATAGCTAGTTTAATAGCTAGACGATCCGAAGGTCCAGTGCATTGTGAATAAATTGACTAAATAGAAGTCCTTACTCAAAACCTCCTGTTCCCACCGTATGGAAGTAACAAGTTAAAATTTCACTTACTGTTTGGTGTCTTATATCAGTATTGATTGATTTATTATTATTATACAGGATTTATGTAGCGCCAACAGTTTACTATTACTCTTGTGCGAGTGATATTGGCCTGCACTGCTGTGGTTTATTTTGGCGTGCACCCGAACTTCTATTGCTCTTCTTTTTGATTGCAGGTACCAACACTTTTACATTTTTATATGGCTAGACCTAGATATAAAGGCACCTTGTTTTATTCAAAGGAGATACATTTCCCAGTAGCTGCTAATATGGAACTAAGTAGGTTCTCAGCCCAGAGGCACAAACTTAATCCAGTGCAGACTTCCTGTCCTGCCTTTGTCCCAGCAAAGAACTTGTCTTTCCTTTCCATAGCCCCAGGCTGTCTTTACTACTCTTCTGGGTAAACATCGTGCATACCTCTCTGTCAGCCTGGTGTACATGGAGCAGAACACAGCCCCAGGTTACTGATTGCTGTATGCACCTACACAGATAGGATTACATATAGACACAAGATTATGTGGGCATGAAAAGCGAGAAGTAAAAATGAGTTGTAAGTGTAAACATGTCACCTATATTAGTACGGCGAGTGATCTGAAACCATGCTTTGGTGTGTCTCTGTAGCAGTGTGAACACTGCATTCACAGCCAGGGATAGGTAGTGGAAATTTTTGGCTCTTCTGTTGCTATGTTTGTTCCTCTAATGGGGAGATTGCACAAGTATACTCAAATCATAAGCATACTAAGAGTATATAAGTGTACTGTCATTCCCAGGACTTTTAGCTATTGTCCCTAAATATGTACCGGTAAATACCTTGTGGCTCATCGTGCACTGCTACTTGTAGTACTTATGCAATCAATGCCTGAAATATTGGTTTCTGTTGCAAATATTGTAGCTGTTCACTTGTTTTCTTGTTTTCTTTTGCAAGAAGAATGCGTTCGATTAGTCTAGTACCCACACGAGTCACTGTAGGGTTTTCTGTTTATGTTCATCTCTTATGGAGAGGAAAAAGCTTTCCTAAAAAGAAAATGGCTTTACTAGAAAAGACTCCAATGTATATTGCTTCTTTCCAGACGAGAACATCTTTATCTGTTCTAGAAATCTTGTTTGTACATCACTTGCAAGACCCTCACCTAGAGAGTGTCTATATGTGAAGACCCATTTCCCATAATGCAACAACAAATTATTGCTGTCAACATTTAGAAATCGTTTCAATGGTCAGGATTTGTTTCCTGCCGGACCAGTGAAACTTAAGCCTAGTACATACGATGAGAAAATTGGACGAATAATATGATTTTCGGAGCAATTGTCTGATAATCTGATCCTTAGTACATCGCTTTCAAGAGCCGATCACAACAGTTGATGCAAAATTATCCAAAGGGACAAGCGTGAAAATTTTCGATACGATACTAGAACGAACAATTTTGTTTAATTAGTATAGTATTCATTCGAAAAAAATCAAGCGACCAAAACCATGCATGCTTGGAAACCAAAGTAACTTCTTCATTTTTGATATGCGAATAGCATGCAAAAAAAGACGATCATTCATCTGATATTCTCATCTCGTGTATGAGGTTTTAGCAAATCGAAGGGAAGATTGCTTCTGAGAAAGACAGATTACTACATTTCACATTAGAACAGGTCCTAGGACCCACTTATTCCATGTTTAAATCTCTAAACTGATCTAAAAATATGAATGTAAAAGGAAAACATTAAAATATTCACTTTCACGTTACAGAAATAGAGTTCCCCGCCAATATGGTTAGTTCTGCAGCAGTGAAAATCACCAGCCTTACTGCTATGGCTAACCAGAGATTTGTCTGCCAACAGTTAAAGTGCATCTGTAGCCAATTTTTCTTTTCTTTTTTTTTTGCATAGGGGAAGGCATGATATTTTTGTTAACATGTATGTGTTTCATTTGGGGACATTTCCTCTAAATTTCCAGCCTAGAGACAACAGGGAGTGAGAGGAAATTTCTTCCAAATCTTGCCCATTATAAGATTTCCCCTCCATTCCTTTTTCTATTGCCAACCATTAAAAACGTATCAGTCTCTGGCCTACGGACATTGTTTACTAGGACAGCTAGGGTGAATTCCCCCAATGGACACAGCATTAAGAACCTGGCAGACATTCTAAACCTTCACTCCCTTGTCCAAGACTAGGTTTGAATAGAGATGCATTTTAAAACAAACTTGTAGTTGAGATTAAATGTTTAAATTTAAGCTTGCATATTATGTTTGAAAAGGTGTATGAGTGTTTCACCACCTTTATTATAAACCCCTTCAATGATAGCTGTAACATCCTCAATATCTTGTATAAATGTCTGCCTCATGTGACAGTTTCTAGGCTTGGCGGGAAGTCAAAAACCGGTTCAAGTAAAGCTGAAGGTGCATTCCTGTAGGCCATACAGGCTTAGGTTTAGTTAAATTGATCTTAAGTAGAGGTTAATTTTCAAAAGTATTTCTCCAAGTAATGGTTGTCACGCAATTTTGCCACCTCCCAATCGTATCAGACTCCCGACTCCAATAAGACACAAATAAAATGCCTATAGAAAGTGGTTGGACAGTACATCATTGTGAAGGCTTTATTAATACTTTTTGGTTGTCACAGCAGGTCAGCCCTACTTTACCCTTGTCACTTATCACAAAAGGCTCAACCCCTCCTCTCAAAGCATGACATCATCTCTGGATGATCCCATGCCTGGTATTTTTTTCCTCAATATTCAATATGAGCCATGGAAGTTTTATTGCACTTCTTAAGATGATTGGTGTTGAATCTGAATTGCAGAAATGCAATCAACTGATTGTACAGTTTATCAGAAATATAGGGTTCTTCCAAGCAAAATAAAATCCAGGGACAAACCTTAACAACCTAGTCCTGTCTTGAGAGAATATTTAAAAAAAAAAAAAAAAAAGTATAATTTATTATTTTTATATTCTATATAAAAGACATAGGACTTAAAAAAAAAAAGTTGTGTAACAACAAACTGGCATATAACAGTAACAAGATGTATCAATTGGCTAATGATGTAAAGGCTAAAATTATTGTTGCTGAAGCAAAAAAAATCAGATCACATCTGTAACACCTGATACATTTGGGAACCAAGTTACATTTGTGAACTCTTTTTTTCACTTTAGAAGGCAAATTGCCTCTGGTGAAGCACATATTACAGGATACCTATTTTTCCATTACTGCCCTATTTTTTTTTCTCAAAAGATTCCAGAACATTTAGACATTTGTGGTTAAATATTGTTATTTTTTAAACCAAAGTCTCTGAGCGCCTTAACAGTTAATGTTGTCAAGTCAGCATTGACTGCAGAGAGTCTAAAGTGTAAACATTTACTTATACTTAGTACAGTTTAACCTTACTGAGCAGCCTTTGTATCTGGGAGGTAAAGCAATGTTCTTTGTCCTAGGAAAGAAGATAAAGATGCACTCCAGAAAAAAAACATGTGTACCCATTACATCGAAATCAACAAATGCATTTTACATGAAACTTCTAGAAGTTCCTGAATTTTTCCTGATGAGAATGAAGAACCACACAGGAAATTTGAACATTCAGATATGTAACTTTGTTGTATGGTTTCTGGGGGTTAGAATGCACTCCTTTCATAAGGGCTTTTGAGTTTATGATGTATGCTAGACTGAAAACTAGGTATGTAGTTGAGTTGGATGAGTATTATATAGCACATTATAATTAGGTTGCTGCCTAAAACAGCTGCTGACATGTGGTTCAATAACCATATCTCGTGTTCAGTCTGGCCTATATCATACTCTCAAAAGACCTGAAGAGAGTGTTTTCTGACCCTCAAACCGCACTGGCTGTATGGCAAATCTTTTATCCTATATTGGAATAAATTAATCTGGATGTTCAAATTCCCAGTCTGGTGCTTCATGTTCAGATTTTTTTTTTTTTGTAGACACAAACCTAGGAAGTGGAGATCCTTTGACAACCAATAACCCAGATGCCCTGTCCAAATCCATTTTTTTTTTTTTTTTTTTTTTTTTTTTATATAACTCTTACAACATTGGGATAATTCTAAATCCCCAGTGCTTATATTCCATTTTCCCCAAACTGAATCCAGTTAAGCTGGCCATGGATGGACCAAAATTTGGCCACTTCAGCAGGGACAAGACAAATTTCAGAGTGTGGTCATCCCCATTTAACAGAAGTAAGTCATTACATCAATTCTGTCAACAGCCAACCTGGAAAACCTTTGTCCAACAGAAGATGCAGCTGTTTGGTGAATTTTGACAGTGGACATTCTTAGTTATCAGAATACAATGTTCCATCAGATGAGGATTCTTCCATCCACCTTGCTTGTGTGGATAGAGGATTTTTTTTTTATTTATGCAAAGTATCTATGGCCAGCTAGTGCTCCTTCATTGCACAATCCGCAAACTCCAGTGAGTGCAAGGCAAAACTGTGATGTGGCTATATTAGATGAGGACCTGGTTAACAAGACTGAACAGAATTTTAAATCCTTTGCTGTTCTCTCGCTTTCGATCCTTGTGATGGTGGTCACCAGGATGACTAGAGAAGGTGAAGCCATAATTGCCAAATAAAAATGGAAATTGAAGAGTCACACCACTGCTAAGATTGGTCCAGATACAGCTTCATCTCCATAAAAGTAAGGAGGACAGTCCAAGGACGGCTACTCTTTGGATTGTCCTCCTGACTTTTATTGGAATAATGTTGTATCAGAACCTCTTAGCAATTGTGTGGCTCTTCAATTTCCATTTTTGTTAGGTTACACTACAAACAAAGGAAACCATGGAAATCCTCTGGGATGTACAAGCTACCTGTCCAGGAACCAGATTATTTATATCAACATCAATACTTTAAGATAGCAATACTGATAGGATAACCTTATGGTCCCAGTGCTATTTTTCCACCTTCCTCAGCTGTAAAAACCTGACTGGTTCCAACCCCTCCCAAATTTCACAAAGGTCTCATTCATACTATGGATGTGTTTAGGTTAGCTGTGCTTAGAGAAGATAGAATTCTGTGCATCCAGGGTATGACTAGAAACTCCCAAGGCCTCATGTACACTGGGCATTTACCCCTGTTTATCAAAACCTGGATATTTCACCTGTGCCTTTTGGGTGACTGAAAATGCCAGGATTTGATGCACAGGGACTAATTTCCCAGTGTGCATGTAGCCTGAGGCCCTGTTCATCTAAGCAAGGGTCATGCTTACCTGCATGGAGATGTACAAGCTTTCGTGCTTCCCCATGCAGACTGTGCCATTGATGTCTATTGGGACTCAGTGGCTGTTCCCAATTTAACATTCATGCAGGTGCATGGCCCCAAATGCAGACATTTTTGTGTTCAGGACTATGCAGCCACACGAATATCAAATTGGGAGCTGCGGCTTTGTGCACGAAACACCTGTACCTCCCCATGTGGATAAACACGACCCTTGCACGAGTGTACACTGAATGAGATGAAAATGTGGCCAAATGCAGGGAAAATCAAAAAGCAGGAAAAAGTGATCTGGCAGAGATAAAGGTTGTGTATACTTCTCGAATAACTGTAGAGAACTATACACAGGAGTGCCAGTGTGCATGAGACCTAAAACTAATTTTTTTAAAAAAAGTGTTTGTCTTTAGATTCACCTTTCAAAAAGTGTTTTGTCTTTAGATAACCATAGATCAAGTGGGGTTATTTTAAATCCTAACGAAAAACCTCTTTAATGTGGCTCTTTGTGAGTGTGTGTGTGGTGTAGATGTTAATTTTCCCTTTTTCCTATCCCTTTTTTATTAGCTAAATACTAGTTTCATCGGATTTCCTGATCAGTGAAAGCTCTGTGCCAAAAAAAAAATAACAACTTCCACTGATGTGGGGATTGCAGCTTGTGTGCCTTTCCATTCAGGCCGCAGCTTGTGTTTAGAATGAAAGCTCTGTCACACACACTCTGCTGAGAGGAAGTAGATTAACATATATAAACAGTCATTTTGACCCATACACTTCATTAGCCAAAGGGGCCAGCAACATTTTTGTGCTGCTTCACACAAGGAGCACTAAGGAAGCTTTTGTGTCTGGGCTTGTGAGGAAAGGGGGGGAGGGGAGCGCCCACTTCACAAGAGGGGTGAGGGGTAAAAATCACACTTAAGAAAAGCAAAAGGTCAGAGGCCAACTGGAACAGCTGGGGCCCTGTGTATGCGTGTATATATGTTCGTTTTTTTTTCTTCAGGAATTAATCCTGAGGAATAAAATCTTGACTTGAAATTCTAAAGCACTCATCCATGTAACCCTTTTCTGATCTTCTTTTCACCAGATAATTTACAAATAAAGTACAGTTTAGCATATTTTTTAATATTCTTTGTAGGTTTGGATTGCATTGTGACCTCTCATTTTGTATAAAAATTGCTAAAATGTAAAAGTAAACTTTCACCTCCAGGTCATCTAAGGCTCATTGCCTCCGCAATATGAATTGGCATCACTTCCCCACCACCATTCTTGTCTAGGTAAAAATGAGCTGTTCCTGCTGCCTCAGCATCCTGGAATTCTTTGTCCCATATCCCAGGAGGCTGCAGGAATAGGGAATAACAAAGGTCAGTTGGGCAGGGCTGTGGTCTTCATCGGAGGCCACCTGCCTGACCCAGAAGAGGCAGCTGGCTTCCAATGCCTGAAGCCAGCCATAGGCGTTCGAATCTCAGCTGGTTCAGCAGGATCCGGTTGCGATTTTGAACCATGTGTGGGATAGCTGAATGTAGCCACGTTGATTGATCAATCAACTTGGGTACAACCAGCCTGCAGGATTTTACATGAGATTATTGCTAGCAGCTGGTATAGCCACTAGCAATAATCACTGTTTTTTTTCCCGGCAGGGACAGCTTCCCATGCCTCCCTGCCGGAAGAACACACCCTTGGTTGCAGGAAAGACATTCGCACTGTCTACAGTTGCAAGAAAAAGTATGTGAACCCCTTGGGATTACGTGGAGTTTTGCATGAATTGGGCATAAAATGTGCTCTGAACGTCATCTAAGTCACAACAATAGAAGAACACAGTCTGCTGAACATAATACTACACAAACAGATGTTGCCATGGTTTAATTGCACATAACATGTAAACATTCACAGTGCAGGGAGGAAAAAGTATGTGAACCTTTTGGACTTAATAACTGGTTGACCCTCCTTTGGCAGCAATAACCTCAACCAAACGTTTCCTGTAGTTGCAGATCAGACCTGCACAACGATCTGGAGTAATTTTGGACCACTCCTCTTCACAAAACTGTTTCAGTGAAGCAATATTCTTGGGATGTCTGATGTGAATCGCTCTCTTAAGGTCATGCCACAGCATTTCAATCGGGTTGAGGTCAGGACTCTGACTGGGCCACTCCAGAAGACGTATTCTGTGCTGTTGCAGCCATTGTTTTGTTGAATTACTTGTATGCTTTGGGTCATTGTCCTGTTGCATCACCCATCCTCTGCGTAGCTTCAGTTGGCGAACAGATGGTCGTACGTTTTCCTGAAAAATGTCTTGATAAACTCTGGAATTCATTTTCCCATCAATGACAACAATCCGTCCAGGCCCTGAGGCAGCAAAGCAGCCCCAAACCATGATGCTCCCTCCACCATGTTTTACAGTGGGGATGAGGTTTTGATGTTGGTGTGCTGTGCCTTTTTTTTTTCTCCACACATAGTGTTGTTTGTTCTTCCCAAACAACTCAATCTTGGTTTCATCTGTCCACAGTAGATTTTGCCAGTAGTGCTGTGGAACATCCAGGTGCTCTTTTGCAAACTTCAAACGTGCTGCAATATTCTTTTTGGACAACAATGGCTTCCTCCGTGGTGTCCTCCCATGTACTCCATTCTTGTTTAATGTTTTTCTTATTGTAGATGTGTCAACAAAAATGTTAGCATGTGCCAGAGATTTCTGTAGGTCTTTAGCTGACACTCTGGGATTCTTCTTTACCTCATGCAGCATTCTGCGCTGTGCTCTTGCAGTCATTTTTGCAGGACGACCACGCCTAGGGAGAGTAGCAACAGTGCTAAACTTTCTCCATTTGTAGACAGTCTGTCTTACTGTGGACACATGAACATCAAGGCTTTTGGAGATACTTTTGTAACCCTTTCCAGCTTCATGCAAGTCAACAATTCTTGATCGTAGGTCTTGTGAGAGCTCTTTTTTCTGCGAGGCATGGTTCACATCAGACAGTGCTTCTTGAAACCAGTAAACCCAAAACAGGTGTGTGTTTTTTAAGGGCAGGACAGCTGTCAGCAACACATCCAATATCATCACACTGATTGGAGTCAAGGTTGTCTCACTCCTGGCTCCAATTAGCTCTGGGAGAAGTCATTAAGCTAGGGCCTCACATACTTTTTCCTCCCTGCACTGTGAATGTTTACATGTTATGTGCAATTAAACCATGGCAACATCTAATGTTTGTGTAGTATTATGTTCAGCAGACTGTGTTCTTCTATTGTGACTTAGATGACGTTCAGAGCACATTTTATGCCCAATTCATGCAAAACTCCACGTAATCCCAAGGGGTTCACATACTTTTTCTTGCAACTGTATGGCCAGCCTGAGTAAGACCAAGATGGCTGTGCGGGATCTGTGCTGCTGCACCTGATCAGCGGATCGCAACAGGTCAATGCTGGATCTACTGGGCAGGTGAGTATCTGAATCCGGGACAGCAGTGCATGAAATGTAGGTTTAGCTAAAAAAAAAAAAAATCATAGGAGTGACGGAAGTTCCTCTTTAAAGTGACCTGATCAGGCTTAAGCAAAACTGTTTGAAAGAAGCAGGATAATACTTCCCTGACCAGTTGGCAAGTTAGCTTAAAGCAGTACTGAAATTGCACTGTAAGAAGCAGTGAGCAGGCAGGCTTTTACTGCAGAATAGACATGCACTTTCCCTCCTACTATAGAATACCCCTACATACCTGCTCACTGTGTTCTCTGGGGCTGTACACTGAACTGTGCAGCGTAGCCACACACATGTGCAGGAGTGAGATCATCCACTGTCAGCCAATGAAGTGGCCCAAAGACCAGCACTCTGAAGAAGATACCAGCATCAGTTCAGGACTGTTGGACAGATAAGTGTTAGGATTTTAGTTCCACTTTAAGCTTTTCTCCCCATTGCCAGTACCATCCAACATACAGTATCTGGCCTCTAGAATAGAGCAGTGTTTCTCAACCAGAGTGCCATGGCACCCTAGTGTGTCATTTGAGTTCCCCTGGGGTGCAATGAGCACAAGACTCAGTTTGTCTTTGGTCAGAGATAGATGAAAGGACTCTGTGATTGGGGGACTCTATGGAGTTGGGGAGTCTCTGATGTGATGGAGGGGACTGTGTCATGGGGAAAAGTGAGCATGGCTTCAAATCTTTGCAGGACACAGTAGTGTTGTAGGACCAGCAGGTTGGACACTACCCCACACACCAGGGATGTTGGATCATGTTGGCTCACAGCACTTGCAAGAGACCTGCCAGACAGGTAAGTATAAACATGCTTCTTTCACAGGGTTTTGCTGTTTGAATTTCTTTTATCCCACTAACCGGGTCGCTGTAAGCGCGCATGTGTGTGTAATATGAGCCCTTAATGTGAATCCATGGACCATACCCCCTTTTTTTTTTTTCCAGTGCATCACAAAGCATCCAAGTGTTTTATTTCTTGCATTGTGTCAAATACATCTGTTTTGTCCTTGTATACATGTTTGGGTGTAGCCTAGACAGCCAGCAGGCCACTCGAGCCAAAACTGAAATATTGTTTTTTGGGAACATTGTGCAAAAAGCAATAGTATATTGTATAGAGATTTGAGTTTTTCATTGTGCAGTTATCAAACAACCAATGTGGTACCCTCATAGTGCTTAATGTACAAAGGCTGCGAAAAGAATTCTCTTGTACCCTGCTGGCTTTAGGTTTGCATATTTAGGTAATGATTTGGCAAACAGTGAGTGCAAGCAATCACTGGCAGTCGCTGTTTTGGTATTCAGCAGACGCAGGTCCCACTGGCTGTTGAAGACAATAGCCAGCAGGGGAGATTCCTTTATCCATGCTGTTTTAGCTTGGATGGGGGAATCAACTGAGTTTGCTGAGAGAAGTCTAAAGGTGTACAGCTGGCTTTGGCCGAGCTTCCAGATCACATTAATATTCTCATTTTACAAAGCTTTTTATGGGGATAAGGATGCTTTTCAGTCATGTGACAGACTAATTTTTAAATCTCATTGGAATCTCTTGCACTTGGTCTCATGTATATATTATGAGCTTTGCCAGTGTGAACTGACTTGGGGTGTAACAGTCCCATATTTGCACATATTTTAAAAGTAGCCATACAGTAAGTGACTGTTGCCTTCTCCTTCTGATACTGACTACTTGATTCTAATAAATTTTCAAATAACTGGTTAAATACACTGATATCGATTTTGTTATTTGATCTTTAACAAAAAAAAAACACTTTAGCCAAAGCATATATTCAGTGATATGGAGTGGGGAAGGTGTAGAGCCCGTGTTATACTTTTTATTACTTTTTTTTATTATTTTTATTACTAACCTGTCCCACACTGTCACCCACAATTGGTATAGAAGAGTGCATGGCCAATGGTGACACCGTATAAATCCAAATGACAGAAATGACCAGTATTCCTTGAACACTATGTAATAGAACAGAGGTGCTAGTTTCATATATGTGCAAAACAATGTGGAAGCCATGCTGCCTTGTCAAGGCCTTTAGTGTATAGTGTGCTCCAACTCTAACCAACAGGTGTTTTTGTTTTTTTTTGTTTTTACTGTCTAAAACAATTGAGGAGACTTGTCAAAACAAGGCCAATCAAAACTCCACGCAGGGAGAGATGGACTGCATCTCAAATAGCATGAAGTTACTAGCGTACTATTCGATCTGCATTATAGCATTATAACAAAATACAGTAAAGCATTCATGTGCGAAAGCTGTCACATAATGAAAAGTTAAACCAGTATATCATTTTATGATACTATATACCAGGAGATTGCCAAAAGCCCCACCTCATCCATAGCCCTGGGCTACTAGTCTAATAATCCACAGATGGGATCAGAGTAAGGAATAAAAGGAGGGGGTGAGTATTGGAGGGATAGGGGTACCCGTGGGCTGAGTTGATGGGTGATAACTCGCCCTGATGTATAGGAAAGCTACCCAAAATATCAAGGCTTCAACAAAGTAGGGTCAAAGTCTGATGGTCGGAATTTATCGACCCAGGGTTGCCAAACCTTCCAGTATGACCAAACTCTGTCCTGTTGTTTTGTATTTTTTTTTTTTAACATGAGAGATGTGGGTTTTTGGGGGGGGGGGGGTTTGCTTTCTTTCTGGAGGACCAAAGAAAATTCTTAAAATTTTAGATCTATACAAATCTATTTGGTCATCATGCAATGGGTTCTTCTTTTCCTTCCAAAGATTAAATGGTGGCTGCAATTCATAAACAGAATTTCAGCAAATTTGGACTTAAAATTGCTATTCTGTGCAGATATTTGGTACCTGTTATGACTTCACTGAACTGAAATGATGCCACTATACATTATTACTTGTTTTAGAAATAAATTCAAACCGAACTGGCCACTGACAGGTCCTCTTAACACCTTCGCTACACCCCTTTGCTCTGCTGTCCTTATGTCCGAGTAAATACACAGTACTTTGGGCATGGAGGAGTGTATGACCTCTCTTACTCCCAAGAAGCAGTGCTAGGACCTAAGTGTCAAATCATCAGGCCCCAATACTGTTACATTGGGGGGAGGGAGGGACTCTAACCTTGTGTAAGCTCCTGAATGGAGCTGACACATGGATCAGGCTAAGCAGGTGAACAGGACTGCATGGGGTATTTATCCTTTGAGGGCTAATAGGGCAAAGTTTCAGGTTCATTTTTAAACTTCCCCCAACAGCTTATTGTACAATCTCCTTTATATTCACCAAGCAGCTGTACGGTTCAATTAGGTAAGAAATGGATAAAGTCTAAATGGTGGAGGAGGTTTTTTTTTTTTTTTGTTATATTTACAGGTAATCTAAAGAGCACTGCCATTGTAAGTTATAGAAATCTTGTTTAGTCCTTGGATTGTGTCTTTTCTTAAAAAGTTGAATGAATTTGAAGAGGCAGAGTCATTTTTGTATTGATGACTTTTTTCCTGCACAACTCAGGCAACAAGTCTATTTTTAACATAGAATGGTGTTTTATTTCCCTATGTTTGCATAATGCTTGTAAGTGCATTCTTGAGGATTGTGAGCCTTTATTAACCCGGCTGAGGGTCAGCAGACTCCTGGGCTTGTATGTGCAGAATTAATGAAGACCTGCCCCCACCAGTCACCGCTCACAGCAAACAAAAGGGTGTTTGCCTGTCCTAGAGGTATTTCCTGGGCTAGGATGGATGAGGGATTTGAATGTTTAATGGAAAAACAAATCAACTTACAGGGGAATAGTTAACTAGCGATAGTTTTGGGGATAATCCAAAATGTAATTAGCAGCATGCAATTAAATGATATTTATCCCAGCATGCGTGTAAATAATGAGGAATCATTTGTAAAGCTGGCACTCGGTTTTCTGCAGTCAGATTGTATTTGGAGCATAATTCTTCCTATATGGATATTTGTGCAAAAGCAATATAGGCTTTTAGTTAAGCTGGTGCAGAGTTATGATGGGTAGTAAACCGTAGTACCAAATCAGAGTTCAGCTTTCAGCAATTGAGAATATTCATACTAATAAAACGATTTCCCGGGGCTTACCATGTGATCATTACCTATGCACTTTGTTTTCCATTTTAAAAGTGTACCTTAAAACTTTGTGAAGCAGTACTGCTTGGACCTTGAAGGGGACCTACCCCAAAAGTTGCTCCTGAAAATTGTATGGTAGAGCAAATAAAAAAAGTATCACAGACAGTACTCAATTGTTCCATTTCAAAGGGCAACTATAATTGATTTTCTGCAAGTACACCTTATGTGGAAGTATTATTATTATTATTCATTAATAATATATTCATGATGCTGATGGTTCACACTCAATAAGTTTTTATCAAAGGATTTTAAAGAGCCTTAATTGGCACAGATGCATTTTAACAAAGCTCACATTACCTCTCATGCATGGGGTGAACAGGACACATAAAAAACGATTGTTCTCTGTGCCCTTGCGTCGAGCAATGCAAATAACCATAGCTCAATGGGCATGGTGTGAATGAGCCCTTAAACTCCCTTTTCACACTTGTGTGTTGACTTGGTTAGATTTGAAGTTGGATTTTTAGATGCTTATTCATATTCATTGCTGGACCAAACACATATCTGTTTTGCTGTCTTCCAAATCGCCAACTGTGTTAGCACATGCATCACAATGTAGAGAGAAGCAGTTGCATTGGTTTTGTCTGCAAAATACAGCAGCATGGATTAACGTGTGGTACAATGCATGCGTACGAATGTGAGCAGTCCTGTTCTGAGGTGCACCCTGCTTTTTACAGCAATGTGGAAAACCCCCTCATGCGGGGTCATCTGAGATAGATCATTGGGATTCACTGCCAGTCTGCAGCTATACACCTTTTAGATGTGGGGGCACAGGGCCGAAGGAGAGAAATCAATCAATTCCCTCAAGCGTGGATGGAGGTATCTCCACTGCCCACTATTGTACTCCGCTGCTAGCAGGACCTGCAGCTTTCAAATTGGATTCAGTCACTGTTTGGCCAACAAATTTCCACCTGACAGAAGTGCTTTTGCACACCTACAGCTCAAATTATGGCTGATTTAAGCAGGACGTAGATGAAACTCAAGCAGCGTATGGCCAACTTCAGCTTGCTAGTGGGCTAGGAAGCATCCATCCTTTTTTGTGCATTAGCAGTGCAAGGCTGCAAAGGGGGTTGTCTGTATATAGTGAAAGCATGGATCATAAGGCCAAGTTCATTCATACATCTTTCCTATAAGATTTGTATACACACGTCAAATGCTATCTTTTGCGGTAGCCTTGTAAGAAACATGACTTCAGGGACAGAAATGCTACTTCTAGATTTATGGGGATGAACCCACTTGTCATTTTCCTGGGTCTGCTTGTATATTAACATGGTCCCATAAATAACATCGAGATCTAGAGAGATATTTTCATCAGGGATTGTCAACCTCCTAATACAACAAGCTTGATGTTAGTTCGACTGCATTTTGGCCCTTGATTACACACTTTTTTTTGATGGCCAAATTATCAACAAGCAGCTTCCCTGTTGTTGAATGTGGATTAAAAGGTGTTATGTGGCTGAGTGCTTTCGCTTTTATTCCTGCTCTAATATGTGGGAAACTTCTGACCCCCATCCCGGTACTGAGGTTTTGGGATTAGGGTACCCACAGGCCTTTTTGTATGCTTCAGGAAGTAGAAGGGAAAAATTTAACTAGGCCCCATTGGTGTTTCCATGGAAACCAGCTAGTGCCTGCTGCTTAGAGCCATTCACTCCCTTTTGTCCTAGTTAGGCATTGTTTAAGGCCTTTATGGCTAACTCTCCATCAGCATCAGCTTAACTAAAGTTTTGCATCCCATACTTTGCTGTATTTGCATTTGAAAGCAGCAATGTTTTTAATTTTTTCCCTCCTTTTTTTTTTTTTCTGTTTAAACATGTTGTATCAGTTTCCCTTCATGTTTATTTTTTAACATTCCTTCCGCATGTGGTATGTACAGGTCTGTTTTTAGTTTTCTCCTGATTTTTCTTTAAACTTTTTTTCGTGTGTGTGTGCACACTTTCTTTTTTTTTTTTTTTAGTTCCTCAAGACATCATAGTATAAACTCTTGGGGATGTTAAAAACATTTTCAATTACTTTTTTGCTTTTTTAATCTTGTCATGAAAATATATTTGTTTATTATTTAAAAGTTAATTTTGCGTTTTTTAGTCTAACTAAAATGGAAGTTTCACATTTAAAAAAAAAAAGGATTCTTTTACAGCAGTAACGCGTGTGTGTGCACACTTTTTTTTTTTTTTTTTACAATTTTCACAAATCTGTGTATGTGTAAACTATGGCACTTCAAAGATCGTTGTGCAATGTAATTCAGCAACCAATCAGAATGTTGCTTATGGTGATCACACAATTTGATCATTTTTCTTAATCTGAACAATGTGAGATTCGGTCAAAATGAATGAATCAAAAGTGATCAAAAAATCTGCAAACAATTGGAAAGCCCTTCCCTTTCAATCGATTCAGATTTAATTTTGATCAGATTCTATCAAACTGAGTCGATCAGCCAGGACGGAATATTATTGATCGGTATACATTTTTTGGCAGCACTCAGATTTTTTTGTTTTGTTTTTAAATACTTAAGTATTTTGATCAATCAGATTATGAGATTGAATGGTGGAAACAGAGATTACCAACAAGTTACCATCATATCTTAACTATTGATAAAAATGCTACACATGAGGAAGTGGATATCGATCAGATGGTTTTTTGACTGTAGAACGACTTTTACTTTCTGCAGAGATCAACAGAAAAAAAGTCAATTGTTTGTTGATGTGTGTATGGCCAGTTGTCCACCAAAGGTCTATGCTTAACATCTGAAATTGGGTTGTGGTCGTCATTTGCATACCATCAATGTATTATTGCAATTGTTTATTTCTCAAGATGTCTTTTGTAACCATAAAATGTTTTCTATAGAGTTTTCTGATTTGTGTAGGAGTGTACGCTGTCATTTTGATTTAATTCTTAACACTTTAGAAATGAAGGTGATGGAAGTGCGGAGCCATTTTTTGCATATTGGGTTGACTGTTTGCCCCATGGAATTGAAAGGTTAACGCGGCTCTAAGATTTCATCTTGTTTTCTGCTACTTTGTTGGGAGGTCAAAGGGAGGAGGTAGAAAGGATTTAATTTCAAAGGAAATCTTATTTCCCACCTCGGAGAATCCAGCCACATTCACACAAAAGCCTCAAGCAGCAAACAGGGATAGAAAGGCACGTAATATCCAAGTAGATGTTTTGTAGCGACCAAAGAATTTGTTACCTTGGTGCATCCAATCAAATTCAGCCTTTTGATTTACACTTCTCTCTTTGATTGGTGCTGTTTATATACAGGCAGCACTGGTTTTAACTTTTGCTAATGGGTATTATAGACATCTTCGACAAATTGGTCCCCATGTATTTTGACAGCTATATGCTAGTCTGTATATAGTGAAAGCTTGGAACAGACTAAAACTGCAATTGTAGACGTTCTAAAGCCCTGTACACATGATTAAAAATATCGGACGAATGATCACCCGAGGCTACTAAAGTTATGAAAATTCTTGTATGACAGAATAATAACTTGAAAGTGATGTGTTGTATTGTATTTTTGGACGAAAACTGTACTGATTAAATGAAAAGCCTATGATTGTGGAATCGTACGAGAACACATTTTCGTGGTTGACAGTACAAAGCTTTCTTCTGGAATTATTTGAAGCAACAATCAGATAATTGTTCGATCTCTTTGGAAGCGATATTTTATTGTACGATTTTCTGATCATGTTTACTAGACTTTATTCCTTACATGGAAGAAGGTTGATTTTGAGAATACTGGAAACATAGAATCTTTTTGTAGGGGTCCCTCAAGGTTCTGTCCTTGGACCCCTTCTCTTCATCATCTACACCTCCTCCCTTGGTCACTTGATAAACTCCCATGGCTTTAAGTACCATCTCTTTGCTGATGACACACAAATCTATCTTTCTACCCCTCACCTCACCATTTCAGTCTCCCCCCAGCCCGTGCCCCCTCCCCTGACTTCTCCATCAAGATCAATAACACAATCATTCCCTCCCCTCATGCCAGGGTACGAGGTGTAATCCTAGACTCCCATCTGTCCTTTCACCCCAAATCCAATCGCTGTCCAGATCTTGTAGACTTCACCTCCGCAACATCTCCAAGATACACCCATTCTTAACCTCGGAAACCACTAAGCAACTTATTCACTCCCTTGTTATATCTCACCTTGACTATTGTAACTCCCTCATTGGCCTACCGAATCTCAGGCTATCCCCTCTTCAGTCTATCATGAATGCTGCTGCCAGACTTATCCACCTTACTAACCGTTCTATGTCTGCCACCCCTCTCTGCCAATTTCTCCATTGGCTTCCCATTGCCCGACAGATAAAATTCAAAACATTAACAATAACGTATAAAGCCATTTATAACTCTGCCCCAAATTACATCACCGGTCTTGTCTGCAAATATCACCCAAACCATACTTTCCGCTCCTCGCAAAACCTCCTGCTCTCTAGCTCCCTTGTCATCTCCTCCCATACTCATCTCCAGGACTTCTCCAGAGCTTCCCCCATCCTCTGGAATTCTCTACCCCAATTTATCAGACTGTCGCCTACTCTGCTCACTTTTAGGCGATCTCTGAAAACCTAAAAATAATAAAATCAAGCGCTGGGTACAGGGAAAAGAGACACAACAATGAATAAATGAACAAAAACGTACTAGCTGCTAGCATAAAAGTCACCTCAGGACATTGCAGTAATAAATGTATAATGAAATGTACGCTAGTATATCTGTGACATTCACAGATATATCAATACAAATAAATACAGTTAATGACAGATATAAAGTTCCCAAATAATAAGTGCAGAATAAAGTGGAGGTTCTGTGACTCCTGTGGCGGTGAAGAGGAATATAGATATACACTAACCAGATAGATGAAATGCTTGCGCATGGAGTATATAAGACCTACTCCTGGTACTCAGGATGTGAATCACTGGAATAGGCAGTAGTCATCTAAGCCTCAGCCACCAGGTGTCATGGGTCTGTAATACATCAGGGGTCTCCTGGGATGTTGACTTCAGCCACCAGAGGGGGTATTAAACCCAGACATCAAACTTCGAGTAGGCAGGAATCAGGTAGACCTTCAAAGAATGGGGCTCCCATGGCATAAACAGGGCCCCAGACAAAGCTTCTGATAGTGTAGTAACTTTAATGCAGTAAGTGATAAGCATACAAGGAAAACACACTTGCATTAGGAAATCCAAGATGGCTGCCGGCTGTGTATAGTAAGCAATGCGGTGTAGTAATCAATACAGTCCAGTAGAGGGCCCTCCAGCGCTAGTGAAAATGAAAGTGCTGTTGAGGTAAAATCCCAATAAAATTAAACAGTAATTTAAACATATGAAATTACAACTAATGGGAAAACTGGGGATGCTTCTTGCTCTTGATAAGTGTCTCAAAGTCTGGGGTGATGGTAGGGGCATTAGAGAGGCCTGGGGGGGCACTTGCCCCGCGGCCCAGTCCTCCCCAAAAGTGGGTTGTGACCCATTAGTGTTTTTTGTGAAACACCGATATTGAGCAAGTAAAAAACAAAATCCGTTTCAAAATATTTATACTAAGGGTTTTTTTTTTTTTCTTTCAAAAAAGCAAACGTGTCATACTTACCTGCAGCCCCAGTTCTACTCTTCTTGGGTCTTCCACTACAACTCCTGGCTCCTCCCCCTTGCTGAGTGTCCCCCGTGCAAGCTGCTTGCTCTGGGGGTACTCTTACATGCTTGCTCCCAAGTTGCCTCTGTGTCTATAAGACAGAGTGTGGATCGGCCCTGACCCCCGCTTTCTCTTCCCGGGCTGTGATTAACAGCAGTGGGAACCAATGGCAAGACCCCGGGAGAGCCACTGCTCTTGTGCACATTGCTGAATTGACATTGGGCTTGGTCCACCTGCCTGGAGTTTGCATGTGCTCCCTCTGCCTGCGCGTGGGTTTCCTCCGGGTTCTCTGGTTTACTCCCATACTCCAAAGACTTACTGGTAGGTTTATTGGATCCTGTCTAAATTGGCCCTAGTATGTGTATGTATGAATGTAAGTTGGGGACCTTAGATTGTATGCCCCTTGAGGGTAAGAGACTGATGTGAATGTAATAAATATATATATATATATATATATATATATATATTCTGTAAAGTTCTGCATAACGGCTATATAATTACCAGTAGTAGTAATAAGTGTTAGGGGGGCTGAGGGGGGAGCTGCACACTAAAAGGTTTTTTACTTGCATGCGTAGAATGCATGAAGGTTAAAAAAAAACTTCAGCCTTTAGAACCATTTTAAATTATGCTATGTGAATATTAATAGGTATCAAATATAAAGTACTGTAGGTGATATCCCAATTTGGCTAAAAAAGTGGAAATGCATAGTGGAAAGAAGTGGAAATGCATAACCCCCAGCCAAAATTGCAACTGCGCCATTCTGAACCCCATTTCTATGTCAGATTATAACTCTCAGGATGCATCCTAGTTCTTGGACAGGAAAACCGAATTCACAACGTTCTTTTGTTTTGGGACAGAATCCCTTTTACACCTGATTTGGTTGCTTTGACCAACACCTCCTGTGTTTTTTTTTTTTTTTTGTTTTTTTTTTGTTTTTTTTTTTTTTCTTTTTTTGTTTGTTTTTCTTTTAATTGTTAGACACTGGATCCACAGATATATATAATATCTATCTATCTCTATATATATTATACATACATACATACATACATACATACCAGTATCTCACGGAAGTGAGTACACCCCTCACATTTTCATGTGACAACACTGAAGAAATCACACTTTGCTACAATGTGACGTAGTGAGTGTACAGCTTGTATAACAATGTAAATTTGCTGTCCCCTCAAAATAACTCCACACACAGCCATTAATGTCTAAACCGCTGCTAACAAGTGAGTCCACCCCTAAGTGACAATGTCCAAATTGGGTCCAAAGTGTCAATATTTTGTGTGTCCATTATTCTCCAGCACTGCCTTAACCCTCTTGGGCATGGAGTTCACCAGAGCTTCACAGGTCGCCACTGGAGTCCTCTTCCACTCCTCCATGATGACATCACGGAGCTGGTGGATGTTAGAGACCTTGCGCTCCTCCACCTTCCATTTGAGGATGCCCCACAGATGCTCAATAGGGTTTAGGTCTGGAGAAATGCTTTACCCTCAGCTTCTTTAGCAAGGCAGTGGTCATCTTGGAAGTATGCTTAGGGTCGTTATCATGTTGGAATACTGCCCTGCAGCCCAGTCTCTGAAGGGAGGGGATAGTGCTCTGCTTCAGTATGTCACAGTACATGTTGGCATTCATGGTTCCCTCAATGGACTGTAGCTCCCCAGTGCCGGCAGCACTCATGCAGCCCCAGACCATGACACTCCCACCATCCCACCACCATGCTTGACTGTAGGCAAGATACACTTGTCTTTGTACTCCTCACCTGGTTGCCGCCACACACGCTTGACACCATCTGAACCAAATAAGTTTATCTTGGTCTCATCAGACCACAGGAAATGGTTCCAGTAATCCATGTCCTTAGTCTGCTTGTCTTCAGCAAACTGTTTGCTGGCTTTCTGGTGCATCATCTTCCTTCTGGGATGACAGCCATGCAGACCAATTTGATGCAGTGTGCGGCGTATGGTCTGAGCACTGACAGGCTGACACACCCCCCCCCACACACACACACCCCTTCAACCTCTGCAGCAACGCTGGCAGCACTCATAAGTCTATTTCCCAAAGACAACCTCTGGATATGATGCTGGCACGTGCACTCAACTTCTTTGGTCGACCATGGCATGGCCTGTTTTGAGTGGAACCTGTCCTGTTAAATCGCTGTATGGTCTTGGCCACTGTGCTGCAGCTCAGTTTCAGAGTCTTGGCAATCTTCTTATAGCCTAGGCCATCTTTATGTAGAGCAACAATTCTTTTTTTCAGATCCTCAGAGAGTTCTTTGCCATGAAGTGCCATGTTGAACCTCCAGTGACCAGTATGAGAGAGTGAGAGCTATAAAACCAAATTTCACACCTGAGACCTTGTAACACGAATGAATCACATGACACCAGGGAGGGAAAATTGGCTAATTGGGCCCAATTTGGAAATTTTTCATTTAGGGGTGTACTCACTTTTGTTGTCAGTGGTTTAGACATTAATGGCTGTGTGTTGAGTTATTTTGAGGGGACAGAAAATTTACACTGTTATACAAGCTGTACACTCACTACGTCACATTGTAGCAAAGTGTCATTTCTTCAGTGTTGTCACATGAAAAGATATAATAAAATATTTACAAAAATGTAAGGGCTGTACTCAATTCTGTGAGATACTGTGTGTGTGATATGTATGTGTGGAGAATATATATATATGTGTGTGTGTGTGTGTGTGTGTGTGTGTGTGTATGTATATATTTATATAAAATACACACAACCTATTCCAATCCAATTAGAAAAATGTGTGAATTTTGGGTTGAATTTATCAGTAGACCCCAGTGTGTTGTATACAGAAAGACTGTGCACTCTTTACCCTTTCCTGTGAAGAATAGAGTTAAACATTATCAAACTCGAGAGGGTAATGGTTGAGGATTCTTGTTATGTGCAAGCTAAGTTAATGAAGTATTATGGTGGTTAGTGAGACAGAAATCCTCTGCTTAATCAGCTGCTGTGATTAGGAGCTCATAAAGTAAAGTGCATTGCAGTTCAGGAATGTCATTATCAGCGGGTATGGTGCACAGTATAGCATGTTTTATGTTGGATATTTCTGTGGCCCTGCACAAAGCTGCCACAACAGGGTGTTGGTGTGCATTCCTTATGCATGCCAGTTACCTTCCAGATGCCAGAGCTGAAAGTGCGTTTGGCCCAAAGGAGTTTAAACATTAGTATGTTAAATAAGTAACAGACCGACATCTGAATTTATAGTTGCTGTACATATAGATGACCTGCTTTAATGGCAAAAGGTTTTGTAATTCTGTCCAAACTAGTCTTGTGATTTAAATGCCAGATAGCATAGCCAAGTTGGGTTGACACCATCTTGTTACAAAGTTAGGCAGCCCATACATGATTCAGTTTTTTTAATTCAGCGGGTTGTATGTAAAAAAAAAAAAAAAGTTAACTCCATTACCCTATCCACACATTTGAGTTGGATGGGGGAATCCTCCATGTTGACCTGTTGTTGTATTTTATAATAGTGCTGTAAGAATATGCTGATCAATGCTGCTGGCTATAGCTGGCAGTGCTGATCAAACGGCAGAAATCTGACAGAAGTTGTACATAAGTTTATCAGTAGATGGGCTGCATGCAGGGGTGGACTGACCATTTGGAAACTTGGGCACTGGCCGAGGGCCCGGGGTAAGTAGGGGGCCCCATAAGATGCCCCTGGTACCTTTTTCATAGGCTTTTTTGAGCTTGGGCAAGGACACAGGCCCCATGATCCCCTATTGCCCGGAGGCCCCATGAGTTGTCAGTCCGCCCCTGGCTACATGCTAACCATAAGTCGATTGAAATTTGGCAAAAAAAAAAAATGCAGAAGGCAAAAAGCCTAGAAAGTATTGTCCAATTTGTTCTTGTCCCCCCCCCCCCCCAAAAGAGACAATTGGGTATCCTCCTGATCAACAACCTTTCGTGTTATTACCTAATAAATGTTCTATTTTGTGCATTTAGGAATGCATCCAGTCCTCTTTTAAAGAAATCTACTTAGCTGACCAGAACTGATACTTGAGGAAACCTTTTACACACTTTCACAGCTCTTACTGTGAAGAAGGCTTTCTCTCTGTGGAGTTTCTCTTTTCTTCCAGAAGTAAAGGGTGCCCCCTTATCCTTTGAGTAGCACTACCCCCTTAGGAGTTGCAAGAGATTTGGAGCCCCGTATAGTCCTGCACAGCCAGGCATCATGCATTTCCTCATTCAGACTTGCATTTGGAGACAGAAACCAGTCCTTGAGCTTGTTGTGAAGTTTTATATAGGGGAACTTGTATGGGATAAGGGGATGTATGGGATGGCCAAGGGAAATGGCAACTGAGGACAAACTCCTTAGCAACTATGTACAAGTCTCTACAGCAAAGTTTTTCTCTTCTGGAGAGCTAGCCAGCATCTCCTGATCTCCTGTAATACCACCCTATACACCTGATGACTTCTCTCCTCATCCAGTTGTACTGGGTAAGATAGCAAATCCAGTTCCCCACTAGAGTGCTCCCTTCCCTTTACTGGCCCGGGACTGTAGGTTTACTCTTTTGGTGCCTCTCCTGTGCTGCCAGTGGGTCGGTGGCTGCTAACAGGCCTTCTAGCTGGGTCGCTTCTTCCCTGCCACATAGGTGGTCCCCTCTCAGGGGGCTGGTGAAGTCCACATTTTCCACCTTCCAAGGTTCTCCACCTGCAGTTGAGTCCCTCTCCATCTGGGCACCATCACAGGCCCCCTCCCATCCTTCTCTCTTCCACTTCTCCTCCAACTCTTCACCAGCTGAGCAGGCTATTCTAATGTTAAGCGTTGTCCTGGCACCATGCCAAGCCTCCTGTTGGGGATTGGCCTTGATCCCTCAAGAGTACAAGCCAGCCACTCCTCAGATCCATCCACTGATTCTAGACCTTCCTCCAAATCTCTAGAGCAGGGGGAAATTCCAGAGAGGCTGGCCTGCAGAGCTTCTCGGCCCTGACCAGAATTTGACCTCCTGACTATTACACCAAGGCTGCTACTCAGCTCTGTAACAATCTGGACTCTAGCTCCTCCTAGCTAACTAGGAGAGTGCTACATTTGTAATAACCCTAAATTGGCTACACTAAGCTTAATATAAGGACCACTTGTGTATTTATACAGGGTGATCAAATTCTTACCTTAAAAACTTGTCTTCTGTAGTGCGAACAAATTCAATTCAGCTAATCTTTCCTCATAGCCAAGGTCCTCCATGTCTTATCAACTTGGTTGACCACCACCTCTGCACTTTCACCAGTTCCCCAATATTCATTTTGTGAACTAGTTCTCAAAACTGAGCTGCATATTCTTTTTCAGTTCCATTGCAGGAATGCAGCTTGGTCCCCAATCCATCGCCAGCCTGCTAATTTTGATAATGAACTAGCCTAACCACACCAATGTCACTCTGCTCATTGCTTCTCTGTGTTCTATTGACAGCACTTTGCAATGCAATAGAGGTTGATTGGCTTAAAGTGCAACCACTCTGAATTCTTACAGGACTACAGTGAGCCAATATAAATGTATACAACATTAGAAATAACTGTAAATATCCTCCTGCACTTATTGCGGAAGTCACAAACCTAAACTAAAGTTGCTGCCACTTGACTTAAACCAATAAGTAATATTGCAAAATAACTGTGAATAGTGCAGCGCTAGAAACAAAATCTATCTAATAAGTAAAATTAGTGTTAAATATTGCTTGCCATGCAAACACAATGGTGCTCAGTGAAAAATTATTGCAAACAAATACATCTCATTCAACAAATATATAAGTGAAACAAAACCTTATTATAGTGACATAATACAAATAGTAGTGAAGTTGTTCTTTAAGGAGAAAAAAACATCCAGTGCTATATATCAATCTCTAAAAAACACTGTATGTGACCAAACCGCAAACAAATCAAATTGTATCTGTGTTATTTGAAAACATAAAGTCCATTTTTGAGATTGATATATAGCACTGGATGTTTTTTTCTCCTTAACCTCCCTAGCGGTATTCCTGAGTGTAGCTCGGCGTAAAATGTCAGTACCAAAAGCGGTAACCCCGAGCTACACTCGGGCTTACCATGCGGCGCTGCATAGGGATTCCCTGCAGAGCTTACCTTGTCCTGCGCTCCCGCGATGTGTCCCCTGCAGCGTCCCCGGCCATCTCCCCCGGCCGATGCCGGTATCCGGCTTCTGTGTTCCTGTCCCTGTGACGTCGGGACATACGGGCGCCGGGAAATTTGAAAATTAAAAAAAATGACATTTTTTTCCAAACAAATTTTACATAGTAAAACATTGCTGTTTCAACCCATTTCACATACATTTTGTCCTTAGTGCTTTGTCCTGTGCCCTGTCTGCATTTTGATTGTTCTTTCTGCCTGGAAACTGAGAAAAGTCCATGGCGTCCAAAAAGCATCCCTTTAGGTCAAAAGCGGGTTTAGATCAGCTAGAGAACAGCGATAGTAAATCAGAACCACTTGCAGAATTGAGTGATAATGATTCGTGGGGAAATTCGTCATCAGGCACTGAAAACGATTTTGTGACTTTGCTCAGCAATGTGTGAACTTGGCGCTCTATTTCAAATTTCAGTGTTTTTGGTTTGATTATATTATTGAATTAAATGTATTATATTATTTTTTATGATTATTAAATTATAATTTATGATTTTGTGTTTAAAATTTTATCATACCCGGGATGTTTACTAGACTCTTGTTCGTACAGATTTCAGTGAGTTATTCCTAAATATTACAGCCTACCAAAAAAAAAAAAACTACATATTTCCATGCAAAATAATGGTACCGCTTTCAGCACCAGAAATCTGAAATAATCATACCGCTAGGGAGGTTAAAGAACCACTTCACTACTATTTGTATTATGTCACTATAATAAGGTTATGTTTCACTTATATATTTGTTGAATGAGATGTATTTGTTTGCAATTTTTCACTGAGCACCATTGTGTTTGCATGACAAGCATTATTTAACACTAATTTTACTTATTAGATAGATTTTGTTTATAGTGCTGCACTATTCACAGTTATTATGTATACAACATTGCTGAATTAAATGAAGATGTTTTCTACTGCCCAGAGATATCTTGTAAATGCTGGTTTAAAAGGAATCGGTTCTTTTAAGCAAAACAAAGATTTTTAGCAAGTGTTAGCACTGCTTTGGATGCTTTTGCTTTGGTTTTAAGATGACTGCTTTAGTAAAACTTCACAAATACTTTTTAAAATTGACGGTATACAGACTATTATTTAACAAAAGCTAATATGAAACCATGCCTGTGTATATAAAAGGCCTAAAAGCTAATTCTCATAGGCAAACGCATGCCTATCAATGCCAAGTGTTCTCCTGGGAAAAGACATGTATTGGGATATACAGTATGTAAGCATCTCAGTACAAGCCACACTTATCATGGAGGTTAACATTCATCAACGTCTCATGTGAATAGGCCCTAAAATGTATAATTGTTTTTTTGCTTGAACACTTAATAAAGTGAACAATTGTCTACAGTGTTGTACAATGTTGCTACATTCTTTAAAGTGCATGGGGACGTATTGTCACCTAATAGCACTTTGTGAGCAGTCCAGGAAGGATATACACACCTAAAAAGTATAATTTCTATTATACTAGGGGACTAGAGGAAACACATCCTGACTTGGCACGTAAAGCTCTATAGAGTTTTTTCCAGGGGCGATTCCTACTTCGTTCTGTATCTATACCTAGGAAGTTCTCAATATAAGATCACCTAACAAGAAAACAAACACCTTGTATCAGATGTTCACATTTGCAGAAGAGGAGTGTTCCCACCAAGATATTAGCTGGAGGGCAGTTGTTTTCAACTAGTTCTTAACTTTCTACATGGGCTGAACCACCTAACTAAACATTTGTTTTATTTGGTGCAGGAAGAGATTCCTAACATGCAATTTCTGAGGTTTTGTTTTTATATGTTGCTGTAAGACGTGGGTTAACTAAATCTCAGGTTTGTCTATCATGAGTGAAATATGGGAAAATGAAGGTCTGTTGGCACAAGTTCCCAACCTTCCATAAAAAGGTGGTTAGGTCTTTCATGAACAGAACAAAACCCTTACAAAAGAGGTTGACCTAAAAAGAAAAATGTACATTCAGTGGGAAAGGGTCATTAAAGATGTATTTGTACAAAAAAAGACAAGGTGCACATCCATTAGAGTTAGAAATAATTATAGTAAAAAAGATTTTGATGAGTTCTAGCCCTTTTGAAGAGAGCTCACATCCTTTTAACACATTTTGGTTTCTTTATTTTTTTTTTTTTTCTCTACCAATTGAATTTGGTGACCATATCCCCAATCCATCTCTACCTAACCCTTGTCTACAACCTCTGTGAGGTTTCTGGGCTTTTTACCATACTGTAACAAATATAATGTAGCCATTACCGACGGCATTTTGAAGACCGCAGTTGCCTTGTTGTAGTAGCTTCTGGGTTCCAGTACAAGAATGTAGATCAGGAAAGTTAGAGTGACATCACAAGACGGGATCTGCATGCTTGTTCCAGAGTGCTGACACAAGAGGATTGGAGTAATAATTGGATCTAAGCTTTGGTGTGCCACACCAAAATGTTAAATTCAAAATGGAAGGTTTACAAAACGTGTAGTAAACTCAATAGCCAATGTGTTTAGGGGAGCTTAGCCCATCCCCCTCCATCAGGGTTGAGACCCCCAAAATGGGTTGGCTATTGAGTTCGCTACATGTTTTGTAATAAAACCTTCATTTTGGATTCATACATTTCAGTGTGGTGCTCCAAATCCTTGATCCAACTATTATCCCGATTGCCCAAGGTTTCCCTCAGAGGTCCTACACATCACCCCGATGCCCAACTAGGATAATAGTAGTAGAGTATTTTGACAATACCAATCATATGTACCGAGTAGAATTCACCTGGGGTCTCATTGCCATTCAATCTACCATGCCAAGTATCCACAAGAGAATCAAAAGACTGCTAACATTTTCAGAATGAGAGATGAACATTGGAATCTCCCGTTTGTCTCATGACAGGTCTCCTTTATTTACCATCAAACGGAGAGGATTGGATGAACGTTCTCTCATTTCTGTTGATAACCTTGGTTAGGCTAGAAACTGCTGAATGGATGTAATTTATTTGAGGGACGTATTCTTGCATTTTGATATTTAAACATATATTTTCTTAAAAATGTCAACAAAAGAGACTGTTGGCCATGATATTATTTGTAGTTTAATACATTTTCAGGCTTCCTTCTAAACTTGGTTTACAATGGTTATGTCTGGATCAGGGGCGGACTGACCATTTGGAAACTCTGGCACTGCCCGAGGGCCTGGGGTAAGTAGGGGGCCCCTTGAGATGCCCCTGGTACCTTTTTCATAGGCTTTTTTTGAATTTGGGCAAGGACACAGGGGCCCCATGATCCCCTATTGCCCGGGGGCCCCATGAGTTGTCAGTCCGCCCCTGGTCTGGATTCGTATTCCCTGTAGGACTTTGTATCACTATTGGTATATCATTGCTACCTGGTCATCCAGTTTTGACAGAATAAGAGTTTCATATTTAAATTTGTGTGTTTTTTCAAACTACTGAAAAGTTACACGTTTTAAAGTGTAGTATTTTTGTAAGGTGTGTTAGTCTAAATCTGTCTGTAACCTCTTGATACAAACATTTTTAATCAACAACTGGCATAATATTAGTGCTCTATAATACAAGCTTTTCATATGATTAAATTTTTCACAGGTATTTGTTCTCCAATTTAATATAACAAGCCAGGGGCAGGACTGAAATTAAATCCTCTTCTATGTCCATCTTGCCACCTGAGCATCATTATTCAAAGCCGTCACCCCAGGCTAAAATTTGAGCTCTTAAGTTAATTTTTTCAGCAGCGCTCACCGTCACATGGGGAGGAACGGCAGATTAAATAAGGCTGTTTGCCTCAGTTCTCGGCAGACTTGCAATTGGCAATAACAGAAATCGTACGCTCATGTAACCTCATATCAGAAACACTGGCATTTAATTTCATTATTAACAAATCAGAACGTTGCCACCTTACCAGTCTAACCTTTTGTACAGGGCTTTTCTCGTAATGGGCCCCATTATTGGTGTAAAATGGCTATTCGCTCTACCGTCTAAAGCTTTATGGCCATATAAAGCTGCATAAAGAACAGAAGCTGCATCTGTCAATCTTAGAGGCTTCTTTGGAGAAAGCACACAGCGAGCTGTTAAAATGCTAAACAGAGCAGATTGAGTACTTTACCTTTAAAAAAGAAAAGATTGCTTAGCAACGTGTTTCCTCTTTAAAGCTTCTTTACTGATGCGTCTTTCAAGAGGATCAATACATTGTGGCTTTTTTTTCTGTTTAAGACACTCAGACAGCAGATTTTATAATTGCAATTATAATTTTATTTCTAAATGTTCTTAAAAGTTTTTGTCTTTATTCATGTGTTGTAATGGCTCGTTTAGATAGCCAATTTTGCATTTTATGTAGTCTTTTGTGCTCATTGGCATGCTTGTAAATGCCTGAGGCTAAAGGAACAATATGGAACAAACTTTGTTTTCCTGCACAGTTACAGAAAAATCCTTCCTTTTTCTTGCCTGTGAGAAATTAGCATGGCGTGGCTCTGTGCTAGATCAAAGACAATCATCTTATGTTTATGAATTCCTTTAAGGGGTTTTATGCATATAACAGTCCAGACTGTGTGATTAGATCTATGCATTATGCAGATTTTTTTTTTTTAGGCCAATGTTTGTGATTGCTTAGTGATAAATCTGGTTCCAGGGGTGTCTTGGCCTTTGCATGAACATGCAAGTGAGTAATATGAACATGTTTCACAAATGTTTTAACTTGTATGTTGTTGTTTGGGTAGCTTAAAGTGATATTTTTGGGAAAAACTAACTAATACTTCCCTTGTGTTCGGACTGCATGCAAAGTCTCTTCTTCTCTAGGATGGCAGGATGCTCTAATGTGCAAGTAGCTTAGCTTCTATGGCCCCACCTCTCAATTTGTTATTGGTGGGCCAGTCATTGGTGTGAGAGGTTGCAGGTCACTGCAAGCAACCATGGATGTTCATCTTTCTATGCATAATAAAGCACCCCCCACCCTCCCATACAGAGATCCTAGGGCTCTTCAGAGGAGAGAAGGCAATTTTATCAATTCCATTTTTTTCTTCCAAGTTTACTTTTAAAGAGTGTCTGCTAAGCTGATTGCTGCATCTATCTTGAGCACATTACCCCAAATCTGTTTTTTGAAAATATCCTTGTGAAGGGAAAAAAATTGGAATCCACCTACTCTAGGACTTGCTTCATACCAGCCCTTTTCTCTTAATGTCATAACAGAGTAACTCTGAATTGGGAACCAAAAAAAGGTTTGGGCTCATAAGACAGGAAGTTAAGTGGAATATCTCTGGCAGGACACAGACTGGGGAAAAATTTACCTGATATGGTTTTAATCCTTCTGTTCTCTACCCAAAACAGTTTGGGATATATATATATATATATATATATATATATATATATATATATATATATATGCTTATTGTGAGCTTTTCAGTGTGCATTAGAATCTGCAGCAAGTTAGAGCCTGATTCATGATGGAGGGCATCAGCATCATCTAACTTTTCTCCACAGCCTTTTAGACCTACCTCTTTCAGTCATTGCATTTAATCTTTCAATCATGGAGGTTCTCAGCATCGCATGTGGGTGTTACCTAGGCCATGCAAATGTAGTCTACAAAGTAATGCCCATCCCTCCCAACTGACATCCACCCATCAAGGCATTTTGGTGTTTTCATAACTCCTCCCAAGAGCTAGCCCACTGCTTGCATCAGGACTGACTGCTTACATCCTGTGACCTGTTTTCTGCCATCAGCGGGCTAAAGTCCTCTGTTGGCTGATGTCACTGAGCTGGTCCTTTTAAAGTCGGGATCTACCCAGATGCCTGGACTGGCAGCTGGCTCAGCCTCTCGGTAAGCCGCTCCCACCCATTCCACAGCCCATCACTCCAGTGAGTGCTGGAGGGGCAAACCGGAGAGCCAGTGACTGACAGTCATTACTCTCTTCTCAGTGAAGACCAAGAACTGAGCAGAGCAATCCGCATTCTTCGATTGCTCACTTCCCAGTCTTAAAAGTGGTGGGGGACTGATGATGCATCCATCTAGATCAGGGGTGTTGAATTGGCAGCCCTCCAGCTGTTGCGAAATTACAAGTCCCATCATGCCTCTGTCTTTGGGAGTCATGATTGTTACGGTCAGCTTTGCAATGCCTCATGGGACTTGTAGTTTGGCAACAGCTGGAGGGCCACCAGTTTGACACCCCTGACTTCGATGAATATTTATGTATGTTTTTTTTTTTTTTAACATCCCGAACCTCTCTTTAAAGGACATACTTGATAGTAACCTTTTAGTTACACTCATCATTGCAGTGTTAGTCACCACTCGACTGCCTCTGTCATGAAAGAACACTTAGTACTACTGATTCATAGCTGGACTCTGATCATGACTTTTATAAACCTCCCTAGCACAGGACAAAGGTCACATTAATCAGCTCATCCTAGAGCCAAACTTTACATAACATTACTGCTATAAAAGACTAGTAGCTTCATTCCTTTCACAAACGTTCACATATTTTCATAAGTTTACTCATAAAAAGAATGATGGTTTTATTCCCATGGCAAACTTTCACGTTTTGGAATTCGATTTAACCAAAAAAATGTAAACCCAAACCTAAAACCTTTTACCACATGGTGTTTATTGAAAGTCTTCACTAAGCTATATTGGGAATTTCTGCCCTTTATCAATGATAATATCTGATACTGGCACCCTACAATACTTAGATTATTATATTACAATCGGGCGGACTGACAACTCATGGGGCCCCCGGGCAATAGGGGATCATGGGGCCCCTGTGGCCTTGCCCAAACTAAAAAAAAGCCTATGAAAAAGGTACCGGGGGCATCTCATGGGGCCCCCTACTGACCCCATGTCTTCGGGCAGTGCCCGAGTTTCCAAACGGTCAGTCCGCCTCTGTTTACAATTTTGCATGGAGTTCCATGGTTGTACAATGGGTAGGCTAAAACTAATTGACACAAAATGGACACACATGTGGAGATGTTGATGGGGACTCAACACATGGAACTTGGGTGAATTTTCAGGTCTGTGGGACACCTACTATGCATTTCTAATCTAAAAACTAGTACAAAACTAGACTTTTGGGAGGCATGCAAATCCAAAGCCTTGATGCATCAAAAAATATGCACCCTAATATGTTCAAATTTGTAATCTAATTATGTGTTTTTTAGTAATCTACATTTAATTATTCTCAAGCTAAATTCCCAGGATGCATTGCTGTTGTGCTACTACAGTATTTGATGTCTTTGCTCAGAGAAGCACAAATCTCTATATTTCTATTTATGACAGATTTCTTAAACCGATTGTATGTTATCTAATTGATTAATTTACCATAGCGCTTTTAAGCAAATATTAACTTAATTGGGTCAGAAAATGTTTTAAATTGACATGTGTAAAAAGTACCAAACCCATGATACCAAACCATATGTAAAAAGGATTAAGTGAAGGGAAGTGATACAATGCATATATTGCTTCCTATTGCTTTGTTCAGTAAACGTATGCTGTGTATCTTAGGAAGAGACCTCTGTACTCTGAAGGTCATAGGCAGCATTTGTCAGTTGATGTTTGCTTATATAATGTGCTTAATTGGTGAAGCCTTGCAAATATAATGCATCTTTTTCTTCCTGTGTGTCCAAGTGTTTACTTGGGACCCTTCTCTTATCTTTGACCTTGATAAGGAGAGGGCAAGAAAAAAAACTGGTTTCCTTTGCAGAGACTCAAACTGCAGGCCATGATTGTTTTTTCCAACTAGTGAAAATTTTTTTTTTTTTTTTTTTTTTTTTTTTAATGCTTAATCTTAGGGATCACTTTTTTTAGAATCCTGTACTACTACTAGGTATGTGCGTGGCCTTTAAGCAGTCAATGTACAAATGCTGTTCTGTGATTAAAAGAGGGTAGGAAAACTTAGGGGAAAAGGTACATTGTGTAGCCCCTAGAAACTTCAATATAAACACTGAATATTTTTGGTTTAGTCATTGCACTTTTTTTTGCTTTCCTTTTTAAAAAAAAAATTGCCATCACTCCCTGTGAAAACTTTTGATTTTAGAGTTTTGTTTGAATTGTAATGTAAATTGTTCTGAACTTTGATGAAGTATATTTAAAACCAAAAGCTCTCAGTTTTTTATTGCTGTCTATGTCTCCAGTGAGAAGGTTCACTCTTCTCTTTTTCCAGAAGGGTATTGTTTCTAGTACTGAAAGTGATGCCAAATACAAAATGTTAGCATTGTTACCAGAACACTAGGTGAGGAGAAATCTTCCAGTAGGGATATCTGTTCCATTGAAAACTGCCCAAACTGACCACAGATTGTGATTTTCTTTCCAGCGGGGTGGAAGGATCGATTCCATACCACAGTGCTATTGTGTTCAATGATTATTGCTAGCAGCTATAGCCACCAGCTAATTGCATGTAAAAAATCCGACAGGCTGGTTGTATCCAAGCTGATCGATGGATCAACTTGGCTGCAACTAGCCTGCCCATAGATGGATCGAATCTCGGCCAGTCCCCACTGAACCAACCAAAATTTGATCCATCTATGGGTGGCTTAAGGGCGCATTTCCCCTCATCTTTTTAAATGTTTCTGTTGTGTCCCTTGGGCAGGAAATAAGAGAACTCTCTTCAATGGGACACCATACAAAAAAAAAAAAAACCTGACGGGTCTAAATACCTATCCTCTTACAAACAAAATGGTCTTGCATATACTTTTTTAAATTGTTTTTGCTATGTTTATGTATCTCATGCTGGTGAGTGTCAATTGTTTTAATGTTTACATTGCTTTGCTACTATGTTAACATGTTCTTGGATGTTTTATGCCATGGGCAATTATGATAGACTGCTTTGAATAATATGCTCATTGGCTAATAATTTATTAAACACTAACCCTTTGAAGCTTGGCTTTCAACCTGTTCTTCACCCATGAAGCACCTGCATAGTTTTTTTTTATTATTTACCACTAAAAGAATGCCAGCTTTTTTTAAAAAAACTGATACTGTGTTTTAGGAGAATAGTCACAATTAGGGGCTATTATTAGAAGACCTAAATCAAGTGTTTTAAGACCATTCTATTATAGTCACAGATCTCAAGTAATCTTGAGAAACGCCTGTTATTAATCAAATATATTCTATATATATTCTATACAATATAGATTGTGGCACCTCCACCTGAATTTTTTTTAAGGACTAGAGAGACGGACACATTCTTTCTACTGTGCCCATCTTCCCTGATCCAGCATTTTTATAGTCCTGTGCCATGCACATACATGTAAAGTTCCTTTCAGGGCTACTGTGCCACGTGTTTAAAGATTCCCATCTGATCTGCTAGGAGATAACTGTCTGACATATTGTGCAGATGGAGCACCTGAATCAAAATTGTATACAGAGACATTCCTGTGGCCATCTATAATGGTGGCTTGGAGAAACAAGGGTATGGAGGAAAATATTTACACAACTCCCTCTTTTAACACCCTGCAAGCCCTTCTCTATCCAAAAATATACAACGTAGATCCTTATCAGGATCATTCCTAGTTGTGAAACAGAAAGTACAAGCAGTGCCAGGTAGAACTTTCTTGGTTCTAGGTCACCTCCGCTTTAAGGACTTTCAATTTTCAGGCCATCTTTCATTAAATATTATTTGAAGGTTAACCTGACTGTGGGTAATCAGAAACCTCTTCAACCTGGAAATTCATATATTTTCACAAAAAGATTGCATTCATGCAAAAAAAGTATAATTCACTTTTCTTGTCCAATCCCAACTAGTTAACATGAGCCACCTGTGCTTACCAGACTTAGAAAATAAAGGCCTCCCTATTTTTTTTTTTAATTCGGATTTCTTTGTTCCCCACTTAGTTGGCCAAGCAGCCAAACCAGAAATGGAATCGTATTTGGCTCGCCCTGGAGACTCGATAGTTTTACAGTGCAGGCTTCGAGAGGATGTTCAGAGCATCAGCTGGGTGAAAAGCGGAGTTCAGCTTTCGGAGACTAACCGCACGCGCATAAAAGGGGACGTGATCCAGATTCTCAACGCAGGGCTGGAGGATTCTGGGTTGTATACCTGTGTGACTAGCGGCCCATCTGGATCTGATACCGTGTTGTTCAGAGTTAACATATCAGGTTTGTAGCTGCTGTTCACCTGATTGTGAAACCATGCAATGCTGTTTTCGATTTGGAGGAAAAGCTTGTGTAAACCTAATGTTCCTTTACAGAAAGAGAGATCTGGCAGAAACTACAGGTATATGCAATGGTCTTCAGAACCTTTGAACGGGCATTGCACACAAAAGATTTGTATGAGATGGAAGATCTCAAGGCTGGGCCCTCATTCCAGTTCCTGATTTCTTCTGAAGGTTCCAGGCTAGCATTTCACTGGGGTTGCAATAGCTGCTGTCAAAGCCGTGGCTGGTAGGTCAGACAAAATCTTCCATAAATATTATGAAAAAGTGTTAGACATTAAGCTAGACCTGGAAAATCCAATATGAGTGTCTGATTATAAAAAATAAACTGTCAGCTACCTTTTAGTGCAAACCTAATGTCAAAATGATTAGTAGATCCAGAGATACAGGCCATTGAAGTTTTAAGCAGATCTCAACATCTTCTTACCGCCCTCCGATTCCTTTTTCCTACCATCTGAGCCTCCCGGTTGGTGATGGGCAGCCTCACTGACCAATAGGGAGGCAGGAAAGTGTGGTGTCAAGCTTGATACTTACAGGTAAAGTAGTAATTACAATTGGCTATCTCTGAATCCTAGGATTGTTTTGACATGCAATTTTCAGTTCAGGTAACCTCTGCTTGTGCATTATATCATCACATGCTAAGTCTGACTTGACCAGTTTTATAAAAGGTTGTGTTCATTAGCATGAAAATCAAGTTTCTGCTCACTTAAACACCTAGTTATTTAGGCAAATATTGTTCACATGACTACACAACTGAAGATCCAATAACACATTTTATAAATTGCAGCTAATCCTTTCTTAGTGGCTGTGGCTGCTTTTAGTTTTCTTGTTCAGACTTTTTGCTATTTATGTTCACCTGATGACACACTGATGGCCAGTAACACACTTCAGCTTCTGAGGTGACCACGCTTACTTGCTATACTGTATCTATGGAGAAGCACTGTTGTCACCCAAAGATAGGAATTGTTAGAACTGCAGAACACTTTATAATTTCCCCATCTTCATAACATGGGGGGAGTTGTTCTGTGGTGTTTACACACTTTCTAATTGTTTTAAATAGCACTGCAGAGTGCACAGGACAGCACAGCAGATATTGCAAATTGGTATTTTTAACAGACCAAAGGGGTGCAAATAATAGTTAATTGTTGGGGTCTATGTATATTTTAAAAAGAACTAATCACTGGTGGTAAGTAATATTCCTCGAGCATCCATTCATTTTAATTTGCTGCTTTGCTTTGCCGACGGGCCAGTTTACCAAAAACTGATGTTTAGTTGTGGTAGATGCCACGCAGCCTGAATCTACATGGACCTTATAAAAGGTGGACTGGATTTTCATGGTTGGGGCCTGAAGGCACACAACTTTTTGTGAACAAAGCAATGCCTTTATTGTAGAAATCTCAATTCTACATTGAACCATTTCATTGTTTTACTGTGATTTAACATGGTTTACAATATTGTCAATTTATATAAACTTATGTAAGATGGCCATATTTCTACTGATCATAGAAAATGTAGTATGGCCAAGAAGCCCGTTTTTCCTCTGCTGTCTGTAGGCACTGGCCTACTCCTACAATGGTGAATAAAAAAAAAAAATTATAATAGTTTTTAATCCACTTCAGAATACATGGTCTAAATTTTATTTAGCCATTTGGTCATGATTGGCTAAGTTGTATACTCCTACTTCACAATAACTGAATTAACCCCTGCTATGATTATACAGGCTTTTATTATTAATTGTTTACATTAACGATAGAAGTGCAAAATCCTATTTGGATGCCCTTTATCCACTCTGCTTGTAATGAAATGCATATCATTCTAACACTTTCCCAGTCTTTATCTGGGAGGGCCCAGCAGGACCCCATGCTGCTAGTTTGATCCCTCACCAGTTGATCAAAGAGGGGTAGCTAATTATGTTAAGCACAGTAAAAATCACTGATGATGTGAATGCCAGCTGTAGCAGTGTTTAGAAATGTCACCTCTTCAGCCTGCTGGTATCATGTGCAGGGCGTGAGTGTTAAAGGAACATTGAAGACTTGGTGGGATGTGTTTGTCCAAGTTCTTCTCAAGATATTTGGCCACAATTCTTTAAATGTGTTTAATGTGCCCTTTAGTGTAAACATTTTGTTATTTAGATTTTTTTCCATATTGGACAAGGTTTATCAAAATAACTGAGAAATGCCAAACAGAAGTTTATTTTTTATTTTTTTCATTATAGGGTTGGAACTAATGCAGGCCATAGACGGGTTGAAAATCGGCCGATTTTTCGGCCGAAAAAAAAATCAGCCGATTTTCGCACCATTAATGGGTTAATTGGTAGGCCATTTTTCAGGGTTTTTGCACATTTTTACCGGTCCAGTTGGAAAATGATGGGCAAATCAGCCGATAAAAAATCTGGGCATGAGCTGTGGCCTGGAAGGAGAAAAAGAATAAGAATTCCAGTCTGCTATTAAATTTGACATGAAAAAGTATTGCTGTTGCAACAATGTATCTATTCGTATCCAAATAGAAACATCTGTATCCGAAATGGATACATTGTTGCAACCGCAATACTTTTCATGTCAAATATAATAGCGGAGCTCTCTGCAGGGACAGAAGTAATTAAATGCCGGCCGTAGACTATACGAAAATCAGCCCAATTTTTTTTTTTTTACCGTTGGTGGTAACGGCCTATTGAATGACCGATTTTTTTAAAAAACTAAGCGTCTGGTTTTCGACCCGTCTATGGCCTGGATACAGCTGGCCATAGATAGACTGTTCGAATCTCAGCCAGTTCAGCAGGGACCGGCTGAGATTCAAACCATGTATGGGTAGATTGAATGTACCCAAGTTGTTTGATCAACTGTTTGGTCAAATTTTACATGTGATTATTGCTAGCAGCTATTAAAGCCACTAGTAGTAATTACTGGGGGGGGGGGGGGGCTCCCCCCTGCCGGGAAAACACACTGGCTTTGCAGGAGGCTTTCCCCCATCAACACAGATTGTTTTGATGGGGGAATCTATTTTCTTTCCTGCATCTCGTAGTTGCAGGAAACAAAAATTGCTCCATCTATGGCTGCCTTAAGTTGGAGATTCAGACTGGTTATTCTCAACATAGTTCAATTTTAGTTTGTCACTATAGAGCAATCTTCACAGCCTCGCACAAGTTCTTAGTGCTCAGACCTGCCCATCTTTGACAGTGGTCTTGGGCCTTTAGTGATAATTTGGTCATCTATGTAGTGTTGAAAAGGTTTATTTTCCTTCAAAAACAGGGACTGACTGAAGTCTAGAAATCAGACACAACAACCCGCATGCATGACTTCAAATTGATAACTTGCACTGTACCCATCTGTCTGTTATTTTTAACCTTCCTTTTAACATACCCAGCTGGCCAGCAAAAGTGTCAGTTAAAGGATTGAGGCAAACCATGTACCATTGACAGGGGTTATTTCAATGGTCAAATTTAAAAACTCTAATCGAAAAAAAAAAATTCTGTAACTCCCTCAAAAGTATCAGCTTTAGTCAGGCTTTAATTTGTTAATTGCTTATTTAAAGGAGAGGTACAACCAAAGCTCTTTCTGTGGATCACAGTAGTGCAGTTCTTTCTGCACTCCTGTAAACTGTTTTCAGCTGACAGAGGACTGAACCCGCTGTTGGCTGATGCCACTTCAGCCAGTCCAGGCTGAGGAAAGATCCCGACTTTGAAGTCAGCATTCACCCCAGAGTCTGGAGCGGCACCCGGCTCAGCCTCTCAGTGAGTCACCTCTCGCAGTGGCAGTGAGAACTCGGCGATCAGCCCACACGCGGGGGACAGATGCATCATCTGATCGATGCTGCATCCTCCTAGGTAAACAAAAGCAGACAAGGGCGCACTCTCATCGTGCATTACCGTGGTACACCATGTATTTATTGTGTAGAAAAATGGATATATACTCACAAACCAATGGAAATGAAAAGCAGAATAAGTAGTCCGCAATAAGTAGTCAGCTCTGAGGAAGGGGGTTAGTCTCCCGAATTAAGGGCACATTATTGCATTGACTGTTATTACAGACTACTTATTCTGCTTTTAATTTCCATTGGTTTGTGAGTATATATCCATTTTTCTACACAATAAATCCGTGGTGTACCACGGTAATGCACGATGAGAGTGCGCCCTTGTCTGCTTTTAATCACCAGTGTCCAGATTTCCTGATCTTTGAAGGGCATCACCTCTTCGTTTGGCATTCGGAAATTTCCTTTGGTCTGCATGAGGATTTGAGCGCTGGTTTCGTTTGTCGTTGGATTGCATCCACCTAGGTAAGTATAATTTTGAAAAAAAAAACACACTTCTTTTAAAGTCTATCTAAGTCTTCTACTCCATTTAACATTGTCCTCTCCAGATAATGCTGCTATGCAGTGGTGTCTACGATGCTGCTTTATAGATAAACCGGAAGTGTGTTACTAGCCAGATGGCTGGGTAAAATTAAAAAAAAAAAAAAAGTCTTAAAAAAAAAAAACTGGTTAAAACATCTAAGGATTGGTAAGCTGCAATATAATAAATCTTGTATTTTAGGGTTTAGATATGCTTAAAATCAAACAAAAAAAACTTGTTTTTGCATACAGTTTGTAATTGTGTAAGTACCTTGGGGCAGCCATATTTCTTTTATGTTGTACTGCGCAATGGTTGTTCACTGCTTCTTTACCTAGTGCAATTCGGATAAATTGCTCCATAATTGCAGTGCTGCACCCAATTTTAAGCATCACTTGTCATTATCCTGCTGTTTCTGATCACTTCAGAGAGATAATGAGCACCTCCCTTAGGCAAATGAGCTCATTGCATGGGCAAAGTTTCAAGATCCTTTCTTTTGCTCCATAGCAAAGTTGCGCATGTTCACTGTACAATAAACATTGCAGTGTGCCTAGCACAGACTACTCCTATAAGGAGTGGCAGGTATCTCCACATCCAACGTCTGACCTAATCAAAAAGACTCTTTATAATGCCAGTTGAGCTTTTCTAAGCTGTCCTCAAGTAGACTCTTTAATCACATTTCATCATAATAAAATTGAAAAATCACTTTAGAAATCTGTTTAAAAAGTACAATATTAATATGGAAAAACAAGTACTATGGGGCCACTTGTGCGAGCGAGCTCCTGAGCCCAACTCTGTGTCCTTAAAGCGGAGTTCCACTCACTCTGTAAAAAAAAAAAATAAAAGTCAGCAGCTACAAAAACTGTGGCTGCTGACTTTTAAAAAAAACAGCCACTCACCTGTCCCATGATCCCGCATTGCCCCCGCTGCAGCCTGTTTCACCAGCCGTCCTGTATTCCAGGTGCTGGAAGCTTGCGGCTTCACAACGGGGTGCCCAATGTGCATGCGCGAGTAGTGCTGTGCTTCCTGAATGGCCCCATCGTCTTCTGGGACCTGTCACGTGTCCCACAAGACTTTGGGGAGGGAGGGTAGGAGGACAACTTCCGTTTCTGATCGCCGCGGAAGTGTGAGCGGGTACCTATCAAAATTTGTACCCCCCACCCCGCTCCCCAAAGGTTCCAATCCTTAATGGGGAGCGGGGGACCAATCTTTAAAGCGGAACTTCCCCTTTTGGGTGGAACTCCGCTTTAAGACACACAAAGCTTGACCCTGCTCCCCACACCCTCTTCACTGGCAGTGATTGACAGCAGCGGGAGCCAATGACTGTCTGAGGCAAAAAGGAGGCAGAGAGCCGATGGTCTCTACCCTTGTGCACATAGCTGGATTGAGATCAGCCTCAGGTAAGTATAAGAGGGGGCTGGCGGGGAAAGCATAGAATACATGAAAGAAAAAAAACTTTCTGCCTTTAGAACCGCTTTAAAGGGACCTTTTTACAAGACCTAAAGTAGAATTCAAACCTAACACTAACTAGCCTTTAAAAAGGACCTCTCCTCCTACTTATGCTGCCTAACCTGATTAAAAAAGGATGGGTATATGTCTCTATTTTTGGACTGCTCCAGTTCTGTCACATGAATTGACTCTTCTACAGTGAGTAAATTTGCTAGCAAGTTCAGAGGCACAGGAAAGTCAATAAAATAGTTTATGGAAAGGAATATTGTTGCAAGTTGGCATTTAAAATGCATTTACCTGCAATTTAAATTGATGGTAGGGTCTCTTTATAAGGGGACTGATTGGGCAGACATTAGGCAAGAGAAGAGCTGCAGGGTAGTAAGTGCCTGCCACATAAAAAAATGTTCCAAAATGTTTAAGACACAAGATGTGTTATTGCTTCCTAACCCTACACAGCTTGATAATCTCAAAAAGCTGTCATAAGTGACTCTGTATCCAGTTATCGGGCCATTGATCAGCAGCCCAAAGCTCCTACAGACTAGCCCCATCCAGGTGTTTGTATTTGGATCAGTTAACAGTATTATGTCTGTAGGAGCTGCCCAAACCTTGCAAATATTATCTGCCCAAGCCTTCTCAGGAAAGAGTGTTGGGGTGTGTTTCCTGCTGATCACCATTATTTACCCCTGGGGTAGGATGGCCTAGGGAATGTCCATGGATTGCACTCTCCTCCATAGGAACAAATCTACATGTTCTACCAGTAGAAGTGTGCATGTCTATCCTCAAGAAAAGTTCATAGCCACTGCAGTGAGATATCAATAGGCACCTTCACACTATAGACTTCATTCCAGTACGCTTGTTGTTAGCCTTGCATTACCTGAGTGACTTGTTTCATGCAATCAATTTTGCAATACTTTTTATATTGCTACTAACAATTGTAATATATTGTAGCAGCATCAGCAGCAGGTCATGATCAATTGGTATTGTGCCTTTTTTAAAGTGTATTTCCCCCTTTGCAGTCAAATATGAAAAACACTTATTTCTTTGAAAATATGGCAAAGTGGAGATAAGCAATAGACATACAGTAAAGGGACATAGTTCTAAAGCGGGACAATTATTTTTCTTTTAAATATTGAAAGCCTGTACCGTAAGATACTTTTTGTTTTTGGTTTTTTTTTCCATTTACACTTGCTTTAGGAAAAAGTGGTTTCCAATGTTTTTATCACCCTCCAGCTGCTCCTCCTTAAGCTGCCAAGGCAGCAGACAAAGGTGTACAAGCGCCACACTGCAAAAAATATCTTCCCATTGAGGAGAATAGGACCGACTGTGTGCAGTGCACTTGGTATTCAGCAAGATGGTTTGGGCTTTTAAGGATTTAAGCAGGCAGTGAGGAAGTGACATAACATTTCCTCACTGCCTGTCCAATGTTTCTGAAAGCCATCCATTGTGGCATGCTCTTCAGAGGGGCACACTTGTATAGACTAGAACTTTAAAGTAAACTGCAGCAATAAATAAATTCCCTGCAATGCAATTCCATAATGTAGTAGTATGCATTGCATGCTAGCACATTATGAAATACTTGCCTTAGAACAAAGCCCTCCAGCAGCTTGCTGTCACCGCTGACAGGGTCTCCCCCTGATCTTCCTTCCGGGTGCACGAGCACCAGCTGTCTGACTGGTCAAGTCGCTAAGATGTCCCTCCCGTGCGCATGCCATGTCACGGGCCACTGCATATACGCTGGCTGTCAAAAAGCAGATATCTCCTAAACAGTGCAAGTTTAGGAGATATTCATTTACCTACAGGTATGATTTATTATAAGCCTACTTGTAGGTAAAAATCACAAAGCTGTAAAAAAACAAAACCTCAGCGCTCAGGACTTCCTATTTACCATACAAATCCCCGTGAGATGCTGCTGTGCACAGGTACAAAAGACCAAAAAACTTTTAACAATGAAAACCAGCGCAAACCCACATGATCAATTACATTACTCAGTTTAAAAAAACATTAATGTGCTAATGAAGATATATATAGTAAATTATATATAAAATATATTGATATAAAAATATATAAAAATTAAAATTATAAGTCCAGTGACAAAAAAGCAAAGTGACAAAAAATCAAAAAAAACCCAGAAAATATATATATATATATATATATATATATATATATATATATATATAATTACAGTCCCGTGACAAAATTAAATCAAATTAAAATATATTTTCCATTTGATTCTTCCGTGTTACTGATCCCTTCACCATTCACCAGTGCAGAAATCAACATTAACCGCACTCACCAGATAATGGTGAGCCATACGCCTTTCAGGATTGTTAAGGGCTCCTGGACCCCCTTTACTTTGTCCGAGACCTCCAAGTGCTGTTTCCTCTTATGTCTAGGTACCTCTTCTGCTTACTCCTCTCACCGAATCCCCCAAAGGAAAATCAGGAAGAAGAAAAGACCATAGCGTGATACCGCAGTAACTTCTCCTCAAATTAATCTCTCCAGACCACTCACATTCTTTTGCGGGATATAGCCCGCTTTTTATTCAAAACAACAGCGATTCTCTTCAAAAATGATCCACTTTTCATGTACACCGATTATACAAGGACCCCACAATTTAGTGTGCAGCAGGATGGCAGACCTCAGCTACAGACTCCTCTACTTAGGCTAAGATGGCCCCTTGGAACGCACCGCTCGGCGTGCGCTCCACTCACCGGAAATGACGTCAGACGACGGACCAGGCAACCGGAAGTGCGTCAACGCGTTTCGCCCCACCCACAGGGGGTTATCAAGACGCTCATTACCACTTCCCAGCCGCTTATAAAGCTTTGGGAGATCCCTCCCACTAATTCCTCTGGCACAAAAACCTGGATACAAGCATGTCAATCACCGCCATCCATCTGCACACCCATGTGGGGTCCCTTTACATCAGAAACCATTACAAGAAATATATTACTTAAAGGATACATTACTTCAAAAACATACTTTACTTAAAAAACCTTCTTTAGATAAAAAATAAAAAATAATACTTTTAATCATAAGTCTTCAACCCCACACACAAGGGAGAAGACCAATAAAAATAAATATAAATGCAAGTAAAAATAAAAATGAAAATAAAATTGAAATAAAAATAAAAATAAAAATAAAATAAAATAAAAATAAAAATAAAAAAATATAAAAGTAGAAATAAAAATAAAAATAAAAATAGAAATAAATATAAAAATAAAAATATAAAAATAAAAATAAAATAAATATAAATCAAAAATAAAAAATAAAATAAAAAGAAATAAACTAACCTAATTAAAATAAAAACCTAATCATGAACACGCACTACGGACCTATAACTGGATATTACCAATTCGACAAGAAACAGTTTATATCAATATCTACATTCAACCCATTAGGATGCAATGTACCCATTTGATAAATCCACTTCGTTTCATTTTGGGACACATTTATTACCATATTACCTCCCCTCCATGGGGCTTCTACTCTATCTATCCCACAAAATTTCAACGACGCCGGATCTCTATTATGATATCTTCTAAAATGATATGATAAACTATGATGTTTGAATCCCTTCTTTATGTTCCTAATATGTTCTCCCAATCTGGTGGCAAGTTTCCTAGTTGTTCTCCCTATATACTGGAGCTTGCAGGGGCACTCCAGCAGATAGGTCACATGCGTACTATCACATGATATGAATTTATTGATCTTATGGGATCCTCCATTATAACAGGATTGAAAAACCTTTATTTGCTTCTTTTTATCCCCTTTCAGGGTTCTACAAACCAAACACCTCCCACATTTGAAAAAACCAGCCCTATCCAAGAAAGTAACCAATTTTTTAGGTACATCTGGAACATTTTTAAGTCTAGACCTTAAAGTAGTCGGTTTTCTATATATAAACAAGGGTTTACTAGGTAACACTTTCCCAAGCGTTTCATCCCTCATCAAAATAGACCAATATTTTTTAATTATGTTTTCAACTAATTTGTAATGCTTAGAATATCCTGTGATAAACGCCACATCCCCCAACTTGTTTTTACTTGCTTTTTTCTTAAGAAGTTCATCTCTACTAATCTTTTTAACCTGTTCTAATGAAACAGCCAAATTTTCTTCTCTATATCCTTTCTCCCTAAACCTTTGCAATAACACCTCAGCCTGTTCCAAAAAAACACCTTCATCATCACAATTACGTTTGATCCTAATAAGCTGACTCTTAGGGATGGATTTTAGCCAATTTTTATGGTGACAACTAAAACTTGGGATATATCCATTCCTATCTACTTGCTTGAAATATGTCTTAGTGTAGAACCTGTCATCTTTCTTGTAAATTGTCAGATCCAAAAAATCAACTGCCACCTCACTAATATTAATACTAAAATCACAAAGCAAACTTTACTAGTGCTTTAAGCTGTTCAAATCTTACGCAGGCCATAGACTGGTCGTTTCTCGGCTGAATTTTCAAAAATCGGCCGATATTCACACCGTTAGTGGGGCAATGCCATCGGCCGTTTTTCACAGATCTTCTCGGTTTTTTTTGTTATCGGTCATGCTTGAAAATCTGCAAAAAACGGCCGTTTTTCATAAGCATTGGTGGCAGCATCCATGGCAGCACCAATTTTCCTGTCTATGGCCAGCCTTAGCCAGTTCAGCAGGGACCGGCTGAGATTCAAAGCATGTATGGGCAGGCTAAATGGATGGATCAACGAGCCTGTCAGATTTTACATGGGATTATTGCTAGCAGCTATTATAGCCACTAGCAGTAATCACTGTGTTCTCCCAGCATGCGATAAGTTATGCAAATAAGTAATTGTAATACTAATATCACATACAATAAATGTTAGTGAATAGACCCCTAAGAGACAGTGTGTGCCCATACAATGGCTTGAAATCTTTAACCCTTTGTTATGATGCACAGTTCTGCACATCTAGTTAAAAACCAATAATGAGATCTGTCAGCACAATACAGACAGGGTTAATTATGGCAAACACAGCTCCCTCATAAACATTACATAGGCAGGGAGAACGAAGTAGGATTTTTCACGTTCAGTAATTTATCATTTGTAATATATTTTCAACAAATTCACATATAGTATTAGTGTCATCCACCCTTAATTGGTATACAATTTTTTTTTAAATTGTTGTTACAGTTGTGCTCAAAAGTTTACATACCCTGGCAGAAATTGTGAAATTTTGGCATTGATATTGAAAATATGACATCATGCCAAAAAATGCTCTTTTATTGAAGGATAATGATCATATGAAGCCATTTATTATCATATAGTTGTTTGGCTCCTTTTTAAATCATAATGATAACAGAAATCACCCAAATGGCCATGATCAAAAGTTTACATCCCCTGGAATGTCTGGCCTTGGTACAGATACACAAGGTGACACACATGGGCTAAAATGCCAATTAGAGGTTAATGTCCCTCATCTGTGGCTTTTTAAATTGCAATTAGTGTCAGTGTATAAATAGTCAATGACTTTGTTAGCTCTTACGTGGAAGCACTGACTAGGCTAGATACTGAGCCATGGGGATCAGAAAAGAGCTGTCAAAAGTCCTGCATAACAAGGTAATGGAACTTTATAAAGATGGAAAAGGATATAAAAAGATGTCCAAAGCTTTGAATATGCCAATCAGTACTGTTAAATCACCTATTAAGAAGTGGAATGTTCGGGGATCTCTTGATTCTAAGCCAAGGTCAGGTAGACCAAGAAAGATTGCAGCCATAATTGACAGCAGAATTGACCGGGATTCAAAGAAAAACCTACAGGCAACCTCAAAAGAAAAACTGGCTGCTCTGGAAAAAGATGGTGTGGTTGTTTTTAAGGAGTACAATACGGTGATACTTGAACAAAAATTAGCTGTTTGGTCGAGGTGCCAGAAGGAAGCTTTTACTGCACCAATGCCACAAAAAAGCCCAGTTACAATATGCCTGACAACACCTTGACATGCCTAACCAGGCCTTTTTGTGTCATTGATGCAGTAAAGGCTTCTTTATACATACACGGAGTGTGTATAAATAAATATATATATGTAGATTTGTGTGTGGCTGCATCCCAATTTGTCTGCGAAAGTGGAAATACACTTTAGATTTTCAGTATAAGCACTCCAAAAAATAAGTCCATTTGCCTTTGCATTAATTTGCATGCCCGCTGCTGTAATCTGTAACGCTGTATTGTATTCTATGAAAATTATGTTTTTTTTTTAACATTTTTATTTGTTATAATGAATATGCAGCCGTCTCTAATGCTATGCGTAGAAATTCATTATGCAGTTGAATGAAAGTAGACCGTGCCTCCAGTGGTCAATGGAGCACTATTAATAGTAGATGACTCGGTATTCTGCCATAAGTTCTAAAAAAAGCATAAATTACACATTTAATCATGTTTGTGTGTGTTTTTTTTGTTTTGTATTTTGTTATATTTTTGTTTTGTTTTTTTCCTAAGGTCATTTTTTACAAATATTTTTTTAATAGCAGATTTAACTTATTGTATCATTACTCCGTACCAATTCTGCGATATATAATGGTTTAAATATAAAGTGCAAATCCTATTTAGACAAGTGCTCCTCAGGATGTGAGTATAATTGCATCCAGATGCAGACCGTATCTAACCAACGCAATCTTAATGTGCCAAAAAACCAATATGTGAAAAATAAAATAAAAAATATATATGTATAACAAGTGCAAATATATGCGTGTGCAAATATATCTTAAATCTCATCAAATATATATAATATATCCATAACCACCAATATCGAAGTGACAATGTGTCCAATTAAATATCACTATGTTAAAACGTCCATAAATGAATGTGCAAAAAATATATACAGTGGGGCAAAAAAGTATTTAGTCAGCCACCAATTGTGCAAGTTCTTCCTCTTAAAAAGATGAGAGAGGCCTGTAATTGGCATCATAGCTAGACCTCAACTATGAGAGACCAAATGAGAAAAAAACAGACAATCACATTGGCTGATTTGGAAAGAATTTATTTGCAAATTATGGTGGAAAATAAGTATTTGGTCAATATCAAAAGTTCAATACTTTGTTATATATCCTTTGTTGGCAATGACAGAGGTCAAACGTTTCCTGTAAGTCTTCACAAGGTTGGCACACACTGTTGCTGGTATGTTGGCCCATTCCTCCATGCAGATCTCCTCTAGAGCAGTGATGTTTTGGGGCTGTTGCTGGGCAACACGGACTTTCAACTCCCTCCCAAAGGTTTTCTATGGGGTTGAGATCTGGAGACTGGCTAGGCCACTCCAGGACCTTGAAATGCTTCTTACGAAGCCACTCCTTTGTTGCCCGGGCGGTATGTTTGGGATCATTGTCATGTTGGAAGACCCAGCCACGTTTCATCTTCAATGCCCTTGCTGATGGAAGGAGGTTTGCACTCAAAATCTCACGATACATGACCCCATTCATTCTGTCCTGTACATGGATCAGTCGTCTTGGTCCCTTGCGGAGAAACAGCCCCAAAGCATGATGTTGCCACCCCCATGCTTCACAGTAGGTATGGTGTTCTTTGGATGCAACTCAGCATTCTCTCTCCTCCAAACACGACAAGTTGTGTTTCTACCAAACGGTTCTATTTTGGCTTCATCTGACCATATGACATTCTCCCAATCCTCTTCTGGATCCTCCAAATGCTCTCTAGCAAACTTCAGACGGGCCCAGACATGTACTGGCTTAAGCAGGGGGACACGTCTGGCACTGCAGGATCTGAGTCCCTGGCGGCGTAGTGTGTTACTGATGGTAGCCTTTGTTATGTTGGTCCCAGCTCTCTGCAGGTCATTCACTAGGTCCCCCCGTGTGGTCCTGGGATTTTTGCTCACCGTTCTTGTGATCATTTTGACCACACGGGGTGAGATCTTGCGTGGAGCCCCAGGATCGAGGGAGATTATCAGTGGTCTTGTATGTCTTCCATTTTCTAAATATTGCTCCCACAGTTGATTTGTTCACACCAAGCTGCTTGCCTATTGCAGATTCAGTCCTCCCAGCCTGGTGCAGGTCTACAATTTTGTTTCTGGTGTCCTTAGACAGCTCTTTGGTCTTCACCATAGTGGAGTTTGGAGTGTGACTTGTGGTTGTGGACAGGTGTCTTTTATACTGATAACAAGTTCAAACAGGTGCCATTGATACAGGTAATGAGTGCAGGACAGAGGAGCCTCTTAAAGAAGAAGGTACAGGTCTGTGAGAGCCAGAAATCTTGCTTGTTTGTAGGTGACGAAATACTTTTTTTCCACCATAATTTGCAAATAAATTCTTTCCAAATCAGCCAATGTGATTGTCTGGATTTTTTTTCTCATTTTGTCTCTCATAGTTGAGGTCTACCTATGATGCCAATTACAGGCCTCTCTCATCTTTTTAAGTGGGAGAACTTGCACAATTGGTGGCTGACTAAATACTTTTTTGCCCCACTGTACGCCCTTCTTGTTATCTTTATGGATATTCGTGTTATTTAAACACCACCACACTGTGCCAAATCCACCACCAAACAAATTGAATGAACTCACCAGAGCTCCATGCTGGTAATGTTATAAACCAGCTAATGAGCAGTGGCTCTGGGAGCAAATCATCTGCAGGAATGCCGACAGCCTCTACAACTCTGTGGATGAATCCTCGTTTGTGTGTGTGTGTGTGTGTGTCTATATATATATATATATATATATATATATATATATATATATATAGCACCATATGAAAGGAAGACGTAACTTCATAGTGTACAACCATTAAAATAATTTTATTCCACTAAAAAGCATAAACCGCACTCACAAAGCAAAGGGTCATAGCCGACACCAGAAACAAACGCATGTGTAAAACAATCTGATCGGCTCCGGGCTCGCCCAACACCGGCAGCTCACCCCTATGTAGTATTGTACAGCGCTGGGCAAACCCTTTGGCGCTATATAAACTCGTAGTAATAATAATAATAATGTAGTGACATCACCTCCAAGACCCCGCCCTACAAGTCTTGTCATTTCTAGGTCCTCCAGGAGCGGCAGGAGGACATCAAATTTAATGGTTTTACGCTATGAAGCTTCTTTGTTTCCTTTCATATGGTATGTGTGTATGTATGTATGTGTGTATATATGTATGTGTGTGTATATGTGTGTGTGTGTATATATATATATATATATATATATATATATATATATATATATGTGTGTGTGTGTGTGTGTGTTGTAGAGGCTGTCGGCATTGCTGCAGATCGTTGCTCCCAGAGCCACTGCTTGTTAGCTGGTTTATAACATCACCAGCAAACTGAATAGGTTCAACATTCCCCACTTTCCCAATATACAAAGCTGCAGACGCTTTAAGAGGACATCCTTCCTTAGTAAATTTTAACTAGCAATTAAATCTTGCGCTAAGTATGAAAGAAAAAGATTCTATTAAAAATGAATTAATCATGTGAACAACTATACATGCACAGTACAATGTGCAAAAGAATGCCTGTAAGTAATATCATATATGATCCATATAAGGAACAATACAATGTTCAAAGTCCATGTGAATAACCGCTTCCACAAACACTTCGTGAAAAAGAAAATGCATTTCTTGAGTGCAATATTAATAGCATTGATCTTCTTTTCATCCAATAAATCACCAACGTGAACAGACCACCACTGTATGTGTAAAATGGAAGCTTACCAGATGAGAAGACCCCTTGTTATAGGGGGTCTAATAAGTCTCTATATAGATGGTGGACAGCGCGATGACATCGGAGGCTCCGCCCAACAATGTAATTATTTCCCTCAGTCCCGTGTATATGGCTAAAATGGACTCCATTTCAAATCGAGGCTTGGTCCGAGAAATGTTTGTTTCCAGTTCCTATATATAGTTGAAGTTGGCTCTGTTCCAAATCGAGGCTTGTTCTTTATGCGCAATGACAGAGGATGGTTCCCTAGCCCCGGAAGATTTCTGTTAATGATGAAATGCGTCGGGCGGAGCCTCCCTCTGACGTCATCTCGCTGTCCGCCATTTTGGAAGCTGTATTTGCTGATAATCCTTCTATGTTTTGTAAGTAGAATTTTGCTTGCGCATTAAAGGCCCTTAGCTTTTACTACACTATGAGAGGCATGTTTAATTTTACATGACACTGTCTTGCTTCTGATGTGGGAATGGCTTAAATGGAATCTGGGTCCCGGTTGCAACATAGAGGTTCGGACGGCGTTACATTTATATAGAGCCTCATTAGACCCCCTATAACAAGGGGTCTTCTCATCTGGTAAGCCTCCATTTGACACATATAGTGGTGGTCCATTCATTTTGTTAATTTATTGGATGAAAAGAATATCAATACTATTAATATTGCACTTAAATGCATGTTCTTTTTCACGAAGTGTTTGTGGAAGCTGTCATTCATGTGGACTTTGAACCAGCAGCAGACTGACCATTTGGAAACTCGGGCACTGCCCGAGGGCCCGGGGTCAGTAGGGGGCCCCATAAGATGCCCCTGGTACCTTTTTCATAGGCTTTTTTGAGTTTGGGCTAGGACACAGGGGCCCCATGATCCCCTAGTGCCCAGGGCCCCGTGAGTTGTCAGCCTACCCCTGCTTTGAACATTGTATTGTTCCTTATATGGATCCTATATGATATCACTTATAGGCATTAATTTGCACATTGTACTGTGTATGTTGTTCACATGATTAATTTTTAATACAATCTCTTTCTTTCACACTTAGCACAACATTTAATTGCTATTTATAACATTACCAGCATGGAGCTCTAGTGAGTTCATTCAATTTGTTCGGTGGAATTTGAATGGTTTAACATAGTGATATTTACTTGATGGACACATAGTCACTTATGTTTTAGTGGTTATGGATATATGATATATATTTGATGAGATATAATATTTGTTACACTTTGTTATACATATACATTTTTTATTTTATTGTTATTTTTCACATATTGGTTTTTTGGCACATTAAGATTGTGTTGCTTAGATATGGTCTGCATTTGGATGCGATTATACTCCCATTCTGAGGAGCGCTTGTCTAAATAGATTTGCACTATATTACTCTTGGTTTCCAAGTATTAAAGAGCTGCTCCTACCTTCCCTTTTATTTTATAGTGTTACATATGTCCATTGGCGCCATCCAATAGTAAGATATACATAATTGTTTAAATGTAGCTGAGGAAACCTTGCTTGGATTGCTTTGGTGTTGCAAATAGAGGAGTCACACTCATATCAACTGTACATGCACAATTTTTATTGCTATCAGTTCTGCAACCTACACACGGACGGTCTTACACAAAGATATCACACACCATGAGTTACTGACAGTAGCATCAATTAGTAGCTATTAGAGGAAGAACTACTTAAAAGCATGGTAGCATGATTTACAATACAGAGACAAGGGAAGGGGAGTAACACACCTCCCTAATATTAATGAAGATTAAGTGCCAACATCCTCTACAGCCTTGTGCAAAGTGCAAACATCATAAAACATGAACACAAGTCATATAAACACTTGCTCTGCCAGCTTTCAGTTTAGTTTATGATTGGGAAGGGTTAGAACTTTTCTCCTTCCCTTTGAATGAACAGACAAGAGAAAATCTCTTCCCATAGGCAAAGTAGAGACGACTAGGGCGGAGAAGGGTTAGCACCAGGGGCGGACTGACCATTCGAGCACTCGGGCACTGGGCCTGGGGTCAGTAGGGGGCCCCATGAAATGCCCCTGGTACCTTTTTTATAGGCTTTTTTGAGTGTGGGCAAGGACTTAGGGGCCCCATGATCCCCTATTGCCCGGGGGCCCCATGAGTTGTCAGTCCGCCCCTGGTTATCACCTCTGTCAAATTATAATTTACTGCTTGTATTCCCATTGTGGAGATTTTGCCTCATGCACGCTGGACATTTTTACAGCAGATATTTTTGGCTTTTGTCATTTTTTTCTACGGCTAGTAAACTCCCCAGCATGTTATCCTATGTGTCCATGCACACATAGACTGAAATCAACGTTTTTTGGCAGGGATGTTTTTTGGCTGGAAAAAAAACCTAGGACTAGTGGGTTTCTAGAGTTTTTTTTTGTTAGCTGTAAAAATGCTCTAATGCTGTAAAACACCCTAAACCGGTGTTTTTGGACCTTTTTTGACCCCAAAAAAATGCAAATACGGGAAAACTCCGCTGGGCAGCACAGTAGCTAAATGGTTAGCACTTCCACCTGGCAGTATAAGGTTGTTGGTTTGAATCCCAGCCACGGCACCACCTGCCTGGAGTTTGTATGTTCTCCCTGTGCCTGTGTGAGTTTCCAGGTACTCCGGTTTCCTCCGACACTCCAAAGACATGCTGGTAGGTTAATTGGATGCTGTCCAAATTGTCCCTAGTATGTGTATGTATGAATGTAAGTTAGGGACCTTAGATTGTTCACCCCTAGAGGATTAGGGACTGATGTGAATGTATAATATATATATGTAAAGCGCTGCATAAATTGATGGCGCTATATAAATACCTGAAATAAATAAATAGGTAAACACTAATGCAAAAACGCTAAAAAAAGCTGAAAAACTCAAGTTTTTTTAACGTGACTTTACACCGCACATAATTTACCAGCATTATCAAAATGCCCCGTGTGGATGGAGCCTTAGTGTTAGCCAGACATAACAGGAAGTGAGGGATTACCTCTTCAATGGAGATGCACAGCATTTAGGCCTCATGCACACAGGGTGTTTTTGCAGCCTCTTTTAGGGGAGTCAGGCGTTTGTTTTGTTTGTTTTTTTTTTTCTTTTTTACTGCTTCCAAATGGCCCTCCATCTTATCCTAAGTGTCCATGCGCACATAGACTTTTAGAAGCTTTTAGCTGCAGGGAAAAAAAACATGCCAGCGCGTCCAGGAGCAGCAGTGTTTTGGCACAAAAAATGCTTAACGTGACTAAACGCATTTAAAAGCGTGTTAATGCTAGGCGCGTTTAGCGCTTGAGCTTGAATTAATTTCAGTGGCCAGAATAAATTATTATTCTTGCCAATGAAATGAATTAACACCCAAGCACTTGATGCTTGGAAAAGTGTTAAATATATTTACAAACGTCAGATGTTTTTTCTGCAAAAATGCTGCTGCCAGGAGGAAGGCTTATAGGAGGTGTTTTGTTTTATTTTTTGTTTGTTTTTTTCTTATTTTGTTTTGTTTTTTTATAACATCCTGTGTGAATGGGGTCTTAAAATCTGATGGTGGTACCAACCCTTACATAGTATATCGGGACAAAGTAGTGTTCTCACCAACGAAGGAAAAGAACACCAGGCAGCACAGTGGCTAAATGCTTAGCACTTCCACCTGGCAGTACTAGGGTCGTTGGTTCGAATCCCAACCATGACATGCTGGTAGGTGAATTGGATCCTGTCTAAATTGGCCCTAGTATGTGTATGTATGAATGTGAGTTAGGGACCTTAGATTGTACACCCCTTGAGGGTTAGGGACTGATATGAATGTACAATATATATGTAAAGTGCTGTGTAAATTGACAGCGCTATAGAAGTACCTGAAATAAATAAAATAAACACCAGTTTAATTTGTGCCTCTAAATGCCTTGGTTATGTGTAGTAGGTGAGTTTATGATCACCTAGGAAGGTGTAGTCTCTAAAAATCCATTTGCACACATGTACAGGAGATCACACTGTGCTTCAATGACATGAGCATTGTACGCACCATATGCTGATGTCTATAAACTACATCTGTGGTGGTCCCCTCTGGCATTCAGGCCTAGCCCAGACCAGGTAATATAGAGATCTGTCTACGTACTCCACTCTCCTGACCAGGGGAGACTGACAACTCATGGGGCCCCCGGGCAATAGGGGATCATGGGGCCCCTGTGTCCTTGCCCAAACTCAAAAAAGCCTATGAAAAAGGTACCAGGGGCATCTCAAGGGGCCCACTACTGACCTCGGGCAGTGCCCAAGTTTCCAAATGGTCAGTCCACCCCTGCTCCTGACTAAATCCTAATGAAATTGCCTTTGTAAAGATATCAATGTTTGCCCTGATTTAACTGTTTTAGGTGAAAACAGCCATAGAGTGCACTTAAATTTTTATTGCATGACGAATACAAAGGACTGCTCCCTACCTAGAGACCTTTGGTCAAAGTGGGCCGCAAAATAAGAGTGGCCTACAAGAGCATGCATCTGAAATTGGATCCTAAAACAAATTCAAGAAAATTCCTAATAAAAAAAAAAAAATTTATATAGCTGCAAACTGTAAACCTATTTCAAGGTAATTTTTTTTACATAGCTTTTAGTTTTATTTATGACTGCTATTGGTTTTCAGATGACAAATAGTTTGCAAATATAGCTAAAATATGTTGAACGGAAAATGTGAAAAATATTCTCATGATAATGTGCCATACCTGTCAGTGTATTTTATTGCACAGTTCTCTTCTGCATGCTTAATTCTCTAAGCCTGTGTAATAAATATGAAAACAATGTGACATGTTTGTACTTGGGGTTTATATATGGCTAAGTGAGTGAATATTTTACCTTTTCTTACCATAGATGCCTTACCTTCTGCCGAAGATGAAGATGATGACGACGATAATTCTTCTTCAGAAGAGAAGGCAACAGAGAACTCTAAACCCAATCGTAAGTAAACATATGATATTTCATTCATGTACATCAAAAATCCCTATTACATGATTTGATACAGTGACCAGCTATTCATCATTTAGTCGTAAATCATCCCAGAATGTAATATACTGTATGTTTCCTCTGGCTCCCACAATTGCGGATAAATATATGGATGTGCACCTATTACTATTTGGCCACCTAAGGGGTCAAGTCATTTCACAAGCATGTTGGCTAATGTTTTTTTTTTTTTTTTTCTTCTTTTTAAGATAGCACTACCTTCTGGCTGGTTTTAAAGTTTGCATGTGGGCAAAAAAAAGAAAAAACAATATCCGTATATATCTGCAATACTTACAAAATGTTTATTCCTTAAAATTGCTGCACGTACCTGCAAAAAGTAAAGAGCCCCTTGCCACAGTCCTTCTTTTTTTTTTTTTTTTTTTTTTTTTTTTTTTTTCTTTAAGCTGCCAGCCAGTTGTGACAAATGTAAATCACTTACTGTGTGTACATCTCAATAGGAGGCGCTATTACAAGCATCTTATTATATATGAATAAAAATTAAATATACTCAATTTATTGGAATTCAGTGCAATTCTACAATCCCAATATTAAAGTAGATTAAAAAATTAACAAGTGAAATATAAACAAATATGGAAATGAAAAATATGCATAGTGTCCATAGATATACAATCTTAGTGAAATGAGTTGCTTGCTCCTAATATTCCTTCACCACACAGTATCCATGCTTCACCCATTGAGAAAACAATGCTTAAAACACTCACCAGATGAATATGACCTCTTTAGTTAAAAAGAAGGTCTAGTGCGCTTGTTTGTCCAATCAGGATATAGAATTTCCCAGGTGGTATGGTAACTCAGATATATCTTCTTATTCACTTTATCATCCCACATCATCTATGCCCCTGCATTGGCATAGATGAATGAGCTAGATGTATTGATGCTGGTGCAGCTACTCCGTACAACCCTGCAGCAGCGTGCGTTCCATTGACTGGAAATAGCATGACCTGAACTTGGCAACCAGAACTTGGCAACTCCTTGAATGCGTTTTTGCCACTCTGCTTCCTGATGACTTCAGAGTGTCCAAAACACGTTCTAGTAAGAACATCCAGTTGCCGACTTCCTGGTCATGCCACTTCCAGTCACTGTAATGCACGCTGGTTCGATGGCCTTTTTAAAATGGAACTGAAAGGCAAAATATTTTGTGTACATATAAAAACATTATAAATGCCTTTTTCCCCTTTTTATAAGTTCTAATATTCCATCAGTTCCCAGTTTCATAAGGATCTCAGGGAGGAAAAACGGCAGCACACTGATCTTCCCATTGAATGGCTGTGCAGAGGGAGGGGTGTCAGGAAAAGTCTAATCATTGGAGGAGTGCAGATTGAGTTCTTAGCACAGCTAGAAAACTGACCACTGTACTTTCATGCCCAATGTAGTCAGTTTTTAATATGAAAGCAGAGGGACTGGCAGGAACACCAGGGATTTCACACAAAGGATGCAATACAAAGTGAACACAATAATTTTTAATACAGTTCATGATACAGCAGGCACATATCAAGAATTTGAAATGTATTTACATATTCTTTAAGTTGGCATCGCTGAGAGCCTGAGCCAGCCTCTCCTGGCCACTCTCCAGTCAGGCACTCCAGTGAATGCTGAAGGGACAGAGCCAGTGACTGACAGTGACCGCTCTGTACTGACAGCAGACCCAAGAACATCAGCTGTCTTTGATTAAGTCTTTGACGGTGTAGAGCCAGAGAGGGACAGCTTTAGCATTAGACTGATGCTGCAGCCATCTAGGTGAGTATGTAGGCTTCCTTTTTTTTTTTTTTTTTTTTTTTTTTTTACATTTTTGCATTTCTCTTTTAATACTGCTTTAACTACTGAGGATCTGAGAACGGCAGCTTTTCCAAGGACTATGAACCTTTCTACACCTGGGTATGAAACAGAGAATTGGGAGCCTGTGTACACTATTATGATAATGAAAGTATTCAACACCCATGACTTAAAACTACATTTTTCCACTTTTCCTTAAGGGCTTTGCATGATGCCCACATTGTACATTTTCAGTTAAAAACTTTGTGTCTGGAAGCTAAATGATGTTTGCTCCTGCAGGGAATCCTTTTCCCACAAATCATCATGATTTCAAAGTTATCTATACATGGCAGACCAGTGCACCTGACACTTGGCCGCTGGTGATTTCTGATTTGAAATAGTTCCATATCCATTGCCAGATATGGGTAATGGGTGCATATAGTGACCATATATTTTGTGTGGCAGCCAAGAAAGATAGTCATACCAAAAAAGCATACACATATTAGTGCAGTACTCTTCCCATCAGATTCCTTCATCGTGAGTTTTTAATATCTGAGCAGACGCTTGCTTGCCTTGAAAGTTGGAGACCCATATATGGCCAACTGTTGGCAGCAAAAGACCTAGAATGACCTTTCTTTACTGCATTTCAAAAGAAGCAATGGCTACACGTGACTGTAGATGATAATATATAATTATCTATTGGTAATAGCTTCCTTTGGCATTAAGCTGTGTTTAACCGAGAACCTTTTCTTTAACAAAACAAAACCTGAGATCCAGACACAGGAAGACATCCAGAAGTAATCTCTACTTAAAGATTTAATACAAGCATCCTTGACATTTCTAATCATAAACCAGAGAAACGAAAGCGGTCTTTTGTGACACCCACTTAAACAAAAACCCCTTCTCTTTCAGCCAGCACCGATTGGCCACTTAGACATCACAAAAGACTCACTTAGTTTTGGGAAACAATAGTATATTGGTTATTATGTGATCATTATGTTCCCACTTGAACTGACTTTCCTATTTTCGCTATGTTCCCACTTCAGCTGTTTTTTGTATTATTGGAAACATCAGAGGAGTCCTACAGAGTTAAAAAAAAACAAAAATTTGTTCTGGTATTGTAGTTTTCTAAGATAGAAATAGATGCACGTTAGATTCTCAGTGACATTAAAAGTCTGTGTGAATATATCCCTGATGTCACAAACTACAAACAAACTTTTTGTCTAACGTTAGAGCAGATTTAGCTTCAGCCAAGTAACTGTGCCTAGGAACAGTCTCGCAGTATGTCTTAACAACCAGGAAACATTGGGGTGCATTCACGCATGTGAATGCACCCGAGCCCCGATTTTGAAGGACGTACTCCAGCAGGGATTCTGATTATGGGAGGCTAGCAGCTCTCGCAACTAATAGCAGCCAATCACATGTACTCGCTCATGCAGTGATCACATGCAAGTGATTGGCGTTGGACCCAGACTGTCTTCATCCAGGGCAAATCACTTGCATGTGATTACTGCATGAGTAATTACATACAAATGGCCATGATTGCTTTCAATGGGACTGCCTCTCGCAGCTAATTGTGGGAACCCACACTGGGGTATCGCATACGTATATTTGGAGGCAGGGTGCATTTGCAGGTATGAATGCAGCCTTAAGAAATAAGGGAAATAAAAATGTGTTGCACTAGACAGAAACAACCATAGTGCAGAAATATACATTAAATACATAATACAATATACAAAAAAACTTACAGTGAAAAGTTAAGTTAAATGAGTCCACAAACCGTCCCATCCAAGGATGTGCAAGAAAGTGAAGCCACGCCTCTTTCCGAAATCTTATATATGTAATCGAGTACTTGCTTACCAACTTCCCATGACCCACTTAGACTTAAGAGTCATAGAGCGCTTATGCAATCTCTCAGGACATCTGAGTCCCCTTCCAAGCTGCCTGGGTGTATCGCCCAGGAACACCATCAATAAGGTAGGTATATGCATATTTTCCACATTAAAATTCATGTAAGGCAAGAAATAGAGAGCCTGTCCATAGTTTAAAAACCTTTTCAAATAATTTATTATAACCAAGAAATACACTCACATAAGTAAAAACACGTGTCTGTACATATAGTTACTGGACCGGCATCAGAATCCACTTCCTAGAATTCTTCCAGGAAATGTGTCTAAGGAAATTGCTTCTTCCTGTCTGCAGTAGACTGTCATGCCCAGTGATCACTGAGACTATACATTGTGACTTTATTAGGCTACATGTACAGTAAGCTCCCTTGGACGCCAAGCTCTCATCAGCTGAGAAATGCTAAACGTGGCTAAAACACATATACACGTTTTTGCAACGTTTCACGCTTTTTGGCCATAATGTTCCTCTTCTGAATGTGATTATTCTGCGTTCAGGAGAGGGATGTTTAACTTGCCCTAAAAGCTGCTGCTAAATTCTGATAAAAGCCTGTATGTGTATGGGCACATAGGCTTTTACTGAGCTGAGTTTACGGGCTTTTTTTTTTTTTTTTTTTATGCCAAACGCTCCTAAACTCGCGTTTAGGAGCAGCAGTGTACATGAGGCCTTAAAGTCACAGAGTGAAGGTAAGCAATAGTGTATGCACTTTGTGAGACAATTTCTTTTCTATGTTTTCACTTTGAAACAAGCCTGTCAGTGTGCTGATGACGTGTTTCATTTATGTCGTGCAATCAGTCCCCACAAAGCTACTTCTCTTAGCTGCTTGTCCTGTCATGGCTTCTACAGCAATAACATGCACATTTTAGAGCCAGGAGCCCTGAATTGTGGGGATGTTGAGGGTCCTACACCAAGAGTACCAAAGGAGTTTGGAATAAGGTGAGCATTGCTTGGAGTTCAGCTTTAAACATCCAGTTTAGTCTACTGAATTTTCTGTCCATTCGCCATACTAAGTACCAATTTTCTTGTGGCACACAAAGTATTTTAAGGCCCTGTTAACATGGGGAGATTAGCTACATAACCCACGCAGGACAGTCTTTTACCACGTGTCCCTGAATGCACTCTGGGTACCTTTTTGGAGCTATGCACCCTTACGAATGTGCATTTAGCCTCGTGTCCCAGTAGACATCTATGGGACTCTGGCTCGGAGATGCACGCAACACCTGTGTATCTGTGTGCCAGTAAAAGACAGCCTTACATAGGGTGCATAGCTCATTTCCCAGTGTGAATGGGGCCTGAGGCTGCATGCTTCAAAATATTGCTTTATTCTAGAAAATTGTTGACAACAGGTCAACTTTACCAATGTGACACATGCTTCTGGGTATTGCTGGCAAATGTTTAAATCTACAACAAAAGGTCAGAATAACTGACTGAGGCATAGCAATATTTTCCTAAAAACCATTCTGTGGAGAAACGTCAGAACAGACCTTTGTGTAAGAGCTCGTCTGTGTTATACAAATTTATATTCCCAGAATCGTTCAACCGCCCCCCTACATTCATCCGTTTTAATGTCAAGCAGCCACATGATCTCCCTTTCTCCCATTAACAGTTCACATTTAAACAACACATACCTTAAATTCCTGTGGGATTCCTCCAGCCCCATGCAATCCTAATTGAGTAAAGATCCCAGTACACCATTAACACTTGCAGTGCTAGGAAAGATTTGTGTGAGCAGAAGGTCATAACTTTGCTTGAAAAGAAAACACCTAGTCCAAAAATTGTTTGAATTGGGTGGAGTTTATTCTTTTTGTACTTGGCAATAAATTGAAGAACCGTAGTGGTTCAAATTTCACATACAATGCAAAAAGAAAACTACCCATATACAGTATAGTCACTGTAAAGGCTAAGTCCACCCAAAAAGATGTTTATTTTTGGGTGATTACTATGGTCTTGTTTACAAGATATCCTCATCAGGCTTACTAGATCTCTCTTCAAACCATGGCACAATGAAGCCATAAAAAGATGTTTTTGTTTTTTTACTTTCTGATGTTTATGGGAAATAAATCCATGTTTTTATATTGAAAATATTTGCCTCTTTTCTTTTCACAGGACCGTATTGGGCAAACCCGGAAAAGATGGAGAAGAAATTACATGCTGTACCGGCAGCCAAAACCGTGAAGTTCAGGTGTCCGGCAGGCGGGACACCTACACCCACACTACGCTGGCTAAAGAACGGCAAAGAGTTCAAACCAGATCACCGCATCGGTGGTTATAAGGTACAGATTGTCTTTGAAACACATGACTTGATGCATTATGGGTTACAGAATTTAGAATGTAATTTGTAATGCAAGCTGACAGCTACTATTGCTCAGCAAGGGCAGGTTTTTGGAGCTTACACCAGCCATATCACAAATTGATCTCAATCTGAGAGGCTCTATCCCTTCTTACATAATTATTACTAGGACAAGTGAAACAAGAATATACAACTTAAGGTAGGATGCTTTCTACTTTCTTTACAGATCTTCTGTTGACTGCAGAGGAAAAGGAGAGGCAACAAGGAGTCTTTGGATTCCTCTCAGCAGTACCCTTGCTCTATTTCCACTTCACCTCTCTGTCTAAATTTACCCAGCATAGTCTAGCAGTGATTGGACAAGACAAATGAAAATGTCAGGTTGCACATGTGGGTTTTTGTTGCCACCTAAGACCCTGCTGCCATAGGCCCTTGATTGTCTTGTGATAAATAGGGCCATACGGCTCAAGCTAGCCCCTAGGGTGGCTGGATTTCTATCACTTTTGGTCATACTTGATTATAGCTTTATTTGAAAAAAGAGAAGGGAAGTGCATCACTCTGAATTAGTCAACCAGCTTACAGTATATACTTGAATGTAACAAAGAAGTAGTAAAACACAATCGGAAGCAGAGCCTATGTAAGTAATGAACAAATATAGCTGCACCCAGATAAATATTTCAAATGTATGTAAACCCTGGCAATGAACTTCTCTAACTTACTCCCTTTTGGTCTATTTAAATATTTATTAGTTAATTAGCGCCAACAATTTCCAAACTTCACATATTGTACATTCACATCGGTCCCTACCCTGAAGGAACTTACAATCTAAACTCTCCTTCCTTCACATGCCACAGGCAAATTTAGATAGGAGCCAATTAACCTACCAGCATGTCTTAGGAATGTGGAGGAAACAGGAGGATCTGGAGGAAACCCACACCAACTCAGTGCAGACAGTGTCCTGGTTATGATTCCAACCAAGCACACCCCAATGTACTATTTAAAGTGTTTTCTTATATCTGTTAAGTGCAAAAAAAAATCTTGGGAGCTGATAACTTCCTATAGCACAATTAAGGAATCCAGGTAAGTGTGATTGATAAATTGTATGACTTTCTGGAAATTGGACAATATACAAATGTTCAGCAAAATCAAATTGTTTCTATAATAGAGATTCCCCTGATTTGCAAACACTGCTAGTCATTTAAAAAAAAGACCTCATGCATTCTGGGCATTTTTACAGCTGCTGTTTTTGGCTTCTGGAATTTTTCTACAGCCAGTAAACTCCCCAGCATGTTATCCTACGTGTCCATGCACACATAGGCTTACATAAGCATTTTTTGGCAGGGGCACTTTCTGTCTAGAACCCCCCCCCCCCTAGAACTAGTGGGGTTCAAGAGGAGGTTTTTTTAGCTGTAAAAACTCTAACGCTAGTTAATGTGGCAAACTGGTGTTTTTGAGCCAATTTGTTTTGTGCTAAAAACGCAGCTAAACGCTGATGAAAAATGCTCAAAAAAACCCAACAGAAAAACTTGCATTTTTATTGTAACTTAATACAGCTAATGCCCCCAGTGAGCATGAGGCATTAAGGTTGTGATAAAAGCTGTTGTTCTTGATGACAATTTACTGTTTATAAACATTTAGAATTTAGTAACCATTTATTTATAATTCTCTTTATGGTGCAAAACCCTAAAGCAACCTTCACCCATTCAAAGAAACCTTATACGTGAGTTACTGGCGTTTGCAAAGTGTTGACAACAACTTAGTGTGTATGTATATCCAAAACATTTTTCTAATCTTAGGATTACGTAGAAAAGGGTTAAAAAAAAAAAAGCACTAGTTTTTTTTTTCTGGTCTGGACACCATTTTGGGAAATTACCCTTACCTTCTTGTTCTAGAGATGCAATAGGGAGTTTAAGGACATCTCCCAAAGTGATAGGGAAATTCCCCTCTTAGACAGTTGGACCCGGAACAAGTATCCCTATTGGAAGATTTTCCCTCACTTTTTGTTCTAAAGGTGACTTAAAATTTTTGAATTTACATTTTTTGTAACAATAGTCACTAGCAAAAATAGGTGAATCTCTCCAATGGGGACACAGACAGTCAGGGCTTTTTTTCAGTGGGAGCGTGGGGGAACTCAGTTCCAGAACCTTCAGCACTGGATGTATGTAATGGCAAGGGGTGCTGGGGTGTTCTGGAGGGTCTATTGATGCTTGCTATTTTTCATTGAGGGGTCTATTGTTGCTGGTGGGGAATATGTTGTTGCTGGGGGGGGTCTTATGTTTCGGGGGGGGGTCACTTGTTGCTGGGAAATAGCTACTGTTGATGGAGGGGGCCTATTATTGCTGGAAGCTGGAGGGTTTAGAGATCTGTTGTTGCAGATGGGGTCTATTGTTGCTGGGGGATCTACTTTTGCTGGGGGGGGTCTATTGTAGCTGGCTGCAGGGGACCTATTTTGCTGCTTTTCTTGTTTTCATTTATAAACTTCAAAATTGCTTAGCACAACAATATGATACTTTTTGTTCTGTATTCTCTAAAATGGGCAGTACTGAAAGGTGGGTAGGAGGTGGAACCAAAGGACAGTGCTCGGAGGTGGGTAGGGGGCAGAGACAGGGGTGACCCAGAAGAGGAGAGTATTCTTTAAGGGAAAAAAAAGCTCTGCAGATCATAATAAAAACTTGAGAGGGTCTTTCCTCCAAACCTTCAATAAATTGTCTTGCCAGGAGGTACACTTTAGGTTTATATTAACACAACTTTTGACCAAACCTGTGCTTAGTTTTGAGCACCTCAATGGGAACAGTTGTTCATGGGTATGCATCCTTGTATAGATGCTTGACAACAAATACAGCAATACTGCTATAATGGGTTGTTAAAAGAGCTGACCTTTAGTATACCAACAGAAGAGCAGCATAAGCCCCAGTCCAGAAGGTAGTCTAGCAAAGTTGTGCAGTAGCTCTTCGGTCTCCTCTCATTGAGACTGCCTGGTGTTTATGACTATATTAGTGATGCTCCACTTTAACTGGGAAGCTGCCAGGACATGAGATCACCTTGCGTGCCAGTCCAGATTTGAAGTTGGGCCATCTTTTCTCTCGTCCCAGCATGCTATCTTCTTTAGTTTAGCAGAAGTTTTAGAAGTTGAGGCTCATTAATCTCTCCCCCTGCTGATTACTGAGCTTGTTAGATGGTCTAACAAGCTGCGGGTAATTAAGAAGTATAGAAAAGGAAGCAAAGCTTGTTATACGTGCTAGATCTAATCTATCAAATCTAATCTATCAAATCTAATCTATCTATCGAATCTAATCTATCTATCTTTTTTTTAATCAACTCCTAGCAAGCTGCCATTTGTGCTTCTGTATAGTGTGTTCCAGCAGAGTCTTAGTACTTGGGTCTGAGGCGGTTTGTCTTTCTTGCATATCTCCATAGACATGTCTTCTGTCCTGGGTGTCGGAACGTTCACACTTTGACCATTGTTAAAATCATAAATATGACCAGACATGACCTTAGCTGTTTTTCTTCCTTGGCAAATTACTAGGGCATGCCAAGGAGGAGGGGTGTCCATACGAAGGGTGGTTGTTTTTTCCGAAGTGTAAGAATGTTAGGTGGCCAGTTTACATACACAAAGTGCTTTACAGAAATCATCTTTTTGTAAATTGAACGTCATGCCACAAAAGCATTATGCAAAAAAGAAAATTTTTTTTTTTTTTCATTTGTAGGTCCGTTCTCAGACATGGAGTCTTATAATGGATTCGGTTGTTCCATCTGACAAGGGGAATTACACCTGTATTGTAGAGAACAAGTATGGCAATATTAACCACACGTATCAGCTGGATGTAGTCGGTAAGAGCTCAAATTTTTTAAATTAAAAGATCTGAAAAGCATGTCAATTAATTCAAGCTTGCAGTTATGATCTATACTTCCTCTGAGACCACAGATCCTGCTGGAATGTTCTTGTACATCTGTTCCTTGATTATATTATAAACACTTTATGGATCAATGCTGAATATACAGTTAGGGCTTCCACAGCTTAAGCAGAACTGATCTACCTGCAATCAAAATTTTGGATCTTTTATAGATATTCCTGATGTGAACTCTGGACAAAGTAAAGTGGTAGCTGATACAGGTTGTGTTGAATCATCCATCACGGTAATATGGTGCAACTCAGTGCACGGAAGAGCACTGTTAGCCAGGTTTTCAACCAATGCTAGTGCATGTGTAAGCCATGTACCGGGGTGGGCTCCCCAGGATACAGTGAAGTCACGAACGAGGAAAGCAACCCCAACACCTGCTTTTGCCACAACAGAATTTTGCTTAGATGTGGCAAATAAACACAACCACAAATGCTGGAAACATACAATAAATTTACATACACCCAGCCCAAAGGCTGAGACCCTTGTGCTGCACAGCACGGTGCCTTCTGATGGATGAAGGTAGAAAGTGAAGTAATTTACCTACTGGCGTCCACAACTAAGCTGCCACACCTTAACTGTTATTACCCTAAAAGAGCAGGAATCAGTGTATGGGTGTGTGGTATGGGCTAGCCTGCGGTGCAGCACAACAGCTTACAATCTTACACAAATCTACAGTATTCCCCCTCCCATAACTGGTCCTGTAGCACGTGCCCGAGTATTCCTTCTGAGCAAAACGCCAGTCTGGCTTAAGTTTGTAGGATTTTATCAGCTCTCCAATGTGAAATGTCACTTTAAGTTGTGGAGCCCTTCCAATGATCAGTAACAACACTTGTGGCCTGACACAAACAGAGACCCTAACTAACTAACTAACTATAGGCCTGGACTCAGTCTCAAGGTGCCAACACTGAAATGAGGTGCGTGCACGATCTTACCGACCTGGGTCTGCTTTGCATCCTCTGGTGACTCTGAACAGAACAAATGTCTCTCCAACAAGCATGCAGTCTCGCCGTATATGTTGCTTAGTTCCTCTGGTCTTATCAGCATTCCTGACAGCAATTTCATCAGCATTCCTGGCAGCAATCTCATCAGCTTCACGTAGCTGCAGCTCTGGTTACGGAGGGACACTTTCACACCTGGATGTCATCAGATTCTCAGCTCACAGGGCCCCTTATTCACTATGCTCCAAAACATGGCTTCTCTCCTTCCTGTTCTCTCAAACTCTGTGTGCAAAACTCCACCTCTTCATGAATATACAAATCTCTATGCAGTCTGGTGTTAGAAAACCAGTGACATCTTGTGGCTAAACTGCAGAATGTCAGTCAAAACATTAATTTACTTCCACACAAACAGTGTTCAAACAATGAGAGCTGTTTCCCCATCTCACACGTTTTGATTCTTCCAGTGGGGCCTAGTAATTTGTTACATTTAATATACACCCATTAATAGAGAATTGTCAGCAATGCTCAGCTTTGTTCATCCCCAGGAATACAAAAGAACTGAAACTAGTTTTATAGATTGCCACCTAGTAATTGAGAATACTGCTTTGAGTGAACTCCTTTTAGGGTAGGTGAGCCTTCCTCCATGTCACTGCGTTGAGCACCAGAATTTAGGTTGACATAAAAGGCCTACCCCGGGGTGGGTTCATCTGGGCAACGATAGATATGATGGATGGGGCCACTCACCCTGCACATGGGGTGCCTTTTGCTATGTCGCTCTCATCAATGCCCTGGGACAAGACAAGGACCGCTTTCAGGGAAAATCAACATTAAGATGATCCTCCAGCTTAGAGATGGGCATTACACCATGTACTTTGAGTGAATAAACTGGATTTTAGTTAACCAACTGGTCTTGTGTCAATGAACACCTTGACTGTAACTGTTGGCAATTAGGAGGGACATGCTGAGCTCTTGCCGATTCCACCTATTCAGTGTACCTCTGTCCCCTCACTCCTAGTGACAGAATGGGATCTCACTATGCACATAGCACATACCTATGCATGCTCTTTGTTCTTCTTGTTCTTCCATACCTGATGGCTAGGTCAAGGGCCTCGCGATGCTGATCTGCTCCAATTAATATGGGAAACAGACTGCTAGGGAGGGAGCCCAAAGCAGAGACCCCATTTAGCACCGGTACCACATTTCCTAATAGGCTGCTTATACTGGTTACTAATCTCTTTACTCCTGGCAACTGCTGGCTTTTCCTTTGTACTATGTTTACTCTTGCAGAGACTGACTTCATGCCTCAATGTGCTTTAACTGACCCAAACTTCAGATGTGTATGTGTGTTGGTTACTTCTATGCACCCCATTTAGACCTTTTCAAAGGACAACATTTGAAAGGCTTTACTGAGAAAATGTTAGCACAGCATGCCTGCATAGGTAGAGTCCAATAGAGGCAAGTCCAGAGTGATGGTGGTCCATGGCGATAGTGTCCTGATGAGTGGGTGTCTTCACAGAGAAGAGTCCCTGAAGACCCTCTATATGACATTTTTGTGGTTCTTCTAGAAGAATTTAATGGGAGAAAACGATTACACCCCCCCCCCCCTTTCCTCCTTCTTGTTATACACAGGATAGGTGACCCAGACAAAGAAACAAATCTTCGCAAACATTGAACCGTCCATGCTCCGTGGTTCTGTCTGTCAGCCCTTATATCATTACAGGGTACAGTGGTGTGGTAGGGGCCTACAAGAATGAACCAACCATGGCACTCAGTGGGAAATCAGGCATTCAACACACCTGGAATTATCTCTGATGCCGAAGAGGTTTCCAGAAAGCAGTGTGGACAGTGGGACATGTACTTAAAGCCTTTTTTTAGGAACATGTGCACTTTAAAGCACAGCCATAGTATATCTAAATCCCAAGAAGGCGTACTTGCAGACACACAAAGGCATAATTTGTCATATAGCTAAAACTGCTTTTTATGTGAGCATGCATGTCCACAGAAGCTCACAGAATTGTCAACGTGTATAGCTAACCTTTTAAAAGTACAACTGCTCTTGTAGAAGTTGTGATGGGGTTAATTCTGGGTTTGTATTCACACACCTGGTGCCTGCTCAAGAAAGCAGTTAGGTGAAGTTACTCTTAACTAGGTGACTATATGTGCAAAAACCTCTGCATTCTGTTCCATTTGACTGACAAAGGCCTCAAGGACTAAATCCATAGGATAATAAATGCCCGGCATTGCATAAACTGTACTGATTGCCTTTAATGTAGCTGAGGTAATTTGGTGATTCCTAAGCCAGTTATATCACGAATGAATGCTGTGTAATCACTCCGAGGGAACCATTTTTAATTCCCCTCACAGATGTCTCATATGATACGCTCCAGAAAAAAAAAATCAAAACAAATATTTCACAAGCAGCTGTGTTATTTGAGACAAGAATGGAAAGAAATTAGGCATTTGTGCATGTTATGATAGCACTGGGCTGGTTTTCAGGCAGGGAAGAAAAAATGTACTTGTTTTTCTGCCCTCTATCTGACAAATCAAGAAATTACCCTCCATTTCCTCAAGTAAGTAGCCAATTCTTCACTCAAATATTTCCTTCATTCAACATCCGACTTTAATTATGCTACATATTTTAGCCGCTCTGACTCCCCACCACCCCCATTTCCACCTCACAGATCCTATTAAATTTCAGATATTTCCTGTGCAGGGGGCAATGAGGCCTAGTTTAAGGTGCTGAATTTATTTAGTCTGTCAGCATTTTTTCCCCCTGGTCTCCAGCCTGCTTCTGCTACACGTCCTTTATTCATTTTGACTGCTTTCTTCCTGGATGTGGAAAAAAAAAATTAACTCAAACAAAGCCTAATTTATTTCGGTTTGTCAAAAAAGCAGACTTGTTGGCTTTTATGAAGAGGACGGCAAGTTGGAAACTGGTTACTTCTGACAACACGGAGGGCTCTTCTTTACCCAGTACTTTGATGACTGATGCCCAGTTGGTCCTATTTATCAAATTGTGAGACAGGAAAGCACCTTTGGTGTATCCTGCAGGTAGGCAGCTTCAAGCTGCCATCTTTTTTAAAGTCGGTTTGAAAATATGTAGAAAATAACTGATTTTTCCTGTCCATTGATGATAGCTGTGTGGCTGATCTCTGACAGCTGGATGAAAATGTTTTGTCTAATATGTAGTAACCCACTGCATGTAACTCCTGTTGTATGCATGTTTTTTTTTTTTTTCCTTTTTTTTTTTTTTTAATACCAGTAGTTATGCAGATATATATCAATCAGCCATAACATTATAACTCGCCTAATATTGGGTAGGTCCCCCTTTTGCTGCCTAAACAGCCCCGATCTATCACAGCATGGATGACACTAGACCTCTAAAGGTATGCTGTGGTATCTGACACCAAGCTGCAAGTAGCGGATCCTTTTAAGTCTTGTAAGTTGTGAGGTGGGAGCTCCATGGATTGGTTTTTATTTTTCCAGCATATCCAATAGATGCACAATGGATTGAGATCTGGTGAATTTGGAGACCAATTCAACACCTCAAACTGTTGAACCATTTTTGCAGCATAGCAGGAAGCATTATCGTGCTAAAAGAGGTCACTGCCACCAGGGAATACCACCACCACCACATGAAGGGGTCTACTTGGTCAGCAACAATGTTTAGGTAGGTGGTATGTAACATGAATAGCAGGACCCAAGGCTTCCCAACAGAACATTTCCCAAAGCATCACACTGCCTCTGTCGGCTTGCCTTCTTCCCTTACTGCATCCTGATACAATTTCTTCCCCAGGTACATGATGCACATGCACTCAGCCATGATCATATTATGTAACAAAATATGTGATTCATCAGACCAGGCCACAGTCTTCTATTGCTCTTCTGCTCATGTGACCATTGTTGGCATTTTTGGCTGTGGACACTGGTCCGCATGGCTATCCTTACTGCTCTGTGGTTACGCAGCCCCATATACAACAAACTGAAATCCCCATTTTTTTGCTTTCAACACATCAACTTCATGGACAACATGTTTATTTGCTGCCTAATATATCCCGCCGACATTCAGATGTTGTTGTAACTAGTTCATTGTTATTCACTTTACCGCTAAATAATAATGTTTAGGTTGATTGGTGTATGCTGATGGTGCACAGATGTGTCTAGACATTTTCAGCCAAATTCAGTAATGGAATGTTAAACAAGCCTGTGGAAACACAGCTCTGACCAGACCGGTTCACAATGGGCTTCGACTGCACTTTGTGCTTGGTCATGCTATCTGATTGGGAACATTACATGGCCAAGCAGTGGGAAGAATCAAGAAGGCTCCCTATGTGGGGTACCAGTGGCTTCTCTGCACTGTATTGCTGGTGACGGTATTTGCTATTTCACCTCTTGCACTGGCAAGCTGGACTTTTTTGGAAGACTTAAGGGGCAGTATCCACCAAAAGGAGGAATACAGTATATCCAAGATGTTAGAAAATAGTTTTATTAATGAAATTGTAATGTATTCACACTGCATTTGGGACTAAAAGCGATGGAATTGCATTTTATATTTCTTTTTTTCCCTCAGAGCGTTCCCCTCACCGGCCAATCCTTCAAGCTGGACTGCCAGCGAATACATCAGTCACTGTTGGAAGTAATGCCGAGTTCTACTGCAAAGTGTACAGTGATCCACAGCCTCACATACAATGGCTTAGGCACATTGAGATCAACGGGAGCAAAATAGCCTCCGATGGCTACCCTTATGTGGAGATTCTGAAAGTAGGTATTCTGATATAATATCCCTGTGTTTGATGACATCTGGCTCTGGGAGTAATGGGGTTAATATAGGTAGCTGCTCCTGGTCTTGTTTAGTGCAAAAAGCCCGATGGAAAATCAGCCAACCAGATGCAGCACATTGAGTCTGCCGAATACAATTAGTCAGGGTTTGTATTATTTATTAACTAGGGGGGTTGCTAAATATAGAGCCGTCTATGGCCATATCCTGACAACAGGCTCTGGCGCACTGACGCAGTGTGACGAGGCAGCCGTCTCCTTCACATTGAATGTACCAGCGGGCTTGTCTTCTAGAGTCTGCTTCAAGTTAGAAAGTATTTTATTCATTTGGTAATGTTTTCAAATTTTATTGAGCTTTACAGTGTGTTCAGTAAGACCATAAGTGCACTTTGCTTTTTTTTTTAATGTTTAAAATGCAGCTTTTGGTGAGATGGATATTTTAGATTTTTTGCTCATTTTCTAGTATAGGACCAGGTTTGTTACATATATCAAGTTGTTATAAAATGTGGTTGTAAAGGCTCAAGGTTATTTATCTTCATGCTTTCTATGCATCAAGGTAAAAAAAAACCACCTGTGTGCAACAGCCACCCAGCTCCCCTAATACTTACCCTAATCCTTACCCTAATCCCATCATGATCTAGTGATGTGCACGAGAGCCATGGCTCTCTGAGGACTCTCCCTCACCATTGGCTACCACTGCTGTCAATCATAGCCAGAGAGGTAATGAGAAGAGAGAAGGGTAGGGGTCAAGCCACAGCTCAGTGTGTGAATGGACACGCAGAGCAGTGGCTCAAGAGTGAGCCTGCTTGGGTGCCCCTATAGCAAGCTGCTTGCTATTGGGGAACTCAGCAGGAGGGAAGGGCCAAGAGCACCAGCGGGGAATCCAAGCAGAGGAGTATCAGGGCTGCTGTGTGCAAAACCACTGCACAGAGCAGGTAAGTATAACATGTTTGTTTTTTTTGTTTTTTTTAATTGCCTTTAATATTGTAACTTAGGATAAGTTCACCTTTGGAACATGTAACATGTTCCCATAGCCGCAGCCATGCCCGATTTCTCCCCGTACGATCTGTTCGATATAAAAATCGTGCAGCCATGCGGGTCTCCAGCTGTAGGTCTGCGTCCCTCATTCAGTGTTCTGTGAATGAGTGCCTACAAGTCCCAACATTGTCAGTGGCTGTGGGCTTGTAGCTTTCAATGAACTACCATGGCCCTGTGGAGCGCCGTGGTAATGCATTGAAGTTTCCTGTCCGTATATCTGCTTACTCGCACATCCTGTACAGCAAGCAGATATTCTGACAGGTCTGCAGGAGACCTGCATGGCATCAGCAATCTACTGATCTCTGGTGCAATGCTTTCCAGGCTCCTTTGGACAAAAATAATAAATGCACATTTTTTTACCCGCAAAAAAATGCGTATTATTGTCCAAAAGGTGAACATATCCTTTAATAAAATTTGAAGATCAGTTGTAGCCAAAACATATACATTTGAGTAGAGTAGAGAAGGGTTAGAACATCTCTTTGGTTTTTTATTGCTGTCTTTACCTACAGAGGGGAAATTACCTCTCAGAAGGGACAGAAAGTGATGTGAGATCTCAGATTGAAACGAGAATACAGTTTTTTTAGAGGGGAAATGTTGGAAGCCTTGTGAGATTTTTCCAGCTTGTCTATTCCTTCCTCTCCCAGTGACACCAGTTCCCCTCATTTTATGTCCTTGTGTCATCTTCTCAGCTGGGTCACAGACTGTAAGAAAAATCTGACAAAGGTTCAATTTATCAAAAACTAAATTTAAATGGAGTGTTTTGGTTGAAAGGAGGAAGAGTTTGAGAAATTCATAATAACTCATTAATGTGTTAAAGAATCATAAATAGCATTCACAGATACATATGTATCCAAACCTGCATAAAGATGAAGATTTTTTTCAGATTTCTGTAGCCCTTTGACTTTTTTGTTGTCATATTACATAAAAGGTGACACCAAAATGACAGCGGTAGTTGTATTTTTGTGGGAGCATTAAACAGGTCAGTGGTTTGTTCGAAAACATTTCTCCCAAAAATGTAAACATCATCTTAAAAATCCTCTTTAGTTGAAATCTCCTAAATCTAACACATTCATTTGTGAATGCTCTTACAGCCTTTTCACTTACAGTGGTATTAAACCACAAACCAAAAATATAATATATTGCAATTTACCGATCATTAGATGTGGTGGCTACATTTGTTTTCTTTTTTTAACCCTTTTTCCCTCTTTTCACCTGGTGCTCTGGCCATTAACACACCCTCTATTAGAGTGCCTCCACACTGGATAAAGGAGCACATGTGGTTGCTTTGGACAGCAGCATTGTTAATCTGAGGGGGGGGGGGGATGTAAGATGCACTAGCAGATTTAGATACACTAAAATCTGAAGCTAAACTCCAGCTAACACTACTTAAAGCGGAGTTCCACTCACCTGTCAAAAAATAAAAGTCAGCAGCTAAAAGAACTGTAGCTGCTGACGTTTAAAAAAAAAAAACAGCCACTTACCTGTCCCTCGGTCCTGTGGTGTGTCCCCCGCAGCCCTTTTCACCGGCCATCCTGGATTCAAGGAGGCCAGCATCTTTAGTGTGGGCACCCGGCTGTGATAGCTTGCGGCTTCACAGCCGGGTACCCACTGCGCATTCACGAGTAGCGCTGCACATCATGAATGGTCCTGTAGTCTTCTGGGACCTGTCACATGCCCCAATAGACTACAGGAAGGGAGGGAGGGAAGACACCTTCCGTTTCCGATCGCCAAGGCAATCGGAGCGTAAGTGGGAGCGGGTACCTAGGGGCGGACTGACAACTCATGGGGCCCCCGGGCAATAGGGGATCATAGGGCCCCTGTGTCCTTGCCCAAACTCAATGCCTATTAAAAAGGTACCAGGGGCATCTTATGGGGCCCCCTACTGACCCCGGGCCCTCGGGCAGTGCCTGAGTTTCCAAATGGTCAGTCCGCCCTTGCAGGTACCCACTCCCCGCCCCCCAAAGGTGCCAATTCTTAACGGGGAGCAGTCCTTAAAGCGTAACTTCCCCTTTTGGGTGGAGCTCCGCTTTAAGTACTTACAGCATTTTTATTTTCTTTTGGGGATAAAGGGTTTACCTAAATACAAGCTGATCATTGTAAGCACCCCTGTCAGTGGTATATGGTTTGTCTCAAACCTGTAACCACTACATTTACAGAACAACTTGTTTTGTTGTAAAGCAACAGACTTACGGGACAGATCACAGGTGAATATAAAAGAATGCATAAGACAGTCATCGCATCTAAGAATTAGTAAGCTACAATATAATATTTGCTTTTGGGTTTAATACCACTTTAAATCAATTATTCCTTTGTGTTCAATTGCCATTTATTATGAATGCTGTTTAAAGGACTAGGTTACCCCAAAGAGAAAAAAAACAGGTAGTGTTTCATAAATAAAATGTGATCCCTTTTGGAGCTGTCAAATTTATTGTGAGCAGGCTAATCCGATTTCGTAAATATCTATTACCTGGTAAGCAGCTCACTGAGTATTGGATTTTGCTTTGAGAATCTGCTGTTAATACATGTATCCAGCTTGACTTTGTAAATGTAAAATGTGAATTAGATGTGTGTGTAAATTATTACATCTTGTGATATTTTGGGATACCCAAGACCAGATTTATTAAAATATACAAAAGAGTAATTTTTGCAAAATCTATTTAAAGTACTTGCAATAATGAAAAATTTGGACCCATATAACTGCAGCTAGAAAATTGCAGGCATCCAATCTAATGCTAGGCTCTAATACTACAGAACAGCAATTACACTTCATGTAGAGACCTAATCTGGTGGGCCAGTAAGTGCAACCAATCCTGCGAACAATATTGGTGTTAATTTACTAAAGGCAGATACTGTGCACTTTGCAGTCAGCAGAGCTTCTGCTCATTTACTAAGCTCTGGAGCAACTGCACATGCAGAGTGCCCAGTCTATTTGCCTTTAGTAAATCAGCTCCTTTGTGTTATTAAACTCCTGTACTGCTATTCATCCCTGATGCTGGGTTCACACTAGGCTGCGGGCTGTTTACTGGGTGCAGGAACCGCACCTGTTCCCAAACCCATAGCCAAATCACACTGCTCTTCTGAATGACACCCCCACTCATCTCAGCCTGCAGCGCGATTGGGGGTGCGGGAACCGCAGGGAGATGGCATGGTCAAAAAGACCAGTTTTCCTGCGTCCAAGTTTTTAAAAAAGGTGTGTTCACCTTTTTTTGGGCACAACAGCCCCTTCAAATGAATGGGCCACGGTGCCCGAGCAAACACAGGTTGCACAGCCAGCACTAGTGGGAACCTAGCCTTAAATACGTAAACCTAACAGCCATCTCACATGATCATATGATTCACACATATAAAGATATATTGGGGATGCTTTCCTAAAACTGCAGAGTGCAAAATCGAAAATCTGCTGCAGCTATTATTATAATTATACAGGATTTATATAGCACCAAGTTTGCTCAGCGCTTTACAATATAAAGGGAGACAATACAGCAACAATACAGTTCAATGCAAGAGGGTTAGGATGGCCCTGATCCTTGGAGCTTACACTCTAAGCTATGCATGGTAGCCAATCGGCTTCTAACTTCAGCTTGTTCAATTAAGCTTTGGAATAAAAAAAAACCTGAAAGCTGATTGGTTTCTTTGCAGAGCTGCACCAGATTTTGCGGTCTCCAGGTTTAGGAAATCAACCCCACTGTGTATAATAATAATATATACATACATACATACTTTATTTTTTTGTGTGTGTGCACAGCACTACTCCTATTGTGATCATACAGTACATAAAGTAAAAAAAGAATTCCAACCACATATACTTCTGAAGTGACAAAACCTACTCACATGTGCATTTTTATTATGAACAAAGTGAAATTCCGAAATCAACCACATCAGTCTCGAGTGCTGGATAATATAAAACATTTCTTCTTGTCAATGTGCAAAAAATCACCAGTGATTCACACCACTCCTCCTCCGCCACAGTGCTTCACTCAAGATGTGCTCTCACCTTAAAGGAATAACCTGTATATTGTGGAGTGTATGTATGTGTGTATATATGTGTGTGTGTGTGTGTGTGTGTGTGTGTATGTATGTATATGTATGTATGTATATGTATATATATATATAATATATAAAATAATCTTTTTTTATTCCCCCTCTTTGGGGTCCAGGTGTCGGTGTCTACTCCCTCATGATCACTCAAGACAAGTAGATACATATCACATAGCAGGAGATTTACTAAAATTAGTGCGCGCAAAAGCTGGTGGAGCTGTGCATAGTAACCAATCAGCTTCTAGGTTTTATTGTCAAAGCTTAAAGTGTTACTAAACCCCTAGACCATACATTCATTATCTCCTGTCTTCCACAGTACACACAACATCAACATGCAATTATTGTAGTAAATATTAAACTACCAAATACCTTTTCCCATCAGCAGTATATAGCAGTCTTGTGATTTCTATCAGTGTCTGGCCGAGCAGTGCTTAATCTTGTAGGAAGAGTTTTCATTCTCCTCTGACTGTCCTATGAGGCTGCATAACCCCGACCCTCTGTCTGGACAGTGCTGATTGGCCCTGTGCCAATTACATGCACCCTCCCAAAAAAAAAAATTATAATTCTAGCATTACACACAGAACAGCAGTGCAAGTCTGCACATGATCTGTTTGAACTATTGTGGATGGATTGGGGACAGCAAAAGAAGGGGAGGATCAGAGAAGACAGGATCAGACCGCTTTTTTACACAATGCAGAAGATTAACCCCTTAGGTTCCATAGTGAGTATAACAAGGATGCTTTACTGCATATATAGATAGATTTTACTGTTGTGGTTTTAGTAACATTTCATTTAATAAGCTGAAGTTAGAAGCTGATTGGTTACACCAGATTCTGTGTGCACTAGTGTTAGTAAATCTACTGCATAGTGTTTTCCATTTTTAAAACGACATGTTTAAGAACCATTAAAAACACACATTTTCCATCTCCTAGGTGCACATAGGTAAACCACAATGTCCATAAAACACCACTGTTTTGCATACAGCATAAATCAGCATGAAAATTCTGTCAACCAAGTTGCTTCCTGGTCTACCTGACAGATAGTCAGCTCAGATGCAGTGATCTCATCCCTAATTTCCTGACAGGCTTGAATGATTTTTTTTTTTTTCTATTAGCTGACATTGACATACAGGAATAACACCTAATGCATTTTATTGTCTGCTTTGATCGTTTTCAGTCATTTTTTTGCCTACAGTTAGGCTGCAGAAAAACCAGTCTCTGATCCCACTTCTCTGTGTTTGGTAATAGTGTATGGGTCCACTTTTTAATTTACTGTGGAAAACCCTTTTAAATTCTGTATTGGCATTTTTAAAAGAAAAAGCTAAACACCACCTCTGGATGCAGCAGCACGCTATACTCTGGCCGCATTCAAACTGGCCAATTAGCTGCCGCTGTGCGTTACCTAAAACGCTGTCACTAAACACAGACTGCCTCTGTCTAGGACCGGCCAAGGGCTCTGTTTGCATGTAAGCACTTGCATGTGAACAGTGGTGGTGCGAGCCATTCATTTGTACAGGTGACTGCACCGCTGTTTTTCGTATGCAGTGTGTGCACGCAGCTGTCCTTCCACCAGCAAGAATCAGCCGACAGCTGCCCATGTGAAGGACACCTAAATCACTCTGATACAAGTGCCTGAATTATACAATACAATGTTTTCCTGTATTCAAAATGCTATGGCTTCAAATAGTATGAGCCTTGATGGCATGTTCTTCACTGTTCCAGGTGAAAGCATATGGCCTACTGTTACTTTTTATATAAAATGATTTGCCCACGTTCAAAACTAAAAGCATATGCAAAAATTCAGTAGCTTGTAGGTATCCAAGTAATGCTGCGCATAGACAACTTGGAAATGTGGCACAAGTGAGTTTTAGTAAATCTGGCTCTTGGTTTGTGGGAAATATCAGCTCTGTGTTTGTTGCTGTGTTTGACATCCTCATGTATTCGGTTTATTTCAGCACTCTGGGATTTATAGCTCAGACGCAGAAGTTTTGACCCTGTACAATGTGACAGAGGCAGAGAGTGGGGAGTACATATGTAAAGTGTCCAATTATATTGGTGAGGCCAATCAGTCTGCGTGGCTTACCGTCACCAGACCCATGACTCAAGGTAAAAAGAAAATCGGTGGCACCTCCTGAGCTAAATTAAGTCAAACTAGACCTTTGGGACAATTGCTCTCCAAAAACCAGTTGGTGGGCATATTGTACGTCTACCCCCTTTTTTTGTCTGCTTTATTTCCATGGAAAAATACTTTTGCGTGTGGCCTGGTTTAGTTTCAGCAATCTTTCTCCCTCTTTCTAACTCTCCTGTCTGTGTTTGGAACTCTTAATAACTGTACACTTTGCTCAGCTGCTTCCAGGACCCCAGTTTCCAGGAGGGGAAAACCATTTTAATTCTATGTAATGCTTTTCTGCAGAAAGAAACTTTAATTTTCACTATGACACTACTTCCTGTTACTGCTGGAATCCAGAAATTATACACATCGTAACAATCCATCTGGAAATTAAAGATGTCTTTGTCTATGAAGAGTGGAAAACATGTTCTGTTCCAAAATGAACAGCTTTTCAGAACGTTTGAAGGGCTTGGCTGTTTTCCTTTGGTTCTTGGAACAGACTGCAGTCATATCAGTCAGTACAGATGATCCAAAATGGCTGTGAGAGGAAGTACTGAAATTTTTATTTCATTTTGCAAAGTTATGGGGTTTGAACCATTTCCCTAAATTCATTTTTGTTCCAGATTGTGACTTAGAGTTCATACTCCACATATTTAGATTTGCGTATTTCCAAAACCAAACTTTTTTATCATTTTGGATAGAGTCGTTAATGGTTAAAACATCTGCAGAGTTTTTTTTTCTGTGCCTTATTGCAGAGAACTACCTTGACTTCCTGTCCTGTAGAGACAACAGGATGTAAAGGAAACTCTCTTCAAAGTAAGGCAAATCCCATCTTTGTCATCACTAAGCTGTTTCTATTGCACGATTGCACTTATTTTTTTTTTGGTGATGAATTTTATTTTTTGCCACATTTTTAGTCCTGGTGACAAGTGTTCACCAGGACAAAGAGTGTCAGGAACACACACAACAATCAAAATCTGGCAGGGTTCAAACCCTTCTCCCAATCCCCCACACTTCAAGTCCAGGAATCAGATTGCCAAAGCACTGAAGAACAGAGCATATGGCACTTCTAGAAGAATTTCTATTAGTAAAAGTAAACTCCAGCATAGGTGAAGAACATAGTATAGAAAACTTACTGCTTGCTGGGGCTCACAAAATTGTAGAAAGTGATAAACTACATTTTCACACCCCAGCCCACTTAAATCAAATAGGTGGCTTTCTTTGGTGCAACCTGTTACTAAATTTCTCTAACTGAATTACATATTGTGTATTTAATCACCCCTGGTTTTTTTTTGTCTACTAGAGTTAGCTTTAACTCCTATTCCAATCTACAATAACATCACTAAAATGAGATCTTAATAAACTTGAAAGACTTTCACAATTCTTAAGGCCCCTCTAAATTTTTTCCAGCAGTTGAATTTGGGTGTAATAAGGATATTAATGGCATGAAATACTATACGTTCTTAGTTGGGATGCAGACTTACTCTTTTCTTTGCTTTCTCTATCATCCTGTTTTTCAGAAATGAACAAGGCCATAATGCTCGGGTTTCATTTTTCCATGTGTTCAATCTCCAGCATGTTATAAGTGGGCAGGAGGTCTCGATTTTGGTGACGGGTTTAACTTAAGTTAGCTTCTCTTTAGGCCAGGCTTAAGGGAAAAGTATTCTTTAAATCTTCTAACCATATTTCTTCCAGTGGTTTCTTTTCTTTGTCCGTGGCACCATCTGGTTCCAGGACAATACCTGCCCACACCTCTTCTGGTTCTCATGGCATTTCGCTTGTCCGTCTTCCCCCCCCCCCCCCCCTTCCCTTCTTCGATGCTGTTCTCTGTAGACTGCAGGAGTCAACACCACCGACAAGGAGATGGAGGTTCTCCACCTGACGAATGTCACTTTTGAGGATGCTGGCCAGTATACCTGCCTGGCCGCTAACTCCATTGGGCTCTCTCATCACTCTGCATGGTTGACCGTTCTTGAAGGTATATATGGTTCTGTTCTGTCCTCTCCTCTTAATGTTACATGCATTTCTGATTCAAAAGGTACCATCTTTCAATACAAAAATACTCTTTTTAGCTAAACTACAGTGCAATTTGTGCTATACTTTTGCCATGATTTTTAAAAAGAAATAAATAAGATAAATGGTTTTAAAATGAAGTACTATTTTCTGTAACTGCTCCTCCCCCAGCTGAGAGAATTAAAAAAAAAAAAAAAAAAAGAGGTTTCTCATAATTCTATCTAGGAACACAACTTCTGTTATTATCAAATAACCTTTGTTAAAGATTATGGTCTGTAGAGAACACTGATAAATGTACATGTCTGGAGCCCTTTGAGTTGATCATCACTGATCTACAATATTTTAACTGGTAAAAATGTACTCATTGAGTAAAAATTGCATGTACAAAATCATGATTATTTGTAAGGACCTGAAATTTTGCTACAGGAAAGGTTTCCTATCCAGAGAACTATCAAGTACCATGTTACCTCTACCGTTCCATCTCTTCTCCATTCTCCTGTCTGTATACTTCATGTCCCATGCACTTACCCCTATCCTTTAATATGCTCCCTTTTCTTTGCTCTTCCCTTCCCCATGTTATCAACTTTGTTTCCTTAACAGACTTAATCTGCTTGTGCCATTTTTTTTTTATACCCCTTTTCATATAGCACATTATTTTTGGGCTGTGAATATTTGGTTGCCAGTTTTTCAGATTCCACAGCAATCTAACTGTTCCTTTTTAGCACCCATGGTCGCTGACTAAAAATAATAAAGTCAGAAGCAGCCAAGCAGTTTTTCAAAGGCAGGTTTCCACTAACATGTAACCTGTCCACAACACCCCCCACCCCACCCCCCAACATACACACTTTCCTTAAAGCTTATAGTGTTACTAAACCCCGGACCCTGCATTCATATCTGGTCTCCTACAGTACACACTACATGGAAGTGCAATTTATTTTAGTAAATATAAACTTCTAAATACCTTCTTTTCATCAGCAGTTAAAGCAGTCTTGTGACTTCTATCAGTGTTCAGCAGAGTACTGGTTAAAGCTTGTAGGAAGAGTTTTTTCTGCTCTAGGAGGATGCAGAACCCCTGACCTCTGTCTGGATAGTGCTGATTGTCCTTGTGCTGATCACATGCACCCTCCCAAGAAAAAAAAAACTCTCTAGCAAAATACACCAAATTGAGCATGTGCATAGTGTCTCCACACAATATCTCTTATCAGGAGAGAAGAGTGGGGACACTGGAAGGATCAGAGAAGACAGGATCAAACAGCATTTTTACACAATGCAGAGGATTAAGTCCTTAGGTTCCACAGTGATTATAACAAGCATGCTTTACTGCATATACAGTACAGTGGCTAAATGGTTAGAACTTCTGCCTGGCAGTACTTGGGTCGCTGGTTTGAATCCCAACCATGGCATCACCAGCCTGGAGTTTTGCATGTTCTCCCTGTGCCTGCGTGGGTTTCCTCCGGGTACTCCCGATTTCTTCCCACACTCCAAAGATATGCTGGTAGGTTAATTGGATCCTGTCTAAATTGTCCCTAATATGTATGAATGTAAGTTAAGGTCTTTAGATTGTATGCCGCTTGAGGGTTAGGGACTGATGTGAATATAGAATATATATGTAAAGCGCTGTGTAAATTGACAGCACTATAGAAGTACCTGTAATAATAATAAATAATATACAGCCTGTTTTTACTGTTATGGGTTTAGTAACATTTTAACACTTGACCAATCTTTAAAAAGTAATCTTCCAGAACTAATGCTTAATCCTTGCCCTACTTCTGGCTACCCTTAACCCTGTCCTAACATGTAGCCCCATCTATTTTCTTGGCCTACTCCCACATAAATGTGGTTTCCAGGTGTTTAAGGTTCCATTTGCCTTACATTGCTAAGAGAGGAAAGGAAATAAGTATTGAAATCCCCTTAAACCGCTCTCTCTACTCATCTGTATCAGTAATAACACAACTGTTTTTCTTGATACAGAGTTGATTGCTCACATTCTTTAGATGTATTTATTACACAATCCAAGGGGAAGTAATTAAACCATTCCAGGGAAGAATTTCTATATGAAAAGTTGAATTTAATTCCCATTCTCATATCAGCTGAAGGCTCCATTGTGTTGCCTTGAGACACATTTTCTTATTAAAATCAAGTTTTCTAATTTTGGCTGTTTTGTTTTTATGTGGCTTAACCCCTATAAGCATAAATTAGACTGAAGTATAAGCAGAATAATAGAACCTTTTTTTCTAGAAGTTATTCCACCCACTTTTATTTCCTAAAAGAGAACAGCACCAAGATTGCTAAATGACTTGTACTGTGTTAGCTAAAGATGATGGTAAAGAGTGAAAAATACACAAGATGCTTTTTATTGGCTGAATATACTGTAGTGTTGGGTTTCAAGACTTAAATTGCAGTGTACTGTATGGCAAAAAATGTGTAGACACTCCTCCAAATAATTGAGTTCAGGTGTTTCCAATGAAGGGTACTGTTTAAACCATTTTAGACAATCGTATGCTTTCAACCTTGTGGTAAAAGTTGCGAAAAAGCTCTTTTCTGTTTTAGCATGACTTTTCCCTTGAGAACAAAGTTGGGCCCATAAAAACATGTTTTCTTGAGTTTGCTGTGGAGGAAATTGAGTGGCCAGCACAGGGTCCTACCTCAATCCTATTAAACACCTCTGGGAGGAATTGGAACACGGATTGTGAACCAGGTCTTTTTGTCCACCATCAGTTGGACAAAAAGTCCAATGCTACAAAAATGTTTTAGTGGAAGTTGAGTTTAGGTGTCATCCTTACCTGCTTACATCTGTGCTGCTAATACCAGTTAACCTTAAATGTCTAAAGTAAATTAAGTATACATAAAACAGGGAAAATCAGATCATTTTTAGTGAATATGTTTAGTACTGGACAATTATACTGTAAGTCCTAAATCAAACTCTTCACTCATAAATTAGATATTTTACCTGATTTATATGTCAGAATGGCCACAGCCAGGCAGTATTTGATGTACAAGTAAAGTGTGTTCAGTTTACAGCTGTTCATATGAGCTCACAAGTAGATACTATGTGTTTTAACTCTAGTGTGAACAATTTTTCTGATTTATTAACAACTTAGTAAATAGAGCGTTTAATGGACCCTTGTGACCTGTATTGTCCTGACTTTACTCACAGCTGGAGGATTGCTCTGAAAGTTACAGATTAATAATGCTTCACTTTGAAATGTCCCCAAGTCAATTGTCCTTTTGGCTCATATAAAATGCATGTGTTTTGTCAGTGCTCCAGTGTTTTGGGGGGTTATAAAGCCAGTTTTTTTTTTTTTTTTCATTTTACAACAATGTGCATGTATTTTGTGCGGAAAAGGTTAATGGAGTTGATTTACAATAACTTAAACTACACAAGCTGCAAATCTCTAGTTTGGCTTTATTAACCCAAATAGTCACTGGAAGTACTAATATGTTAATGGGATTTTCTTTCTTTTCTATCCGTCTTGCGGATATGGCATCTATCTTTTCTCTATTATTCTGCCATATATTGTATTTTCTATCCGCCTTCATTTCTGTTTTTACTATTGTACATGTATGTTTAAAAATTTGTTTTTTTGTGTGTTTTTTTATCACTCATGAGGATCTGTTCTTTATTTATTTGTCCTAGCAAATAGGCAAAATAGGTTACTTTAAAATACACCTATCATGATAGAACTATGTGGTCTGTTTCTATTTCCATGTAAAGGACAATGGCTTTGACATGGCTTTGCCATATGACTCCTATAAGTGTGATAGGTATCCCCAAAATTATGGCTGTATGGTGTATTTACAGAATGTCTTTTTGGGTCTGTAACTCACAAGTATTGAAGTCCGAGACAGCATTTTCATAAGGATGCCTGCAATGACCGCCCCTCTGCCTTCTTCTCTCATGAGAGGTGTATTCTTTTTCGTCGGAGACATTTAGGCATTTATTGTTAGCAAATTGGCAGCACACTAAAATATTATGGCAGTAAGATGAATGTCTTAACCATGGAATGCATATGTCTCCAAGTATCAACCATTGCAAATTGAGTCAGGAGTTTACCAGATCTCCCAATATGAGATGGAGTGGGGACAGACGGATTGGAACCTAGTTTGTCAAGACTGGGATCTATCACAGTGTTAAAGTCTCCCAACCATAAAGCGGGGATGTTGGGCCATAAAGGCCAACCCCTTGGTCAGAATATGTGTTATAACTTTTTTCTTTTTTTTTTTTTGTATACATATATTTTGTACACAAATGCATTCTTATCTGTCCCAAAGTTCAGCTTTAAATTAATATTAAATAAAAAAAATTATAATATATACATTTCAAATAGGGTCATGCATATCTATATTAGCCCTCTAGTAAAGGAATGTTGGAGAAACAACACTATTACATATTTCTCACTAGCCCATTACCCTAAATGATTTGAGGCTTTGTGGATAAGGAACTGTGAACATTTACAGCATATGTACAGGTTTATGCATGGCCACACTTTTACCCATAAATAATTAATGAACACATATTTATACAAATGTATAATGCTTTTATTACAATAATAACCCTTTCATGTACATGGACACAGCTGTGGATGAGAAACCAGCACACATGACGTCCTCACTGCACCTTGAAATTATAATTTACTGCACGGGAGCTGCTATTGTGTCTGCCATGTTTGTGACCATCATTATCTTCAAGATGAAGCATCCTTCCAAGAAGTCTGACTTCAACAGCCAACTGGCCGTCCACAAGCTGGCCAAGAGCATTCCACTGCGCAGACAGGTAACAGAAAGTATATAGGGGGTTTACATGCCTTACACACCACACATTGATCAGTGCCGATAGTTGCAATATGCTAGGTTTGTTATGGTGAAAATAAGGTCACAGTGCTTTGTGGCGGACATAGACAATTTATATCAGTTCCGACTACAGAGGAGATTACAGTCTAATATTGCTACTGCAGTGATACGTACCTGTGCATAGAAGGCTGGGTCTAGTTTGTGAGCTTACCTGCATGAATTTGGGTAGTGGAAGAAAGCTCTTATACCCAGAGGAAACTTATACAAACCACCATGCAATATAGAGAAAATACTATACACCAGGTTCAGAAATGTCCTTGTTGGGTGAATCGCTTTGGTAAGTGAGGATTCCAGATCAGTGTTTGCTCCATATTGTTTGGCGAACTTTGAGTGGAGATTGGCTCTGAAGGTGTACCTGCGCCCAGGTGGAAAGCAGATATACACACGTGGGCTTTTTGGATTATGCAAATCATGTCCTTCATGTGACTTGGATTTGAGCCACCAGTAATAATGCTGACCACTTAGTTACTGAGCCGCCTAATTGTTAGTAATTGTATGCATTAATAATAATAAAAAAACAAAACGGAGAACTACAGGAAATATAACTAGAAACAGTGGTTGGTAAGCATATTGTGTGTTTAAGTCACAGCTCTCTGAAAACCTGCCATGTCGGCAACTAAAAAAAAGACTGTTTAACTAAAGTTGCCACATTGGCAACATTAGTTAAACATATCTGGTCTGTGAGCTCTGTGCTTCTAGTCATTGCTATTTTATGAATGGAATTTGTTGATGCTAATGGTGACCCAATGGAAATTTGTTGCAGTGACCAATTTTTTTCATAAAATAGCAGCCTAAACCAAAAAACTATACCCTAGTCAAGAAAAGATTGCATCAAATTGATTCTACTTTACTTTGTTTTAAATAAGTTCACTCTAGTATTTTTTTAAATAAAAACTACTCTGTTGCTAACATAAATCTTTATGCAAAGAAGACATGGGATACTTGCCTCCTGCCATTCATCTCTGCAATATTGAAGAGCAAGCAGCCGATAAAAATCCTCCAAAATCAGATGCTTCTAGGAGTGTCAATTTCCTGGTCTCCCACTATGTGCTGTGATTTCTTCTGCCCCCCCTCCCCCCCCCCCCTCCCTTCACCCGGCCATGTTACTACAGGACACCATTCCAGTGGATATATCAAGTATCCAAAAATTTGGAAGTGTTTTGAATCTGCAGCTTGTTCAGTGTCTGCTGCCCATCTCTGCAGTATTGATGAGAAAGCACCCAAAGTGTGTATCCCATCCCTTCTGTGCAAAGGCAGCTATATTTTGATTTATATTAAAGTGGAGTTCCATCCATTTTGATATTCTCCTGTGATCACAATGCCCACCCACAGTACAGTCGGAAATTTTTTATTTTTTTTCTTAAATTATTATTTCTAAATACCTTTTTTATGTATGTTGGTGGCACTTCCAGTCCCGGCTGCCCAGGTGATGTCATCATTAGGCGATTCCCAAACACTTCTGGGATATCTGCATCCTCTATCCCAGAAGTCTTTGGGAATCCTAATGGCTGAAATTTAGATTGACAGGTTGCCATAACAATTTGGCGGAAACTTCTATTGAAACTGCCATTGCTATGGCAACCTGTAATCAACAAAGTGTGCCATGCAGTGTCATTACTGCACAGGCATGAGATCGGGAGGTGCATGCTGCATAGCCAGCTGCACCGAATTTCGGAAATAAATAGGAGTGGGCTTCAGATGCCCACATCAGAGATGGCCGCTGCCTGCTGGGATCATGTAAGTAATCGAAGATTTAAAACTACAGAGCATGAAGACACTAATTACAATATCCAAATTATACAGCAGGAGTAATAAGAATCACGGGGGTAAAAAATTGCTTAGGAGATTGGAGCTCCACTTTAACAAATAAACTCATCAATATTTTTCACCCAAGATTCACACAACTCTCACCCAAGATTCACCCCTTTTTCTAATAGAATCTTATATTAAAAATCTGTAAATCTTGGGTGAAAACATTTAAAAATAGACTCCTAGGCGTTGTGACTAAAGCAGATTATACACTTTACAATGTATGTGTGCAATCTCCTTTAGATTCACCAAAATATATAAAGTGAGAACCTACCAAAACAACCTATTAAATTTTGTTTTGAATCAGGCAAGTTTATGCACTACTACTAGCTGTTGGTAGAGCTGAAAAAAAAACAAAAAAAAACCAAACTTGTGTATGGTGAGATTTAAGCTGGCCATGCATAAAGAAAAGTTTAGCCAGTTCAGTTTAGCCAGCCTTTGATTGAAAAATTAAGGGAGCCAGCAGTAGATCCTCAGTTGAACTGCACCTGCATCTATTCAGATGCAGGTACTGTTCAGGTATTTTGACAACCAGTGGGGCCAACTGTCAAAATACAATAGCTGCTATATTCATCCTTGTGTGCTGTTTAGCAGGCAATTAGGAATCTGTAGATTTTTTTAATTAAGTCTGTAGGCTTTATTTAAAAAAAAAGATGTTTAACTGTCTGGTTTCTTCAGTTTAGCAGTGCAAGAAGCAATGCAGATGTGCATGGTCTGTTAGCATACACAAATCATATCAATAAAAGATCACTTCTTAGTGATTAATATGGTCAAACATTGCTCTTTGCCTTTAGTGCCTAATATCAAATGTTTTTCCAAATCATAATAGTCCTTTTTTAAACAAAATCTGCCCTTTTGTAGCTTTACTTTCCCAATACTCTTCCAGCTCAGTCACTTTTTTCAGCTGTTGCTTAAAATATCATCTTGCGCAATCCCTTTCCGTTCATTCTTCCTTCACAACACCTCCAGGTAAATACTTTTATCTCTGACTCATTCCCAAACTCTGTCACTACCTGACCTATTGACCACAGGGCTATTTCCTGCTGCTGCTTTTCCAATATTTGTTCTAAGAGAAACATAATTGTAGCAGTAATGCTAGATGTGGACACATCCGTTTCTTCGTATGGATGGATCCTTTACAGAGCTGCTGCCACCTACACACCAGTACACCATAAACAAGCACTTTAAAGTGCAAGATATGTTAAATTTACTTTGTGATGTAGATTGTGCATGTACAAGAAGGAATGGCTCATTGCCGTAAGCAGTGTGAAGCTACACAGTGTTGGAGGCAAAATAGGAAACGTTCTCTTGATAAACTTCAAATACCTTTTATTATTCTTAGAGCAACTTCAAATATCATAGCGTATATAATCACAGAGCATCATTTTTTATATTTCATTATTTTCATGTATATGCATATAGTTGGAAAATATCAATTCTCTGGAACTTTTTTATTTATTTTGTCGTCCCTGCCCTCAAGGAGCCTCAAATCCAAGGTCCCTAATTCTCATTTATACATACAATACACATACTAGGGCCAATTTAAGCAGAAGCTTTGGCGTGTAGGAGGAAACCGGAGTACCTGGAGAAAACCCATACAGACACAGGGAGAACATGCAAACTCAGTTGCTGGCAGTGCCATGGTTGGGACCGTATTTTATAGCAGTTTTTGGTGTTTACCTTAAGAGTAGAAGGTTTGACAGTTTTTGTAAACGTACAATTTTATGGCCTAAACAAAATTTTTAGAACACATTTGCTGATTATTTAGAGCTGCTCTGTTTGTTCTGTTCATAAGGTAACCTGCTGTTATTGGTCCTCCCAAAAACAGGTGTCTGCAGATTCCAGCTCTTCAATGAATTCTGGAGTAATATTGGTTAGGCCTTCTCGGCTGTCATCAAGTGGAACACCAATGTTAGCTGGTGTATCTGAATATGAGCTTCCTGAAGACCCCAGATGGGAAGTAGCAAGGGACAGGTGAGGTTTTTTTTTTTTAATTTTGCTCTATCTTATTACTGTTCATCCACATATGTTTTACAAAAACAATTATGTTTTTACATAGGTTAATTCTTGGAAAGCCACTTGGAGAAGGCTGTTTTGGTCAAGTAGTTATGGCAGAGGCTATCGGGTTAGACAAGGAAAAACCAAACAGGGTCACAAAAGTTGCAGTCAAAATGCTTAAATGTAAGTTTGATCTTTTCATCAAGAGTTTAACAAGTTGAAGACCTCTTTTTCTCCCTATGACGTTATGTTTGGCAGGGAGTGTACTTTCTCCCTTTGAGAACTGCAACAATATTTCAGTTGTTTCATTTTGTGTAACCCTACAAACAGCCAAGACAGCACAAAACAATGACAATTCCTGCACAAATGATGACGGGGCAGACATACTGTCCCCGTTTCAAACATTCATGTTGCAGCAGGGAGCTTTACTGCACCTGCTATAACACCTGAAGAAAGCAGGTTGAACCTCCCAGGAGGGCATGGGACTTTATTGCACCACTAGAAAAGCATGGAACGTTATCTGACGTTCACACAAATAAAGCCTTCATGACTACTGATGTTCCTGTGTTAGCGGGGATCCCGCGTAATGAAAGGGAGCATAATATCTGAAAGACAAATGGGCCAATGAAATCTATGGTTCCATAACCAGCTTGATGGCTACAGGTTGATCATGTATCTTCTAAAATATAGAATATGAGTAAAATATTGCAGAAAAGTTTAACACAATGCTCCCAGGCCCAGTGATTACCATGACTGCATCAAAGCACTGAGGTCATGAGTTTAAATCCATCCAAGGCACGGTCTGTATAGGTTTTCTGCTTCCTCTCTAGGTATGTGTGAGATTCTTCTAAAAACATGCTTGCTGACATTGAAATTAGGCCTAGACTGTTGATGGTGCTGGTGGGATTGTAGTACAGATATTTGATTGTGGGCTCCACTAGGACAGGATGTGATCAGAATGGAGATCAATTCTATGAGTTCAGTAAGCCCCTATACCGCTCGTCCAGGTCTTCCTTCTCTCTCTTCCCTTCTTTTTTTTTTTTTTTCACATTTTTTTCTCTTTCCTACTTCTTACTGCTCCTTCCTATGGTGTTTCTTCTCATTTATTTTTATTTTCATGTTAGAGTCCCATAGTTGTGCTTCCATAATTTATGGCACGTGGGAGTTACATAGTCCATCTCTGCACTAACCTCTTAGGCTTATTCGCACAGACGTATGTGAACATATCAATATATTCTTCATTAACATAGAGCATTTTATCTCTTCAATGGGAGACTACTGATCTTTTATTACTATGTTGATGTTAATCTTCTTCTATTTCATACTGCTTACTGAGACCTGTATTGATGATGCTAGGCCAAGGTTTTTGCGTACATTTTGTGTGCACACAGTAATTTATATCCCTTAAAACAATAAAAAGATTAAAAGAATAATGTAGATAATACAATAATTGCTTGCAAATACAGATAATAAGAGTAATATTATGTATAACTATAACCACTAATAACAAAGCAATTTGTTTGTTTCAGCTGATGCAAGTGAGAAGGACCTGTCAGACCTTATTTCAGAAATGGAAATGATGAAAATGATCGGAAAGCACAAAAATATCATCAATCTTCTTGGGGCCTGCACTCAGGATGGTAAGTCCCAGTGCAGTTATAACAGTGGAAATGCTTAATAAGAGACTGTGTTAAATCTTATAGTGTGGCGCACTGTCCTTACCCCAACAACCATTTTAAATAAAAATTGTTTTGATTTCTACTCGGAGATAACAGCTTTACTAGAGATGGTTGAGAACTGTTCAGAGAAAGATGTCCTGCCTTCAACATGCTATTGGCTGATCTCTGTTACTCAATTATTTGCAATAGACTCCATTTTCCTTTTCACCTTCTCCCAGGGTTTATGGTAGAAAAGATTGGAGGGGAGTAGTTGTAAAGGTAACTCTCAATGTCCTATGTTGGGAATCACCACTGGGGATCACAGGTTTACAGTGATAATCAGTCTTGTGCCAGTATTTCTCCAGTATATCTTGTGCCAGTTGAACTCCAGGGAGATACAGTATAAAAGGTACAAAGAAATGAAGATCTAGATTTGTGTGGGTTATTTTTTTTTTTGTTTTTGTATTTTTTTTTTTTTTTAATGCAAGCAGTGTAAGTGCCTGAATCGGCCTTGGTGTCTGCCTTTTGCAGTTTACCACACAACAGAGCACAGACATGGGGTGGGAAAAGCAGCACAAGCAACCAGTCAGTTGTGCTGCAGTGCTCATGTGACAGGAGAGACCAGTATGACACATTTAATCTGATCGGTTTGTGGATTCTTTTTTCATTGACCAGTCAAAGGCTGGGGGTGGAGCAATCATACTACGGTAATGTAAACGATAGTACACAGCTTTCAAGAGCCAATCATGACCGTTAATGCAAAATTATCTGATGGAGCAAGGTCAAAATTTTTTCTCAACCAAGAACAGGACAAACGGTTTTCATTTAAGCAGCATAGTATTCATTCATAAAAAAAATTGAGTGACCAAGATCGCGCATGCGCATGACCAAGATCGCGAATACATTACATTTCAATACAATATAATATATCACATCATCTCGGGAACTCTAGTAACCCATTAGTTTTCAATATGAGACTAGCATGCAAAAAAAAGAACGATTGTCTGATATTCTCATCATGTGTATTAGGCTTTAGTGCTAACTGCAGACAAGTCTGCTCTGACAGACAAGGCTGTGCTGTATGACAGAGCTGTGTATACAGTATCTTAGAAGTGGATGAACAGATATTCAAATAATTTTGCAGTTAAAACTGCTCCTTTTACATGTATATATATTATCTGTGTTTAGCTATTTGCTTGGAGTTCAGCTTTAAGTATCAAGAAACGTTGACTTTTTTTTTTTTTTCCTTCCCTGGTACATGAAACTCATGAGCTTTGACTAACTTGATTACTGGTATAGGCTGCTTAGAATCCTATTTGCATGCACTGAATCCTATTGTGATTATTCTAGGCCCTTTATATGTGATCGTTGAATATGCTGCTAAAGGGAATCTCCGAGAATATCTTCGAGCAAGGCGTCCACCTGGTATGGAATATTGTTACAACCCTAGCTGTGCCCCCGATGAGCAGCTCACCTTTAAAGACCTGGTCTCCTGTGCCTATCAGGTGGCACGAGGCATGGAATACCTGGCTTCCAAAAAGGTAGCAAACTCTTTTTGACACATCGGTTTTAGCCCTTATGTTAGTGCTGTAAGTGGATTGACCCCTCATGCATTTTGCTTAAATTGGAGAAGCTGAACAGAAAATAAATCTATAAAGTTTTAGCAACCTTGTGAATCCCATCAAGAACACAAACACACAAAACAGGACATCTTATCTGAGATAACCAACATTAAAATGAGTGTTGCTCCCCTTTTCAGTGCATCCACAGAGATCTGGCTGCTCGGAATGTTCTCGTAACAGAGGATAATGTCATGAAAATTGCTGATTTTGGCCTTGCTCGTGATATCCACCATATTGATTATTACAAAAAGACAACAAATGTAAGTATTGTTTTCATTGGTGCTGATAAATGTTTCTCTACTGAACCACGATCATGTTCTAACCTCTGCTACCTGACCCTCAATATGCTTTTGTTGCTCATGTTATTTGATGCCATTATATAGGGTTTTTTTTTAAAGCACTCAGAAAAGGGGGCACCAATAAATTGCAAGTCTTGATTATGTTCCTAGTGCTCTACAAAGCCAAGAGATCCTTGTGTTATTGAAGCATTGGGGGGTAATATCTGAAATATTGCCTCAAAAAATTTAAAATGTTGAACACCTAAAGGATTTAGGTTTCCTTGGTTTGCTGACAAATACCATTTTGAAGTCACATTGATTATAGCATTGCCCTCCGAACCTATGGAATTCCAGGTTTCCCCCTATTTAGCCTGGCTTTGCCAGTGCTAATTGTTTAGATCGTATAGTGTATTTTACTTATCTACACAGAAGCTACTTCACTAAAATGTTATCTGGAAACATGGAGGATAGTGTGCTATTTCGACATGTAAGTAATCAGTGTCTTGGTATAACAGAGGGTTGATGTCTGAATTTGTTGACAGGGCCGCTTGCCGGTAAAATGGATGGCTCCTGAAGCTCTATTTGACCGAATCTACACTCATCAAAGTGACGTGTAAGTATGTTGTGTATTATTTATTGATATAAGCAGAGCATGAGCCAAATGGTTTTAATGTATCTTTCATCTGTGCTCAGCAGTTTTTACAGTTAATTGCAGAATGTGACGCAGATAGGGATACATGTATCATGCATGTGTTTTTTGGAAAGTGTTCAAAGTGTACACTTTGGAATTCTTTGTTCTTTCTTAGATTTAGCTGTAAATCGTTTTCTGCCAAGGCATTCAGATTGCTAATCTATCATAAAATCAGACCCATGCTCACAATGTAGTCCATGAGTTGCTGAATATGACATCCTGTGTATATTAAAAAAAAAAAAAAAAAAAAAAAAAGCCTTTGTTGCTAGTCCTATATAGACTGGCAGAAAATTCATTATTTCAGTATAGATGAAAAATTTTTAGGCATTGAGCTGCACTATCTGCTGTCATAATCACAGTACCTCAACTATTTTTCTTTGTGAAAATGGTTCTATGCTGCCCACAGATACATACGGATTGGAAGCTTTCTCTTCTAAATATAATTGTTCAGTGCAAGTTTTGATCTTTTGGTGGCTGATGGAAAACGGCTAAGCTGAGTTTCTGGCAAGTAAAACATGGTTAAAATACATATTTGGGTACTGGTTTACCTGCCAAAGAATTTCTAATTAAAATGGAACTAAAAGCTCTTTTTTTAAATTGCCAGGAGGTAGTCTTTTATTGCAGAAGAGACTCTTGTCTCCTCTGCAAACAAAGCTCATTTTCTTCCTGCCAGCATGTTTCTTTTAGTTATACACTGAGCCACGAATCCACAGCTTAGTATACATTCTTAGCATGCTGTGGGTGCTGGAACAAAGTAAGTCTCATACGGGAGTTAGGTCATTTCAGGCCAGTCAATCAGTACAACTGCACACTCTGGACCCAGAAGAAGTCTAGGATCAGATTTCGGCAGTGATGGAATGATGATGGTGAGCATGCATGTTGCTTCACTGGAGGAAGGCACTTTCGGAGACATGTTTACTATAATTAACAAATATGCTATATATTTGTGCACATTATGACAGAAGCCCATGCCAACCTGAAATATTTTTGTAGTACAGCCGGGTTTATGATCAGACACCACTGCCAGAGCACAGCCAGTAAATTGGTTGTCCTAAAGCTGCACAGTTTGGTCAAGAACACCCCCAGCCTGCTAGTTGGACAATGAAGAATTGCAGTACAGGGTTTGGTTATATGGTAACTTCCTTAACGTATAAGTTGACATTCCCAGTGTTAATGAGGGGGTGAAGACTCAGCTCCTTGCACAGATCAAAAGGGCTGGGACAGTGATGATAATGGGGGATTTTTATTTTCCGGAAATTGACTGGAGTAATGGTTTTGCAGGAACAGTTAAAGGGCAAACATTTTTAAACCCACTACAGGGCAATTTTATGATACAGTTCATAGAGGCCCAAACTAGGAATGATGCTCTGCTGGACCTGGTAATCTCAAACCATGCAGAGCTTATTACAAATGTCCATATAAAAGAACATCTGGGTAGCGGTGACCATAACATGATTTTGTTTATTGTTACATATGAAAGCACATATGAAAAAAATAAAAACTCTCAATTTTAAGAGAACTAATTTTCCAAGGCTGAGAGTTGCTCTCCAAGACTGACTCGGAGGGAATATTGGCATCAATAAACACAACACAGAAATGGGAGGTCTGCATAAAGACTGCATGTGAACACACTGCAAAATATATTACCATGGGCAACAAGTTTAAAAGGCTAAAAATCAAACCTATGTGGCTTACGGCCAAAGTTAAAAAACCTATAGATAATAAGAAAAGAGCTTTTATTGAATATAAAAATGAAGGCATGCAAATGGATAGAAAACTGGCTAAAAGATTGTATTCAGAGAGTAGTGTTTTAATGATTCATACTCTGAATGGTCTAGGGTTGTCAGTGGTGTACCCCAAGGTTCAGTGTTGGGACCCTTACTTTTTAATATATTTATAAACAATATAGGGTCTGGGATTAAAAATCCCATTTCAGTCTTTGCAGATGACACCAAGCTGTGCAGTGGAATAATGTCCTTACAGGATGTCTCCAACTTACAAGCCGACCTCAATGCACTGTATAATTTGGCAACTATGTGGCAGATGAGGTTTAATGTTGATAAATGTAAGGTTATGCACTTGGGGGCTAAGAATATGCATGCATCATACATACTAGGGGGGGTACAACTGGGGGAATCAATGGTGGAGAAGGATCTGGGAGTTCTGGTAGATCACAAGCTTAATAATGGCATGCAATGCCAAGCTGCAGCTTCTAAAGCGATGAAAATCCTCTCTTGTATTAAGAGGTATAGACTCCAGAGAGAGAGATATCATATTACCCCGGTACAAATCATTAGTAACACCTCATCTGGAATATGCAGTTCAGTTTTGGGCACCAATTCACAAAAAGAACATTGGGGAACTGGAGAAAGTATAAAGAAGGGCAACTAAACTGATAAGAGGCATGGAGGAGCTCAGCTATGAGGAAAGATTAGAGGAACTGAATTTATTCTCTCTTGAGAAGAGGAGATTAAGGGAGGATATGATCTCCATGTATAAATATATCAGTAGTTCATATAGTGAACTCGGTGTAGAGTTATTCACCCTGAGGTCATCACAGAGGACAAGGGGGCACTCTACATCTGGGGGAAAAGAAATGAAATTTAATCTCCAAACACAGAAAGGTTTCTTCACAGTGAGAGCTGTGAAAATGTGGAATAGTCTCCCTCAAGAGTTGGTTCTGGCCAGCTCAGTGGATTGCTTTAAAAAAGCCCTGAATTATTTCCTAGATACACAGAATATAACTGGTTACTAACATTTATAAGTAAATTTGATCCAGGGAATATCTGATTGCCTCTCGGGGGATCAGGAAATAATTTTTTTTCCCTGCAGGAGCAAATTGGATCATGCTTTGCTGTTTTTTTTGCCTTCCTCTGGATCAACTGCGGGTATTGGATTATAATTTTTTTTTTTTTTTTTAACGGGGTAACTGGATGAACTTTTGTCTTATTTTTTCAGCCAGAATAACTATGTAAAGGGTAACTCCACTTTCATGGGAAAAATAGCAAATAAAAAAAAAATATAGAGTTTACTATTGTGACTCAAGTCATTGCATACGAATGTTATTAAAAATGACCTTTACTTTTCAATCTGCAGCACTGTTATTTTCTGCAAAATGCAATATGGCTATGTGAAGACATTCTGTGCGCATATGGTGTACAGAACACCCCCTGAAAATGTAATTTCCTGCTTGTGTGATTGGCTTACTGATTTTCCCAGAAGTCTGCACTAAGATGCAGACCCTGCCACTTTCTTCATTAGAGCCCTGCAGGTGCAGAATCTGATTAATAATTATAAAATCACTCCCATACAGATTCACCCTCCACATGGACAGAAATTGCTATTTCTTCACAATAACAAACAGTAGGATTCTGAAACAAAGTCTAACATCCTTGCAATGTACATAGATCACCCAGAGGGGAATGGTTTTTTTATGTTTTCAACAAAAGTGGAGTTACTTTAAGTATTCCAGTGATAGTATGCAAACATAACATAGAGCTTCCTAGTGCCACATCCTAAAAGATGTAAGAAAAATATTGCTGGACAGAAATTGTATGGCCAAGCTAGAAAATTTTTAAGGCACAGTAAGAGATAACACCATCATGTAAAATTATCACAGTTTGTTCACATAAAATAGTCACAGAAAATATGTTTGACGGAAACAATCCGTACATAAACCCAGATACATGAAGGGGGAATAGAAGATTAGTACATTGCCTATCCCCTGACATATGACACGTCGCCTATCGCACAATTGTTGGTTCCAGTAATAAAGTAGAAAAGTAGAAAACAGTCAACGCGTTTCGCCTGTACTTCTACCTTCTTCAGGACTGTAACTTCTATATAAGGGAACGCAGTACTGCTGCATATAAAATATAAAGAAAAACAAACAATGTATACATACACACCATCAATTATGTACAATACAATAAAAAAGACATCTAATGAACAAATGATAATCATCGGCTTATTAGTATTGTTGACATTGGAAAGAAGTCTAATGGAAAAAGTTTCAATGTATAGACTTCCAGATCACAGAGCCAAGGTTATAATCAAACAGGAGCCCAGCGTCTATAGTGGTGTATATAAAGGGTATCACCTATATTGCCATAAAACAAAGTAAAACACTCAGGAAATGTACAAATGACCCATAAGGATAATAACCCACTGTATATGGCAGTACTAGGGTCGTTGCTTCGAATCCCAACCATGACATGCTGGTAGGTGAATTGGCTCCTGTCTAAATTGGCCCTAGTATGTGTATGTATGAATGTAAGTTGGGGACCTTAGATTGTACACCCCTTGAGGGTTAGGGACTGATGTGAATGTACAATACATATGTAAAAGCTCTGCGTAAATTGACGGCACTATATAAGTACCTGTAATAGTATATACTGCTGTATATAGTACTACACTTTGAGCAGTGATCCAGATGAAGAAACGATGTGATATGCTTGCACCAAATCCTTATACAAGTCCCTATGAAAAGGACAATGAATAGCACATTAGACCAGTGAAACCACCAAACCCGTGTACATAATCCTACAATGGGGCAAAGGGAATTGTAGCAGCCCATACCAAAGTCCGTCACCAAGCCCAGCAAATGTAGTGCTCCCACCGCACCAGTTGTAGCTGGCCGCGTGTGAATCACTGCAGCCAGTCGCCATGATGGCGCAGACTGTGTCCGCCTTAAATGTGGCTGCGTGAGTGATGTCAGATGCACGTCACACCAATGGGGCAATGCACATGCGCCAAAAAGCCAATGTCGCAGGCGCACTGACAGGGAACATGGCGGCCAGCCCCCAGAGGAATCGGGGACACAGCAAGCCTCCCCATTGTCGCAATCCCAATCTGGGACAGTGGGCAGACAGGACATATATGCCCGCCCCAAGACCAACACTCACGGCCACCGCCACCTACAAAAGACCGAAAGCCCAGGACAGCACAACAACAAACATTTTTTTTTTTGCATGATACATATCAAGTTGATAATTACAACAAGATGCGTAAAACACGCAAATCAATCCAAATCCATAGCAAAAACACATACAATTAAACAGCTTGATATTGGACGCTTCTCATAGCATATCAAAGAAAGGATGGTAATAGAGTAAGTGTGATAACAAACCCACAATATTGAATAGATTATAAACAAGGTTTATAACTCAATTTCTTTTAAACCAGGGAGTGTGGTAGTCTTTGGACGATATATCCAACGTGCTTCTCGCTGCAAGATATACAGTCAGGTCCATAAATATATACTGGCAGAGCATCACCAGGGATGAAACCCAGCGTCTGGTGATGTCTATGAGTTCCAGACTTCAGGCTGTAATTGACTGCAAAGGATTTGCAACCAAGTATTAAAAAGTGAAAGTTTGATTTATGATTATTATTATGTCTCATTACTTTTGGTCCCTTAACAAGTGGGAGGCACATATGCAAACTGTTGTAATTCCTACACCGGTCACCTGATTTGGCTGTAAATACCCTCAAATTAAAGCTGACAGTCTGCAGTTAAAGCACATCTTGTTCGTTTCATTTCAAATCCATTGTGGTGGTGTACAGTGCCAAAAATGTTAGAATTGTGTCGATGTCCCAATATTTATGGACCTGACTGTATTTATCAAAATTACCTCCTCTTGGGTTTTCTTTTATGCATTCCAGTGCAGCAAGCCTCACTACCTCACTGTTTATTTTCATGGCATAGTCCCACATTTCTCCCTATTGGGGTAGATAATAAATTAAAATGCCCACATAGAATTCTCCGCATTGACAGAACGTGATGTAAACAATAGTTTGACAATCCACATAATGTCTAATAGAGTGAAGTGGGCCATAAGGCAAGTACAATGATTGATTTTCATACATCCAATTACAGAAATTGCATTTACAACATTTCCAAGTACCACATACCTGATGGTCCTTTTTGGGTCCTGCCTGTTCAAAATGGCTCCTAGTAATTCTGTCTCTAATGGACTGGGCTCTCTTGTAGGTAGTTTCTGGATAATCCTTAACATATTTTTTGAGGAAAGTATCATGAGAGTAGCCTCAGTCCACTCCTTGTGAAAGTCCCCAACACTTTTGGATGGCCTATTCCTGACAATCCTCTCCAGGCTGCGGTCATCCCTGCTACTTGTGCACCTTTTTCTTCCACACTTTTCCTTCCACATAACTTTCTATTAATGTACTTTGATACAGCACTTTGGGAACATCCAACTTCTTTTGCAATTACCTTCAGAGGCTTTCCCTCCTTATGGAGGGTGTCGATGGTTTTCTGCACAAATGTCAGGTCAGCAGTCTTTCACATGATTGTGATTCCTACTGAACCAGACTGAGAGACCATTTAAAGGCTCAGGAACCCTTTGCTTAATTATCTGATTAGAGTGGGACACTGCGAGCCAAGAATATTGCACCTTTTTACAATATTCTAATTTTCTGATATTGTGGATTTGGGGTTTTCATGAGCTGTAAGCCATAATCATCACAATTATGACAAATCACAGCTTGAACTATCTTGCTTTGCATGCAATAGAATGTTAGAATGTGTTCCAATAGAGCCAGTATGAAATCGCTATATACATATGCTTCCTGAGGTCTCTCTAAGGAAGCATTTGATCACAGAGAGGCCTTTAGAATGAGGTATACTGCTGTACAGAGCTTCTACATCAATCGCAGCCAATTTTGTATTAGGGGGCTCCTGTATCCCTTCCAGATGCTTAAGTAGACCCAGAGTATCTTGAATATAAGATGGTACTGTTGTAACATGAGGATGCAAATATGCATCAACCAAACGACTAACTAATTCAGTATAGGATCCAATGCCTGAACCTATTTGAAATTGTGCTATAGGTGATGTGCCATATGTCAAGGGATTGGCGATGTACTAATCTTCTATTCCCCCTTTTGTGTGTCTGGGGGTTATGTACATATTGTTTGTTTCAAACATATTTTATGTGAATATTTTATGTGAATAAACTGTGATAATTTTACATGATAGTGTGGTCTCTTACTGTGCCTTAATAATCCGCTAGCTTGGCCGTACAATTTTTGTCTGGCAATATTTTTCTTTCAGTGATGGTATGCCTCACACACCTGCTCTACTGGAGTTTTAATTTTTTGGTTTATATTACAGAGCATGTAGTTCAGTGACATTGGGTCTTCTGCACTAATGACATGGATTATTACAGGTGGTCCTTTGGGGTATTACTGTGGGAAATTTTTACACTTGGAGGCTCGCCATATCCTGGTGTCCCTATGGAAGAACTTTTTAAGTTACTAAAAGAAGGACATCGGATGGACAAGCCCACAAATTGCACCAATGAACTGTGAGTACTGAATATTTTCTGCATGTTTGCTGTCACTGTTCTGTTACTAATCCTAAGAATTAGAAAAAACTTCAGAAGTAGACGATAGGTGAGGATGGGTTCTGTTTAAAAATGTTTTCCAATCATATTGTAAAACTTCTTTAACTAGCTGCCGACCACAGATAGCCGAATGATGGCTACACTGCGGCCGGCCAGTTCTGAGTGGACGTCATATGACGTCCTCCCAGAACGCGCTCTCCTGGGGCGCGCACCCGGCGATCTCCGTGATCGCTGTGTCCTACGGACACAGCTGATCACGTGATGTGGTAAAAGGCCAATCACAGCGGCCTTTTACCACATGATCAGCGGTGTCCAATGACACGCTGATCAGAGGGAAATGCAAGTGCCGGTTCTCGGCTGCACTTTCCTCACGCTGTCAGATCGTGAGGAAAGTACTGCCGAGAACCGGCAGTTGTCAGAGCGGGGATCGGCACCGATCATCAGGGCACTGATGATCAGTGCCCTGATGATCGGTGCCCAGCAGTGCCACCCGCAAGTTCCGCCCACCTGTGCCCAGCAGTGCGCCCACTAGCTCCGCCCACCTGTGCCCAGCAGTGCACCCACCTGTGCCCAGCAGTGCACCCACCTGTGCCCAGCAGTGCACCCACCTGTGCCACTCTGCAGTGCCACCCACCTGTGCCACTCTGCAGTGCCACCCACCTGTGCCCACCAGTGCCGCCCACCAGTGCCACCCACCTGTGCCCACCCACCAGTGCTGCCCACCAGTGCAGCCCAGCAGTGCTGCCAGTCAGTGCCCAGGGGTTGTGCCAGTCAGTGCCGCCAGTCAGTGCCCAGGGGTTGTGCCAGTCAGTGCCGCCAGTCAGTGCCCAGGGGTTGTGCCAGTCAGTGCCGCCAGTCAGTGCCCAGGGGTTGTGCCAGTCAGTGCCGCCAGTCAGTGCCCAGGGGTTGTGCCAGTCAGTGCCGTCTATCAGTACCCATCATCAGTGTCACCTATCCATGACACCTCATTAGTGCTGTCTATCAGTGCCGCCTATCCGTGCCACCTCATTAGTACTGCCTATCAGTGCCCTTTAGTGCTGCCTATCAGTGCCCATCAGTGCTGCCTCATCAACGCACATCAGTGAAGGAGAAAAATTACCTGTTTGAAAAATTTTATAATAGAAACAAAGAAACTTTTTCTTTTTTTGCACTTTTTTTATTTATAGCACAAAAAGTAAAGTGCCCAGTGGCGATTAAATACCACCAAAAGAAAGCTCTATTTGTGAGAAAAAAATGATCAAAATTTCATATGGGTACAATGTTGCATGACCGCGCAATTGTCAATCAAAGTGCGGCAGCGCTGAAAGCTGAAAATTGGCCTGGTAAAGAAGGGGGTATAAGTGCCTGGTAGGCAAGTGGTTAAGGATACCTGAAAGAAATATTTGCTATTTCTTACCTAGCTTTTGAAAATACTAGTTGCTTGTTTTATTATTCCTTACTTTTTAATGTTTTGACGTTACTGGGAAATAACTGGCTGCATACATGTTAATTCTACACATTTTAATTATGTTAATTATATTTTGTAAAAGCAAAACCTATGTTTGCAATTATGACCCAAAGAATAGAAGAAATCTTTTTGTTGAGTCTGTTGCAAAATATATTACCTGCCAGTTACTGTGCTATCCCTTTCAGGTGGACAACAGTAAGCTGCTGCTTTGCAATTAGCAGCAATATTGCCAGCTTGCTGTACAATCTTTGTGTTGGCCATTCTGCCTATCATAACTGCAAAGGGCATGCATGGTTCTCATAGGCTGCCCAACCACCCAATGAAAGAGTTTGCAGACTGGCAAGACTACCGCTAATTGAAAGGAATCAGCTTAGCTGTATTAGTCTGAAACAGGAAGTGGTATTAATGGAATGATCTACAGGTAATAATCTTTGCAGCAGTTGGGCTGGGTATTGGGTGGCTGTTCCACTTCTAATATACAATTTCTTTATCTGTTTAATTCATCTCTTTTCAAGATATAAAATATTCTTTAAAACCTCCTGGAGCACTTTTGTGCTGTGTTGTGACCTTTCTTCATTCAGAAAAAGCAACACAAAATTACAGTAGGCACCTACAACACTGCATTGTGTATTAAAAAAAAAAAACCCCCAAAAAACTACAGGTTCAGTGTTTGCCATTGCTGTGTTTTGGTAGACTGTTCAAAATGAAGGGGCTGCCTTATCCCCACCATCGATTGGCATGCTTTCATTAAAGCACCACAACAGAGCTTGCAGTCTTAAGAAGAGTTAGTCTATCCAGAGCTGATGTTTTTGACACTTGTTAATGTATTAATTAGCTAATGCATCATACAGTACACCCAAAATTCACTGTTTAAATAATTGCCCCATTTTGTTATTGAACTAAATTTAATGGATTACTGTCTAATTAGGAAGCTGTTTTAACCACCATGATCCATTTATCATAGATGGTTAAAAAAACTGGCATTTTGCTCACAACAAACCAGTATTGTGTTTTATAATCTTCTAGATTTGTTGACTGTTCCTTTTTATGTTGTAATATTTCACCAGGTACATGATGATGAGAGACTGTTGGCATGCGGTGCCATGCCAGAGACCCACCTTTGTACAGCTGGTGGAAGATCTGGACCGTATAGTGGCCCTCAGTTCTAACCAGGTAAATGTCATGTTGCAAGTGGGTGCTGAGCTCAAGCACATTAATACGTAATCATACTGTATAATACATAAATAACTCTGTGCTTTCTCTTTTCCATAGGAGTACCTTGATCTGGCCATGCCAGTGAGTCAGTATTCTCCATGTTTCCCAGACACAAGAAGCTCCACGTGTTCTTCAGGGGAAGATTCTGTTTTTTCTCATGATCCGTTACCAGATGAGCCTTGTCTTCCCAAATACCCCAATGGAGGACTTAAAAAACGCTGACCATCTAATCAGAGGTTCACTCTCTGACTTTTTATAACTTTCATGCATTCCCCAAAAATGAACATTAATTCTACATTTTAGTTCCCAAGAACCATGGTACGATTCCAGATCATGTTTTCAGTCTTACCTCATACTTTGAAGGACCTCTGGGATTCTGATATTTGAAGTGGAAAAAAGACCAAGTATTGCATACCTTATAGCCTGTGTCCACACTAATATACTCTGGTGACAGTGTAGGTACAATGATGTCAACTTATAAGGAAATCTCATCCATCACACTAATCTAAGGAATGCCAACTGTCCTTAAGTGAACTGTTTGGATCTTTGAGGTCATTTAAATGCCACCTCAGGATATTGCCTCCTAGCTTATCTTTTTCAGAGACTTTGACTACAGTTCATATTGATGTTGCACTTGGCCATTTTAAGCATTCATTTGGAGCATGCCTTAACCTTAAAAAACATTTGGAGATCAAGATAATGTAGCCCATAGTTGAAGTACTCCAAATCGCGTTTGGATAAGCTCTTCCTTTCAAGATGCACCACAAATGTCTTCTGTCCACAATTAGTTGAACTGGCTGATACATGCAGAAACACTAATGAGGACATCATTATGCTTCATATTTGAATGTCTATGTCTTAACAAATTGAAGGAATGTTTTAAAGCACCTATCACAAGTGGACTATGCCTAAATCTTGAACATCGACTTTTAACTTCTGCTGGCCAGCTAACGGTACAAAGAATAGACCAGTTCACTTGCTGCTGGTTTTCTTGTTTGTCTGATCTAGGCCTGTGTCTCAACTCTTGCCTGAAATCCTGCTTGTCTTATAGTTCTTTTAATAAATCTTATAGGTCAGACAAACAGCCGGAGGGAATGTATTGGAGATATTGGTCTAGTTCACATTATTCTGAAAAATGGGAGATGTTATTTCCTTTTAACAGGTTTCAAGCTAATTGTAATATAAATATGGGTAGCAGAACCCGTTAATGCTTTCCTTGTGTATATAGCTAGAAAATGTATAAATATGAATTATATATTTACATGTCTTTTTAAGAAAAAAAAAAAGTTATGAAATATATACCAGTTTGGTAGTAAAGTGGCTGGTAGCTGTCAGTTGCTATAAACAAAAAAAATCATATATTTTGCTACATTTTCAGTTTGTATTTTTTTTTTAAATTATGTTCTAAGATTTTCTTATTTCCAGTACAAGTCCCTTAATAAAGAGAATCGGCTTCAGTTGATGTTTTTATATATGGTTTCTACTTTTTTAATTGGAAGTACATTTCCTGTGGTTTTATATTTTATTACTTTTTTCCTTTTTTGTTTTTTATTTTTGTTTTTTTTTATTATTTTAATTCAATGTATATTTTGTTCATGTGTGGGTCATTTCTCTTTTCATTGCTTGAGGTTGAAAAAATTACACAGTCCCTGCAAATAGATGATCCATTCCTCTTTCTGGCAAAGAAAGAGGCATGTGTAGAGACTTGGGTCATATGGACTCTTTTCCATGAGGCTCTATGAGAGGCTCCCCAGAAGAACAAAGCCAAGTCTCTTCCCTTCTAGACCACTTTTAGGGCTCGTTTGCACTTGTGGTTGTGAGACAGCAAACACAGTTGGCTTCGCAAGTACACATACTTTGAGTTTAACAGGGGCCATGATCACTGACGTAAGCCTTACAAAAAGGACAGCAAAAGGGCTAAAGAAACTTTCTAAAAAAAAAAAAAAAAAATACATTATGTTCTATACTGTATATACAGTATGTGAGGACTCAAACTACATTTTACAAATCTAAAACAGGGTAATCATTCTTATTTAAATAGTTATTTTACACTGCGTTCAATGAGATTTGAAATTTACAGACATAGGTAAAAACAAAATCCTAGTGTAAAGCTTTGAGTATTGAGGCTATTCTGTAAATTATATAAAATTACCTTTCCATGTCATTCTGCTCCTCTTCTGATGTTCTAAGTGTGTCAAAGAATGTAATTTGTTTGCAATAAGGGAATTCTGTACACTAAAACCATGCTTGTGTAATTTTCTCTGCTTTTCCAACAAGGTTGTGTAGACATGGAAGTCAAACGGGTTGCATCCCCTGCAATAGATTTTTTTTGTTGCTTAGATTTGCTGTCACATACATACAGTACAATGCAGTTTATTAGAACATTTCTCAGGTGATGATCCATAAGGATTTGTAGCCCTCTTACTTACAAATCAGTTTGAGGTAAGACAAACGGCAATTTTGTCTGAATCCACAATAATTTGCTGAAATATTTGCAATGTATATAATTCACAAGGGGACTTTTATTTTTTTCCAAAAGTCATCTAACGTTTTGCCTAGGTAGATAAGAAGCCTATGGGGATGATTTACTAAAACCGGAGCATGCAAAATCTTGTGTAGATCTGTATAGAAACCAATTGGTTGCCAGGATTATTGTCAAAGATTAATTGAACAAGCTCTACACTAAGATGCAAATAAAATTTTAGGCATCCCCCTGAAATACTGTAGGAACGTCATTTTTGATAAAATACTCAGCGTTAACTACCACTAAAGATAAGCAGATGCTGCAGCTTTCCTCATTAAAGAAAAAATATATGAAAGTACACTATGTGGTTATAATGGACAAAAAAACCCACCATTTTTCTCTAAAATAACATGGAACTGACCAAAATAGTTGGCATTCATCATTGTTCCATATTTTAAAATAAATCAGACTTGCTTTTTACTTAACAGAATAAATCATTAAAACAAATGAAATTGAGAAAAATGAAGTGACCCTTAACCTAATATTTTAACTGTCTGACAATCATTTCAAGCAAGCAATTTCTTTAGCTCTCAGTGAGACTTTTGTACTTGCCAAAAGATAGTTTGACCCACTTTTCTTGAACTTCTCCAGCTCTCTCAGGTTTAAAGGGTACCTTCTCCAGACTGCATGTTTCAGCTTATTCCATAGATGTTTGATTGGATTTAGACCAGGGCTCTAGAAAGCCACTTTAGAATAGTCCTATGTTTGGTTCTTTAGTAGTTCTTGGCTGCTTTCAGCAGTGTGTGTTTTGGGTCATTATCCTGTTGGGAAGACCCATGACCTGCTACTGAGAGAGGGCTTTCTGACTGGGCAGTAAATTTTGCTCCAGAATTCCTTGATATTTCATAATGCTGTGCACAGATTTAATTTGCAGAGTTTGGAGGTCAAGTCAACACCTCAAACCTGAGGGGGTGTACTTGGTCAGCAACAATGTTTAGATAGGTGGTACATGTCAAGTAAAATCCACATGAATATCAGGACCCTAGCCGAACGTTGCCCAAAGCATCACACTGCCACCAACAGCTTGTTTTCGTCCCCAGGTAAGTGACGGACATGCATCGGGCCATCCACATGATGTAAAAAAGAAAAATGTGATTCAACAGACCAGGCCATCTTCCATTGTTTTGATGCTCCACATGCCCATTGTTGGCACTTTGGGCTGTGGACATGGGTCAGCATGAGCACCCTGACCAATCTGCAGCTACACACCCCATACATAACAAACTGCGATGCCCATTTTCGCTGCTTTCAGCACATCAACTTCAGGGACAACATGTTTACTTGCTGCCTAATTTATCCCACCAACATTTCCATACCGTTGTAAAGAGAATCAATGTTTTTCACTTAACCTGTCAGTGGTCATAAAGTTATGACTGATCAGTGTAATAGATTTGTAACCTGGACTGTAGCTGATAAATGCTGTGAAATTCTTCCTTGTTTGCTTATGTATTATCCTTCTGCAGTGTGAACAGGGTTAAACTGAATATTCATTACTGCAGAAATGCAGCAGCCATCTTTAAAAGGTTCTTCAGTCCCTTGTGTGAAAAGTCATCAACTACATAAACTATAGTTGCTGACATTTAAAAAAACAGCCACTCACCCGTCAAGGGATTTAGCGCCAAGCTTATCTGAACCACTTTCTTCACTGCTCCTGGCTCCCTGGCATCTTACCTATGGGCAGCAGACTGTGACTGCTTGCAGCTTCACTGCTGGCTGCCCCCTTCGTATTTTTGAGCTGCGTTGTGCTTTGTAAATAGTCCCTTAGTCTCTTGGGATCTGTGATGTACAGAAGGAAAAGAGGGACTGTCTCAGCAGGATTGAAAGAGAGAAATCACAGTAACTCTTTTCCTGTGTGAGGTCTTGAACTGAATCAGAGCATGTCTCCGGAGACCCAGAAGAGGTCACCCTGGATCTGGTAAGAGACGAACACTGTACAGGTTAATCTGTTGTCTGCTGGGAAATGCACTTTCTTCAAGAACCCCAACTTTGCTGGCCAACAGTTTTATATTTGTCTTTCATCAATCATTGGCCAGTAGGATAAAACTGGGACTTTTATAACAAGTTAGAACTGTCTTTTTATACTGTTGCTAGATAAATACAATTCAGTTCTGTTAATTGTTAGTCAGAACACTACAGATGTTTAATTATATCTCTCATAGTAACATTATTGTCTTATTGATTGTACACTTGCTAATTCTCTCTCCTTTTAGGTTATTCTTGGCCTAATAAATTATTTGAAATGCCTCAAGGTGTGTTTGGTAAATGGTGGGTGAGCACGGTGTTTCGTCTTCAGGTGTGAAGAAAAATCATTGGCTGGGAAGGGGTTAATATCTTGGGGTAATGTAGGGGTTACCTGTGTGCCTTTCAACAGTTAATGTGTGTAGTATGTGCTGATTTTCACTACAGATTGATTTGTTTTGTTCCCTACTTTGCAGGGAAAGAAAGCATTTGCTCCCTCTGTTCAGAGCTCTGTGTTGTTTATCAACACAGGGCTGTGAACTGACAGTCGATCAGCAAGTCCCAGCTATGAATCATTGGCTGGGATCTGCTGACAAACTCCCGCTGTGTCATATCGCAGGAGGTTAGGTGGGCGGAGGCACGCGCCCAACCCCGGAAACTGCTTCTGACATACAGGTGCGTTATTGTGCCAAGCTGCCCCGCCACAGTAAATGCAGATTAACCACTTGGTATCCCATCCACAGTACTTTTGCTGTGGGTGAGTAGCATGTACAGGCACAGTGACGGGCCTGTAAGTCATTTTGGGCATGCGCCTGCTCATAAAGGGGGTAAAACCTTCCAGAGGTCAAGTGGTAAAGTTTGATTCAGTTGAAACAATCCTCAAGCAAAAGCTGTACATTGCACAGCTCAAACCAAATGTCTGATGAGGTCAGGAGGAATACACATTGGAAAAATTACAGGGCAACTGGAATTCAGAATTAGTTATTGGTAATACCTCATCTGGAATACACAGCTCAGTTTGGGCACCAGTAAATAAAAGGATTATTATTATTATTATTACTACGAGTTTATATAGCGCCAAAGGGTTTGCTCAGCGCTGTACAATAGGATATTGGGAAACCAGAGAAAGTACAGAGAAGAGCAACCAAACTGATAAGAGGCATGGAGGAGCTCAGCTATGAGGAAAGATTAGAGGAACTGAATGTATTCTCCTAAAAAGAGAAGATTAAGGGGGGATATGAGCATCATGTGTAAATACATCAGTGGTCCATATAGTGAACTTGGTGCAGATATTTTCAATTCAAGGTTATTACAGAGGACAAGGGGGAACTCTTTATGTCTGGAGGAAAAGAGATTTAAGCTCCAAATACAGAATTATTTTTTTCAGTAAGAGCTGTAAAAATGTGGAATAGACACTCAAGAGCTGGTTCTGGCCAGCACAGTGGATTGCTTTTAAAAAAAAAAAAAAAAAAAGGCCTGGATTATTTCCTAAATGCTCGGAATATAACTGAATATTATCATGTATAGGTAAAGTTGATCCAGGGAATATCCAATTGCCTCTCGGGGGATCAGGAAGGGATTTTTTTTTCCCCTGCAGGAGCAAATTGCATCATGCTTTGGTGGAGGGGGGGGGTTGCCTTCCTCTGGATCAACTGTGGGTATTAGATTGTGTATATAGGAATGTATACACTTTTTTTTTTTTTATTGGTTGAACTGGATGGACTTGTCTTTTTCCAACCAGACTAACTATGGAGCTATATATCATTTCTTATGAACCCTGCGCTGTGGTCTCCAAACTGGTGATGATACAATGTAGACAGTAACTCCAACATGACTGTAAGGCAGATGCAAAATAAAAAGACCTGGAGTGTACAAAAAGGTACATGGGGGATGGGGAGAGACTAACATAGGCCCTAGAGCCAAAGGTAATGATCATACTACCTACTTTGACAAATGTAAGATTAAGCAATATTTAATTATTTCAGGTACTTGTATAGCGCTGTCAATATATATCCCCTCTGATGATGTGCCTTAGCATGAAAGGCCTCACGAGGAACTGACAGCCTGTGACGCCTGATTTTGCCGCCCAGACCACGTGGAGGTCTGGCGGCCAGCTGTTGTTAGGTCAGTAATACATCTTCTATATTTGCTTTTATTTCTGTGCTTTTCTGGCATTTGCCAGCAATATTACTGACCTGTCTCACAAAGATTTTCATTTACCAATAAAATACTTGGCATACTACACTATGGGTACTCTCCCATTTTATGCCCCTCATTGAGGGGCCGACAGACACAGCTACGTATTCTACCCAGAGGAGGGAAGCCTGTACCTGGAAGGAACGTGTATTCTGGCTGACTCAAACCTAAGGAGGCCCTGTAAGCCCAGCAGATCGATTGATGACACTTCTTCCTGGAGGATAACGGCATCTGTGGGATTTGATATACACATGTGCATTTCCTATGCGCGGTCGGTGAGTGCGCATTTCTGCCATTTTACGGATCCATTATAAGCTGTGTTCACCACATTTACAGATCGATCGCAGGATTTTATGAACATTTATTCTTGACCGAACATTTTAGATCGAATTTTGTAGAATTTTATATCGTGTTCTATAGCGCTGCACTTATTTATTTATATCAGAGGTGGTTGTGATCATCTTCAGTGCTTCTAGCTGCTTACTTGCCATTTCATTAGTAGCGCTCACTTTGTTTTATATTATATACTGTGTGTATGTATGTGTGTGTATATATATGTATGTGTGTGTATATATATATATATGTGTGTGTGTGTATGTATATGTATATGTGTGTATATATATATATATATATATATATATATATATATATAAAATACTATACATTCACATCAGTCCTTAACCCTCAAGGGGTGTACAATCTAGGGTCACTAACCTGCATTCATACATACACATAGTAGGGCCAATTTAGACAAGATCCAATTAACCTACCAGCATGTGTTTGGAGTGTGGGAGGAAACCCACGCAGGCACAGGGAGAACATGCAAACTCCAGGCAGGTGGTGCCGTGGTTGTGATTTGAACTAACGACCCTAGAACTGCCAGGCGGAAGTGATAATCATTTAGCCACTGTGCTGCCCCAGTATGGGTGTGCTTCATGTCATAATCAACACCGATTTCTGTAGCTAAAGATAAAAAGGGCTAAGGGAGACCTTCACCCTCCCCGTACCTGTGTCTCAATTATCTGCAACTGCATTAGAGTAGTATATCCATCCTGCCCATACAGTATATCCCTATATTTTTCCAGTGTATTTTGGCAGTATTGTAGCACTACCCCCTTAGGAGCTGCTGTTGAATTTGGGTCCCCCTATAGCCCTGCACAGCCAGTCAGTTAGCATTTTCCACACAGCTTTCATCCACAGAGAAAAATCAGGCTTTGATCATTTGGTTTTGTTATTTTATTGAGGGGATTAAACTTGGATAGGGTACAGGGGTATATAGGATGCCCAAGGGAACTTAAATCTGAGGACAATTTCCTGAACTATTCACAGCTTCTTTCTCTGACACAGTCCCTGTTGGGAGTGCTAGCCAGCAGCTCCAGTTGTACTTCCCCCATACTCTAGATCAGGGGTGTCAAAGTGGCGGCCCTCCAGCTGTTGCAAAACTACAAGTTCCATAATGCATCTGCCTTTGGAAGTCATGCTTGTAACTGTCAACCTTGCAATGCCTCATGGGACTTGTAGTTTGGCAACAACTGGAGGGCCACCAGTTTGACACCTGTGCTCTAGATGAACTCCTATTCACCCAGCAATCTGAAGGTTTTCTTCCTGAGCAGGGGATCTGGTTCCTGTTCCCTTAAGTGAAGTGCACAGTCACTAGCAGAGAGTTAATTTGGTTTCCCACCAGAGTGCTCCTTCCCCTATCTGCCGAGGGGGTGAAGGTGTATTCACTCAGACCCTCTCCTGTACCCTTTGGGGAATGGTTGCTGCTACAAGGCTTATCAGCTGGACTGCTCCTTCCTTGCCACACAGGTGGTCCTCTCTTGGCTGGTCAGTGAGTCCTGATGTTTCTTCTTTTCCAGCTCCAGGCTCGCAGGCAGGCTCCATTCCAGCAGGCCTCCTGGAAACCTTCTTCCTCCAGCCTCACATCTTCCTGACTTTCACTCCTCTCGCACCACCACACTCGAACTTTTGCAGACTCTAGCACCTCTTAAGGGAGTCCAGCCCCTTGTCAAGCCTCAGATCCACTCACTGTCTCCAAGGCCCCCCTCCAAAAGCCTCAGAGCAGGTAGAAATTCCAGAGGGGTTGGCCTGCAGAGTCTCTTATCCTTGACCTTCTGGCTATTGCACCTGAGCTGCTATTCAGCTCCTGTCTAACCATTAGGATCTATCTACCTAGTGTAACTATAGGGTGCTACAGTATGAACCCAGCACTCAGCTTCCATGATACCATTCACCTCCTTCCTCCAATCCAAGATGGTGGGACAAGCAGTTTGTTTCCAAAATTTTGGGATCAGACTCTTAGCTGTGTTAAGTAAATGAGGGGTAACCCTGTTCTTATATGACTTAAAAATGGTGAGTGTCCATGGAAAAGATAGAAAGATAGTGGAGGGGTGTAATCTTCATTGGTTTAAGGGTGGTCTTCTGTATCAAAGGGGAGAAAGAATCCCAGGAGCTCTTGATGTTAGGGCATGGCCATCATATATGCAAAAAGTTCCCTTTTAATTACTTCCTCTTCAACGCCTTCCTGTGAGGTTTTTACTTCTATCTGGAGCGCTGTTAGAAAGATTTTCCCCTTACTTCCTGTTCTTCTGATAACCGTTTTACCAAACAGGAAGTGATGGAAAATCTCGAACAGGAACAGAGCAATAAAAATCTGAGGGCTGCTAACCTTCCCTTACTCTTCCTAATAAAGATTTGTGTTGTTTTTTTGTTTTTTTTTAATATTACTGTCTGTATTCTTGCTGGTGATTTTGCCTCGCTCTCTTTTAAAACATTGTCAACATGAGTGAACGTGAGAGGAGCTCTCTCTGACAGAGCCTTAGATAGCAAGCAAAACTGACAGGGGTTCTAATCCTTTCCTACTCTATCCAAATCTTAAGTCCTCATGCACACTGGACATTTTTACAGCTGCTGTTTTTGGCTTTTCACACAATTTTTTTCTACAGCTAGTAAACCCAACAGCATGTGTCCATGCACACATAGACTGTAATCAGCGGTTTTTGGCGGGGACGTTTTTTGGCTGGAAAAAAAACCCAGGACTAGTAGGTTTCTAGAGAAGTTTTTTAGCTGTAAAAACGCTCTAACGCTGGAAAACACGGTAAAATGTGGTAAACCGCTGCAAACCGGCGTTTTTGGATGTTTTTTTGACCAAAAAAAATGTTTGGGTTTTTTTTGGTAAAAAAAAAAACACTAAAAAACGCAAATGTGGAAAAACACGGGTAAACGCTAATGCAAAAACACAAAAAAAAGCTGAAAAACTCATGTTTTTAACGAGACTTTACACAGCTAACGTTACCAGAGTTATCAAAACGTCACGTGTGCATGAGGACTTAAGGATAAGTTCACATTTGGAACATTGTATATGTTCCACCTGTTCTTAGGTTGGAAATATGTTACATGTTCAAGCATATACAGCCTCTCCCCTCCAATCCCAATCCCTGTGACAGGGGGCAAGGGATCCTCTTCCTGCACCCACTGTCACAATTTTTAAAACAGCGTGGCCAAGAGGACTCCACCCACAGGGCCACATCATTTATTCACAGATTCCTGTGAATGGCAGATTACAAGTACCAGCAGCCATTGTAGTTTGTAGTTCTCAACAAACTACGATGGTGTTGGTGAATGCTCTCGTAGTCCATTGATCTTTCTGCCCTCAAGTAACTGCCTGCCTGTATGAGGTATGGGTAGACAGCTATGCTGAGAGACTGCAGGAGCCTGAGATTGCAGGATCTTGGGTGCAATGCTCTGCAGGCTTCTTAGAAAAAATTCATGAATGCACATTTTTTACCTGCAAAAAATGTGCACGTATTTTTTTATTTTCATATGGTGAACTTAGGCCTGGTTTACTCCAATGTGATTTTAGTGCATTTTGAATTTTTCAGAAATTCACTAAAGTCCATTTAACATGGTTTCCTAAGGGACACAATCACATCTATGTATTTTTTAGCCACTGTATTTTTGGAAAGGGCCAGGGACTTTTTTAAGCACAACACCGTGCATTTTTGGTTCAAAAGACTACAGTGGACACACGGCAAAAATGCATGTAGTGTGTTTTGCGTTTTGTTTTGTTTTTTTTTGCCAGTAGGAAACACACTTATCCAAAGTCCCATCCAAGTCACACTCATCCAAAGTTGCATCAAAGTTGCACCAAAGTCACATGAAAGTTATATCAAAGTCAATACTTTCCTATTGGCAAAAAAAATGCAAAACGCATAAAAAGGCATCAGAAGTGCAAAACACACCAGAAAAATACATCAGTCACAACATTCAGAGGTGTGAACCTAGCCTATGCCTTTAAAACATAAAGTATTTGCTGGACATACACTTTAGGGTCAATGACTCTTGTCCCAACTGACACTGCCGGATGCCATGCATATCTCTACAAAAGGGTAGGGGTGGGTATAAAACATTTGCTATGAAGCCCCTTGTAGTGTAGTTATGTCTACTCCTAATGGACCACAATCAGATCACTCATCTTCTCTGATCACATCTCATGGTCAGATCTCACTGCTTTCTCTCGTCTGATTGGTAAGTATTGCATGCCAGTGTGCCATGAATCAGTCAGAAGTCTCTCAATAAGAGGTAAAGTTTATCCATGTGAGATATAAGAGGCCATGTTTGAGACACTCAAAAATGTATAAATAAGATGCACGCTGCTCATTTTGATTTATAAAGCAGATAAAATCTGCAGTGTGTATGTTTCATTTTTATTACCACCATCTGTCTCAATCCCTTATTATTACCTGGTGGCAAGGCTTCCGAGGCTCATTAACCAGATGAGAGATGCTGACATGTATGCTATGAAATAGAAACACCAGTTATGAACAAAGTCCTGCATCTGAGAAAGAACTATTCATTTATTTCACTTTTTCTATAGAGAACAGAACAAATAGGGGTAAATGCTTGAGCAATATGCAGTCACATTTTATTCAACGTGACTCTGTTGATTACAAAAAAAATGTTCTAACGTTACCTGCAAAAGAAGAGTTTTACTACTTACCTCTCCCACCGGAGGCAAGAATCTCTCTCTTCAAGAAGTCTTCAGAAGAATCTTCAGCATCCAACACTTTTGAATGTGTCAGATGCCCCCCCATAGAATGCTTCAGTTCCTTTGGCTGGCCCCTACATTGCCATTGTGTCCTATAGTGATGTAGACGCAAGCCGGGTGGAACCACAGCACATAGTGAGGGATGATGCTGAAAAGTCTGTTGGAGACCATAGCACTTGAAGGCACTACATTGATTCGCTGCCCCACCAAGGAAGTGATACAATCTTCTAATCTTCTCTCGTAGGCAACTTTGTAGAATTTTGTTAAGCAACAGAGCATTATCGCAAATGCTCGACTGCAGTTGTTGCCGCCAAGGCTGGCACAACCAGTTATTAGATTTAGGGGGCAATTACTTTTTCAGATAGGGCCAGGCAGGTTTGGACAGCATTTTTCCCCTAATAAATGAAATCATCATTTAAAAACTGCATTTTGCATTTACCTGGGTTATCTTTGTGAAATATTAAAATTAGTTTGATGATCTGAATCATTTAAGTGTGCAAAAAAAAAAAAAAATCAGGAAGGGGCAAATACTTTTTCACAGCACTGTATCTCCAATCACTAGAGCATCTCCTTAGGGCAAGGTCATGAGGTTTAAACTTTGCCCTTAGAGCCAGGTTGTTGGGTGCCCATTATTTGTGATTCTGATGTTTTCTCAAAGTTCTGTTTTTGCACCGTTTTGCAATTGTTTATTGGTATTGTTGTTTTCTTTTACTGCTGAACATGTCACCCAAATAAACAAACCTTTGAGCTTTGGTAAGTCAGAAAGTGCGGTGCTGCCTAGTCAGTCGTGAACACCAGGAAGAGGGAAAACTAAACATAAGTGGTGCCTACAGGGGTGCTACAACAAAAATAGCCAGCAGGGGTTTAACTAAAAAACTGCATTTTTTTCTGCTATATTTACCTCTTGTCCACTGCTGCACCCTGCTCCAGTCATCCAGTGTTGGTCCTCTTTCAGGATGAATTAATCAACCAACTTGCCCAGGGCACCATGGATCCACTCACTGGGGGCACATTATCAGGCCATCTTGGATTCACTAGAAAATGCTGCAGAGAAACGCATTATACAATGCTGCTCTCTCCAGCAATCAGGACCCACCTACCTCCAGAAGAGGAAGAAGACCCATGATGACATTAAGATACCTAAAAAAGAGATATGGGAGGAAGCTGATGTTGGCCTTTAAAGCTGATTTCCATGCCAATATAATAACAATAATAATACTGTTTATTCCATTTCTAGGTTAATTAAAAATCATGTAGAAAACTAAGTTAGGGACCTTGTTATCCCTCTCTTGTAATCCTCTGCACTTTAGCACTCACACTGGGTGAGGGAGAAGCAGACCTGTTAAGCAATCAGGCTCAGGTAAATTGCACAATGCCGTGCATTCAATACTTCCTGAGAGGAGAGAGCATGATTATCATATTTGTGTAAAGCTGCTCCTTCATTATTCAATCACAGCCTGGGGAAGGTTCTGGACCCAGCTTTACTGCCCAACTGCAATGTAGACTGAAGAGAGATCTCAGAAGGCACAGCAGTAGGTGGTTCTGTAAGGCAGGTGGGCCTGAATTACAAAATTGGTTAAATAGAGTTACAAATCATTCCAACTTTAAGTCAAGGTGTGCTAAAATGTTTGATGTAATGTTAATCAGGCTTTTGGCTGGCTTTAGCAAATTGTGGTCAGTGTTGAGAGTTTCTACAACATCCGAAAAAATCTGAACTAAAACCATTTGTTACACTTCACTAACTGTGCCATTAGATATAATGCCTAATTAACTGAAGTCTCATTGTTAAGGAGAAGTGACTTTCGGAGTTTGCTGAAATTTGGGCAATATTTCTAAGTTTAATGCAAACTTGGTTTTGAATGGCTTTTGTGCATTTGGGAATCTGAGACTGCTTCAATGCCCAAACGCCACTAATCCGAATAGTATCAACATACCCATGTCACTCAAACTAACCGGGGTCTCAACCCTAGGGCCACTGCACAAACTTTTATAAAGCTAATTTCCCCCTGCAGTGCCACATGAAGGAATCAGAGGCTAACTTCAACTACATTTTAGCAAAGGCAAAAAGCACACATTATTCTTATTCAATATCTATTTTTGAGTCTTGATTTTCAATCTGATAACAATTTTATATAGAAAAACAAAATCTGTTTGTCATTATATTTTGAAATGCGCACACAGTTTTAACCAATGCTAATTTACACTGTCGTGTTGCACGAAACTAAAATACATTTCAAACCTCTTTAAAAACAATGCCTGTTTCCATCTCAGTGCTGGAGTGCAGTGCATTTAGAACAATGCAACATTTTCATTTTTTCTGTGTTTTAAATGTGTTGGGAGATCTTTAAAAGTCAATGGAAACAGGCATTAACAAGCCTTGGTCAATGGCTGTGAACCCTATTCACTCCAAATTCTACATTTAAAAATGCACATCAATGCTTGTCAAAACACGTCAACATACAAAGGAAAAGTATGTTGAGCCATGACAATGCATCTGCCTAATGTAAAAAAAAACAAACAGATCTAAATGGGCCCTAAAATACAAGCTCAGCATTTTCAGAGCTGCTAGAAAAAGTGATAAAACCTCTTTGCAAAATACAGTAGTTGACATGTCCCACACAAAGCTTTCTTTATAAACGGGTTAGTAACAATACTCCTGTCATCGTCTTTATCCAGCATGTCTGTGACTTATGTTTACATACTATGGTGTTTAGATAATCTGGGTCTTAGTTGCACACCTGGCTGATCATCAATGAATGCATTACCATCCAATCATACAGGAGCTTTACAGATAATTGGGCTATAACTGAAATTTAGAAAATGGGAACTGTGGAGTTTGATGCTAAAGATTTGAGGAAATAAATTTCTCCACAAATGTGATTAATTAAGAGGCATTTTCTCCTAGTCACTTGGAATCTCACAAAAATACACTCCTGCAAGGGAATTTCAGGCACCTAGATTTCCCAGGAAGAAGTGGTGAGGTTTTTTTGACATCACCTTAGCCTCCTGGAAGCATCAGAAGCTGGGACCGAGGTAAGTATATGTCTATCATTTTGTCAACACTTTATATATGGAAGGTTCACTTTAAAGCTGGACTCCAGGCATAAGAACTTTCACTGTAATATATACCTCCATATCTACAAAGAATATATATTTACTATGTGTGCACCAAATGCCATCGAAGACCCAGGTATTACCTTGTAAGGCTTCATGTACACGTGCATCTGCTAAACTTGAGTTTAGGAGCTTTTGCCATTTTTTTGCCAAAGCTCCTAAACTCAATTCCATAAAAACCTATGTGTCCATGTACACATAGGCTTTTAGGAGCTTCCGTGTTTAAGTGAGGGTAAACCTCCCTCTCCTGAATGTGGAAGAATCGCGTTCAGGATCAGAACGTTTTGACTGCTGATTGTGGGAAAACGCAAAACGCAGCAAAACCGCTGCAAAATCACATTACCGCGGTTACTGCAGTAACATCAGCACTTTGCCGTACATAGCCTGTGCTAATAGCAGAGCGGTGGGAGAAGATAAACAGGTTCCACCAACTATAGGCTTGTAGGCAGGTGCCTAAAACGTTACTTGTGATCTTCACTCATAGGGTTGATGGGGTGCTGTGGTGTGTCTACTGTTTTGGCCTGTGGTGCTTTCTGTGGGGAGTTATACATTATATAAGCGATAGGGGACGAGTCCAGTATGGTTGTAGGTCATGTGAGTTGGAAGGACCATACACAAGCAGATGTGGTGTTGCACCTAAAGTGGGGTTACCCCTTGGCAGGACCTAGAAACAGGACTGTATAGTTGAAGCCATATCACTATTAGATGGAAACTACCACAAGCTAAAGGTATAAACATGACAGTAAAGTCCAGCACAGCAGCAGCTACACATGTATGAGAAAGGAGAGAAGGAGCTGCCATGTTTGCTAACTTGTTGCTGTGCCTATGTAACTATTGGAGAACTATAATGTGGAGTTGCTAAGGAACTCTTATGCCTTTTATTCAAGTAAAAAGAGTTCTAATTTAGTAACAAGGACTGGTCTGATTTACTATGAGGAGAGAGTGGGAGTATGCTCCTACAATGAATGGAAATGGGTAATGAAGTAAACCTTCATGATGGAGAGTAAGAAGTAAAGGGAAGAAGGAGCAGCTAGCTCTGGAGAGGAAGCAGTGGTGACTGGTGATGAGGTTCTGTTACAGGGGTGGGTTGGTGGCTGTATGGTCTACCCTTCTAAGCAGCAGAATTCCTCTGTTAGGGCTCACTACATAACAGAACCCTTCTAGGGACTGAGCTTGGACCACGAGTGTGGAAGGCCTTGCGAAGTATACCGTAGCTTCCCTTCATGCCTTTGGGCTGAAGTAAGTAGATATCATGTAATGTGTGTAAACAGCTGGTTGAGGAAAATCAATGTTCCTCACTATTTCCCTAAAAATGTCTCTGTAGTCAGTGCCAAGACAGGTGCCAATGGCAAGTTGTGGGGTAAGTGGATGGTGGTAACGTCCTCCATGTTTTCCAGTTAACTAATTGGGGGGGGAAAGTCTAAGTTACAGACACGTGGGGTATCTTTACTCTGTGCCAATTTCACCAGTGCTTTGGAATAAGGCTGAGGTTGCCATCAGGGAATACTCAACCTTAATGCGGGCCTCTATTTTTAGAGATAAACAAACACACGTACATTTACACAACAACTGTCCTTCAGTTAAAACTCAGGTCCCTGTTTAAATGTACATCTTCCCACTGTAGCTTGCAATGAGCAGGCCATGCCAAGTACTGTCCACAGTCACCTGTGCACCGTTTTCCACTACCGGTCCTAGTAACAGCATGGAACCCTTCTGCATGGTTCCAACCATGCACTTGACTTACTCTTGGGCTGCTGTACCGTTGTACAGGATGGAGACCTCTGCAAAGCAGTTCCATTCTGGTTGGTATGGGAGACAGAATGCGGCGTAGGGAGTGCTGACAACATCTCCTTCGCAGCTAGAGGCAATTCTACCTATAACAGGTACATGTTTACAACAGGCTGCTTGCTAACTGTATCTTGCTTTGTTTATCGTAACCACTCACATTACTTGCATTAAAATGACTCTGCCAAATGTCCTAATCCCTACTGCTTACCAGGCTATGTGCTGCCCTGGTGTACCTGCAAAGGTAGATTCCAAGTCATTACAGAGTGTATCAAAGGCATACTCCAGGAGCTGGTGTCTGTGGGGAGAACCCCAAGTTCTAATGTCTTCACATTTGGGTGGCAGATGATGGCATCCTTGTACCTCTCCCAGGTGCAGTTCTCTTCAGGGAACCAGGGAGATGGGCAAGAACGTGGAACAGAAGCAAGGCTAGACAAGGGCAACAGCAATGGCAATGGCTCTCTGGACTCAGACAGTTGTTAACTTTTATATGCACAGGTGCAGTGGGTTGGACCCAAAGATCCCTCCAAAAGCCAAAGAACCGGCAAAGGCTATAACCAGTGCTTTGGGGCAGCAAGCACCTATCTAGCTAATTTCAACCAGCTTACAAAGTGAAAAGATGTGGGGCCTGGTGAAATAATTTGGCCTTTGGCCATGAGGGGCACTAACTCACACATAAGAAATATAATCATGTTAATACTTGACAACAGTAATCTAATAAGGTACAATGCGGTTGCCCTATGCAGAAAACTATAGGAGGGGGCAGAGACAAGACCAGTCACCATGCACATGGAGAGAGAGCAGCAGTGACCAGTCTTTATTACATGAAGTTCCTGCACAGAGGGAAAGTTTTACACTGCATTACTGCTCAAATCTAAAAGAAATACACACAGCATACCAAGATTCAAGTTAAAATACACATGACTCATATATTTAGACACTATTTGCTTATTCCTTAAGTTCAGCTTTTAAATATGTGCTCACTAAAAGTTTTCTACACTGTATGTTTGCAGAAAAGCATCATATCCTAACAATTGTAAAGGTCTGCATCATATCCTAACAATTGTAAAGGTCTCAACTCTTTCTGGGGGAAGGTTTAAATTCAAAACCTTATTTATATATTATCCCCCCTTCATTATGTACAGCTAAAGTTTTCTGCAGAAACTTTTTTTGGAATACAGAACTGCATAGTGCTCATTTTTAGAGGCTGGAAATGAGAAGTAACATTTTGCAGCAAATAGAAAATGTGAGTAATCTGTTTATAAATAGGCAGAATGTGTTTTTCCGCAGCCATGCAGAAAATAAGTTTTACCTGCCATTTGGCATTAAGACGGTTGATCAGGTAGAGGATATAAGATGAGGTGTGCATTTTCCATGAGATAACCCACTGTAATGACTCATTGAGTTTTCTATGGAGTTCTCGGGAAATGGTGGAGACACACTTGTTTTGCCCTGTCTAATTAAAGCTGTGGGCAGACGGCAGAACATAAATAATCAGCCTGCGCAAAGGCTGAGAACAGAAAAAATGTGTTTTGCATTGATCGTTCATAATGAAACAACTTTGAAAATGATCCATTAGAAGTCAGTCTGTATTGTCACATCGAACTGTATAGTGAATATATTATAGTCATTTATTAATGCAGTTCTGAAATATATGGAGGAGTAGAAAGGATCCTGATAAATAAATCAGGGTCTGCAGGCTAAAACTGGGATTTGAAGCAGCAAGAGGAACGTAAATGTATCCACAGACATGAGATGACGCTTACCCAGTCAAACTGATTCCGGTGCAATAGGCAATGAATAATTTATGATTATTCAGCCGATATTCATTGTTTCCAATGTGATAAAGCAAGTTTTATGGGGTCTGCCTTCTCTGCTCTATGAATATAATATAGAAGACTTAGGCCTCATTCAGATGAGCATAGACATTGGTGCTGCGTGCATGCTGCTTGTGTTATTGTGGCTGCATCCATCTTGCAAAAATAAACTTGGTTTTACTTGCAGAAAGGTTGTCAATGCTGTTAGAGATTCTGTATATAGCCCCACAGAACAAACAGTGCACAGTCCACATGTGTTTTCCTGCTGTTTCTCTGCTAACAGGAGAAAGAAACTTTTTTCAGGAAGAAGATATAGAGTATAATCATAGATACAGCTACAAATTTATAAACACTGCCATCTACTGTAGTTGTTGCACAAAATACATGAACACTGTATTCCAACACCTCCACTCAACAACTACTCCTTATTAGTCCCATTTCAGGACTCAGTTATAGAAATCAGTAGCTCAGAAAGTGTCCATGATTGCAGTTCACTAAGAGATGTCATCTCTTCATCAGCAGCTCTAATCCACTTTTGTTTCTCATGGGTTGGAAGTCTTTGCATCTCACTCCGTGAGTCTGGCTTTGGTTTTATTGCTACGTGAGCAACATAGGACAGACGTTTGTCTGGGATGGCTTTATTGCTTCTGGTGGATTTCCTGATTGAAGCCTCTTGTGTCCTGGTTTCTTCTTTTATAATACTTGGATTGTCTGCATTCATTTCTATTTCTCTGTCACTATGTTGCCTATCTTCATGTCAGGGGCGGACTGACCATTTGGGAACTCGGGCACTGCCCAAGGGCCCGGGGTCATAAGGGGGCCCCATGAGATGCCCCTGGTACCTTTCATAGGCTTTTTTGGATGTGGTTTGAGTGTGGGCAAGGACACAGGGGCCCCATGATCCCCTATTCCCCGGGGGCTCCATGAGTTGTCAGTCCACCCCTGCTTCATGTAACACTGATGTAGAATTTCCCTCAGTTTGAAGCAATTGTGTTAGTTCATGAACTTTTGAACAAACTGAAGTTTACACATCTACTGATGGTTACCTTGTTTGTGTCTCAGTGTAGAATTCTGTATCCATTTTGACACCGACAGTACCCCACAAGTACAACTCCCTTTGCGCAAGCATCCCATTTTGTACATTTTTCTTTTGGGATGTGCACATATGCTTTACTTCCAACATTTTTTTAGATGCTTCAAATTTGGGGCTTTTCCACTCCACAGTTCATATGGAGTTTTCTCAGTTGAATTTCCTGGTGGTCAATTTTGGAGATAGCATGGGGTCAAAATTGCCTCCTCCCAGTATGTGGTTGGCATTTCAGAATCAAACAGCATGGTTCTTCCACACTCACACAGAGTACGGTTCATTCTTTTTGCAACCCTGTTTTGCTATGCCATGCTTTCTGAGAATCTGTGTGTTATCACCTGTATATTCGGTTCCATTGTCTGTGCGCAATACACTCAGCATTTTGCCAACTTTGTTGCTTACTTGAGCCAAATACTGTTCAAGTTTCTCTGGTACTTCACTCTTGTTGTGTAACAGATATAGCATAGTATAATTAGAGCAATCATCTTTAAAAATGAGAAAATACCTCTTTTTTACCCCTTTTTTCCAGCAGTAAATTTTTCAATTATACTGCAAAGATCTCAATGAATTAAGTCCAGAGGTTTTTTTAGCTCTTCTGTTACTCTTCTTTGGAAAGGATTTTCTTGTCATCTTTCCTTTTATACAGCTGATGCATTTCATTGTTTGATCACATGGACTCATTTTTATTCCACTTGCATATTCATTCTCAGTTAATATCTTTATTATGTCAGTACTTCTGTGACCAAGTTGTCTGTGCCATGTGTGAATGCAGTTTAAATGTTTTTCCACCTCGGCAGTATTACCCACTTCATTGCAGTTTAGCAGATACAGTTCATTTGTAATTTTAGCCTTTGCAAGTAAGATATCCCCTTTTGTGATTGCACACCTTGGAAGGTCACTTCATTGACTTGTTTTTTGAGCTTCTTCACTGACAAAAGATCAGTTTCAAGAGCAGGGACATACAGGACATTTTTCACAGGTATCTTTCTGGTGACACTCTGGGAAATAGGATAGTAAAGAAAATTGTATCCTATTCCTTTTAATTCCATTATTTGTCCATTCGCTGTGCTGATTATTCTGCTTTACTCTGGTCAAGGTGAATAAAGACATTTTTGGCATTTGTCATGTGACTCATAGCTCCTGTAACAACACACCATGCCTACAAAAATGAGGTTCAACTTTTGGATTGAAAAACCTATTCATTATTTGAAGAAAAATCAGTTTCTTCCTGCACACTTTTGGCCTTTTGTAGTTTAGTCTGTTTTTGCATTCTAGCTTTCCAGATTCTGCAATATGCTTTTAAATAACTTTTTTTCTTGCACACTCTTTTTATGAGGGGGTGAGCAAAACCTTGGAAAGAGGGGTGGCGGTGGATGTGGTATACTTGGATTTTGCTAAAGCGTTTGACACAGTTCCTAACACATGGCTAATGTGTAAGGTAAAGTCTACAGGCTTGGAAAATCCGTATGTAAATGGATAGAAAACTGGCTAAAAGATCATATTCAGAGAGCAGTGGTTAATGATTCATACTCTGAATGGTCTGGGGTCATCAGTGGTGTAACCCAAGGTTCAGTGTTGGGACCCTTACTTTTTAATATATTTATAAACGATATAGGGTCTGGGATTATAAATCCCATTTCAGTCTTTGCAGATGACACCAAGCTGTGCAGTGGAATAACGTCCTTACAGGATGCCTTCAACTTACAAGCCAAACTCAATGCACTTTTAATTGGGCAACTATGTGGCAAATGAGATTTAATGTTAATAAATGTAAGGTTATGCACTTGGGGGCTAAGAATATACATGCATCATACATACTAGGGGGGGTTCAACTGGGGGAATCAATGGTGGAGAAGGATCTGGGGGTTCTGGTAGATCACAAGCTTAATAATGGCATGCAATGCCAAGCTGTGGTTTTTAAAGCGAGCAAAATCCTCTCTTGTATTAAAAGAGGTATAGACTCCAGAGAGAGAGATATCATATTACCCCAGTACAAATCATTAGTAACACCTCATCTAGAATATGCAGTTCAGTTTTGGGCACCAATTCACAAAGAACATTGGGGAACTGGAGAAAGTACAGAGAAGGGCAACTAAACTGATAAGAGCCATGGAGGAGCTCAGCTATGAGGAAAGATTAGAGGAACTGAATTTATTCTCTCTTGAGAAGAGGAGATTAGAGAGATATGATCAACATGTATAAATACATCAGTGGTTCATATAGTGAACTCGGTGTAGAGCTATTCAACCTGAGGTCATCACAGACAACAAGGGAGCACTCTTTACGTTTGGAAGAAAAGAAATTTAATCTCCAAACACGGAAAGGTTTCTTCACAGTGAGAGCTGTGAAAATGTGGAATAGACTCCCTCAAGAGTTGCTTCTGGCCAGCTCAGTGGATTGCTTCAAAAAAGGCCTGGATTCTTTCTTAGATACACAGAATATAACTAGATACTAACATTTATAGGTAAAGTTGATCCAGGGAGTATCTGATTGCCTCTCAGGGCATCAGGAAGGATTTTTTTTTCCCAGCAGGTGCAAATTGGATCATACTTTGCTGGGGGGGGTTTTGCCTTCCTCTGAATCAACTGTGGGTATAAGATTATAACTTTTTTTTTTCTATGGTTGAACTGGATGGACTTTTGTCTTTTTTCAGCCGGACTAACTATGTAACTATGTAACAAAGCATTGTGTATAAAACTGACAGGCAGTCTCCTGCCTGTCAGGTGGAAGCAGTCAGGTGGCTCCACTGCAGCCGATTGCTTCAACAGCCCCTAATTCTGGTGTCCCCCATGGGCGCGCTCCCATCTTGCCCATCTGCGGGCCCAGGGAGCGCCATGCCAGCAGGTGGAGGGGAGAGAGGAGAGTGGACAAATGTCTCCTCCCCTCTCCTTCTTTCTGTGACCTGGAAGGCAACATCCATGACATCACTTCTGGGTCACTGCTGTCACTTTCCCTTCTAAAATATCCCGGTCTTTTAGATCTTGCATGTCTCAATAAAGTGAACCTGTCACCAAAAAATCATCACATAGGGGACTTTGTGTACCATATTTGAAGAAAAAAAAGTTAAGTAAACACATTTTTTTTTTCAAAAAAATAAAGTTACACCCAAGCACATAACATCCCCCCAGGAAAATTTTGAGCCCCCCCACCCTTACATACAAGCACGTACGAACATAAAAGCACACGTCGGGGTTTTTTGTGTAATCCTCAGGCCTAAAATGATTTTTTAAACATGTGTGCAAAAAATGCAATAACGGCTCTGGCAGCGAAAAGGGTTAAAGCATACCATGTGACAGAGGCACCATCAGTATTAATGCTCTCTGTTCACCAACTGGACATTTATCAAGTGCTGTGACAACCATTTGGTAAACCACTAAGTAATAGTGCTGCGACAAGCAAATCTTTTATTTTTTTTCCTATACCTCTCAGGCGTTCAATTTCCGGTGTGTCTTATGTGATCCATTTTGTGGTCTTTCATAAGCATGGTCTGATGTAGCTTTCTAATCAAATACAGTTTATCGCTGTGATTAGCTCTTTCATGCACCTTTTGTAATCCTTCCCACATTTCTGTAGCAGTTTCACACTCACATATACAGTATGTATGATTTGATCATCTTCTATGCTAAGAGAGATTGTGCTTTGAGCTTTCTGATCTTTCTCTATCCATTCATCTGAGGGCTGTTCTGGCCTGACTTCATTTATACATTTCCAGGTACCTTCTCTTAGCAGCATTTTCATAGAATTTCAACGACTGGTAGTTCTGGTTTGTCAGATTTGTAAATGAAAGGTTTGTTGTAGCTGTGTTATTGGCCATGTTTTTTTATTCTGTTGTGGTCTTCTTTCTGTTGCTGTATCTTGCACTTCTTTTGCTGTAGCAGGCTATGACTGGGTGTCAGGGCATGGTTTCTAATAACCTGTTAGAAATTCTGTATGTAGCCATACAGAACAGACAAAACAAACTCTACATGTGTTTTTCTGCTGCTTATCTGATAGGAAACAGGAACTTTTTGTAGGAACAGATACAGAATGCATGATTATATACAACCTTGTCACTTCACTAAAGTTGCAAATCAGGATCAAATCCAGATACAAAATCCTATGTTACAGGCACAGTAGCTTCAATAATTAACTGGTCCACCTCTTCCCCCTAGCTTCCCTCCTAGTTTCTGACAGACATGCACTGTGTGGCTCCCTGGGAGTCGCACAGTCCCAGCTGTAAAGTCCCCTGGCAGGGTGGCAGTTTTTAGATCTGCACAGGTGCAGAAGAATCTCCATTCATAATTATGGAGAGGCCATTAACCATTGGAAAGAAGAATAAAATAAACTTTTGGGATTGCTACAAGAGAGAACTGGAGGTGGGGGGAATAAGTCACAAGCTGTATCCATGCAAGGAGTGAAGAAAATACCCCATACGTCTTGGTACTAAAGAGCATGTGATTGACTATCCTTCCCCTCTGTGCCATTTCAAAAGTACATTTGAGGTGAGAATTGTGAGTTAATTACCCCAATAACACCTCTAAACTCTGATCTCTTATCTCTTACAAAAGCATTTACTGCTGAAGTGTGTAAAAAAATACTTTGTGTATAAATCAGTGGGTTTATGAACCATTTTTCAAAAATGTATAAAGCCTGAAGAAGGGATATACACTATTTTGAAAGCTTGCATCTTTAATAACTTAAGTTAGCTAATAAAAGGTATCACTTAAAGTGGTATTAAACTGAAAGTCTAAAAAACTAAAAAAAATATTATATTGTAGCTTACCAATACCTGCATTATTTTATTTTTTATGTTTTTTTACGCTTTATTTTCACCTAGTGATTTGTCCAGTAAGTCTGTTATATTTTAACCCAAAAGAAAACATTTCAATTTTAATTAGCCATGTCCATCTAAATCTGCCAGTGCATCTAACTCTACTCTCTCCCCAGACTGACAATGCAGCTATCCAAAGGTGTCACAGTTCCTTCTCCATCCACATTGGAGACACCCTAAGACAGGAAGTGTTACTGGCTCAATAACCAGGAAAAACTAAAAGAAAACTAATACAGCCACCACATTTAGGGATTTGGTAAGCTGCAGTATATTGCATTTTGGGGTTTTTGGGTTTAATACCACTTTCAACTCCAAACTTTGTGCATTCTTTTTTGCTATACAAGTCTCATATGTGTATATGTTTGTTTAAGGTCTTCAGCTGAATCTCATTTATTAAAAGGAAAAGTACAGTGAACAGACTCCCCTAGATTTAGAATAAGTTCTGGTTCAGTCTCAGAAAGGCTGTAGCATTCTGCTCTGTTAGATGTACCAGATGCAGTTTCATCAAATGATAGACTTGTCTCTGAAGCCGTTAATTTACTTTATTGAAGCCATCTGCAGGATAAACACTGTTCTATTCTGGAATCCTTATTCAGTTTTCTTAGCAAAGAGAGAAGTTACACTAACTGCAAGTATTAACACTTACTGAGGATTTCATAGGGACTAGGGATTCTACTGACACCAATTCTATGTGAACTCAGAAAATGTCTGTCTGTTGAATCGGGTCCTCTGCTGTTGTCTCATCACCACTGGAGGTCTTAACCTCACTGACACCACCAATATATATATCTTTCTAAACACTTAAATAGGCACAGAAGAATAAGACTCAAAGCTCTATGAGAAACAGCAGAATGCATTGGCAAGGTCAACCAACATAAGACATAACAATGGAAAACACAACTAGGTAAATGAAGTTCCTTGCAGTCATTTTAACTCCCAGTTTATACTGTAACTCCAATAGCATAAACTAGAGTCATCCTCATAGGATGAGCAGCAGCAAGTGATCAGAGAATAACAAATCTGGGTATGGGCTAAGTCACTTAGGGGCTCTCACAATGAGGGACTAAGGCTAGGCCTATGGCGAACTGGTCAAGGTTAAATGCAGTTCTGCCTTCAGGATCAAGTAGCCTGAATACTGTCCTTAGCATTACTCTTCTGCCAGCTGAGTTGGGGCCCTTGAACACGTTGGCGCACATAATCAAGATATGTCTATGGTGTAAGTAGTTATAATCTTGCACCCAGTGGATGGGCTGTAAGGTGGGGGGTTCTTTACAACCCAATTTCAACATCTGGGTGAAAAAAGCAGATAAAAGAGGTCAAATTGGTCCTAGTTCTGCAAACAGGGGAACGCTAGGGCAATTGTATGTTTTGGTTTACAAGCACAAATTCCTTGCATGGGGACAGTATAAATTATATCAGTATTCCAGCATGACTGTGGGTTGGAGACACTCTCACCGCTCAGTTCACCTTCTCAGTTCAGTGCACAGAACGTTATAAAGACCAATGTTTATGGCAGTAACAACAAGTAATTTTCAGTAAATGCAAAAAATGATATTGGTCTGAATAACGAGCTTTAATGCAGCCACCACATCTAAGGAACTATGGCTTGCAATATATTAAATTTTTTTCTTGGTTTTAGATATACTTTAGGTTTTGTACCCACCCTTTGAGGAAGTGTTGTATTTACTGTATATATCATTGGATTGCTTAGTGTTTGAGAGAAGATGGTACTAGACTGACATTTTGTGAATGCTGTGCTGTAAACCTTAGTATTATGCCTGTTGTTGTCTTTGCTATTATATGCAATTAAAGAATCCTAAATTGCTGTTGACTCTTAGCAGCTTTTGTTTCTGGATAGACTAATGCTGGTCAATGTACCCCGTTATGCCTGGGGAGCTCTTACCAGAAACAGGAATTAATTATATTGAAGCCTCCTGCAGTTTAGGGTTATTTAATTTATACAAAAAGCTGATTAGAAATTTGTTTTGAAATCATAACATGTATAAAAGTGGCCATGAACTAAAAAAGTGAAGATCTGCTACCTTATACAAAAAAATCATAAAATGCTATTGTGCCCAAGCAGTACCCTGAAAAACTAACCATTGTATTTCAACTCCTACTTCTCCTACTGACATATGATTTGTGCCTAGGCACTCCTGTTCTATAGCCCATATATCTACACTGTAAGAACCTTTGAGGCTGTCTCTGACTGCTAGTCTCTCAAGATTAGGAGTGAGAGTTGGTGATGTCGCTACTGTGTTGCTTATTTTTCTCCTTGCTGGAGTGGAGGCTGTACCTGAAGGCTAGCAGTGCAAGGATACTCTTGCTTCTGCTTTTTTCATTCTACCGCAATGGCTGCTTTCTTACAAAGACACGGTGTGGAACAAGACATGGTTCCACACAGTGGAAGATATCAGGCCATACTGGTGACTATTCGTTTGTCCTCTGGTTACCTTTGTGGGCATGGTTATCACGGTTATCACAGTTCTAATCCTTTTCAAAAAAGAATCTGCCACTTCATTTTTAGGGGCACTATGGTTTATTTTGAGATACATTAAAGCACACATGGATTAAGCAGAGATGAATAAAATAAGAATTCATTCAAACAGCCCACATGCTCTATAATTTGATGTGAATTATTGTAAAACCCAGAAAAGTATCTGATTTTTAATAGACTGCTGCTTCAATTCCTTTGACCGCAGCTCCTAGAAGTTTTGTCCACAAATTCCTCAAACTGTTTTGGACCTTTAGAAGCAGGATTATCACCTGCCTGTGCTTTTCTTGGATTTCCTCTGTTTTTATTTCTTGGAATTTAGAACTCAAATGATTATCAAGAAAAGAGGAAAAAAGAAACATCTTTTCATTTTATAAGAACTTATCTGTCTAAGGGGTAAGGTGTGCTTGTAAAAGGGACCTTTCATAGAAAGGGTAAATAAGTAAATTCTTTAAGATCAGTTCTGGATCGCATGATGAAACAAAGAAAATAATTTTGGAAGAATTTTAAGGCAAAGTTCCACATAAAGCTCTATAAATTTCCTTCGGAAAAAAGTGATTTAGGCCAGCCTGTGTGTAAAATGGTGGTGAAGTAATGCTAAAAAAATGAAGTTCCTCCAACAATCTCATTGCTAGGAGGTACCTGTCTGGAACTGAAAAGTATTTTTACACTGAAGCAAACAATACTAACAGTCTGGTTGGCTGCATGCTGTGGAGACCATACTTTGTGCTAGGTATGTACATAAGGACTAGAAATATAATTTAACTAATAGGTTTTTTCCATCATCTTCCCCAAAATTTCAAAATGTTACTTAAAAATCTATGGTTGAATAGAAGGGTTACACCAAACTGTGTCTTAATGACACTGAATATACACATCAACTAGCACATATTAGAGGTTCTTTGGTTTCCATTTCAAGAAAAGCTTTTCAGTTTTGCTAGCAGAAGGATAACATGGTGTTTAATGAGGTTATTTTGATATGTTTAGTACAGTGAAAGAGACCCGGAAGACAGAACCCTCAGTATAAATTGTGCTGGTAATGCAACATGGCTACAGCTTTATGGATCAGCTGGGGTCATATTCCTCTGTATACCTTCAGTATCACTTTTGGCTGCAAGCTGTAGGATCAATAGCTAAGGCCTTCCTTGGCACCTTGTAAAACACAGCAAAGCTGGACCTAGATCATTCACAAAGTGGCCTTTATATTTTTACAACTATCATTTTTTCCCAGAGAACCCTGGATTTCCACTGACTGCCCTCCCTGGGAACACATTCCCCATAAGCTTCCACTGCAGCATCTCGGTTTAGTGGAGGGAAGGATTTCCTCCTGCTGGGCTGTGGCTGCAGCTAAATACCATTCCAGTGCTGTGCCTGTCTTCAGCTGCACTCTCCCCTCTTCCTCTTCTCCCAGCCATTGGCTCCTGCTGCTGTGAATCAAATCCAGTGCGGAGGGAGCAGGGAGGGCGGCACTGAGCCACACCATGTGTGTCTATGGATGCACACATCCCAGCTTGGGAGTGCATTCGCAAAAGTGCAGTCAGCTTGCTATGGGGGCATTTACAGAAGAGGAAGAGCGGGACCCCAGAAGAGGAGATCCCATTGGAGTTCCACTGCACAGAGCAGGTAAGTATAACATCTTTTTTATTTCAGTTAAAAAAATTAGCCTTCATGACCGCTTTAAAGTGTTACTAAACCCAGGACCCTGCATTCACTATATCTGGTCTCCCCAGACCCCGCATTCACTATATCTGGTCTCCCCGGACCCTGCATTCACTATATCTGGTCTCCCCGGACCCTGCATTCACTATATCTGGTCTCCCCGGACCCCGCATTCACTATATCTGGTCTCCCCGGACCCTGCATTCACTATATCTGGTCTCCCCGGACCCTGCATTCACTATATCTGGTCTCCCACAGTACACATAACATGGAAATGCAATAATTTTAGTAGATATAAACTGCTAAATAGCTTTCCTCATCAGCAGTTAGATCAGTCTTGTGACTTTTATCAGTGTCCAGCAGAACACTGGTTAAAGCTTGTAGGAGGAGTTTTCTCTAGGAGGATGCAGTACCCCTGACCTCTGTCTGGACAGTGCTGATTGGCCCTGTGCTGATCACATGCAATCTCCGAAGAAAAAAAAAACCTCTCTAGCAATACACACCAAACTGAACATTTGTAGAGTGACTCCACACGATATGTATTTTTTGTGTATTTGCATTAGTTTAGCCGCGTTTTTCCGCATTAGCGGTTTTTACACAAAAAAAATAAATTGCCTCAAAAAATGCTCAAAAACGCTGGTTTGCCATGTTTTACCAGTAGTAGAGCATTTTTACAGCTAAAAGACTCCTCTTGAAACCCACTAGTTCTGGGAGTTTTTTTCAGCCAAAAAATGCTGATTAAAGCCTATGTGTGCATGGACACATAGGATAACATGCTGGGGAGTTTACTGGATGTAGAAAAAAATACCAGAAGCTAGAAACAGCCATTGTAAAAATGCCCAGTGTGCATGAGGCTAATTCAGTCAGTGTCCAAAGTAAAGTTACAAACAGTGAAAGAAACATTTATGCCTGAGATCAGTCATGTTGAAAAATCTCCTGTATCTTACTGATGAAAGAATTATTGAAGCTTCCATGATGATTTTCTGCTGCTGATTGCTCGGCAATAGCAGCATAAATAAAAAACAGTAAAAGCAATTTCTGCAATGTCTCTGCTGCCCTCATGTGTGCCACTTTTAATTTATTATGTCTCTTTCAGATTTAAATGTTGAATCATAGATAATTTCCATCTAGTACCTGCCAACACAAATATATGGAATTTATTGTTTAACTAGACTCCAGTCTACACCCATAATGGACTATGAAGCCGACATTTTAAAAGGTGTCACTAATTGGCTGTTATCGGAGGGCAGAGCATCAATCACCAGACTGACATCCATCATTTCATATATTTTCTGTGCATCTACTATAAGTCTATATACATCCACTTCTCCAGGGAATTGATTTGAAAATATGAACAGTAAACACCTGTAGCATGTTTCCAAATGAATAATTCATGTGCGTGTATTAGGAAGACAAATTGCTGTGAACAGGTTTACCATTTATATAAGGCTGTTGAATGGTCAGTTATGTATAATAATACATATGACTTCATAAGATAAATGGCGTTTCTCTAAGAGCCACAAAGAGCATATAAACAGCTTATTTACTGTCTCACATAGTTAACTATGCCAGTGAGGAGAATACATTTCTGTAACCCCTCAAAAATTATGATTCTCACATTAAAGAAGTGGTAGTTCGGAGTACTTTCTATTACATAGGGGAATAATAAACTAAGTTTGCTACTTACCTACATTTGTAAAACATTAGGCCAATTTCCATGCAATACAAAGAGGACATGTTCTTTAAGTTTCAGCCTTAGCCCTCCTCTTCCAGTCTCATCTCCCCCATCCCATCTCCTGTTCCTCCTCAAGTCCCATTTCCCCATCCCATGTCCTCCTCTTCCAGTCTCATCTCCTCCATACAATGTCTTCCTCTTCTCCAGTCTCATCTTCTCTATTCCATGTCCTCCTCCTCCAGTCCCATCTACTCCATCCAATGTCCACTTCCTCCAGTCCCATCTCCTCCATCCCATGTTCTGCTCCTCCAGCCCCATCTGCTCCATCCCATGTTCTGCCCCTCCATCCCATGACCTCTTCCAGTCTCACCTACTCCATCCCATGTCCTCCTCCTCTTCCAGTCCCATCTCTTCCATCCCATGCCCTCCTCCTCCTCCAGTCCCATCTCCTCCTCCTCCAGTCCCATCTCCTCAACCAACAGGAAGGGGCAGTGGGACAGGTGGGGGGTAGTGGGACAGGCGGGGGGCACCGGAACAGTAGGGGACAGTAGGACAGGTGGGGGACAGTGTCACAGGAGAGGGGCAGTGTCACAGGAGAGGGGAAACAGGAAAGGAGGGGGGCAGCACAAAAGGAGGGGGGCAGCGGAACAGAAGGGGGGGCAGCAGGCCAAGATGGCAGTGTCACAATAGGGGGGCAGGGAGACAGGAAGGGGGCAATGAGGTAGGAGGAGGGCAGTGTCACATACACCTTGAGAAGCACCTTTCCTTTCAGCTCTCACCTGTCCTGCAGCAGCTTCTCCAGATGGTGTCAATGGAGAGGATCTGATGTCAGGAGGAGTAGCTGAGCCTTTGTCCCATGTCCACCAAGATCTCCAGTGGCAACTGCAACAAAGAGCGGGGAAATTCCTCCACCCTGACCTTGCCTTCTTCTTTCTCTTCCTCCTCCATGGGACCCTCCGCTAGAACCCCCTGGCCTGACCCACTGCGCACAGCCGGGCACATACTGCCATTCCTGACTGCAGCCTGCCTGGCAGTGGGCTCTCCCACCCAGCACTCCACCCTTCTCTGCATGCCAGCAAGTCCGTTCTGCCCAGGGCAGCTGCCCTGCATTAATGATGGCCATGGCTGGGCCCTGGGCCCCTCGGGATGCCCTGGCTCCCTACGTGTGTATGGACTGTCCCCCCCCCGATGGCAGACCTGTTTACAAGGTTCTCTTGAACAGGTAGACAGCTTAGGTAGATCACTTTCATAGCAAAGATTCTCTGTAAACAGTTTTCACTTCTTGCCAGTATTTTGCTGGTGACAAATTTCAGTTTAGCGTCAGATTGGGTACCTGCCCCTGGGCCTAATTAAAGGAAATCTGTGTGACAAGAGGAACCCACCAGATGAAAATTCTGTATTCTGCTTCTTAAAATACATGTCATGTTGATCCTATTGCCTCAATTCAATCATGCATCCAGGACCTCTGCTCAACTCTGATTTCACGAGTTGCTTTGGTGTTTCAGGTCAGATACTGAGAAACTATTGTGGTCACTGGACTAGTAAAATGGCCAGCAACTAGCATTTCCTGAAGGAGCTCAGATTTTCAGACTACATACAGATTTCCATTCAGTTATAAAATCAGACACTACTTGCCATTTGGCAGTCAAGGTATACTATATGGCCAAATGTTTCTGACACCTAGCCATCTTTATGATTTTGTTGGACATCCAATTCCAAAACCAGGTGCATAGAATCAAGATCATAGTCATGTCATACATTGACAAACATTACCATCAGACCTTTCAGACAATTGTGTGCTTCCGATCTTATGGCAACAGTATAGCAAAGGCCATTTCTGTTCCAGCATGAAAGTGCCCCATGCATGAAGCCAGCTCCATAAGGACATGGTTTGTTGAGCTTGGTGTAGAGAAAATTACGCAGCCCTAGCCTCAGTGACATTGAACACCTTTGGAATGAACTGGAGCAGTGATTTCAAGACAGTCTTCTTGTCCAGCCTTAGTACCCAACTCTACAAATTATATTTTGCCTGAATGGGAATGACCCCTCCCCAGTGTTACGTACCTGGATAGTGAGCCTGACGTGAAGATGCAGGCTTCCCGTACAACTCCGGCTCAAGGACTTCTGATGGTGAGACAGCGGTCGCAGGGGCACGGTAGGGTATGAGTGCTTGTGTTCAGTCCAGTAATAGCTGATGAGCTGATGAGTTGTAGGCAGGAAGCAGGGTTCTGATGTGGCCGTGCAGGATGGATGGATACTCAAGCACAGCGTGTTGAGGATGCAGGGTCAGACGAGCCGGGTTCGATATCAGTCAGGCAGATCAGGCTTAAAGCGGCAGGAGGAAGAGTAGTCAGGTCACAGGCCAGGTCAGCAACGGAAGATCAATCAGACAGGAGAGGAGACAGAAGAATAATCCAAAGACAAGCCGGAGGTCAGGGCAGGAAGCAATCAAGCAGAGATCAGGAACAGGCTGGTTCCGTATCAAGAGTCAATCACAAGAATCAGGGAACATGAGCAGGGAAAAGACCATACGGCAATGGGACAACTACTGCAGCCAGTTTAAATAGCCCTTTTGGCGCCAGCATTAGTGACAGGCGCACACCCGTATGTGCAAGTGCACGCCTATGTCCAAGTGCCTGCACATCTGTTCGGTTCACAAGGACTCTGCCCTTGCGCATATTTGTGCGCCGTGGAACTTCACCTGCACTATGGGCAGGCCTTTTCTGGCACCCAGACATACTCAAAAACATGGTGGAAAGCCTTCTTGGAAGAGTGTTAGAGCCTCAAAAGGGGAAGGAGGGCAGAATGGGATGCCAAACAATTGTATATAGGTTTGATGGTCAGGTACCCACATGCTATTGGCCATATAGTGTATGTTTTAGAAGACTAGGTGTATTTGACATTACCTAAGTTCCCATGGGATGCTGAGCCTCATTTAATCCTGTACAAATATGGAAAAATCCATCATGTGAATTATGTATCACTGCACTGTTTCTCGATGTCCATAAAATCTGGATCAACAAACATTCTGTTTTTTACTCGGTGAAGACTGTAAAACATATTCTACAACCATTGGAAAGAACAATGCTAACTAAGCTCTCTACCAGTGGAAACTCCAAAGGGTAAAAGAGCAAAGTAGAGCAGATTCAATATAAGTTTACCAGCTCATTTCTATAACCTGCATTCATGTAATACAGAGGGTGATTAAACAGTAGGCACAGTAGTGGGTTACAGCTAAATGGGTGATTTTCAATCTCAAGGAAGAAAGAAACCTGCAACCAACTGAACATTAGTGCTGGGCAACTGTGTGCAATCAACTTTGCTGGATCTGGATTGGAGGGGGATCAGGTAAGGAGTGGGGGGGGGGGGGGGGGCTGAAGGGGCCGCTGCCTTTGCTAACCTTGAGCCTTCAGAACCACTTTAATTATCCTTTTTACTTGCTTTAACAAGTACTATCTACTAGGGGTGCATTTGACAGGGTGGCGACAGAGGAGCACAACTGGGAAACACTTCTCACCCTGTAACAGGAAGAGTCTGAACAAAGACCTTCATGTCAGAATCACCAAATATATTTTCTATCAAAGTTTCAGATTTAAAGCAGAGCATTTTTGCACATTATGGCACACTTACCTATTAAAGCAATCCCTGCTAGTGTTGTAATGTCCATGCTGCCCTGCAGTGCAGGCGCTTCCATCTTCAACTGGTCTTCTTCTGAGTTTGATTTTTCTCCCATCTTGATTGGCTGGGCTGGGATGACGTAGCTGCGCATGCACACAGGAGTTATTTTGTCTCATCACGGAAGTGTGCTAAAACTGAGCTGCGCATATACGGCTCGGTATACACTTAGAAAAAAAATGCTAACAGGCAGGTATAAAAATCTGACAGAAGAAACAAGTACAGTCTTTTCATAAAACTGAAAATTACTTTTGAAATGACATTAACATGTTCAGTCCTGTATGAGCTTTTAGTGATTAGGTGTAGATCTACTTTTAAAGTGGTAGTAAACCTTCATTCCTAAGTTTTCCCCATGTCACTGTCTTTTGTATTGCTCTGAAATGCACCCTACAGAAGATAAAGCCTGATCATCAGAATAGTGATGTCTCCATCGCATGCGCTTTTATTCCCCAAGGCATGGCATGCTCAGTATGCCATCAATTAACACTTCCTAATGCCATGCCTCCGTCTTCAGCCATCACAGCATTGCTCAGCAATATCATAAGACTCCTAACCCATGGCTGAGTTCCTGAAAAACACCATGTGACTTGACACATCATGGGGGTTCAACAACAGCCTTCATGAAACTGAGACTTGGATAATTGCTAATGCGCATGCATGAGATTACTGGAAAGGATACAGGAGAAAAAACAGAAGTTTACTTCTGAAAGCAGAAGAGAACAGATAAGATGGAGCAGACTTCAGCAACAAAACATAATAAATAAAGCAAAAAAAGAAGCATATGTAACACCCTGCAGCAATACTAGTTGCAAGGTGTTCTGCAGACTCTGTTGAAGAAAAGCTTTGTAGGACTTGTAGGCTGATAGCAGGACTTCACTGTGTAATAACGAGCTAACAAACTACATTTCCCAGAGCAATTGGCTGATGGGAGGAGACAGATAAATACAGAAGCCCAGGAACCCGAGGTCAGGAAGCAGACGGCGAGAGCTGGAGAGCAGGTGTAAGGACAAGGCTGTAGGTCCAGCTGGGCCAGGCCATAGAGAGTGAAGGAATGAGGAGGGATCGCTGACAGCCGACACCACTGACAAGCCGGACTGATAATCCTTTGAGAAGACGAACCAGAGTGCTGTCATCTAGAGTGATCTTTGATGGAAGAACCAAGAGAACACAGGGCCCCCCGTCAACAGGGAGACTATCCGCTACCTGACTGAGGCCACGGATCGGGTGAGAGAGCTTCATAAACAAATCATCTAAGTTGCAAGTGACATTGCCAAGTTCAGTTACTTTCTTCTCCATTTACATAGTTACAGTGGGGCAAAAAAGTATTTAGTCAGCCACCAATTGTGCAAGTTCTCCCACTTAAAAAGATGAGAGAGGCCTGTAATTGGCATCATAGGTAGACCTCAACTATGAGAGACAAAATGAGAAAAAAAATCCAGACAATCACATTGGCTGATTTGGAAAGAATTTATTTGCAAATTATGGTGGAAAATAAGTATTTGGTCACCTACAAACAAGCAAGATTTCTGGCTCTCACAGACCTGTACCCTCTTCTTTAAGAGGCTCCTCTGTCCTGCACTCATTACCTGTATCAATGGCACCTGTTTGAACTTAAATGAAACACAAATGATGCAGCACTACTACCATAAAAATTCTTCACACATAAATTAATAAGTGAAACAGTGCAAAATTAGTGACACAAATAACATAAACACACAATATTAACTAGTGCCAAAAAACTCATAAATAATCACATGTGACAAGTGTCAATACGAGGTCCTAAAAGGACCAAATAACATAAATTACCAAGGACCAAATAACATAAACAAGTAATCCAATGGGATCCAATAGTGCTCCAAATCAAACAATTAAGTCACAACAGGACTCAATGTGCTAAAAAACCTCCCATCGGAACTAAAAATCAGTTCCCACCATATAACACAAAACACGTGCATCCCAATAAACGCATAAACTAAGAACTGATCATGCAAACAAACATGAATAAATGAATAAATATATAAAGTCCCGCGAGATGTAAAACACCTGACAATATACAAAAAAACATATATAAAGTCCACAGCAATTCTTGAAGCAGAAAAAAAAAAGTGCTGATAAATGTGCAGAGATATCCAAAAATGGCTGAATTGCCCGCTCACCTCCCTCTTGCGACCCGCACAGGGTCAAAAGGCCTTCAGGATCACTAATATATTTATATATGTTTTTTTGTATATTGTCAGGTGTTTTACATCTCACGGGACTTTATATATTTATTCATTTATTCATGTTTGTTTGCATGATCAGTTCTTAGTTTATGCGTTTATTGGGATGCACGTGTGTTTTGTATTATATGGTGGGAACTGATTTTTAGTTCCAGTGGGAGGTTTTTTTAGCACATTGAGTCCTGTTGTGACTTACTTGTTTGATTTGCAGCACTATTGGATCCCATTGGATTACTTGGGGCACCATTTATGTTATTTGGTCCTTTTAGGACCTCGTATTGACACTTGTCACATGTGAATATTTATGAGTTTTTTGGCACTATTTAATATTGTGTGTTTATGTTATTTGTGTCACTAATTTTGCACTGTTTCACTTATTCATTTATGTGTGAAGAATTTTTATGGTAGTAGCACTGCATCATTTGTGTTTCATTTATATTTTTTGTCTATGGGTATATGACTGTATGTAGCAGCTTTACTTTTGTTGGTAGGTATTAGTTTTTAGGTAGGAGTGCAGGAGTTTGTCACATTGATTTACCTGTTTGAACTTGTTATCAGTATAAAAGACACCTGTCCACAACCTCAAACAGTCACACTCCAAACTCCACTATGGTGAAGACCAAAGAGCTGTCGAAGGACACCAGAATCAAAATTGTAGACCTGCACCAGGCTGGGAAGACTGAATCTGCAATAGACAAGCAGCTTGATGTGAACAAATCAACTGTGGGAGCAATAATTAGAAAATGAAAGACATGCAAGACCACTGATAATCTCCCTCGATCTGGGGCTCCACGCAAGATCTCACCCCGTAGGGTCAAACTGATCACAAGAACGGTGAGCAAAAATCCCAGGACCACACGGGGGGACCTAGTGAATGACCTGCAGAGAGCTGGGACCAACGTATCAAAGGCTACCATCAGTAACACACTACGCCACCAGGGACTCAGATCCTGCAGTGCCAGACGTGTCCCCCTGCTTAAGCCAGTACATGTCCGGGCCCATCTGAAGTTTGCTAGAGAGCATTTGGATGATCCAGAAGAGGATTGGGAGAATGTCATATGGTCAGATTAAACCAAAATAGAACTGTTTGGTAGAAACACAACTCGTTGTGTTTGGAGGAGAGAGAATGCTGAGTTGCATCCAAAGAACACCACACCTACTGTGAAGCATGGGGGTGGCAACATCATGCTTTGGGGCTGTTTCTCTACAAAGGGACCAGGACGACTGATCCATGTACAGGACAGAATGAATGGGGCCATGTATCGTGAGATTTTGAGTGCAAACCTCCTTCCATCAGCAAGGGCATTGAAGATGAAACGTGGCTGGGTCTTCCAACATGACAAGGTCCTGGAGTGGCCTAGCCAGCCTCCAGATCTCAACCCCATAGAAAACCTTTGGAGGGAGTTGAAAGACCGTTTTGCCCAGCGACAGCCCCAAAACATCACTGCTCTAGAGGAGATCTGCATGGAGGAATGGGCCAACATACCAGCAACAGTGTGGTGCCAACCTTGTGAAGACTTACAGGAAACGTTTGACCTCTGTCATTGCCAACAAAGGATATATAACAAAGTATTGAGATGAACTTTTGATATTGACCAAATACTTATTTTCCACCATAATTTGCAAATAAATTCTTTCCAAATCAGCCAATGTGATTGTCTGGATTTTTTTTCTCATTTTGTCTCTCATAGTTGAGGTCTACCTATGATGCCAATTACAGGCCTCTCTCATCATTTTAAGTGGGAGAACTTGTACAATTGGTGGCTGACAAAATGCTTTTTTGCCCCACTGTATATTTTTTTTTTTATTGCGGCAGCTGAGTGTACTACCACCTTAAGTTGTAGGAGAAAGAACGGGACTTGAGCTTCTCAGTCTCCTGCAGGGCAATCATTGAAGATGGCATCACACTGTAAATAATCTCAAGTTCAGGTTAAACAGAAATCACCCAGTTCTGTCTATCTGTGTTAGATTTTCCATCCATAACCTTCTGTCCCTATGGGCAGAGTGCAGTCTAGATTTGCTTACATTGTGGTTGTGTTTCCTAGTCGTTGTCTCTTGTTAACATGGAGTGATTTCAATAATTTATTTGAACCTATTTCAGGATATTCGGAGTCTAGAGACTTGTCAAACACGTCAGCTTAAAACCTGAGAACTTGCCTGAACCATACCCGGAACTGAACGCACGCTAATGTGGTTTAATTAAATGAGGCCCAGTTCTGGGTGCCTTTCAAAAGAAACATTTTGAAACCCACACAAGTCCAGGTTTGTTCAGAAGTTCTGAAACTTGCTTTAAACCACATCCTTCCCTGAAAAAAAATGAAAAGCAAACGTTTATCTTGGCAGCTCAGAATAAATTCTATGTTTCAGGCAGTCTGGTACAATGATGTGTGCCCTAATCAGTTGTATTTAATGTTACCTTTTCACGCCATAGAATCAATACATAGGCTTTGTACCAACTGAGTATATACATCTTCCATTACAAATTAATGTCCTAAATGTACATTTCATCATACAGATCTATTCATGACCTTCAAGAATTCCAGTGATTTATCTCTATACCTGAACCTCAACCCTAATAAAGAGCATAAAAAGGGCAGTGGAAGTCAAATTGTATTGTGCATTTAGGTTCACTTTGGGTATTTAAAATCTCTTATTAGACAGAAAAACAAAATAGCAGTGAAATTAAATGTAAAATAGAATGTAATAAATATTACTCCTAGGAAGCTACAGTCTGCTATTATGCTTGTGTATCAGCATGGGCTCTTGCTGTTGCTCCTGGCTGTAGTCTTTTAAAGGGGTTGAAGCTAGGTTTTGCTCCATTCATAGTTAAGTCTAGTCTTAGGCTAGGTTCACGTTGCGTTTTGCCAGGCATTTTTGCGTTTTTCTAACAGGTTTTTATGCATTTTTGATCCATTTTGCTTTCTTTTGTCAATACGAAAGTTTCGACTTTGATGCCACTTTGATCTGACTTTGGATGGGTGCAACTTTGATGTGCCTCTTTTTTTTTTGCTAATAGAAAAGTAGAACAGTTCTGCTCGTGTAATGCAACTTTGATGCGACTCTCTGGCACTCAAGTAGCATTAAAGTAGTATTAAAGTTCCACTGCATGAACAGGACTTTTATACTTTCCTATTATCAAAAAAAGTCGCAACAAAGTCACACCCATCCAAAGTCACATCAATGTCGTATCCAAGTTGCATCAAAGCCGCACACATTCAAAGTTGCATCAAAGTCACATCCAAGTTGCATCAAACTCACACCCATCCAAAGTCACATCCAAGTGGTATCAAAGTTGCATCAAAGTTGCACCCATCCAAAATCAAATCAAACTCGCACCCACCCAATTTTGCCTCAAAGTCAATACTTTCCTATTAGAAAAAAACACATAAAAATGCATAAAAAACACACAAAATGCAATCTGCTATGGGAAAAAAGTCTGACCCTTTCCAAAAAACGCAGACTCAAAACGCATAGATGTGAACTAGATCTATAGGAAATCATGCTAAACGGATTGTAGTGTGTTTCTGCAAACTGGAAAACGCACTGAATTCAGCATAATTGTGAACCAAAGAGAATCAATGCTGAGTGGTCCTCAGCAGTGTCCTGTATCTGTTCTCTTGTTTTTGCCTGTGCTGTTAACAACCCAGCCTGTTTCTCCTAACTTGCTCCTGGATTCTTCTGCATCTTATTTCGCCTTCAGTCTTTGCCTGCCTGTTATCAGCTTCGGTAAGCCCTGCGATTGTTCACACTAACTGAATTGGTACCCTGCTGGTTGCCTGTTGCTGACTTCAGCTTGTTACCAGCACTGTGACTGCTACCTCCAGTTCTCATGTGAACATGTTCCCGAGTTCCTAGTACCCCTGTACACAGGGGTGTATTTACCACAAGGCAAAAAAGGCATTTGCCTAGGGTGGCATTTTTCAGGGGGGCAGCACTGGGGACCAGGTGGGATCTGAGAGAGGCTGCAGGCTGCTTGATGGTGTATGTGTAAGATGGGGAAACAGCTCTCATTGTTTGAACACTGTTTGGAGTAAATCAAATGTTTTGACTGACATTCTGCGGTTTAGCCACAAGATGTCACTGTTTTTCTAACACAGCCTCAGACTGCATAGATACTTCTATATTCATGAAGGGGTGGGGTTTTCACTCAGGAGTTGAGTGAACAGGAAGAGGAGACAGCAGCCATGCTTTGGAGAATGGGGCTGTGTGTGAGCTGAGAATCCGATGCCATCCAGGTGTGAGAACATCCCTCCGTAATCAGAAATGCAGCTAAGTGAAGCTGATGGTGTTCAAGACGCTGATCCTGTTCAGAGAAAGGAAGATTTCTGCCAGGAATGCTGATGAGATTGCTGCTTGTTGGAGAGACATTTGTTCTGTTCAGAGTCATCAGCGGATGCAAAGAAGACCCGGGTCAGTAAGATCGTGCACGCACCTCATTTCAGTGTTGGCGCCTTGAGACTAAGACAGGCCTATAGTAAGTTAGTTAGGGTCTCTGTTTGTGTCAGGCCACAAGTGTTGTTACTGATCATTGGAAGGACTCCACAACTTAAAGTGACATTTCACATTGGAGAGCTGATAAAATCCCACAAACTCAAGCCAGACTGGCGTTTTGCTCAGAAGGAATATTCAGGCACGTGCTACAGGACCAGTTATGGGAGGGGGAATACTGTAGATTTGTGTAAGATTGTAAGCTGTTGTGCTGCACCGCAGGCTAGCCCATACCATACACCCATACACTGATTCCTGCTCTTTTAGGGTAATAACGGGTAAGGTGTGGCAGCTTAGTTGTGCCCGCCAGTAGGTAAATTACTACACTTTCTACCTTCATCCATCAGAAGGCGCCGTGCTGGGCAGCACAAGGGTCTCAGCCTTTGGGCTGGGTGTATGTAAATTTATTGTATGTTTCCAGCATTTGTGGTTGTGTTTATTTGCCACATCTAAGTAAAATTCTGTTGTTGCAAAAGCTGGTGTCAGGGTTGCTTTCCTCGTTCGTGACTTCATTGTATCCTGGGGAGCCCACCCCGGTACACGGCTTACATATGCAGAGCCTGACTCTTGTTCCCAGGGATATCTGAAGCTGTGAAGGTGAGTGTCTTTCTCTCTCTGGGAATGGGGGGCTCCAATTTTTTTTTGTTGCCTAGGGCAGCACAAAACCAAAATGCACCACTGCCTGTACATTACAGGCATTTTTGTGATTCTGCTTAACCACTTGTCATACCCTCCAAGGTTACATGGGCTAAAGGTGCAAGAAACCTTTTATTGCTATGAGTAGACCAGTTGCAGGGTATGATTCTGAAACATTCATCAAGCTAATTAGCATTTACGTTTTATGTATCCAGTTGCAAATCAGGGTTTTAATCCTGCGTAGCCAACTAAGATGGGCTTGCAAAGGTCTGATGAGATTTTAACTAAAAAAACAAGCACGGTGAGAAAATTGCCAAGAGCCAATCTTATACTGTTGTTCTGCTACTTTGGAGCAGCAGAGGGTTGGATTTATTAAATATACTGCAATCCTATATTAAATCTGTTTTATAAGCTCACTGCTACTGTTATGCATGGCCTTACTATGTGACAGCATTGATAAATGTCCTCCATAGTGTTTAACATACGAGGATAACTAAACACTTCAAGCATGGGAAAGGAAATTGTTGAAGAAATTTTTTGGAGAATGGAATATGGAAAATACTGTTAAGTACACTTTAAGAAATAGCAAACTGATCTACAGACCAGACTTTGTACATTCCTAATCTATACGTAGCACTACCCCCTCAGAGGCTGCTGAGTAATTTTTGGGTTCCCTGTCTTGCCTGACCTAACTCTGAAAGCCCAACCCCTGCTGACACCACCTTAAACCTCTGGCCAGAACAACCCTCTGGTTGCAACCACAAAATAGACTCACACACAGTTTATAGTGAACTGATATTTTGGTTGTATTAAGGTAAAAAGTAAGCACAGTAAGGCAACAAAAATATGTGCATGAAATAAGTTATCATTCTTAATAACTTCAAATAAGGGTCACAACACAGCATAATTTCAATCAGTTCTACATGCCTTGCAATTCAGAATTTAAACAGTAGCCCCAGTCCTGAGATATTTCTTTCCCAGTGAAAAAAGGGAGACACTAGCTCACTTTGGGCTCTCAGGGGCTGGTGACTGGGTTTAATTCTGAGAAAAGAGCTCTTCAATTAAATAGGCCAATGTCCCTTTAAACTGCAGTATCTGATCTTCTGTGTGCTCTATGGGGCCTTAGTTGGTGCACATAAAGATTAAAATCTTCCTTAAGGCAAGGTAGAAGTTCCTTCTTAAAGGGTGAAAAGCAGCTGCCCCTTTAATTGTCCCTTGAACTCCCAGAAGATGAAATGTAGGATTAGGCAAAAACTAATGAATGGGCAAGACACTCTTCTATAGTGATTAGTTCCTCTTTGGACCACAGCGGCAAACTGCGGCAATGAAGAAGCTCCTTGGCGAACAAGGCCTGCTGTGTTGAAAGCAATAGTACAGCTTGACCTGCAGAGGGCAAACACTGCAGTGGGCTCTTGTAATTGGCTATGCTGAGAGTGCAGTAACTAGTAGGCCAAGAGAGCTTGGCCTTAACACATGTAACTTGGAAAACAATGTCAGTCAAACTGGGTGGAAAGTAGCTGAATTGAGTAGTTTTATTTGTAACTTAAATTTCTTGAAAGTGGAACTTTCTCACTCAATCTGTGGCCTTGGTCAGGTAGCGGACAGATTCTCTGTAGACAGGGGCCCCTGTGTTCTTGTGGTTCCTCCTGCAGAGATCACTCCAGGCAACAGCACTTCGGTCAGCCTGCTCACAAGGCAGTTCACCAGACTCACCAGCATTTTCAGCGGTGAGCAATTTCTCCTTTCTCCTCCACTCTCGGAACCTTGACCAGGCCAGGACCTCCAGCATCCTGCAAAGCCTTCTCCTCACACTTGCTCTGCAGCACTCCCCATTCACTTCCTGTCCCTGGGTTCCCGGGCTTCTGTATTTATTTGCCTCTGCCCACTCACCAGCTCCTCTAGGAAATGTAGTTCATTAGTTCACTGTCAAACAGCAAAATCCTGCAGTCAGCCAACGAATTCCACAAAGCTTTTCAACACAGTCTGTACAACTGGGCTGCAGGACACTGCCATCAGTGTCCACTTAACATCCTGCAACCAGTATTACAGCAGGGTGTTACGTATACATACAGTGGGGATCGAAAGTTTGGGCACCCCAGCTAAAAATTTGTATTAATGTGCATAAAGAAGCCAAGGAAAGATGGAAAAATCTCCAAAAGGCATCAAATTACAGATTAGACATTCTTATAATATGTCAACAAAAGTTAGATTTTATTTCCATCATTTACACTTTCAAAATAACAGAAAACAAAAAAATGGCGTCTGCAAAAGTTTGGGCACCCTGCAGAATTTATAGCATGCACTGCCCCCTTTGCCAAGCTGAGACCTGCCAGTGTCATGGATTGTTCTCAATCATCGTCTGGGAAGACCAGGTGATGTCAATCTCAAAGGTTTTAAATGCCCAGACTCATCTGACCTTGCCCCAACAATCAGCACCATGGGTTCTTTGAAGCAGTTGTCTAGAAAACTGAAACTGAAAATAGTTGACACTCACAAAGCTGGAGAAGGCTATAAGAAGATAGCAATCGTTTTCAGATGTCAATATCCTCTGTTCAGAATTTAATTAAGAAATGGCAGTCATCAGGAACAGTGGAAGTTAAAGCAAGATCTGGAAGAAAGACCAAGAAAAATAGACAGAACAGCTCGCAGGATTGTGAGAAAAACAATTCAAAACCCACGTTTGACTGCACGATCCCTCCAGAAAGATCTGGCAGACACTGGAGTTGTGGTACACTATTCCACTATAAAGAGATACTTGTACAAATATGGTCTTCATGGAAGAGTCATCAGAAGAAAACCTCTTCTACGTCCTCACCACAAAAATCATCGTTTGAACTTTGCAAATGAACATATAGACAAGCCTGATGCATTTTGGAAGCAAGTTCTGTGGACCGATGAGGTTAAAATTGAACTTTTTGGCCGGAATGAGCAAAGGTACGTTTGGAGAAGAAGGGGCACAGAATTTAATGAAAAGAACCTCTGTCCAACTGTTAAGCATGTGGTTGGATCAATCATGCTTTGGGGTTGTGTTGCAGCCAGTGGCACAGGGAACATCTCACGAGTAGAAGGAAAAATGGATTCAATAAAATTTCAGCAAATTTTGGATGGTAACTTGATGCCATCTGTGAAAAAGCTGAAGTTAAAGAGAGGATGGCTTCTACAAATGGATAATGATCCTAAACACACCTTGAAATCCACGGGGGATTACATCAAGAGGCGTAAACTGAAGGTTTTGCCATGGCCTTCACAATCTCCTGACCTCAACATAATTGAAAATCTATGGATAGACCTTAAAAGAGCAGTGCGTGACAGACAGCCCAGAAATCTCAAAGAACTGGAAGACTTTTGTAAGGAAGAATGGGCAAAGATACCTCAAACAAGAATTGAAAGACTCTTGGCTGGCTACAAAAAGCGTTTACAAGCTGTGATACTTGCCAAAGGGGGCAGTAGAAGATATTAACTCTGCAGGGTGCCCAAACTTTTGCAGACGCCATTTTTTTGTTTTCTGTTATTTTGAAAGTGTAAATGATGGAAATAAAATCTAACTTTTGTTGACATATTATAAGAATGTCTAATCTGTAATTTGATGCCTTTTGGAGATTTTTCCATCTTTCCTTGGCTTCTTTATGCACATTAATACAAATGTTTAGCTGGGGTGCCCAAACTTTCGATCCCCACTGTACATATGAGGTGTGTCCAGCATATAATGAGAATTAAGGTCCTATGCTCGAGAAGGGCTCTATGAAGGGAAAAGCTGGCCATGGTCACTCGGGGTGGGGTGCCAGGTATACATTAAAGTACTGCTCAGTTGCATTCCAGCCCTGTCAAAAGTTGAGACATTCTTTTTTGTAACATCCTATTCAAGTGCCAGGTTTTAAGAAACATGTATGCAAGTTTGGAACAGCAGTATGGGATAACATTTTGTGTGAATTTGGTTTAAAGTGCATCAGAAACTTTGGAAATGGGGCGGAAAGCTTATGGAGAAGCTGTGCTATCATCTGCACAAGTGTACCAGTGGCACAAGGCCTTCAAGGAAGGACGAGAAGGTATTGAAGATAAACAACGATCAGGACGCCCCTCTTTGTAAAAACTGGAGCAGAATGTGGATGCAGTGAGGTCTGTTCTCAACCATGACCGACAGCTCACTATCAGAATGATTGCAGAGGAAATGGGAATTACCAAGTCAATTGTTCATGAAATCATGACTCAAGAGAGAGCCTGATTTTTTAGTTGAGTGATCAGGGACCTGAGAAGAAATAAAGTTCAGAATGGCACAAACCCACATCACCTCACCCCAAGAAAGCTTGAATGAACAAATCAAAAATCAAATCAATGGTCATTGTTGCTTTTTTTGTCCATAAGGAATTTGTACCTACTGGTCAAACTGTGAATCAAGGATTTTACCTGGAAGTTCTTGGTCGCACGAAACAGAGTTTTTTGTGTGCGTCCTAACATCAGCTCAACTTGGTTCCGTCACCACGACAATGCTTGACACAGTGCTTTTTGAGAGTGAGAGTTTTTGGCTGAAAAACATCACGGTGCTTTCCCATCCACCCGATAGCTCCTACTTGGCTCCTTGTGACATTGTCATATTCACAAAGATGAAGAAGAGTTTGAAAGGGCACCATCTTGATAGTGTAGATAATGCCCCAAAAGCCATCACACCATCCCACTTGAAGACTAACAGGGAAGCTATGAAGAATGGAAAAATTGCTGGAGCGTTGTGTACATTCAGAAGGCACATACTTTGAAGACTAACAGGGAAGCTATGAAGAATGGAAAAATTGCTGGAGCGTTGTGTACATTCAGAAGGCACATACTTTGAAGACTAACAGGGAAGCTATGAAGAATGGAAAAATTGCTGGAGCGTTGTGTACACTCAGAAGGCACATACTTTGAAGGAGACAATGTTCAATTGTAAAACTTTTCAATAAAAGATTATATTTAAAATATCATTCTCATTACTTCCAGGACACATGTCATACAGCACAGAAAGATAAATGATTGAGATGAATATGTAGAGAAAATGGAGAACGGGTAACAGGTTAAGGCAAACAGGAAGATAGCAGAAATATCCTGGCATGTCAGAGAAAAGCTACAGATGATGCCAAGTAATATTTAGATGGTTCTACTGAACAGGAAGTTAGAAATTTCCTTTAATGGGATAAAAACAGTGAAGACAACCTGACCCTGGTGTCAGCCATTACTTGCTCTATCCACATCTATGTGTAGCCAGGTGTGGGCTACTAGAAAACGGAGAAGAGACATTGCTAAAAAGAATACTAGACTATTTATTCTCTTCTTATGCTCAGAAAAAAGGTAATTGCACCATCTCCAACCTCTAGAGGGGGATCGCTCTTCTTGTCTAAGAGCAGAGGATCTTGGGACCTGTAGTCCTGCAACTAACATATATTGAATCCTTAAGTCACTTTGGAACTGCAACTTCCAGTGATCCAAAACAGCAGGGGATTCTGGGATAGTCTACTGTATAAATTTGACTGTAACTGGTGGGCTCATTCTCTTGGCCCAGGGGCATCTAAGAGGTCAGTTAGGTACTGCCATTCTGCTATAGCTGCATAGAGATACAGCGATCCAGCCTCACACCACTGGCAGTGCTCTACACCAGCACCAGGTTCAGTGACACCACACATCCCTATACCTGACACTCATCTACACAGCTGTCCTCAGTGTCTGAGAAGCATAAAGTCACCCACACCCATCGCCACCTGTGATCTCTCGCCAATGCTACTTCAGCTCGCTGTGTGCTTGCTACTCAATCCTACCATGCATCCAAAGCCTGCTCATCCACTTTCTCACATCAGAGTCCTACCATTATAATCCACCTTTTTTCACCCAATGGTTCAGCATTATCTGTTTAAATTTGCCTAGTGATTATTAGCTGTGGTAAATCTACTACTTCTTAAAGCACCCGAAAAAAACCCAAAAACAATAATGGGCCCCCTGCAGGTTTAGGTCATAATGTACTAGTATGCACCACTACTATCTTCACCAGGTCTTCCTTCTGGTTTTGCAGGCCCCAGCAGTATGAATGGCCAGAGCCGCGATGACGCCACTTTCACGCTTGCATGCAGGAGCACTAGGCTGCGGCACGGAGCTCTGAGGGTCTAGCACGCTGTGCCGTCCCTTCAGAGCGCATGCGCCGGTGATATCACCAATTGCATGCTGTGTGAATATCTCCTAAGTGGTGCAAGTTTAGGAGATATTCACTGTACCTATAGGTAAGCCTTAACCACTTGCCATCCTGAGGATTCACCCCCCTTCCTGACAAGGCCATTTTTTGCATTACGGCGTTGCATTACTTTAACTGACAATTGCGCGGTCATGCAACGCTGCACCCAAATTAAATTTACATCCTTTTTTTCCCACAAATTGAGCTTTCTTTCGCGGGTATTTTTAAATTTTTGCACTATAAGCAAAAGAAGACCGACAATTTTGAAAATAAAACAATATTTTGCAATTTTTGCTATTAAACATGTCCAGTAAAAAAAATTTAAAAATCTAATTTTGGCATAAATTTAGGCCAAAATGTATTCTGCTCCATTTTTTTGCTAAACAAAAACCCAATACGTGTAAATTAATTGGTTTATGTGAAAGTTATAGTGTTTACAAATTGTGGTATAGATGCTGGGATTTTTTTTTTCTACTAGTAATGACGGCAATCAGTGACTTTTAGCGAGACTGAGGCGGACATTCTGACACTGAGGGGGAACTAACTTGGTGTCACTGACATCCCCAGTGACACGAATACAGTGATCAATGTTAAAAAGAAAAGCACTGACACTGTACTAATGGCACTGGGCAGGAAGGGGTTAATGCGAAGGGCGATCAAAGAGTTAACTATGTGCTGGGAGTGTTTCACTGGGAGGCAGGGTAGGTGTGCTTTACTGTAAGCACACTGATTGGGATGGCTGTACTGTGCACAGCCATCCCGAGCAGTGTGCTTGAGCAAACAGGGAGGAAGACTGTTTGTAAACAAAACAGTCTTCCTCCCCGTTGGTGGTTGTCGGTAATCACCGGGTGCCGGAGGGTAATTACACGCACCCCCTACCCGGAAATGCTAAATGCAATTTATTTTGCGCACAGGTGCCGCCGTGTAGCAGTATATGGCGGCGTGGAAGCAGTTAATATAGGCTTACCTGTAGGCACAACTTACAAACTGGACTTTACTGATTATTGCTGCAAGCAGAGTGTTTCTCTACATTTGACTTGAATTACTCTGAAATACTCAATACAACAGAGTTTACTGAAATCCATGCTCATTGTATTTACTCTGTGCTGGGTATTGTTGGTGACCAGATTACTAAACATTGTCTGCTTAATCCCAGTCTGAAACTAGAGTGTCAAAAGAACTGAGGTGTTTGCAAGGTCAGAAGAGTTTTAGAGTACAAGCATCACTCAGTGGCCCTTCCAGGGGTAGCGCTACATCTGAAAAACATTTTTGGCCGTTTTTTATACTCGACCCACCACTATAGAAAGACAGAAGTGTACTTTGTGTTCGCTTTGGGGTTTTTGTGTGAGATTTATGAGCTTTGACTATTGCGGCTGAGTCTGGGAAGCTGTTAACGATCTTTTACTATAAAGAAAACATGGAGATTTGCTGACAAGGTGTAACAGGAAAGGGAAGGCTTCTTTGCACGGCTGGAGAGAGGGAAGTGGCTTTGTGCTCACAGCAGCTGTTCTGGAGAAATCGCTCCATGGCACTGCTCCCAATTTCAGTTTTGGAAAAGACCCCGGGGCGTTTGGCAGAAGCAAGCTGTATGGATCATACTGTAAAAGCCTGTCCATTCACAAAATGAAAATGATTGATTCCTCAATATGCATGCTGAGTATTCTGATATCATGTTCTCTTTTTGTAAGGACTGCAGCATCTCATTACACATTTTTCAGCATCTTTGAAGTACAGTATATTGATTCACATTGACCTGGACAAGAGGAGTCGTTAGAAGGGCAGTGTGAAGAAAATGTTAGGGACACCGGGGTAACCAAGTGTCCCCATGGGACTTGTCACCTCCTACAACCAACCCCTCCTTTCCTTCCTGTATGGTCTTCCATGGTTCTCAGCTTTAATTGAATTAGCGCAATAAAAGATATAGAATTTCTGCTTGTTTTTTCTGTTTCTTTTTTAGTTTCTGGGAGATCTCTCCCCTCTCCACCTCACATCCTGGTCACTGATAAGATAGCAAAGAAGACGGCTATTGCCAGAAGATAATCACTGCTTGATCCTGGGCAGTTAAAAAATTGCTTAGAAATGAAATTTGAAAGTCAATCAAGCAACCAGTGGGGATGAAGTTTGTTCCTTTATAGGTGCCAACATCTGTGGTCTGGTACAACAGTCTGAATCTTCAATCAAGCTGTCATCTCCCCTCCCTCCCTTTGTTGCGGTTCTAACTTTATTGGAATAATGTTGCCCCACAGGTGGGAGCGGACACGATTTATGGTGGTACTTGGTGGTTGGTACAGTTATTTGGTGCTGAGTCCTAAAAGACTGAGCAGGTGGTTTGGTTAAAGTTTTAACCCTTTCGCCGCCAAGTCCGTACGTCATACGGACCTGACAGCGCGGGGACTTTATACATAATCTGGTGGCTGCAGCCACCGTGTGCAAAACTGACATAAAACCGTGTATTGTGTATAAAACTGACAGGCAGACTCCTGAGCTGCTGCCCGATCACTTTCACAGCCCTTGGTAACGATGCCCCTGAGCGTGAGCTCCTGCAATGTAACCAGGCTCAGGAAGCGCCATGACAGGTACCGGTGGGTGGAGGGTAGAGAGGAGAGCAGATGAATGTCCGCTCTTCTCTCCTTGTTTCTGTGACCTGGAAGGTGACGTGTGTGACGTCACTTTCAGGTCACAGCTGTCACGTTCTCTACTAGCACATCTGAGAAACAATGTATTACAATGCGGTCTGCATTGCAATACATTGATTGGAGGCTAGAGCATGTTAGACCCTACATGTCTCAATAAGGAGAACCTATCACCTAAAAATCTTCATATAGGGGAGGTCCCACCACCCCCACCTATAGGCACATACAAACATAACCGCACACATCAGGGCACCTATGTGTGAAAACTCTGATTGCAATACAGATGTTACATATCGCCACAGGGGCGGACTGACAACTCATGGGGCCCCTGGGCAATAGGGGATCATGGGGCCCCTGTGTACTTGCCCACACTCAAAAAAAGCCTATAAAAAGGTACCAGGGGCATTTCATGGGGCCCCCTACTGACCCCGGGCCCTCGGGCAGTGCCCGAGTAGTCGAATGGTCAGTCCACCCCTGCGCAGGAGCCAAAGTGAGAGCAATAATTCTAGCACAAGACCTCCTCTGTAGTGCTAAACTGATGACCTAAAGGGGCTTCTGAAGTCGCCATTTCCTAGGCACACACAAATTTAAGGTTTGACATATTGGGTATCTGTTTACTCAGCGCAACCTCATCTTTTATATTTTACAAAATATGTGGATAATTTATTGCATTTGTTTGCCCTAAAATTCAGTTTAGCGTGTTGTTTACTGAAATTTCGCATTTCCTAGACCTTTGCGGTAATATCGTGTGACATAAAAAATTGGAACTACCACTATTTTATTCTCTAGAGTGTCTACTTTCAGAAAATATATATTATTTTGGGGGTTTTGTGTAATCTTCAGGCCAAAAGGATTTTTTAAACGTGTGCAAAAAATGCAAAAACTGCTCTGGCAGCAAAAGGGTGGTGGAATTGGTCTGTATGTTCAATGTTAAAGGTATGGTACAGCAAAGGTTAAAGGTTATCATATTTGTTTTAAAACCCAAATAAAGGAGCCTTGGCCATATTTTCCACACTTCAATTTCATGGTTTTCTTTACTATCATGATTGATATGGATTGAGATGGTTATGGTGTGGTGAAATCAGGGTGGTTGTTTGTGGGGTTGTACAGTCCCATGCCTTTACTAAAGACATTCAACAAATCCATAATACATTGCAATGGAGCTTGCAGAATCTAGCAACAAACTATGTGACCAAGCACTGCCTAAAATTTAAAATGGCAACACACTAAATCATGCTCTTTGGTTCAGTGACATTGAATATCTCTGTAGGCTGGCTTGGGGCTGTGGTATCCAACCTCAGAGAGATCACACACATACAGTCTGGGATGTTATATAATACCCTATATTGCCAAAAGTATTGGGATGCCTGCCTTTACACGTACATGAACTTTAATGCCATCCCAGTCTTAGTCCGTAGGTTTCAATATTGAGTTGGCCCCGCCCTTTGCAGCTATAACAGCTTCAACTCTTCTGGGAAGGCTGTCCACCAGGTTTAGGAGTGTGTCTATGGGAATGTTTGACCATTCTTCCAGAAGTGCATTTGTGAGGTCAGGCACTGATGTCGGACGAGAAGGCCTGGCTCCTAGTCTGTTCTGCTATAATTCATTCCAAAGGTGTTCTATCGGGCTGGGGTCAGGACTCTGCCAGGCCAGTCAAGACCCTCCACCCCAAACTCACTCATCCATGTCTTTATGGGCCTTGCTTTGTGAACTGGTGCGCAGTCATGTTGGAACAGGAAGGGGCCATCCCCAAACTGTTCCCACAAAGTTGGGAGCATGAAATTGTCCAAAATGTCTTGCTATACTGCCTCCTTAAGAGATCCCTTCACTGGAACTAAGCGGCCAAGCCCAACCCCTAAAAAAACAACCCCACACCATAATCCCCCCTCCACCAAACTTTACACTTGGCACATTACAGTCAGGCAAGTACGTTCTCTTGGCAATCACCAAACCCAGACACATCCATCAGATTGCCAGACAGAGAAGCATGATTCGTTGCTCCAGAGAACACGGCTTCACTGTTCTACAGTCCAGTGGCGAAGTGCTTTACACTAGTGCATCCGACGCTTTGTATTGCACTTGGTGATGTAAGGCTTGGATGCAGCAACTCAGCCATAGAAACCCATTCCATGAAGCTCTCTATACACTGTTGTTGTGCTAATATGAAGGTCACACAAAGTTTGGAGGTCTTTAGCTATTGACTCTGCAGACAGTTGGTGACTTCTGTGCACTGTGCGCTTCAGCATGTGCTGACCCCGCTCTGTTATTTTACGTGGCCCACCACTTTGTGGCTGAGTTGCTGTTGTTCCCAGTTGCTTCCACTTTGTTATAATATCACTAACAGTTGACTGTGAAATATTTAGCAGCCAGGAAATTTCACAGATGGACTGATTGCACAGGAGGCAACCTATCCCAGTACCACACTTAAATTCACTGAGCTCCTGAGAGCGACCCATTCTTTCACAAATGTTTGTAGAAGCAGTCTGCATGCCTATGGGCTTGATTTTATACACCTGTGGCCATGGAGGCGATTGGAACACCTGAATCCAATGATTTGGAGGGCTGGCACAATACTTTTGACAATATAGTGTATCTTGTATATGGTAATAAGGTTAACAGCGATATTTGCAGATAGTAGCTATAGGCACTGTTATTCAAGTAACAAGCTGTAGGATGTATATACTATTACCATTTAACACTTAGTAAAGGAATGGATCATTATTCAACAATGGTACAGTCTATTATTCAACAATGGCACAGTATTGCAGGAATGTATTACATGGAAAAGGCACACTATTTCAGCAACTAAATACTTGGCAATGGCACTGTATTGCCTTTCCACTTGGCAGCTGAAGAGTGTATCTCTATACACTGATAGTGAACACTGCGCTCTGTATAATGATGACGAGTATCTCTATACACTGATAGTGAACACTGCGCTCTGTATAATGATGACGAGTATCTCTATACACTGATAGTGAACACTGCGCTCTGTATAATGATGACGAGTATCTCTATACACTGATAGTGAACACTGCGCTCTGTATAATGATGACGGGTATCGCTATACACTGATAGTGAACACTGCGCTCTGTATAATGATGACGAGTATCTCTATACACTGATAGTGAACACTGCGCTCTGTATAATGATGACGGGTATCTCTATACACTGATAGTGAACACTGCGCTCTGTATAATGATGACAGGTATCTCTATACACTGATAGTGAACACTGCGCTCTGTATAATGATGACGGGTATCTCTATACACCGATAGTGAACACTGCGCTCTGTATAATGATGACGGGTATCTCTATACACCGATAGCGAACACTGCGCTCTGTATAATGATGACGGGTATCTCTATACACCGATAGCGAACACTGCGCTCTGTATAATGATGACGGGTATCTCTATACACCGATAGCGAACACTGCGCTCTGTATAATGATGACGGGTATCTCTATACACTGATAGCGAACACTGCGCTCTGTATAATGATGACGGGTATCTCTATACACTGATAGCGAACACTGCGCTCCGTATAATGATGACGGGTATCTCTATACACTGATAGCGAACACTGCGCTCCGTATAATGATGACGAGTATCTCTATACACTGATAGCGAACACTGCGCTCCGTATAATGATGACGAGTATCTCTATATACTGATAGTGAACACTGCGCTCTGTATAATGACGATGAGTATCTCTGTACACTGATAGTGAACACTGCGCTCCGTATAATGATGACGAGTATCTCTATACACTGATAGTGAACACTGCGCTCTGTATAATGATGATGAGTATCTCTATATACTGATAGTGAACACTGCGCTCTGTATAATGATAATGAGAATCTCTATACTCTGATAGTGAACACTGCGCTCTGTATAATGACGATGAGTATCTCTGTACACTGATAGTGAACACTGTGCTCTGTATAATGATGATCTCCTGCTATCTCTGGACTCCTGCTATCTCTGGGTAAATTGCTGCTATCTCCTCTCTCCACTCTAAACTGCAAAAACACATGGACTCCTGTTAATTTCAGAACAAATAGTGTGTATATATTTTTGTCTATGTTGATTAGTTCTCACCTCTTGCTGCACTCTTTTTATGACTGTGGCCTGTGTCTAGTCTGTGTTTGAGAAACATCCCCCCCTATTCATGTGATCCTTATCAGTTCCTAATTTGGGGCGGGGAAGAGTGCTCATTTGACCATCTCCCTATAAATTTAGATCAGCTCATGGGGGTGGTCACAGATCGGAGGGTATAGTCACAGATGGGGTGCTGTTTTATGCGTGAGTGCTGTTTTTGATGGAGTGATAAGAAGCAGTTGAACACAGCAGTTGAACTAAAGCAGGATAACTCAAGCAGCAGGAAGATACAACAACAGCAAGTAACTCTACTGCACGCTGGATAGGCTGCAAGCAAACACCCTGGGAAACATCTCTTACAAGTCTGAGTCCCACTCCGTGTACCTTTTAATATGTCCCCTCTACTCCTCCTTTTCATTTTATTATCCTGCGTTCCCAAAATCTCACTTCTTTACCCCTCTGCTCGACCCCAAAACTTGTACATCTCACCCTCACTCCCTACTACTGCTCTCAGCACCTCCTGCTGATACTTCACTCACCTGCTGACCCAAATACCAGGACTGGAAGGCATGTGCACTCGTGTACATCCCGCTCCCATGCTAATTTCCTCACCCTTCTTTTTCTCCTAACCTCTGGGGATATCTCCCCAAACCCTGGTCCTCATTCCCACACCAGGCATCCTCTTTCTTCCGGGAATAGCCGCAATCCCCTCAATTTAATATCTATCCCCATGGTCCCAAAAACCACCCTCCCTTTTTCATGTGCACTCTGGAATGCATGCTCTGTCTGTAATAAACTCACCTCTGTCCATGACCTTTTTGTCTCCCGCTCCCTTAACTTACTAGCAATTACAGAAACCTGGATTCAAGCAGCAGATTCTTCTTCTCCCACAGCACTTTCCTATGGAGGACTTCTCTGGACTCTCTCACCCAGACCCAGTGGTCGGAAAGGAGGTGGAGTTGGTTTGCTTCTATCCACACTGAGCACCTTTCAAGTCCTCCATAACCCTCCCTCTCTATCTTTCGCTTCTTTCGAGACTCACTGCATCTGGCTATTTTCTCCCATTTCTCTGAGGATTGCAGTGATCTATCGGCCTCCTGGACCGGTGTCCCGCTTTTTTGATGATTTCTCCGCCTGGCTACCCTACTTTCTCTCCTCTGAACTACCCACTATCATTCTCGGAGACATCCCTATTAATGTCAACAACCCGGCTACATCCCAACTCTTCAACTTAACCTCATCTTTTGCATTAGCACAATGTATGCAGTCCTCCACTCACTCTGATGGGAATACATTAGACCTTGTTTTCTCCCGTCTTTGCACTCCCTACAACCTCACAAACACCCCCTTTCCTCTGTCTGATCACAATCTCATCACCTTCACAGTGTCCTCGTCTTCTAACACCTATCCCTCCAAGCAGCAAACAATTACCCACAGAAACCTTCACAACTTGAACCCTGCTCCTTTCCACTCTGCAACTGACCAATTCTATGACAGAATCTCTCCCCTGTCCTGCCCTAACCTGGCCACTGCTGTCTATAACAGTTCGCTTTCATCCACATTAGACTCACTTGCTCCTTTAACAACACAAAGCATCAGGCCCAACCATTACAACCTTGGCAGAATGACGACACCAGAAATCTTAAATGACATAGCCATGCGCTGGAGCGATAGTGGCCTAAAACTAAATCTCAACAAGCATTCACTCTATATAAATCTGCTTTCTTAACATACAATTCCTCCCTTCATGCTGCCAAACAAGCCTACTTTGTCACTCTTAATAATACCTTGTCATCCAGTCCTCGTCGTCTCTTCTCTACTTTTAACTCTCTACTTTCTCCACCTCCACCCAGTACCTCACTCACTGCTCACGAGATTGCAAATCATTTCAAAAACTAGATTGACGCAATTCGTAGGGGCATGCCAATGCACAATGCACAGACATCCATCCCACTTAGCATACCTTATACTAAACCTCCCTCAACACTTTCCTCTTTTGACCTTGCTACTATCGAAGAGGTCACTAAGGTTTTCTCAGAAGCCCGTCTCACTACCTGCCCCCTGGATCCTGTCCCCTCACAACTACTACGGTCACCCTTTTCTTCCATCCTATGCTCCATCACTCATATCTTCAATCTTTCCCTCTCTGCTGGTGCCTTCCCCTCCCCTCTAAAGCATGCGCACATCACTCCCATACCTAAAAAGTCCTCCCTGGACCCCACCAACCTGAACAACTTATGACCCATCTCCCTGATGCCATTTACCTCTAAACTCCTAGAACGCTTAGTCTACAATCGCCTGAGCTCCTACCTCACTGACAACAACCTTCTTGACCCTCTACAGTGTGGATTTCGCTCACTACATTCCACTGAAACTGCCCTACTAAAACTCACTAATGATCTACTAACAGCTAAAACCAATGGCCACTACTCCATACTCTTACTACTTGACCTCTCTGCGGCTTTTGATACTGTTGACCATCCCCTCCTCCTAAAAAAACTCCACTCTCTTGGCCTCAGAGACTCTGCTCTCTCCTGGTTCTCCTACCTATCGCAGCGCTCCTTCAGCGTTACCTATAACGCTGCCTCCTCCCTCTTTCTGTAGGGGTCCCTCAAGGTTCTGTCCTTGGACCCCTTCTCTTCTCCATCTACACCTTCTCCCTTGGTCACTTGATAAACTCCCATGGTTTTAAGTACCATCTCTATGCTGATGACACACAAATCTATCTTTCTACCCCTCACCTCTTTAGTCTCCTCTCGCATTGCTAACCTACTAAGTGACAAATCGGCATGGATTTCACTCCACTTCCTCAAACTTAATCTTTCCAAAACTGATCTCATACTATTCTCTTCAGTCCATGCCCCCTCCCCTGATTTCTCCATCAAGATCAATAACGCAATCATCAGTCCCTCCCCTCATGCCAGGGTACTAGGTGTAATCCTAGACTCCCATCTGTCCTTTCAGTCCCAAATCCATTCACTGTCCAAATCTTGTAGACTTCACCTCCGCAACATCTCCAACATACGCCAGTTCCTAACCTCGGAAACCACTAAGCAACGTATTCACTCCCTTGTTATATCTCGCCTTGACTATTGTAACTCCCTCCTACCTAATCGCAGGCTATCCCTTCTTCAGTCTTTCATGAACGCTGCTGCCAGACTCATCCACCTTACTAACCATTCTGTATCTGCCACCCCTCTCTGCCAATCCCTCCAGTGACTTTCCATTGCCCAATGGATAAAATTCAAAACATTAACAATAACGTATAAAGCCATTTATAACTCTGCCCCAAATTATATCACAGATCTTGTCTCTAAATATCACCCAAACCGTCCTCTCCGCTCCTCGCATGACCTCCTACTCTCTAGCTCCCTTGTCTCCTCCTCCCATGCTCATCTTCAGGACTCTAGAGCTTCCCCAATCCTCTGGAACTCTCTACCCCAATTTATCAGACTATTGCATACTCTGTTCACTTTTAGGCGATCTATGAAAACCTATCTCTTCAGGGAAGCCTATCCTGCCCTCAGCTAATACTAGAATCTTCTACTTCTAGAATCCCCCACCGTTACTACCTTTTGTACCACTAGCCCCTCCCTCCTAGATTGTAAGCTCCAAGGAGCAGGGCCCTCCTATCCCTCTTGTGTTGAACTGTATTGTTGCTGTATTGTCTCCCGTTATATTGTAAAGCGCTGAGCAAACTGTTGGCGTTATATAAATCCTGTATAATAATAATAATAATGAGTATCTCTGTACACTGATAATGAACACTGCGCTCTGCATAATGATGACGAGTATCTCTATACACTGATAGTGAACACTGCGGTCTGTATAATGATGACGGGTATCTCTATACACTTTTAGTGGAGGCGCATATATACCCCTTGGAACAGCAGGCATATGGTGGTTTGGTAAGGTGTACTACTTTATGGGACTGGATGCATAGATGTTAATCACGTGGGAATTTAAAGTGATACTATAGGTTCACATTTTTTTTTTTAAATAACAAAGTTGTTATACTTACCTGCTCTGTGCAATGGGTTTGTACAGAGCAGCCCCGATCCTCCTCTTCTCAGGTCTCTCACTAGCACTCTTGGCTCCTCCCCTCTGCTGAGTGCTGCCAGAGCAAGCTGCTTGCTCTGGTGGCACTTGTGCATGCTCACTCCCAAGCCACCCCTATGTGTCTCTCCTCACTGGCTGTGATTGCCAGCAGAGGGAGCCTATAGAGAGGGAGAGACCCGGGAGAGCTTCTGCTCTTGTGCACATTGCTGGATCGAGATCAGGCTCAGGTACGTATTGGTGGGGAGGGAAGGTGAGGGGGGAGCTGAAGCTTTTTTACATTCATGCATTAAATGCATGAAGGTAAACAAACCTTCAGCCTTTAGAGCCACTTTCGTGATTTTTGTACTAAGAATTTCACCTAAATGTGCGCGCAATTATTGTGGAATATTATTTGCATAAAAAATGTGTTACACTATCATAGAATTTGTTATTTGGGTATTTTAATATTGAGGATTCCAACATTGAAAATTTTAGTGGAAAGCAGTGAAAGAGAATATATGAGATTTTACATTTACTAAGAGTAGATAGGACAAGGGGGATTGTAGAGAGCCCAGGGTGTTTTGCGGCACAAACACAATTACTGCATGTGAGCACAATAATTTTTGTTTGTGATTTTTAATAAATTAGAGCATACTACACTATATTCTTTTACCCTTTTGTCTTGTTTTTTTACAATCATTGGATATAACAGCACCTTGTGGATGGTGGAGAGATAAATAAATAAAGACAAGGCACACGTTAATGTTTTTATGATCACACTTTATTTTGACCCATACACATGAAGGGTCATTGCATCTGGTGAGAGTCTAAAGATCCTGAGGATTATAATATATATTGGGACATTGGACAGATTTTATTCTAGCACTGGTTTTGATGTAACATACATTTGTATTAATAGGAGTAGGGCCACCTTACATAGGTGGTTAGTGGAGAATGCTCCCTTACATTGGTGGTCAGTATAAAAGGGTTGCCTAAAATTGCTTCTTAGTGGGAGAAGGGCATCATTACATTGGTAATTAGTAGGGAAAGGGTCATCTTATGTTGGTGGACAGTGCCACCCTACATTGGTGGTCAATGGAGATGGGCCACCTTTCATTGGTATCACTTTGAGAATGGCCCCTTTACATTGGTGTTCACCTTCATTGGTGGTGAGTGGCGATGGGCCACCTTACATTGATATTGGTGAGAGAGGTGCCTTCTTCAATTGGCAGTCAATGGTTACTTTGGTTACTTACCTCAAGCAGGAGTTGTAGAGAAGACTGAGATGCTACTACTGGCACTTCTAAATGATATTGACACAAAAACTAGGTTTGATCCTTTAGGAAAAGGATCAATGCCCCAAAGAGTAGGGTTGGAGTCTTGTGGAAGAAATTTAATGAAAGTCCACCAATGAGTATCTAGTCTCTGAAGTCCTGGGGTCCTTTACAAGTAAGAGGGGCCCGTTTCTGTAATAGATCCCTGGACATCAGAGGACCTGCACAGTGAAACTGCACAGATGGTAGATCACAAAAGGTCCATTCCTGCTATTTGGTGAAATTACATGAGCTGTAAAGATCAAAGAATGCTGAAAGATCCATTTTACAAGCTTGTATCATTAATAGTCCTGAGTGATTTATGAACATGACTGTTTTAGCAAGACTAGAAAGTAAATCTGTTACAGACTGGCACAAAAACAAAGACACTTCTTGCAGAAGGTCAGATCTGTACATGAAAATGTCACTCAAAGAGCTACATTGGGTCTTCCAGTCATCGCACTCAAAATATTATTTCAACCACCTGTTTTGATTTATGATCATATAGACTTCAACAGATTGAAATGGAAAATAAAAAAATACTTCTAGCAGGTTTCTGAATTAACACTGAGCAAAGAGAGTTACAGATGTATAAAGGATAGAAACTCATAGCAACCAATCAAAATAAGTGCATTTTAGGTAAAACAACATGAATTTAAATTTTTTGAAAATTCAGAGAAATATCAGAACATCTCAACTGCATAACTGTTTCAGGTCAGTGACTGAAGCCAGAAGATAAGTATATTGCAGCCAGATGGTAAGTACACTATATTATCAAAAGTATTAGGACACCCCTCCAAATCATTGGATTCAGGTGTTCCAATCACCTCCATTGCCACAGGTATATAAAATCAAGCACTCAGGCATGCAGACTGCTTCTACAAACATTTGTGAAAGAGTGGGTCACTCTCAGGAGCTCAGTGAATTCCACCTGCGCAATAAGTCAGTGCTCATCAGTGCCTCGTCCCAGTGCCCATCAGTGCCACATATCAGTGCATACCAGTGCACATCAATGCCACATATCAGTGCCCAAATGAGCTGCCTTTCAATGTCACCCATCAGTGCCAGTCAGTGCCATCTATCAATGCCAATCAGTGCCACCTATCAGTGCTGCCAATCAGTGCCACCTATCAGTGCCAGTCAGTGTCGCCTATCAATGCGCATCAGTGCCGCCTATTAGTGCCAGTCAGTGCCGCCTATCAGTGCCAGTCAGTGCCGCCTAACAGTGCCAGTCAGTGCCGCCTAACAGTGCCACCTATCAGTGCCATATATCAGTGTCATGTATCAGTGCTGCCTATCAGTGCCACCTATCAGTGTCCATCAGTGCAGCCTATCAGTGCCCATCACTGCAGCCTCATTAGCACACATCAGTGAAGGAGAAAAATCACTTATTTACAAAATTGTATAACAAAAACCTTTTTTTTTCAAAATTTTCAGTGGTTTTTGGTTTGTTTAGAAAAAAATTAAAATCCCAGAGGTGATTAAATACCACCAAAATAAAGCTCTATCTGTCTCAAAAAAATTATAAAAATTTCATATGGGTACAGTGTTGCATGACCGCGCAATTGTCATTCAAAGTATGAGAGCGCTGAAAGCTGGAAATTGGCAGGAAGGGGGTATAAGTGCCCTGTAGGCTAGTGGTTAAATAGCATGTCTGGGGGGTGCCTTAGAACTGCTTGTGAAGTGGCGCACGTGTACAATGTACAAAAGCAAAAGTGATATTTAATTTGCCAGGCACTAAATGACAGTTACCTGCAACATTGTTCTGTTTGTAAAGAAACCAGCTGGGGATAACCATCCTAGATGAGGGTCTGGTTGGAAGTGGGATGTGGGATTCTGGTTGCTAGGACACTGGACTGCCTCTTAGCAACCAAATACACTATGTGGCCTTGGCAACCAATGATGCTAGTGACCAGCACAGTGGAAAGTTGTTACTTAATGGCAGTAGTAAAAGACCAAATAGTTGACCTGGATTGCAAACTTCATTGTGAACCTTGCATTGACAAGAACCTGGACTCCATTTGTGTTTATAAAGACTCTTCAGAAGGTCTTTTTTAACTATATAATACAGCAACTCCTGACTGTCAAGATGACAAATGTGGTTGTGTGGGGAAGCAATGTCTCTTCAACGTCTCCTTAAAACAAGCAAATATGATATACTTTCCTATATATTTACTAATACTAGCAGCATAAGAAATAAAAATAGTCAATGTTTATTGAGAGAGTGAAGCTCCACTTTAGTTCCACTGGTTCAGCCAAGTAGCATTGGCCCCAGAACTATGCAGGCACCATCAAATGGGATGACAGTGAATTACAGCTCAAGATACCCCTAGCAACCTATGGAGGAACCCTAGGATTGAGAAAGGCAGCCTTGAACTTTCAAAGACCCCAAAAGCTTGCCCTGAAAATGAAACTATGAATACTATAGCCAGTTCTCATCTGTATTGTTTCAGAGGATAATACTCATGTGATACCTAAACCTTAAGGATCTTTTGATGGCTGGAGCAGATAACACTGTTTTATTACTTACCTGCTGGTTTTTGTTTGAAGCATGAAGTTATTATTAAGACTACATTGGTGTCCTTAATGTAGTACTATCCCCTCATTGGCCGCTGAGTAATGTTTGGGTTCCCTGTCTTGCCTGACCCCGCTCTAAAAGCCCAACCCCTGCTGACACCCCGTTAAACCTCTGGCTGTAACCATACAATAGACTCACACAGTTTAGAGTGAACTGATATTTTTGTTGTATCGTCAAATGTAAGCACAGTAAGGCAACAAAAAAATATGTGCATGAAATAACAGTTATCACTCTTAATAACTTCAAATATGGGTCACAACACAGCACAATCTCAATCAATTATAGATGTCCTACAATTCATAATTTAAACAGTAGCCCCAGTGATATTTATGAGATATTTTTTTCCCAGTGAGCAAAGAAAAACTACAAAACAGAGATGCTAGGCCAATGTCCCTTTAAACTACAGTATCTTATCTTTTTACCTTTATGCATTCTATTTGCACACCTTCTGTGTGCAGATCTCTCCCCAGCTCCCCCTAATACTTACCTGAGCCCAATCTCGATCCAGTGATGTGCATGAGAGCAGCTGCTCTTCCTGCTTTCCCGCTCCTATTGGCTCCCTCTGCTGTCAATCACAGCCAGTGAGGCGGGAGAGGGGATAAGGCTGAGCCACGCTCTGTGTATCTATGGACACAGAGAGCAGAGCTCAGGAGCAAGTATGACCAAGTGCCCCAATATTAAGCAGCTTGGTGGGGGGGGCACTCAGCAGGGGAAAGGAGCCAAGAGCACTGGCAGAAGACCCAAGAAGAGGATGGTCGGGGCTACTCCGTGCAAAACCACTGCACAGAACAGGTAAGTAAGTATTGTTTGCTATTCTCCTTCTATCAGAATGCTTCTTGTTTGAACATTACCTTATTGGTTTCTAATGATGCACAGGGCATTGTCAGCAGCTGATACCATGCCAAAATCAGGTACAGAATTGCTTACATTTTCAAAAATAAATGTAATAATGTATTTATTAATACAGAGCTGCATTAATGTGTGTCTCTTAAATCTGCCTGGAGATCATCTTGAATGGTTTGAGACATTCAAAATCTTTTGTGTGGATCAGCTGTCATTTGTACATTGTTACATTTATTGTGCTGTCTTTAATAAAGTAACGTGTTGTTTGTAATAAAGTTACTGATGTATAACATGTTTATGTGCGTGTCTTTTGTTTTTTACTTTTTAAATGGCTCTAACAAGGTTATAATAAATTATGACCACAACCCTTTAATAATTTCCTGCCTGAGTGTTTGGGGTAAAAAAAAATGCCAAATGATGCCTAAATGAATACAACATGGCCTCTAACTAAGCAGTGTCAAGTTTCATCAATAAAACAAAGAACAATTAAAAGTATTATTTGAGAAACGTGTAGTTAACGTTACTTTACGCAGTCACATAATGAGAAATTCATGTGGGGATTTGTAAATATTGTTTTTGTGGTGGGAAAGAATGGCATCAGACATCATGGTCCTCTTTGATCTCCTTGTAAGTGTTTACCTCTTTCTCTGGCTGGCACAGATTATTTCTCTGGGAGCTGCATCTGCCTTCCACCGCTCAGGAACAGACGCCCTCCCATGTCATTGTGCGTTAAACCCCAGTGTGCATTGTGTCATTAAACAAGACCCCCTGTTGGATTTTAATTGCTCTGCTAAACTGAAGAAATTACAGACATTTTCTATCTCAGCAAAAACAACAACATAATAATCTCTGGGTTTTGTCTGTAGACCGCAGGGGATAAAAATAATTTTACATTATTGTATTTTTGTCTCAGGAAAGTAAAGTGCTATTCAACGCTCCCAGTGTGCTTTAAGGTGAAACTCTACTTTTCAGTTTTTGGTGAAACACTCTAGGTCAGTTACAGTATGTACACTGCTTGGATTTTAGCAAACTTAAATAAGTGCAATCTTGTGACCCAGGAAAGACTTATGGCCAAAAAAGCTTTTTTCTTTTTAAAGCCTAACTCGCCAACTATTTCCTTTACTCATACCTGCGGTCGCCATCAGCTGTGCCCACACAAATCATCCCAGGGTGAAGATGACAAACTGTGCCCACCCCCCCTCTCCTCCAATGTGGGAACCCCAATTGTCTTCTGGGTTCCATGATACTAGCGCTACAGTGCCCCTTCAGTTTGTCTGACAGGGTGTTCCCTGGCTCTAAAGTCAGTCCTCTCTCTGGGGACCGGTGAGGTCAAGGAATCCTTCTTTCAAATCCAACCTAGAGGTAGGCCCTTTCCCACTGGACCCCCTCCTAGGCTCCTGCATCCCACCCTTTTGTTCCATCTTCCACCCAAACTCTCCTGCTGCTGAGCATGCTCAGTCACATGTACTACTGCCTGGGGATTAGCTAGAGTCCCTTATGTGTGCAGATCAGCCCCTCTTCACCCCCCACCCACTGCCTTCTAGAAACTTCTCAAGTGTCTAGGGCAGGGGAAGGTATCAGAAAACTGATCTGCAGAGCCCTCAGCCCTGACCTGAAATAACCTGGCTGACTCACACCCAGGCTGACTCATGCCCAGGCTGCTGTCCAGTCTTCCTCTATAGAAAAAAAAGACTAGCGAGCTCCCCCTTGCTAACTAGAAGGGTGCTACAAAAGGATGGAAGGGGTGAGAGTGGGCTCTCAGCTCAGTTGAATGCACTCTACTGGCTATTGCCCCGTTTTACCCCCCAACATATAAAGATGCTGCCCCTCCCCTAGTCCCAGCCCCGGCTGTCAGTGCTTAATAAACTGTGTATAGCATCATCTACATACTATATGCAAATCGATTTTGAAAATATATGGAATGTTTGAGGCACAAAAATATTTTGTATAAAACATATTTGTTTCTTTTATTAAATAGTTCTCTGTAAGGTATAAATTGATTGTTTGTTTACAAAATTACTTAAATCACAGGACAAAACAATATAATATAACGCCCATATTTTTATCTTTCAGCAGAAAAACAGTACATCTTCATTAATCAGATGTAGTTACAAGATTATACGGCTCAACGTGTTTCTTGGACATAGTCCACTTCTTCAGGAGACAAATGTGCAACTGTTTTTGCAAATAATATTTTCTAAACAGAAAACAAAACACAATTATAATAAACAATAACCGTCATGTTGCCTAATATCTTCTGATAGGAAAAAGCCCCACACTGCAGTACCCCCAGGATAGGTATGGGAAAGAGGGGCCCAGAGTGAAGGCCAAACTGGGAGCACACCAACACAGATCCCTGGAACACAAAAAGTAATTGTCTATCTTATTATAAAGCAAATTAGATCTAAGTAATCAAGCAAGACAGAACAAACGCCATCCATAGTGTGTTCTTGTATTATATTATATCAGCTGATGCTTGAAAGTCCCCATCAGGTCACTATACCCACATGCAGAACATCCTATGGGGATAAAACATATATATAAGTAGATATGTATGACAACCAGTGCATGTCCTTGCTTGTCCACTGAACTGAAAGCAAATAAGTGGTTTTCACAAAACTCTAAACCGTTGCCACAGGCTAGGCTTTACAACAAAGGTGTATATACTCAACATTCTATTTGATGCAGCAACATAATTCTGATGCTGAAGACATCTACATCACAATTACTTTCAGAATCCTCCAGCGGCTATTTAACCAGCTATTTGTGGTTTTACATATAGTATGCATAGCTGTGTTCCAGCAGAGGAACAGGGACTTTCAACATTAAGTAACACTCAGAGTGCTGGGGTCAGGAGTAAGCAAGGCACAAAGTTTAGGGGTCAGGATTAATGCGGAACTTCACTCTCAGACAGCACTGAATATTAGTAAATCCTTATGCTGCGAGCATTAATAAATAGAAAGGAAAGTATATCATATTTAATCGTTTTAAACTTTTTTTAACTTTTTTTTTTTTACATTAATTCAGTTGCTTCCTGGTTTCTATGGCTAGGCAAATGATGTCATACACAGCGGTGTTTTTAGATTTTCTGCTGCCCTAGGCAACGCAAAAATCGGCTGTTCCCCCCTGCGGAGAGAGCCTGACACCAACCAACACCACCTGCCCCACCCAAGAGAGTCTTCCACTACCACCACCCTCCATACACCAGCCACAACACCCCCCAATAAGAGAGAACCTTCACAGTTTCTAGACATTCCCTGGAATGAGAGTCAGGCTCTGCATATACTGTCAAGCAGCCTGCAGCCTCTCTTGGATCCCACCAGGTCCCCATGCTCTGTGTGTTCTTTCTTTGGTCTCTTCTTCTGGGGATGGGTGCTGCCAACCTGAAAAATGCCGCCCTGGGCAAATACCTTGTTTGTCGTGCGGTAAATACACCCCAGGTCATACATCCCATGAATCTTCATGAGAGGAGGAGGAGCTTTCCCACACAAGTTTCACACTGGATTGCTGCACACATCTGGAAGAAACACGCAAAGCACACCAAGATTCACGTAGGAATAAACATGACTCTTGTATTTAGACAATATTTGCTTGTCCTGCAGTTCTGCTTTAGGTAACTGTTTTGCTTGTATCTTTTAGCTTTGCAGTAAAGCAAGGACTCAGAAACCCCTGTACTATATTAATGTGCTTTTACCAAACTAACTCACATTTATACATACACATACTAGGGCAAATTTAGACAGGATCCAATTAACCTACCAGCATGTCTTTGGAGTGTGGGAGGAAACCGAAGTACCCGGAGGAAAACCACGCAGGCACAGGGAGAACATGCAAACTCCAGGCAGGTGGTGCCGTGGTTGGGATTTGAACCAATGACCCTAGTACTGCTAAGCTTAAAACATTTATGGGGAGGCTGTTAGGTTTTATACATGTGATTACCGCTGGCGGCAATAGCCACTAGCAGTGATCATTGTGTTCTGCCAACTGGGAAGGCTCCCTACCGGCAGAACACAATAGCGCTGCGGGAGGGACTCCCACATCAGCACTCTAACTGTGTTGATGGGGAAATTGAGTGATTTTCTCTCCTTTGTGGAAGGAAAGAAAATGGCATAGTTTATGGGTTGCTTTACAGATTGCATCTGGTGTCTGCTCTCCCCCCACATCAGCACCATCTCTGGAAGCTGGGTAGTGCAGTGTAAACATTGCACCGTGCAATCTCCAACTCAGGGGACACTGCAAAGCATCAAAGGAAGCTGGCACAGCTGAGCAGCCTGTGTTTGCTAATGAGGGTAGCTGCACAAGCACAGGACACCATTTTTGATTGACACTTGCAGTGTGCCTTGAGTTGAAAGCTACACACCCTGCAATGCACTTTGGTGTCCCAGGGATGAATCTGGGAACATCCACTTTCAAGGGACAGAAACCTCCCAACTGAAACTGTGTCTAGGAAGCAGGAAAGAATGGTCACCTTATTATGGGATCTGTCCTTCACACTCTTACATCCCATCTATTTCTATTTCCTAAAGTCTGTCCCCTCTCAGGTCAGATGTTCTGCAAAATGACATTTTCGGTAAGTGATACATCAATTATGGAAACATATTAATGGACGGTATTCCCTAGGCAATCAGACCACTTTCAATACAGGTAGGTATTTTAAGCTTCTTAGCAAACCAAATACCGTATTGATCAGAGGTTTGATTGCACTGATGGACCAAGGAGCCTCTAACCCAATGTAAATTGCAGTGTTTTGCAGCAGACTGCTGCCCCCCTCTTAATACATAATTCATGAAAAATGCCGGGCCTTAAAATGCTTTTCCATATTCTCAATGGATGCAGATAATAAAGGCAATTAGACCCATTTAACCTGGCCACTTGTAATTCATTAAAATATTATTGATAGGGTGATGGCATTTATGTGCTATTAGTCTGGGCATGTTTATTATTAGTGTGTGTCTAGCCTGAGTTTACTGCGCAATGTCTGTACGTACGTGTGTCTGTACAGACTACATTGCACGAACTTCAGGGGCTGATTGGCAAAGGCTCAGAGCTTGTTCACTAATCGAGTCCGCCTGTCCGTTTTTTAAGTGGACCTGATCGGATGCTCTATGGAGTGGCCATGGAGTGGACATGTGTCCATTTACACCCGCCTGCATCCGATCTGATTCTGTCCGCTGAAAAACAAACGGATGGGGATCCATTCCCCATCCATCTGGCAGATCGGATCAGATGTCAATTGGATGGAAATGGACAGGTGGTCTGTTTCCATCCAACAGCCTATAAAAGACAGCAGGCTGTGTCTGTGTCCACTCTGCATAAATGGAGCAGACACGGACCTGTCATCCGCTTCCTCAGCAGGGATTAGTGGGCAGATCCCCCGCTGGGCAAGCTGATGGGTCCACCCCGTGTGAAAGAGGCCTTAAGAACAAGACAATTTGGGGTGGCTAAAGTGTTACTAATACCGCAACAGTAAAATCAGTCTGTATATGCAGTAAAAGCATGCTTGTTATACTTATTGTGGAACATAAGGGGTTAATCTTCTGCATTGTGTAAAAAGGCTGTTTGATCCTGTCTTCTCTGCCTCTCCTCTTGTTTACATGTCCATGCCTTATCTCCTGATAAGACAGACTGAACCCGTAGCTACATGTACATGCTCAGTTTAGTGTGTATTGCTAGAGAGGTTTTTTACCTATGTTTTCCAGCAGTCAGTTTCCATTGTTCAGAAGACTTTTCCAATTGCAGTTCAGCTTTAGGTAACTGTTTTGCTTGTATCTTTTAGCTTTGCAGTAAAGCAAGGACTCAGAAACCCCTGTACTATATTAATATGCTTTTACCAAACAAGATTGCTGTACACAAAAACTACTTACAACTGTAAGAAAACAATACAAGATATAAAGAGTATAACAAATATGCATGCAACATATATACACACGCTACCTAACTTTCCTAGCAAATGAGCATTGATAATGGTCTAAAGGGATACACTAAAAATTTCATTAGCTTGGGTTATAGTTCACAATTTCCATTACAAACAGGACTCAAGTGATTGCAGGAAAACGGGTATTTTCGTAGTGTGGATTTAGTGTCATCCCCAGGTGAGATTTCTTCTTTGTTCTTGTGAAGTCCCCTCTGGTACAGATCTTCCTTTTATACAGATGTTCGTATTCTTATGTGGCCTCTTCCTTCTACCCAGGCCTTCTTCCAGACTCTCCTTATGTTCAGCACATGATTGTGTTATCTCATTAATTCCTAGATTGTAAGCTCTAACGAGCAGGGCCTTCTGTTTCCTCTTGTACCAAATTGTATTGTAAGTGTAATGTCTGCCTTCATTTTGTAAAGCGCTGCGCAAACTGTTGGTACTATATAAATCCTGTATGATAATAATAAATTGCCTCCCACCATTTCCTGCCAACAGCACTTCCTGTTTAACTAGCCTTTATGAACCAGTTAAACAAGTTAATTAGCATTTGAATAGCAGAAACCCAGCTTCTGAATTTTAGATGGTAGCCAAAATACATTAATCCATATATCTATGCTGTTAAAAAAAAATCACTAAAATAGACATGACAACACAGTAACACAGGACTTGTCGCTTTCCAAGTCTGTGACTGGGCAGTGAAATGGGAGGCAGCAGACGGATGAGTTCCTCTATTTGCCATTCTGTTTTTTCTGCTATCAGTATGTTCCAGTTAGCACATGAGCACTGTAACACAACTGATTTGCTCCTTGTGCTGTTTTTCCTCCTCCTGTTTGAGCTCTGCTGTACAGATACACTGCTTGTATTTAGAAATGCTTTTATTGATGCATTAAAGTGGTAGTAAACTTGTTTTTTATACTTTTACCTACAGGTAAGCTTATAATTAATTCACCCTTTTTGAGAGCTGGTGCATGCACTCTGAAGGAACTGCATACCCGTGCCATTCCTTCAGAGCACTGTGACGTGGCCTGGGACTCCCTCACGCATGCGCAGGAGTGACATCATCGTGGCTTGGCCAGGCAGACAGCTAGAGCTCGCGAACCCAGAAGACTGCGTGAAGATGGAAGCCTCTGCAGCGGTGACAGCGTGTCATTTCGTTTTAAGGTAAGTCCTTCATAATTTGCTGGTAGGCGGTTGTAATGCAAGGCTGGATACAAACACCAAGAGCAAGTCACAAACACCACACAGGTACAATTAACCAGCACTTACACCATTATTTTAACCATGTGAGAGACCCGCTACCAAGTGTTCAACTGCCCTGGCACATCATACAGCATCCACTCAGCACCCCAAGAAATAACAGAATCCAACTGCAGTGTTCTTGCACTGTCAAAACCTCCACTTTTATTATCACACAACACACAGGAGGATATATCTTATAGTCATCACAATCTGCATAATAATACACACCAATAGTAATGTGAGCATTAAAGCATGAAATAAGCACATCTCTTGACAGCGTCACAGCATAGAATTAATACATTTCCGAAGCTATGGGAAGACGGGAAGGAAGAGACCCCATCGGAACCATAATGCACAGGGAATTGTGGAGAAGCCTTGAAACACGATTGACCGATGAGCCCATGTAGCCTTGGCAGGAGTACCACCGTCAGAGCGTCCCATTTCGCATGGAAGGGCTTCTGGTCTCACCATATCCAAGCCTCATTATATAACCTGTTAAGCTCTTCTGGCAACTTTCTCAAAATGGGCTTGCGCCACGCCCATCTCAGGAGGAGTTAGCAGAAAGGTCCCCTGTGGTAAGAGTCACACCCAGTCACTTTACTGGACAAACAACTTCTTATTTGGTACCCCCAATCCTAATGAAACATCTCTTTCTACACAAACAAGTTCTTATCTACTCTTAACTTAAAGATTTATAACTTCTCAAACAAGTAAACATTTTTAAATGCACAAACAAGTTCTTATCTAATTTAAGCAGTCTAATGTAGTATTTCTAAGGGTTCATGTACACAAGACATTTGGAGAAAAAAATTCTGAACGATGAAAACTGGCTGCTGGAAAACGTAGGTTAAAAACGTCTGTTTAGCCGCGTCTGCATACCATGTTTATGCGTGTTTATGTGCGTTTGCGTTTAGAAGCGTTTTTTAAAAATAACATCAGGAGACCTTCCAAAATGCCCAGAATGCACTGAAAAACAGTAAAAAAACTACTATATCATACATTTAGAGAGAAATAGAGAGAGCACAAGCCGACAGAGCAGTATGTGTTGAGATGACCTGTCTTTTCTGGTTGTATTCACTATGGATCCCATCATGAGCATAATGCGGCGTTCTACCACTTTTTCCTTCACACAAAACCTGGAACTGACTTCGCTGGTGTACCGGGTCCATTTGAATACATGGAAAACACTTTGCATGCATTTCTGATGATGAAAAAAGCTCTGGAAAGCATTTGGATATGGAACAGTTAAAAAAAAATGCTTATAAACGCGGTTAGCCTCATTTAGAAGAGTTTGGCGTTTGAAACGCTGATACAATCTACTCCTGAACGTAAGTTTGGTGCATTCAAAAAAAGACTGTAAACTCAACTGCCTGTAAACAACTGCAAATGACATAGTGTACATGGACACATAGGAAAACATTAGGGAGAGTTCAGTGGCTGCTAAAAAAAATGCAGAAAAGCTCCTGAACATGAGTTTATCAGATGCAGTGTACATTAGCCCTTAATGTCACAAACAAGTTCAATCTCATAAACACTTCTGCTTTAAGCAGTCTAATGTCTTGTGACTTTAGCCTAGTGAAATGACATCCATGTCATTTCTCATGCTTCTGGCATATGGGCAACGATTATTTATTGTAAAAATTTCCCAAGAAACAAAGGGTCCAAGGCCAAAACATTTCATAGGCATTACAGCGGTGCATACTAGCATATTATGAATAGGGGTGGACTGACCATTTGGAAACTTGGGCACTGCCCGAGGGCCCGGGGTCAGTAGGGGGCCCCATGAGATGCCCCTGGTACCTTTTTCATAGGCTTTTTTGAGTTTGGGCAAGGACACAGGGGCCCCATGATTCCGTATTGCCCGGGGGCCCCATGAGTTGTCAGTCCGCCCCTGATTATGACATTACCTAGCAGGGGATTTTTTTTTTTTTTTTTGCTGCGGATTACTACTACTACTACTTTAATGAACAGACAACAGAGCTGCATTAATATGTTCCTTGTTATCTCCCTGGAGTTCAGCTTCAACGTAAAAATAAAATAACAAGGTGACTTATTTGAGAAACCGCAAACAGGAAACTCCATCCGGAAACCCTTCTGTCCTTATTTTCCCCACCATCCAGGATTTTTCAGGATCTCCTCATGTACACAGTGCACTGTGTGTGCATTTCATAATGCCATTCCACATCCTACCTGCTGTGCGGCCTTGGCATGGATTAGCCAAATAAATCTAATGAATATTCCTCATGCTGATGCTGAATTTCCAGAATCTATTACACAGATCTGCATCTTATTTCATACAAAATGAAAAGTGAAGCATGTTTATGAAAAGGAGCCGTCAAGGGGATGTTAATCCAACCAAAACATTATCAGCTTGATAGGTGGGCTATCATACCTCTCACTGTCTAGACAGTCTAATGTGATCAGAACTCAGTATTAAAATGAGAAACAGGAAGAATTTTTTTTTTATGTATTTAGCATTCATTTTAAGTCACATACCTTTAGAACAGAACCATGTTTAATAAATAAATCAGGTTAGCTATAAATGACAAAATCTTCAATTTGAAGCACATTTACCAAGGCAGTATGGGAGCTGCCATCGCTGTTCTCTTGTTTGGAATCTACTAGTTGTTTGAGTGCAATGCCCATCCATTGGCTTCAGTACTTTCTTCGTATCTGAAGCAAAATAGGTATGCAAATGAGGAGTTTGACTTGACTCTGACTTATCTGATCTGCATGCATGTTCTAGACTGATTTTAATGCTCATATGGGAATTATGCCAAAGGCATCCAGATGAGCAGTATGTTTAGATGGAGATCAGCAATGGCAGCCCCATATTATCTCTAAGTTCTTTAATGGCATAGTGTACATGAGTGTCAAAATGGAGTGCATGAAGCTGAACTCTAGCCAGATATAAAATAACCAAATTATTACAGCGCAGTTTTCATAAATGTATGATTACATTTATTTTTTGAAATACAAGCAGTGTAAGTACCTGAATTTGCTTAGCTCATACTGGGAGAGGGAGAATCAGCACAAATGAGGGTTGGGTTAAGAGCTGTGGTACCTAATGGAGAGGAGCACTCACACAGAGACCAAATGGTGGTAAAAGCTTTTGTATTTAGTAGTTATCAGGGTAAATTGCAGTTACACTTGCATTAGTACTTGTACTAACACTGGTAGTAAGACATGTAGTAACACTTGTGTAACACTACTCCCTTAGGGGGCCACTGAATTTGTTTTGGGTCCCCCTATGCTCTGCATGGCCTGGCAACACTCATTTCCCATACTTTTGCACATTGGAGTCAAAGAACAGTCCGTGAGCTTGGTTTTGTGCTTTTATTAAGGGGTTAAGAACTTGGATGGGGTCTAGGGGTATATGGGATGCCCGAGGAACTGCAGAACTCGAAGACAAACTCCTTAGCAACTTTGTACAAATATGCAAAGAGCAAGAGTTTCCTTCCTAAAGAGCACCAAAGGCTCTTCCTAGTGTACTTCCTCAGACCATGGATGATTCCTTTTCTTCACCCAGCTGCACTGACTCAAGAGCTGTTAACTTAGAACAGTCCCAGGTGAGAAGCCAGTTGGGTCTTGCACCTGACTGCCCTTTCCCCTTATCCGACCCAGGGATTGTAAGAGTACTCACACTGTCCTCTCCTGTTAGCTTGGTGGGTTGGTGGCTGCTTTCAGGCCTTACCCTGGGCTGGCTCCTTCCCTGCTACACAGGCTGTCCTCCCTGGGAGACTTTGAGGCAGTGGAGATCCTCTTTTCCAGTGACCTGCCTGTAGGTGGGTTCCCCTCCCTGGGGCACCCTCCCAGGCTCCACACTCCATCCTTCCTCCACCCATCTTCACTGCACACCTCCCCCCAGGCTCTGCCACATTTGAGGGTTGCCCTGGTCACCATGCCCAGCCTCCTGACAGGGGATTGGCCAGGGTCCCTCAAACATGCAGATCTGGGCCTCCTCCCCTCCTTCACCCCTCCTCCAGAAAGCTCCAGAAGATCTGACCTGTAGAGCCTCCCAGCCTGTCCTGAGGTGAACTCCTGCCTCATGTACAGGCTGATTCATCGCAAGCTGCTACTCTGCCTAACTAACCAGGAGGGCGTTAGACTTGCAATAATTAGTATTTCTTTCTTACACAGCATGTATTCAGGTATTGTAAATGGCTGGGTTTTAATGGTACAGGCTGCAGCATAAAGCATACAGTGAGGCACTGATTTGTAACAGCAGATCACTCATCAGTGACACAGTAGTACAGCAGTATTGCTCACAAGTTCAGATATACTAGATATATTGGCTGCCAACACTGACCTTTCCTTCTGAAAATGCTATTTGATTGATTGTCATAGTGCTGCTTTGGCTTCCATGCCTTTCAGAAATGGGTGATCCTGACTTTTTTTATTTGCTACATGCCTATTCAACACCACTGAAGTAGACGTTTTTGGCCCTGTTCACACTGATGCATTCTAATAACCCATCAAAACTTGATATTCCATTGATTTCAGTGGGTGTGGTTCACATATTGCGTTATCTCACTAGGTTGAGAAAAGTTCAGGTATGTTTTTTCATCCATCAATGTGTGTGGTGCAAGCTTTTTTATGATCGAACCCATGTTTACTGAGACCCACCACTAGCAACAGAGGCCCCCATACACCCTGTCTCCTAGTTCAGGGCCTCCAGGCACCCCCTTAATTGGTCTGGGCCTCCAGGCACTTCCTTTCCTAGTCTGAGGCCTCCAGGCACCTCCTCTCCTGGTCCAGGGTATTCAGGCACCCCCTCTGCTAGTCTGAGGCTTCCAGGCACTCCTTCTCCTAGCCCATTGCCTCCAAGTACCTTCTTTCCTCCTCTTTCCTAGTCCAGGGTTTTCCGGCACCACTCTCCTAGTCCAGGAACTCTGCTCCACACCCCCCTCTCCTAGTCCATAACCTTCTCCACACAACTCCCTTTTCTAGTCTTTGGCCTCTTCTGCAACCCCCCTCCTTTCCTAGTAAAGGGTCTCTCCAAATAAACTCTCTCCCAGTCCGGAGGACGTTGCAACACATCCCTCCCTGCTAATATAGGGCTTAAAGTTTCAGGCAGGGTCTCTCCTTTAAATCTAAATGCTGTGGCTGGGCTGCCTCACTTTCTGTCAGAGTTATGCAGGAAGAGGGTGACCTCACAGCTCACCAGCACTGATTCCTGCTGCCCAGGCCAATGGAAAGGCATTCTTACTGAGATGCTAAGCAACAGTAGCTTTTCTATGGGATGGGGGAGTAGCGGCTTGATTCAGCATTGGTGGTACGCTGTGAGGTGTTGCTGCCTCTTCGATATACCAGACAAACCAAAAACCGTGTGTGACATTTGATTTGATCAGCAGTGGATCCCTTAGAGCTGCAGTATCTGGTGGGGGCACACCCCCTGTACCCCCGTAGGTATGCCACTGCCCCTCATCTTACCCCCAGTACAGAGCTTCTTTCACCCCCTAGTCCCCCCCAGTACGCAGAGCTCTCACCTTCCACCTCCAGTACATAGAGTTTCCCTGTCTTCCCACCCTTGATTACGGTGCTCCTCCCAACCTCTAGCCCCCAATAAAGAGCTCCCCTCTCCTCCCTCCCCCCCAGTACAGAGCATCACCCTCCCCCTAGCTGCCCCAGTGCACAGAGTTTCCCTCTCCTCCACCCCCTAATACATAGAGTTTCCCCCTCCTCTCACCTCTAATTACGGTGCTCCCCTAACCGCTAGCTCCCCAAAACAGAGTTCCCCCCTCCTCCTACCCCCCAGTACAGAGCTCCCCCATCTCCTAGCTCCCCAGTGCACAGAGCTCCCTACTCCTCAGCCCCCTCAGTACACAGAGTTTTCCCCTCCTCACATCCCTCCCGTACAGAGGGCTCCCCCCACCCCCTAGCTGCCCTCCTCCCACCCCCAAGTACACAGAGCTCTCCCCCACCCCTAGCCCCCAAAACAGAATTTCCTCCTCCTCCCAAGTACAGAGCTCCCCCAGCCCCTCCAGCACACAGAGCTCCCCCCTCTCCTACGTGCAGTGCTCTACCACCCACACCCAGATTTCACCCAGTCCTGCAGAATGCTCCAAGCACCCTGGCAGCTGCTGTCATTTGAGGTGTGCCGTCAAATGTAAACACAGGAAGCTGCTTCTGTGTTTACAACAAGTTACAGTGGCCAGCGGGAAGCACAGGGCTAGGGCCAGGGTTGGCAGTACAGAGTACTGAACAGAAAAAGCCCTGCTGACAGGAGTTACACTGTAGCCACTCCTACTGACAGGAGTAACACTGCCGGGAAAAGGGAACTCCCAGTGTGTCCCCACCTGCACATGCAACCGTGCCCTTTTGACCCCTGCAAGGGACACATCATACTAACTGTAAGCTATTTCCCTTAATGGGCTACTGCAAGTCAATCTCCCATTTGAACTTCTCACCTACCTTTTGGTCTATATTAACTCCTCCTCTCTGGATCCTCATATGTTGACTACTCTTTCTTGTGCCTTATTTGTGGCCCATAGGCAAATTGACCTTAAGTGGACCTCACTACATCCACCTACCTTATCTGACTGGATATCCGATCTTAATAAGTGTATCTCGTTTGAAAAACTCACCTATTTCCTTAGAAATTCTAAGAAAAAGGTTGTGGCCATACGGTTGCACTGGCTTGAGTTTATCCATCCCACTTTGGGGTAGGCTTCTGGATGTTTGAGCAAATATGTGCTTGTCCTTCGCTGTTGACCTATTTTGTTAATGGCTTTGGGAAGTGTGTACAAAAGCAAAAGAAAAACTTATGTGCCTTCTATTAAATATGATTTCTCCATGTATCTCTTTTTTATCTCTCTCTTCCTTATCACCCTGCTTGGCCTTTCTTTGTTGTTCAATTTTTTATGGAACAAAAAGTTTTGTCCCTTATGTTGATTTTTATGTATCTATTTTTTGCTAAATTTAGTCTTAAAACAAGTGGTAGGTGATATTCACTAACCACATTATTTAACATATTTTAGTTTCCCCCTTTCACCATGTGCTATGATAGCTTCATTGTTAAAGTAGAACTAAAGGCAAAACATTTTCATTTTTGTAGAGCAAGGGAGGGTTATAACTAGAGATGAGCGAAGTATTCAAAAATTCGATTCGACTGATTCGGCGAATTCGTGGAAAAATTTCGATTCGAGTCGAATATATTCGCTGTGAATTTAACTTAAAAAAGGGTGTTTCTAGGCTTCAGAGAGACTTAATATTAGTGCAGAACACTGTACCTTTAATTTAAATGCCCTTGGAGTCTGCTGGGGAAGAGAAATAATACTGTCAGTCAGTATGACATGCAGATGAGTGCCGTCGATCTTAGAATCACCGCACACTTCACTCATTTGGGCAGTCACGGGGCCAAAACCAGAGTGTGGAGCCACAGTGTGGCGGTGGAGGCAGCAGCAATGGGAGGCCATACAGCACCCTATGACAAAAATGGAAACCACCAGCAGTGTGAGGAGACCTGAAAGTGGCACATGGCAGAGTGTGGTGATAGAGACAGCAGCAATGGGAGGCCGTACAGAGACCCATGACACACTCTGGACCTGGCAGCAGCATGAGGAGGCGGTACAGGGGCCCATGACAGATTACGGGCCTGGCAGCAGCATGAGGAGTCGATACGGGGGCCCATGGCAGATTACGGGCCTGGCAGCAGCAATGGGAGGCCGTACAGGGACCCATGACACACTCTGGACCTGGCAGCAGCATGGGGAGGCGGTACAGGGGCCCATGACAGATTACGGGCCTGGCAGCAGCATGAGGAGTCGGTACGGGGGCCCATGACACACTCTGGACCTGGCAGCAGCATGAGGAGGCGGTACAGGGGCGCATGACAGATTACGAGCCTGGCAGCAGCAACTTGGACAGGAGGACGTTCAGCTTCTGCACCGTCGGGTGCGTGCTCGCAAACTGTTGTTTCTTGGAAACGGATTCCAAGAAAGACTGCTGACGGAATCCGTGAAGAGGAGTAGCAGGAGAAGGAGCATCTGAACGAGCGGAATATGCCAACAAGCGACAACAGGGGCCCATGACAGATTACGGGCCTGGCAGCAGCATGAGGAGTCGGTACGGGGGCCCATGGCAGATTAGGGGCCTGGCAGCAGCTATGGGAGGCCCGTAATCTGCCAGCACCCTATGACAAAAAATGGAACCCACCAGCAGTGAGAGGAGACCTGAAAGTGGCACATGGCAGAGTGTGGCGATGGAGACAGCAGCAATGGGAGGCCATACAGGGACCCATGAGAGACTCTGGACCTGGCAGCAGCATGAGGAGGCGGTATAGGGGCCCATGGCAGATTAGGGGCCTGGCAGCAGCTATGGGAGGCCCGTAATCTGCCAGCACCCTATGACAAAAAATGGAACACACCAGCAGTGTGAGGAGACCTGAAAGTGGCACATGGCAGAGTGTGGCGATGGAGACAGCAGCAATGGGAGGCCGTACAGGGACCCATGAGAGACTCTGGACTTGGCAGCAGCATGAGGAGGCGGTATATAGGGGCCTATGGCAGATTAGGGGCCTGGCAGCAGCTATGGGAGGCCCGTAATCTGCCAGCACCCTATGACAAAAAATGGAACACACCAGCGTGTGAGGAGACCTGAAAGTGGCACATGTTTGGGGCATGATTCATGGCGGATTTAGTCAGTTGTGTCAGGAACTGGTGGTTTGAAATCCAGACTAATCCACGCCTGATTCATTTTCACAAACGTGAGTCTCTCCACACTTTGGGTGGACAGTCGTGTCCTCCGCGGAGTTGCAATACCTCCTGCCGCACTAAACACGCGCTCCGATGCCACGCTGCTGGCCGGGCATGACAGCCTTTCAAGGGCAAATTCAGCTAGTTGGGGCCAAAGGTCAAGTTTCGTTGCCCAGTAGTCAAGGGGATTGTCTACCTCAGTTGGCAGGGTGCTGTCCAAGTAGGCCCAAGCCTGTTGTTTGAGGTCCTGCTCCAGGTCCACCTGATGCTGCTGCTGCTGCTGCTGCTGCTGCGGCTGGTTAGTAGTTTCCTCACTGCGCTGGTGAAGAAAGCTACTCATCATCGACTGCAGACTGAGGCAGCCGCTGCTGGTGGAGCTGCCACTGCTCCTACCACCCCACCCCTCCCCTGCTGCCATGGCAGCGGAACGCGAGCGCACAGGGCCCACAGTGTCTGAGGATGGACGTTGGCGCAGACAGGCAGAGACCAGCTGACTACATAGGTGGTTTTTATAGTACGTTATTTTGGCCTCCCTCTCAGCAGGTGTGAAAAAGGCCACCATTTTTGAACGGTAGCGAGGGTCCAACAAGGTGGACAGCCAAAAGTCATCCCTCTGTCTGATGGTTATTATTCGGCTGTCGCTACGCAAGCAAGCGAGCATGCTATGGGCCATTTGTGCCAAGGAATGCGAGGGACTCCCTGCCTCCATCTCCACAGCATACTGCCACGGTGCGTCTGGGTCCTCTGTCTCCTCTTCCTCCTCCTCTACCAGATGCTCCTGCTCCTCCACTCCTGTCCGCTGAGTGGAAAAACCACCCATTTCACTCAATAATTCCTGAGCACCAATGTCCTCCTCTACCTCCTCCTCTTCTTCCTGTCCTGCCCCCACAGGGGTCATGTGGCGTTGAGATCTGTGCGCCACGTCTACCGCACCCTGACCAGCCATTGTTAACAGCATTTGTTCCAGGACGTGCAACAGAGGAATGACGTCGTTCATCCCATAGTCCTGCCGACTCACGAATAGCGTGGCCTCCTCAAAGGGCCTGAGCAAGCGCAGGTGTCACGCATGAGCTGCCAATGGCTGACATCTAAGTTACACAGGGAGTACCTTTATCCGCTTTTAACATCAGGAAATCTGTGATGGCCTTTTGCTGTTCGTAAAGGCGGTCTAACATATGTAGGGTTGAATTCCACCTTGTTGCAACGTCACAGCATGAGGAGTCGGTATAGGGGCCCATGGCAGATTAGGGGCCTGGCAGCAGCTATGGGAGGCCCGTAATCTGCCAGCACCCTATGACAAAAAAATGGAACACACCAGCAGTGTGAGGAGACCTGAAAGTGGCACATGGCAGAGTGTGGCGATGGAGACAGCAGCAATGGGAGGCCGTACAGGGACCCATGACAGACTCTGGACTTGGCAGCAGCATGAGGAGGCGGTATATAGGGGCCCATGGCAGATTACGGGCCTGGCAGAAGCTATGGGAGGCCCGTAATCTGCCAGCACCCTATGTCAAAAAATTGAACACACCAGCAGTGTGTGAGGAGACCTGAAAGTGGCACATGGCAGAGTGTGGCGATGGAGACAGCAGCAATGGGAGGCCGTACAGGGACCCATGACAGACTCTGGACTTGGCAGCAGCATGAGGAGGTGGTATATAGGGGCCCATGGCAGATTAGGGGCCTGGCAGCAGCTATGGGAGGCCCGTAATCTGCCAGCACCCTATGTCAAAAAATTCAACACACCAGCAGTGTGTGAGGAGACCTGAAAGTGGCACATGGCAGAGTGTGGCGATGGAGACAGCAGCAATGGGAGGCCGTACAGGGACCCATGACAGACTCTGGACTTGGCAGCAGCATGAGGAGGCGGTATATAGGGGCCTATGGCAGATTAGGGGCCTGGCAGCAGCTATGGGAGGCCCGTAATCTGCCAGCACCCTATGTCAAAAAATTGAACACACCAGCAGTGTGTGAGGAGACCTGAAAGTGGCACATGGCAGAGTGTGGCGATGGAGACAGCAGCAATGGGAGGCCGTACAGGGACCCATGACAGACTCTGGACTTGGCAGCAGCATGAGGAGGCGGTATATAGGGGCCTATGGCAGATTAGGGGCCTGGCAGCAGCTATGGGAGGCCCGTAATCTGCCAGCACCCTATGTCAAAAAATTGAACACACCAGCAGTGTGTGAGGAGACCTGAAAGTGGCACATGGCAGAGTGTGGCGATGGAGGCAGGAGCAATGGGAGGCCGTACAGGGACCCATGAGAGACTCTGGACCTGGCAGCAGCATGAGGAGGCGGTATATAGGGGCCTATGGCAGATTAGGGGCCTGGCAGCAGCTATAGGAGGCCCGTAATCTGCCAGCACCCTATGTCAAAAAATTCAACACACCAGCAGTGTGAGGAGACCTGAAAGTGGCACATGGCAGAGTGTGGCAATGGAGACAGCAGCAATGGGAGGCCGTACAGGGACCCATGACAGACTCTGGACTTGGCAGCAGCATGAGGAGGCGGTATATAGGGGCCCATGGCAGATTAGGGGCCTGGCAGCAGCTATGGGAGGCCCGTAATCTGCCAGCACCCTATGTCAAAAAATTGAACACACCAGCAGTGTGTGAGGAGACCTGAAAGTGGCACATGGCAGAGTGTGGCGATGGACACAGCAGCAATGGGAGGCCGTACAGGGACCCATGACAGACTCTGGACTTGGCAGCAGCATGAGGAGGCGGTATATAGGGGCCCATGGCAGATTAGGGGCCTGGCAGCAGCTATGGGAGGCCCGTAATCTGCCAGCACCCTATGTCAAAAAATTCAACACACCAGCAGTGTGTGAGGAGACCTGAAAGTGGCACATGGCAGAGTGTGGCGATGGAGACAGCAGCAATGGGAGGCCGTACAGGGACCCATGACAGACTCTGGACTTGGCAGCAGCATGAGGAGGCGGTATATAGGGGCCTATGGCAGATTAGGGGCCTGGCAGCAGCTATGGGAGGCCCGTAATCTGCCAGCACCCTATGTCAAAAAATTGAACACACCAGCAGTGTGTGAGGAGACCTGAAAGTGGCACATGGCAGAGTGTGGCGATGGAGACAGCAGCAATGGGAGGCCGTACAGGGACCCATGACAGACTCTGGACTTGGCAGCAGCATGAGGAGGCGGTATATAGGGGCCCATGGCAGATTAGGGGCCTGGCAGCAGCTATAGGAGGCCCGTAATCTGCCAGCACCCTATGTCAAAAAATTCAACACACCAGCAGTGTGAGGAGACCTGAAAGTGGCACATGGCAGAGTGTGGCGATGGAGACAGCAGCAATGGGAGGCCTTACAGGGACCCATGACAGACTCTGGACTTGGCAGCAGCATGAGGAGGCGGTATATAGGGGCCCATGGCAGATTAGGGGCCTGGCAGCAGCTATGGGAGGCCCGTAATCTGCCAGCACCCTATGTCAAAAAATGGAACACACCAGCAGTGTGTGAGGAGACCTGAAAGTGGCACATGGCAGAGTGTGGCGATGGAGACAGCAGCAATGGGAGGCCGTACAGGGACCCATGAGAGACTCTGGACCTGGCAGCAGCATGAGGAGGCGGTATATAGGGGCCCATGGCAGATTAGGGGCCTGGCAGCAGCTATGGGAGGCCCGTAATCTGCCAGCACCCTATGTCAAAAAATTGAACACACTAGCAGTGTGAGGAGACCTGAAAGTGGCACATGGCATAAGAGACTGTGGACCTGGCAGCAGCATGAGGAGGCGGTATAGGGGCCCATGGCAGATTAGGGGCCTGGCAGCAGCTATGGGAGGCCCGTAATCTGCCAGCACCCTATGACAAAAAATGGAACACACCAGCAGTGTGTGAGGAGACCTGAAAGTGGCACATGTTTGAGCCATGATTCATGGCGGATTTAGTCAGTTGTGTCAGGAACTGGTGGTTTGAAATCCAGACTAATCCACGCCTGATTCATTTTCACAAACGTGAGTCTCTCCACACTTTGGGTGGACAGTCGTGTCCTCCGCGGAGTTACAATACCTCCTGCCGCACTAAACACGCGCTCCGATGCCACGCTACTGGCCGGGCATGACAGCCTTTCAAGGGCAAATTCAGCTAGTTGGGGCCAAAGGTCAAGTTTCGTTGCCCAGTAGTCAAGGGGATTGTCTACCTCGGTTGGCAGGGTGCTGTCCAAGTAGGCCCAAGCCTGTTGTTTGAGGTCCTGCTCCAGGTCCACCTGATGCTGCTGCTGCTGCTGCTGCTGCTGCTGCTGCGGCTGGTTAGTAGTTTCCTCACTGCGCTGGTGAAGAAAGCTACTTATCATCAACTGCAGACTGAGGCAGCCGCTGCTGGTGGAGCTGCCACTGCTCCTACCACCCCACCCCTCCCCTGCTGCCATGGCAGCGGAACGCGAGCGCACGGGGCCCACAGTGTCTGAGGATGGACGTTGGCGCACAAAGGCAGAGACCAACTGACTACATAGGTGGTTTTTATAGTACGTTATTTTGGCCTCCCTCTCAGCAGGTGTGAAAAAGGCCACCATTTTTGAACGGTAGCGAGGGTCCAACAAGGTGGACAGCCAAAAGTCATCCCTCTGTCTGATGGTTATTATTCGGCTGTCGCTACGCAAGCAAGCGAGCATGCTATGGGCCATTTGTGCCAAGGAATGCGAGGGACTCCCTGCCTCCATCTCCACAGCATACTGCCACGGTGCGTCTGGGTCCTCTGTCTCCTCCTCCTCCTCCTCTACCAGATGCTCCTGCTCCTCCACTCCTGTCCGCTGAGTGGAAAAAACACCCATTTCACTCAATAATTCCTGAGCACAAATGTCCTCCTCTACCTCCTCCTCTTCTTCCTGTCCTGCCCCCACAGGGGTCATGTGGCGTTGAGATCTGTGCGCCACGTCTACCGCACCCTGACCAGCCATTGTTAACAGCATTTGTTCCAGGACGTGCAACAGAGGAATGACGTCGTTCATCCCATAGTCCTGCCGACTCACGAATAGCGTGGCCTCCTCAAAGGGCCTGAGCAAGCGGCAGGTGTCACGCATGAGCTGCCAATGGCTGACATCAAAGTTACACAGGGGAGTACCTTTATCCGCTTGTAACATCAGGAAATCGGTGATGGCCTTTCGCTGTTCGTAAAGGCGGTCTAACATGTGTAGGGTTGAATTCCACCTTGTTGCAACGTCGCAGATCAGGCGATGCTGTGCAATTCCGTTCTGCCGCTGCAGCTCAAGGAGGGTGTGCTTTGCGGTGTAGGAATGGCTGAAATGCATGCAAAGTTTACGTGACATTTTAAGGATGTCTTGCAGTGGGATGGTGGATTTTAGGAACCGCTTGACAACCAGATTGAACACGTGAGCCATGCATGGCGCATGGCACAACCTTCCTTGACGCAGAGCAGACACCATGTTCTTTCCGTTGTCGGTCAACATGGTTCCGATTTTGAGTTTGCGCGGAGACAGCCATCTGTCGAATTCTCTGTTCATTACACTGAGAAGTTCCTCCCCTGTGTGACTACGTTCGCCAAAGCATACCAGGTGCAGCACAGCGTGACACCGTTGCGCCCTGCACATGTGATATGCCGGTCGGGTAATGGGACTTGGCACGGGGGTGGCGGCTGAGGACACGGCGGAAGAAGAGGTGGTAGAGGCGGACATCTTTGCCGGACCAAGGACGTGCAAACGTGGAGGCAAAAGCGGCGTGACCTGTCCAAGTTGCTGGTGCAGCTGTGACGGCACCACGTTCACCCAGTGGGCCGTAAATGACATGTACTGTCCCTGACCGTAGTTACAGCTCCACACGTTGGCGCTGCCGTGCACTTTGGCAGAGACCGACATGCTCAAAGACTGGCCCACCATCTCTTCTACATGTGAATGCAGGGCTGGCACTGCCTTTTTGGCGAAGAAATGACGGCTTGGCACTCTCCACCGCGGCGCGGCACAAGCCATCATTTCTCGGAAAGGTGCTGAGTCCACCACTTGGAAAGGGAGGGACTGCAGCACCAGCAACTTGGACAGGAGGACGTTCAGCTTTTGCACCGTCGGGTGCGTGCTCGCAAACTGTTGTCTCTTGGAAACGGATTCCAAGAAAGACTGCTGACGGAATCCGTGAAGAGGAGTAGCAGGAGAAGGAGCATCTGAACGAGCGGAAGATGCCAACGAGCGACAACTCCCCTCAGCAGAGGTGTTGGAGCCTTGACTGGCTGATGGAGGGCGATTGACGTCGGGTGACGGAGCAAGTAACGGAGCGGGTGATGGAGCGGGGGCTGGGGCGGGCAGAACCGCCGTATCTTTATCACGGTTTTCCCAGGCCACCAAATGGCGACGCTGCATATGCTGCCGCAACGCTGTAGTCCCAACATGGGCCCCCTGGCCACGCTTGACTTTCTGGCCACATAGTCGACATACGGCTACGTTTACTTCCTCGGGCGGCTTGACAAAAAATTGCCACACCGCCGAGTAGGAATCTTTGCCCCCGATACTCCTCACTGGCTGACTGCTGCTTCCTCCGTGCACACCGGCACCACTACTGGCCGTGGTGGTAGGCTGCAGTGGAGCTGGTGCTCTACTCCGTGGCCGTTTGGCTCCACTGACACTGCTGCGACCCTGCTGCTGTCTCCTGGGCAACCCACCGACTGTTTCGCTCGCTGCCAAGCTGCCACCCTCTTCTCCTGATGATGCGGAAGAAATTGCCTGATGACGACGAGGCTGCCAAGTGCGATCAACCTCCTCATCATCAAGTAGGGTCTCCGCCTCACTACTAGCCCCCTCGGCTGCGTCTGGGTCAGGAGACAGACCTGTCTCTAGACCGGCTACCGAGCCACTCTCCTCGCCACTACTTCTTCGCCTGGCTGCTGAAAAGGCGGATGTCTCCCCCCGTTCCTGACCGCCCTCTGTTAGCTCTTCCTCACTGTACAGTGGGGCTGAGCCCACAGCATGCGATACTTCGCTTGGTGAGGGAACACCAAAGGACAGGGGCAGGTAGAGGACACGTGATTTCAGTGGGCTTGGTCCCGGGCCATGCCAACTAACGGTTGTGTCTGACGTACCCACCGACCGTTGGCTGTAGGTGTCAGAGGTGACCTGGGAAGAGGAAGACGACCGAGCCAACCAATCGACGACGGCAGGGTTGTCGGTGGAGACACGACCGCTGGATGACACCGGGAGCACTGGCCTCTGGCTGCGAATAGTGCTGCCTCGACCCCTTCCTCTGATGCCACGTCTGCTCGCTCCTAAAACATTGCCTCCTCTGCCACTCCTCTGCATGTTGTCTGACATACTCTTTAATTCAACGATTCTGTGTCCCTGAGTAACAATTCTGTGTCCCTGAGTAACAATTCTGTGCCTGTCCCTGAGTAACAATTCTGTGGCCCTAAGTAACGGTTCTGTGGCCCTCAGTAACAATTCTGTGTCCCTCAGTAACAATTCTGTGTCTGTCCCTGAGTAACAATTATGTGGCCCTAAGTAACGGTTCTGTGGCCCTCAGTAACAATTCTGTGTCCCTGATTAACGTTTATGTGGCCCTAAGTAACGGTTCTGTGGCCCTCAGTAACAATTCTGTGTCCCTGAGTAACAATTCTGTGTCTGTCCGAGTAACAATTCTGTGGCCCTAAGTAACAGTTCTGTGGCCCTCAGTAACAATTCTGTGTCCCTGAGTAACCTTTCTGTGGCCCTAAGTAACAGTTCTGTGGCCCTCAGTAACAATTCTGTGTCCCTGAGTAACAATTCTGTGGCCTTAAGTAACAGTTCTGTGGCCCTCAGTAACAATTCTGTGTCCCTGAGTAACAATTCTGTGGCCCTAAGTAACGGTTCTGTGGCCCTCAGTAACAATTCTGTGTCCCTGAGTAACAATTCTGTGTCTGTCCGAGTAACAATTCTGTGGCCCTAAGTAACAGTTCTGTGGCCCTCAGTAACAATTCAGTGTCCCTGAGTAACAATTCTGTGGCCCTAAGTAACAGTTCTGTGGCCCTCAGTAACAATTCTGTGTCCCTGAGTAACAATTCTGTGGCCCTAAGTAACGGTTCTGTGGCCCTCAGTAACAATTCTGTGTCCCTGAGTAACAATTCTGTGTCTGTCCAAGTAACAATTCTGTGGCCCTAAGTAACAGTTCTGTGGCCCTCAGTAACAATTCTGTGTCCCTAAGTAACAAATCTGTGGCCCTAAGTAACGGTTCTGTGGCCCTCAGTAACAATTCTGTGTCCCTAAGTAACAATTCTGTGGCCCTAAGTAACGGTTCTGTGGCCCTCAGTAACAATTCTGTGTCCCTCAGTAACAATTCTGTGTCCCTCAGTAACAATTCTGTGTCTGTCCCTGATTAACATTTACGTGGCCCTAAGTAACGGTTCTGTGGCCCTCAGTAACAATTCTGTGTCCCTGATTAACGTTTCTGTGGCCCTAAGTAACGGTTCTGTGGCCCTCAGTAACAATTCTGTGTCCCTCAAGAAACAATTCTGTGTCTGTCCGTGAGTAACAATTCTGTGGCCCTAAGTAACGGTTCTGTGGCCCTCAGTAACAATTCTGTGTCCCTGATTAACGTTTATGTGGCCCTAAGTAACGGTTCTGTGGCCCTCAGTAACAATTCTGTGTCCCTGATTAACGTTTCTGTGGCCCTAAGTAACGGTTCTGTGGCCCTCAGTAACAATTCTGTGTCCCTCAGTAACAATTCTGTGTCTGTCCCTGAGTAACAATTCTGTGGCCCTAAGTAACGGTTCTGTGGCCCTCAGTAACAATTCTGTGTCCCTGATTAACTTTTATGTGGCCCTAAGTAACGGTTCTGTGGCCCTCAGTAACAATTCTGTGTCCCTGATTAACGTTTCTGTGGCCCTCAGTAACAATTCTGTGTTCCTCAGTAACAATTCTGTGTCTGTCCCTGAGTAACAATTCTGTGGCCCTAAGTAACGGTTCTGTGGCCCTCAGTAACAATTCTGTGTCCCTGAGTAACAATTCTGTGGCCCTAAGTAACGGTTCTGTGGCCCTCAGTAACAATTCTGTGTCCCTGAGTAACAATTCTGTGGCCCTAAGTAACGGTTGTGGCCCTCAGTAACAATTCTGTGTCCCTCAGTAACAATTCTGTGTCTGTCCCTGAGTAACAATTATGTGGCCCTCAGTAACAATTCTGTGTCCCTGAGTAACGTTTCTGTGGCCCTAAGTAACGGTTCTGTGGCCCTCAGTAACAATTCTGTGTCCCTGAGTAACAATTCTGTGTCTGTCCCTGAGTAACAATTCTGTGGCCCTAAGTAACGGTTCTGTGTCCCTCAGTAACAATTCTGTGTCCCTGAGTAACGTTTCTGTGGCCCTAAGTAACAATTCTGTGGCCCTCAGTAACAATTCTGTGTCTGTCCCTGAGAAACAATTCTGTGGCCCTAACTAACGTTTCTGTGGCCCTAAGTAACAGTTCTGTGGCCCTCAGTAACAATTCTGTGTCCCTGAGTAACGTTTCTGTGGCCCTAAGTAACAATTCTGTGGCCCTCAGTAACAATTCTGTGTCTGTCCCTGAGTAACAATTCTGTGGCCCTAACTAACGTTTCTGTGGCCCTAAGTAACAATTCTCTGGCACTCAGTAACAATTCTGTCTGTCCCTGAGTAACAATTCTGTGGCCCTAACTAACGTTTCTGTGGCCCTCAGTAACAGTTCTGTGGCCCTCAGTAACAATTCTGTGTCTGTCCCTGAGTAACAATTCTGTGGCCCTAACTAACGTTTCTGTGGCCCTAAGTAACAATTCTCTGGCCCTCAGTAACAATTCTGTGTCTGTCCCTGAGTAACAATTCTGTGGCCCTAACTAACGTTTCTGTGGCCCTAAGTAACAATTCTCTGGCACTCAGTAACAATTCTGTCTGTCCCTGAGTAACAATTCTGGGGCCCTAACTAGCGTTTCTTTGGCCCTAAGTAACGATTCTGTGGCCCTCATTAACAATTCTGTGTCCCTGAGTAATGCTTCTCTGTCCCTAAGTAACGTTTCTCTGTCCCCAAGTAACGTTTCTGTGGCCCTAACTCTGTCCCTAATACAGAGCGGTCTGCCTCTCTTGAATGACTGGAGGCAAATGAAGAATTCTAAAATGGCCGCTATTTATAGCTCGACCATTACACAGTGCTGGCTGCCTGGCTGCTGATTGGCTAATGCGATCACATGTCATTAAGGAATGCATTATGGGTCAGCGCGCCTTGTCTGCGCGCCTTCCCAGACATCCCCGCTCCGTCGCCGCACATGTCCGCCGCCATTTTAGGAAAAATTTCGATTCGCGCGTCCGAAGTAGGCTATTTTTCGGATTCGGCGCGAATCGAAAATTTTCCAATATTCGACTCGAATTCCACTTCGCCTACTTCGATTCGCTCATCTCTAGTTATAACCCGTCAGTTTTTTTTTTCCGTGTCTTTGTCCCATTGGGGAGATTTACCTTCACTTCCTGTCCCATAGCCTAAGCAAGAAGTGAGAGGAATTCTCTGGTAATTAAGGGAATCCCATGGGGCCCCTCAGGTCACCAGAACTAGTGTCCCAATTAGAAGATTTCACCTCTATTACTGTTTTGGGGACAACCCAAAATGTGGAATTTTCTTTTACTTTCACTTTCAATGATAATGGTAAACAGTAGGGAAGCATCGATACCCTTTTTTTATCAGTGAGTACAAGTACCGATACTTTCGGTCAAGTACTCGCCGATAACGAGTACCAATACTTTGTCCATACTTTTCAATATAAAATGTTTGGATGCAATTTGCTCCGCAAAGAATAGCATGAGATTTGAACAGGAATTTGATTCCTGTTCAGATTGCATGTGGTTTCCCCACTGCTCCTGTGTGAACCCTGGCTGTCATACCCTTAGTTCACACAAGAGCGGTGCAGGGAGGTTTACCGCAGCAGAGAGTGGGTATGTGGGGATGTAGACTATGATGGCAGATGCTCCATATTCTCAGTGGTAGGAGAGGATTTGAAATCCCCACAGCTTCCATTCAGCTTGCAGGGATGACAGTTCGGGCTTGAGGGCCTTTGATTGGTCAGCACTGTCACATGGACCAACCAATCAGATACCATCTAGCCTGTACTGTCATCCCAGCAAGGAGAGAAGAGAAAGCCACTTCACAGGTCTGTGGATTTCTCTCCTCTCCTTGCAGTGATGACAGTATGGGCATAAATGGCAAGAAAGACAATAAGAAAATAAAAAACAAGTTAAAGAAAATAAAAAACAAAACTTTTTTTTTTTAAATCTAATTTTAGGCTTGTTTCAGAAAAACCTTTGTAAACATTTAGATATGTTGCAGATAGTTGTTTTGAAAGCCACAGCTAACCATAAAGTATCAATGTTTGTTTACATCTTAACAAACAGAACATCTGTCCAACAGTGCTAAGGGCCCATTCATGGTGAAGGAAACCCATGTTCTGTGTACATTTCTTGCACCGCCTTCCAAACAAAGATCACAAATGCAGTGCCCTGCACCCACTTGGCACTTCTCTTCCTCTTGGTGCTGCCTGGATATTCACCTACTAGCAGAAGACTATACCAGCAGAGATCTGAAACTTGGAGTGAGGACACTTGGGGGAAGTGTAGCACTGCCCACATTACAGCACCTGCACCGCTGCTGTAGGGAGGCTGGAGCCTCCACTCACCCTCTGTTTGATAGCCAGAGGCTTTTATGGACAGACTGAGGGGGTCCCCCATCTGCAGCAAGAGGTCACCGCAGCATCCCTGGGACTGGTGTGAGGGCCATTTTCCCATTACTGACACTGCTTGCTCTTATTCCAAACCTAGACTGCATCTATACGAACCCTATACTACATTATACTGACCCTTTACCACATCTGAACCACATCTACCTATCACTTGTGCCAGGACTATACTGTACCTATACTGCATGTTGGTTACTGGGACAGTCATTAAGTACACCACTCTTACTCGTACTTTGAAAAGGCCCCAATGATAGCTGGCAGAAGAACATCTCAAAGTACTGCCCGTCCTGTAATATATATTCAGCAAGTTCCCTTCGTTCCCTTGCCCCCTCCTCTACCATTGTCCTTTTTCTCTTGGGCAGTGCATACTCAGTCAATCTAGGACTAGCATCGCCACCATAAATGAGCTTTGGCCGTGTAGTTCCAGCACTTGGTAGATTAAACTTTACTACTGTTCACTGCTGCAGTTCAGGTTGCCTTGCTACTATTTATGCTGCTCTGGACTCCATTGTCATCTTATGCCTTGTCCATACTGTTAGTCACTTTGTATGGTAATTAGTGTTATTACCTTCATCAATCCATTCTTTTTTTCTTGCCTTGTTACCGATCATACTGGGTGACAACATATTAAAGTGGAACTTTACCCATAACAAATTGATTAAAAAATCATATTCTTTAGCAAGGAACATACCTTCCACATTAAGTACTTCCCACCCACAGTACATTTACTGCAGGCAGGTTAGATCACATACATGTATGTCATCCAGCCTGCTAACCCGCACTCTCACTGGCTACAGGTGGACCTGCTGATCAGCTGTAGCCAATGACAGCAAATAGAGATGTGTTTACAAACACACAGGGCTCTGTATAAATATCAGAGAAACAGCATTTTCTTCACCCCGAAAAAGCAGGGAGAAAAAACAGCCAAATCTGTTAATAAAAGCAGTACATATTTCACTTGTTATGCACACAGTTAACTTGATTGCCCCTAGATGTTAACCTCTTCCTAGCCATTGTCATTAATACAGTGACAGTGTACAGTATTATATCTGATCACTGTATTAGTTTCACTAGTGATGTCAGTGTCAGTTAGTCAGTTAGTGTACCTCCCAGCAAGGGTCTGTTCATGCCAGATTGCCCGCCACACTATCACAGTCCCACTATAAGTAGCTGATGACTGCCATTACCAGTGTAGCATCATAGCTGTATAAATTCCAGTATATATACTGTGACAAACTAGGAGCACAGAGAGAGAGCACACAAAGGCAATTGACACAGGACTCGACATGTGGACACTTATTGAGGGAACTCAAGGGTACAGAAAGGGTAGCAGAAGGACACAACACAGAGATATAGTCCAAACTGCAACACGATATCACAACACTGGTAAAGAGTTCACAGAATGCCAAAAGGTCACAGCAATGGGGACACAGTCCACAGAGCGACAAGCGGGCATGGTAAGGGATTATGATCCTCCAGATTGTAATGGGGTACTGCAGAGAGGAAATAGTCCACAGGGTTACCAGGAGGCACAGCAAGAGAGATTGATCCTCAGGATGGTAATATGGAACAGCAAAGGGGAAATAGTCCACAGAGTGACAAGGAGGCACAGCTAGACGGAATGATCCTCAGGATGGCAATATGGGACAGCAAAGGGGTAATAGTCCACAGGGTAACTACAAGACACAGCAAGGGGAGTGATCCTTAGGATGGTAATATGGGACAGCAAAGAAGGAATAGTCCACAGGGCAACCAGAAGGTACAGCAAGGAAGAACGATTCTCAATACGGCAATAAGGAACAGCAAAGGTGGTCAGACGTCTTCAGGGGCACACACTTAGGACACCGGAGGGCCCGTGGCCACTGGTTGGGTGGACTGGGCGCTGGATGGCTTTTCCTGATGGGTTCATGGAGGCAATGTCTTGGCAACCTGTGCTAGATGCAGGGGGAGAGAGAGGAGTAGGATTGCAGGCAGAGAGGCAGCTGGTCATTGGTTGACTCCTGGAGGCCTGACCTCAGTCTGGGGTCTTCACAGGCACAAGTAACACACAGGGCTGGCAGCAGGAAAGACTGGGACTCTTTTCCCCAGCTCAGGCAGATTTACCTGAGCCAGGGCTTGATCTTGCAACAGGCTCCACCCCCCCTTCCTCACGGCCACTAGTGCATAAAGAAGAGCGCGCTGTGCCCACTGGACCCTGGCGTCTGGGGCAGATAAGTCTGTGGCCGGTGTGCAGAGATCAATACACTAGCCACAGCAGGGGATCTGACTGCTTGGTGCCCCACACAGGAGGTATGGAGCTGTGTGTGAGGGGCCAGGTGCCAGATATGCATAGCTCCCCCACATGTATGTGGTGTGGAGAGGTAGAGGCATGTGTGGAGCAGAGGGGGAAGCTGGGGTGCTGTGACATATATCAGTTTATAGATGCTATAACTTTCACACAAACCAATTAAAGCAGAGCTCCACCCAAAAGGAGAAGTTCTGCTTTAAAGACTGGTCCCCCCGCTCCCCATTAAGTACCTTTGGGGAGCGGGTACCCAAAATTGACAGGTACCTGCTCCCACTTCCACTGTGATCGCCTAGGCCAGTGGTCGGCAAGCCGCGGCTCGCGAGCCACATGCGGCTCTTTACACACTTTAATGCGGCTCTTCTGTGTGCCGGGCGCCCGCTCCCCTCCCTCCTCTCGGGCGGCCGCCCCAAAAGTCAGGACTCTGCAGCTAGCCCAGCAATGGGCAAACTACGGCCCGGCGGACCTTTTATTCCGGCCCGCGGAGCGTGGCAAACATTGGCTGTCAGGATGTAGGCGGGGCAGCGTGACGAACTCCTCTCCTCTCACAGTCCGCCCTGAAGACCGGAACGGCGCGGGAACACGGCGAGAGGAACGCGCGGAGCAAAGGTAAGTGAATTGACACAATATGGGGAATGAATTACTATACGGGGGATGAATTACTATATGGGGGATGAATTACTATGGGGGATGAATTACTATATGGGGGATGAATTACTATATGGGGGATGAATTTCTATGGGGGATGAATTACTATGGGGGATGAATTACTATATGGGGGATGAATTACTATATGGGGGATGAATTACTATGGGGGATGAATTACTATATGGGGGATGAAGTACTATGGGGGATGAATTACTATATGGGGGATGTATTTTCAGTTTTAAAAATGTGGCTCTCAAAATAAATTTCAATCGTGGTTTTGGCGAGATTTGGCTCAGTTGAAAAAAAAGGTTGCCCACCACTGGCCTAGGCGATCAGAAGCGGAAGTTTTCCTTTCCCTCCCTCACATGACAGGTCCCAGAAGACTATGGGGCCATTCAGGAAGCGCAGCGCTACTCACGCATGCGCAGTGGGCACCCGGCTGTGAAGCCGCAAGCTATCACAGCCAGATGCCCACACTGAAGATGCCGGCGCCTGGAAGACCAGACGGCTTGTGAAACAGGCTGCGGGGAGAACACCGCAGGATCGTGGGACAGATGAGCGGCTGTTTTTTAAAAGTCAGCAGCTTCAGTTTTTGTAGCTGCTGACTTTTATTTTATTAGTGTGAGTGGAACTCCGCTTTAATAATATAATATATTTTTTTTTTTAGTAAAGACGTAGCAGAATACATTTTGGTCTAATTTTACAAAGAAATTTTATTTTTTTATTTGATATGTTTTATAACAGAAAGTAAAAAATATTGGGTTTTTTTCAAAATTTTTGGTCTTTTTTTATATAATACAAAATTAAAAAAACCCAGTGATGAGCAAATACCGCCAAAAGAAAGCACTATTTTCATGAAACTATGATCTAAATTTCATTTTGGAACAGTGTTGCGTGACTGAGCAATTGCCAATTAAAGTAGCACAGTGCTGAATAGCAAAACGTGCTCTGGTCATGAATGTGGTAAAACCTTCCTGGAGATCTGGTGAATATTAATTATGCTATATTAGTGCATGCTGTAAATTGCATCCAGTATTGCTCCTGTTTCTTTTTGCTGGAGGCTGATATTTTACTGAAGAGCCCTGAGCAGCAGTAAATCTTTAGGCTGTTAGTAGATTTTTAGCAGTACCAAAAAATAGAGAGCAACTGAGCATGTGCAGAGCAGGGTGAGACAGTGTATTACTGGATTTTAAACAGTATAGACACTTATTTTTATGTTTTACATAGTTATACCTGCAAAAGGGGCCAGCCTGAAATGACCTATCAGGACCTAATATTCTGACTAAAGTTGCACTTTTCCCTTTACTACCTTCTTTAGCGGCCGTTTCTTTTATATAGCACTACTACTGGGTACGAAGTATTACTTTCAGTGATTTTCTGTGGTATTGTATGTTTGCACACCCAGCCTGGTGTTTCAGAGGGGAGCGTTTCTTGAAAAGGTCGAGGCAGAGAACAGGGGTGTCATTGCTTGATGGACTTGATAACAGGTTTCTGCAACTCCCATACTGCATACTGCTTCAAAGGCTGCTTCAAACAGAAGCTTTTCAATTGCTGATGCCTTAAAGTGTTTGTAAACCCACAACAGTAAAATCAGTCTGTATATGCAGTAAAGCATGCTTGATATATTCACTGTGGAACCTAAGGGGTTAATCCTCTGCATTGCATAAAAGGGCTGTTTGATCTGGTTTTCTCCGGTCCTCCCCTTCTTTTGCTATCTCCAATCCATCTGCCATAGTTAGAGCAGCAGTGGCAAGTCTGCACATGCTCAGTTTGCATGTATTGCTAGAGAGTTTTTTTTTTGGGGGGGGAGGATGAGGGTGCATGTGATCAGCACAAGGCCAACCAGCACTGTCCAGACAGAAGGTCAGGGGTCATGCAGCCTCATAGGACAGTCAGAAGAGAATGAAAACTCCTCCTACAAGGTTAACCAATGCTTGGCTGGATACTTACTAAAATAATTGAATTTCCATGTTGTGTGTACTGTGGAAGATCAGATATAGTGAATGCAGGATCCGGGGTTTAGTAACACTTTAAGCCCAGAACATTAATATTGCAAAATAGCTAATCACTGCACATGGCAAATGTCGCTGACCAAACCATCCAAATAATAATTGTCACCCTTCCCTTCTAAGTCACCCCTCCAAGGCTACGTTCACACTAGCCTTGTGTGCAGGCGGCAGAGCGTTTTTACCGCTTCCCAAACGCCTCTGCCAATTCTGCACATTACAGCACATGGTGCTGTTCTAACAGGAGCGTTTGCGTCGCGTCGCGTTGCGTTGTGGCAAAACGGACGCCTCTGGTCGAGTCAGGAGGCTTTGAAGCCTCCTATTCTCGTCTATGGTGCCGCTCCGCAAACGCCCGGCCGGCGTTTGCGGTGCGGTTGCGACGCGGTTGCGGGGTGTTTGCGGAGCGGTAACACCACTCAAATGCATTATAGGCGTTTGTGGGGCGTTATTAACGCTCGGCAAACGCCTAGCAACCGCCGCTAAACCGCGCATGCGGCGTTTGCGGAGCGTTTGCCGAGCGTTAAAAACGCTCCGCAAACACCGGACCAACGCTTGCCAAACGCTATAGGGGCGTTTGGCAAGCGTTGGCAAAACAGCCTAGTGTGAACGAGCCCCAAGTGCTACGGCCACTTACCTTTAACCCATTACACATGTCCATGTCACTGACGTTTTCCATCATAAAATGCGAATGACTGCTGGTAATTAGCTGAGTTGTGTCAGCAGTTTGTATTCACTGTATTGAATGGCTCATGACAGCTGGGTTAAAGCTGTACCACATCAAATTTATCATTTTAATTCAGTTTAAGGGGATTTCTTTCCATATCCTTAGAGGCTGGCCTCATGTGCTTCGCACAGAAAGGCCTGAATTATTCATAAGTCCTTTATATTGTTCCCTGCAAACCCTTTAGACAGATGAAGCTGTTACAAGATTTAGAAATCGATTCATACAAGTCCATTGCTGTCAGCCATCACTCTTACAATGCAAATTGTGGGATGTTTTTTTTTTTCGGTACAACCCTGTAACCGAATTTCTGCTGCTTGATTCACATCACAAAGAGAATATATACACATATACCTTATATATACCTGTGGCCTCTGTACATGTGGCCCTTGACCTCAAACCAAGGAAGCACACACCCAGGGTCACAACCTGTTGATCGTGTTCACCGACCCGGCAGCAGAGAGATGCCAGCAGAAGCTGAAAGAGGTAAAAAAACTGTATATTAACCTCTTGATGCAGAGCGAATGCAAATATGTGGCCTCTCGGCGTCTGGGCCTTGATGCCAAGTGGCCGCATATTTGTGTGCAATTAGAAAATACATATGTGTTGAGAGCCCGCACCCTCCGCGCACCCAGCACATGTGTCCGTGACTCACGGAAAGGTCCCGATCTCCCCTTTCAATCGAGACCTTTTCCGGTCATGTGACCGCTGTGACGGCGGATCACTGCGGTCACATGACCCTAAAACTCCGCCCGCCTCCCAGCTTCTGAAACTCTTAAAGGGCCTGCTGGTTTGGGGCATTTTCAGAAAGCGCACCAAATCTCCTGAATGCAGAACGTGCACCACACCTGCAAGATATAATAAAAGTCTATGGCAAAGTGCAGCAGGAAAGGTGCACTGTGCTGCACCCGTAGTGCAGGTAAACCGCAGTGCATCAGTGTGCAAACAGCCTTATAGGGGGCTCAGAACAGTAAGGGCTCGTTTACATTTGCAGGTTGGGGGTGGTAAAACCCCAAAGTTGAGATGTGTTTTACCATACCTCCTCCAACCACTGGTGTAGCATCAGGGATTGCAATGGCGACCCTGCCCCATGCTCCAAGGGCCTGTGCGGTCTCCCTGTCACATTCTGTTTTACACTTGGAGAGAAGGGGTGGCGGGCAGCATATACAGGGTCTGATCCTCTCCATTTTCCTCCTGTAACTGACAAAATTCAACTTCTCCTCCTCTCCATCCGTTGGCATCCAGTGACTGCAGGATGAAAATGTTCATTATAATATTGAAAATAACAAATTTGAAATTCCTGAATCATTTAATTTCATTGCAACTGTTTACCACATCATTTACAGGTGAAACTCGAAAAATTAGAATATCGTGCAAAAGTTCATTTATTTCAGTAATGCAACTTAAAAGGTGAAACTAATACTGTATATGAGATAGACTCATTACATGCAAAGCAAGATAGTTCAAGCCGTGATTTGTCATAATTGTGATGATTATGGCTTACAGCTCATGAAAACCCCAAATCCACAATCTCAGAAAATTAGAATATTGTGAAAAGGTGCAATATTCTCAGCTCAAAGTGTCCCACTCTAATCAGATAATTAAGGCATAACACCTGCAAAGGGTTCCTGAGCCTTTAAATGGTCTCTCAGTCTGGTTCAGTAGGAATCACAATCATGGGAAAGACTGCTGACCTGACAGTTGTGCAGAAAAGCATCATTGACACCCTCCATAAGGAGGGAAAGCCTCAAAAGGTAATTGCAAAAGAAGTTGGATGTTCCCAAAGTTCTGTATCAAAGAACATTTATAGAAAGTTATGTGGAAGGGAAAAGTGTAGAAGAAAAAGGTGCACAAGCAGCACAGATGACCGCAGCCTGGAGAGGATAGTCAGGAAAAGGCCATTCAAAAGTGTTGGGGACTTTCACAAGTAGTGGACTGAGGCTGGAGTCCGTGCATCAAGAGCCACCACACACAGACGGATCCTGGACATGGGCTTCAAATGTCATATTCCTCTTCTCAAGCCGCTCCTGAACAACAAACAACATCAGAAGCGTCTTACATGGGCTAAAGAAAAACAGACCTGGTCTGTTGCTCAGTGGTCCAAAGTCCTCTTTCCTGAAGAGAGCAACTTTTGCATCTCATTTGGAAACCAAGGACCCACAGTATGGAGGAAGAATGGAGAGGCACACACTGCAAGATGCTTGAAGTCCAGTGTGAAGTTTCCACAGTCCGTGTTGATTTGGGGAGCCATGTCATCTGCTGGTGTTGGTCCACTGTGCTTCATTAAGTCCAGGGTCAATGCAGCCGTCTACCAGGAGATTTTGGAGCACTTCATGCTTCCTTCCGCCAACCCCAAATTGACATCTCCTGCTGTAGCAATCAGCAGGCATGTGTCTTTACCCCAGCTGCTGAAACGGCTTGGAAAAGTCACTTTACAGCTTTTGCCTTCCCATCTGGTTGATTAAGCCCTCTTTTGTGATTTTGCAGCCTTCACTCTAACACAGTGGCAGGTTTATTGACACAATTTATCTGTCTGTAAGTCCATTCCTACCTTCCACCATTATGTGGAAAGTAAAGTTTTCACTAGACTATGAAGTCAGCAGGAGGGTCCATGTGACCACAGACATGTGGTACAGAAGGTATGGGCAAGGCTAGTATATGTCTTTCATGAACCACAGGTACCTCTGCTGGCAGCTGGGAAGGATACAGAACAGGGCACACCTTGGAGCTGATTGGGCTGCTCCATATCCTTACAGCTGGTGGTGGTGCAATTGCTTCCAATTCCTCCTCAATGTCTTCTTCAGGTGGGACATCTTTTGAGCCAGCAATACCCCACAAGCATTCAAAAGGCTATGCAACAGCTCAAGCAAAGTGATGTCATGCAATGCTGCAGCTGGTATTCCTAAAAGGCCACACCAGGGCAGAGATTCTGTCAGCAGTGCAGGGGCAGGTTCAGATGTGGTTAACCCCATTTCTTCTTGCCAGGAAAGGTTGTATGTGACAATGGCAACAACCTGCTGTCTGCTTTTCGGCAGTAAGAATTAAACCTGTGTCCTCAACATGGTAATGAAATGCTTCCTGGATAAGTACCCTGGCTTACAAGAGCTTCTGAGGCAGCTGAGAAAACTTTTTTAGCCATTTCAGAAAGTCATGCACAGTCCTTGTGAGGCTGGCTGAAATTCATTACGGATACCCTGATGAAGTCACTTGACCTTATGATATAACGCGTAGGGAGGAGCTGGTGACGTCACGCTCCACAAACCGAAAGGATTCTGTCAGCCATATTGTTGGTTGGTTTCAACTGTACATGTTTATATATAGTGTGCACCTGTTTTGTGCACCAAAAAAGTTGAGTTGTTTTTAATTTTTAATCAATAAATGTTGTTTTTTTTATACGTATATTTCAATTATGTGGGCAGATAAAAACCTGTGCTGGTTATGAGTATTTCTGTGTGACACCCTAAGCCCAATGTTTATGCAGCTGATTCACAGAATCAAACATTTTTGGCAGGGTAGTGTCCTGTGCTCTGCAACAATATTTCTCTAGGTTTAAAGTGGTTGTAAACCTCAGACATGAACAATGAACAAAGCACATCCTTCTATGATGTATTCTAGCCTCAATCCAAAACACTTGGTGTGGTTCTTCTTTATTGATATTTTGTATTTTGTGTAAAACCATGCGGATCTTCATGTTAAACGATCATCGAAGTACCAGACACAAGGAGACACAGAGTTGAAGTAAATCTGAGAATGATCGATTGGATATACACCAGGGGCGGACTGACAACTCATGGGGCCCCTGGGCAATAGAGGATCATGGGGCCCCTGTGTCCTTGCCCACACTCAAAAAAGCCTATGAAAAAGGTACCAGGGGCATCTCATGGGGCCCCCTACTGACCCCAGGCCCTCGGGCAGTGCCCGAGTTTCCAAATGGTCAGTCCGCCCCTGATATACACTAAAGTATATTATTATTTATTATTACAGGTACTTCTATAGCGCTGTCAATTTACACAGCGCTTTACATATATATTTTTATTGTACATTCACATCAGTCCCTAACCCTCAAGGGGCGTACAATCTAAGGTCCCTAACTCACATTCATATATACACATACTAGGGACAATTTAGACAGGAGCCAATTAACCTACCAGCATGTCTTTGGAGTGTGGGAAGAAATCGGAGTAACCGGAGGAAACCCACGCAGGCACAGGGAGAACATGCAAACTCCGGGCAGGTGATACCGTGGTTGGGATTCAAGACATGTAACATGTAAACTTAGAGACCTTGCATACTCACTAGCACTATGGACTTTGGCAATATGGCCACCTGAGGACTTCCTGTTATCAGTAATGCACTTCTGGTCCAACAGAGCAGCTCCATTGTCCCCTCGTGCTTGAATGCTGCAGCTTCCTCCACTCTCACCTTCCAGGAAGCACAGATCTTGCCACAATATACCTGCTGGTTGGGCTGTTTGTGAGAGCATGCCTCAGACAAGATGGCCCCCATGGTTTAGCTATGCTTATCATCCCCTGCACACTGCAGAAACCAGTGTAAGCACTATTTATGATTGCTGCATTTATGTGGATATCATTTAATAACCATGGACTTTGTTTTTAACCCCTTATTGACTCAATAAAGTGTCCATTGGATTTTAACCACTTGCCTACCAGGCACTTATACCCCCTTATTTACCAGGCCAATTTTCAGCTTTCAGCGCTGCCGCACTTTGACAATGGCGCGGTCATGCAACATTGTACCCATATGAAATTTTGATCATTTTTTTCTCACAAATAGAGCTTTCTTTTGGTGGTATTTAATCGCCACTGGGCACTTTACTTTTTGCGCTATAAAAAAAAATTGCCAAAAATTTGAAAAAAAAAAAAAAAGTTTGTTTCTATTATAAAATTTTTCAAACAGGTAATTTTTCTCCTTCACTGATGTGCGTTGATGAGGCAGCACTGATGGGCACTGATAGGCGGCACTGATGGGCACTGATAGGCAGCACTAAAGGGCACTGATAGGCAGTACTAATGAGGTGGCACGGATAGCCAGCACTGATAGACAGCACTAATGAGGTGTCACGGATAGGCGGCACTAATATGCAGCACTGATAGGCGGCACTGATAGGTGACACTAATGATGGGTACTGATAGACGGCACTGACTGGCATCACTGCTGGGCACTGACTGGCGGCACTGACTGGCACAACCGCTGGGCACTGACTGGTGGCACTGACTGGCAGCACTGCTGGGCTGCACTGGTGGGTGGCACTGGTGGGCAGCACTGGTGGGTGGGCACAGGTGGGTGGCACTGGTGGGCACAGGTGGGTGGGCACAGGTGGGTGGCACTGCTGGGCACAGGTAGGTGGCACTTCTGGGCACAGGTGTGTGAAATTGCAGAGTGGCACAGGTGGGTGCACTGCTGGGCACAGGTGGGCGGAGCTAGTGGGCGCACTGCAGGGCACAGGTGGGCGGAACTTGCGGGTGGCACTGCTGGGCACCGATCATCAGGGCACTGATCATCAGTGCCCTGATGATCGGTGCCGATCCCCGCTCTGACAACTGCCGGTTCTCGGCAGTACTTTCCTCACGATCTGACAGCGTGAGGAAAGTGCAGCCGAGAACCGGCACTTGCATTTCCCTCTGATCAGCGTGTCATTGGACACCGCTGATCACGTGGTAAAAGGCCGCTGTGATTGGCTTTTTACCACATCACGTGATCAGCTGTGTCCGTAGGACACAGCGATCACGGAGATCGCCGGGTGCGCGCCCCCTGAGGCGCGCAGGAGAGCGCGTTCTGGGGGGACGTCATATGACGTCCACTCAGAACTGGCCAGCTGCAGTGCAGCCGTCATTCGGCTATCTGCGGTCGGCAACAAGTTAAATGAAATTACCATTCAGACACATTAATTGAACACCACCATAAGAGTGTTTATTGCTTGGACAATGTAGTTGAGCATCATGTGTGGCATTGGAATTAGCTCACAATTCAAAGCCAAGTAATCCATAATACCATCAACATCATCATCTGGGCTGTTTATAAGGACACATATATACTATCAAGGTCCTTGCACTGCGTTTTTTTGTGTTATCTTTAGATGGAAACTACCCATTCTCATTTGCTAACTGACTTTGCGGCCAAATATATGCTTTACAATTTGTAAGCTAATTTGTACACCTTAACTATCTACAGGAGGATATAAAAATAAATTATGTAACTGAAAAAATAACAGTACAATTTAATATTTTGAGCTGACTTCTCTCTATTTCCAAAATGTAATACTATTAAAAAGGAAATATGCCTATTGTCTACTTCCAAAACCCCATCACATCCCAAAGCATGTTCAGAAAATAATTCTGCTTATTTTTTTTAATGCTTTTGAGAACAGTACAAACAGCATTTATTCAGAATTGATGGCTGAAATATCCAAACTCCCTGTCTTCCAAACTGTCATGAAAAAAGATAAGGTTTTTGCTAAGTGAATCCCTACAAATTTCATGTGGTGTCTTTAAAAAAGTACACTTTATTTTCTTTTTATTAAGTGTAACTAAAGGCAAAACTTTTTTTTCAGTTTTGGATGGACTGGAAAGGAATTTGAACTTTTGTCAGTTTTAATTGCTGTCTGTATGTCAGGGCAGGAGCCGAGGAACGGACAGGCAGGCCTAACAATGTAACGCACTGGCTGACAACAACCACCACCCACAGACCGGAGTCCCTCAGGGCGCGGAGTCTAAGTCCCAGGCTGCCCTTCACCAGGGCCCCTGATGGTGGGGATGGACTTGACGCAGCCAGGAACCAGGTTGCGGCCCCCAAGACAACTCAGCTGCGGTAATGGCCGCCGCCAATGGCGTGTAGCTGGTGGAAGAAACAAAAGAGTAGTCAGACAAGCCGGGGTCAACAACAACAGGACAAAACAGTACAGGACAGCAGACGAGAATCACAGGTCACAAGCCGGGTTCAGCAACAGAGGGTCAGATCAAAGGAGAATACAAAGAATAATCAAGTCACAAGCCGAATCAGAATACCAGGAGAGTCACGAGAGTCAGAACAGAGTAATAGTAACACAAAGACACAAGACACAAGTGCAAAGAGCATGTGCGGGCCACAGGCTTATATGTCATCAGCCACGCCCCTCTGGGGGGTGGACCTCAGAGACCTGAAGGCATAAAAAGGACTCCCATCATGCACAGCAGAATCCAAGATGGACGCCAGCACATGGAGTAACATAACCTCAGGGAAAAGGTAGGACCTTGACAGTACCTCCTCCTCAAGGACCCCTCCCCCTCCGCGGCTCAACAAAAGGTTTCTGAGGAAAGCGGGTATGAAAAGCGCGGAGGAGGGCAGGAGCATGGACATCCGCGGAAGGAACCCAGGAACGCTCCTCAGGACCATAACCGCGCCAATGAACCAGGAACTGTAATCGACCGCGCACCAATCGAGAGTCCAGGATCCGGCTCACCTCATACTCCTCATGACCGTCAACCCGGACAGGACGGGGCCGAGGCAGAGAGGTAGTGAAGCGATTGCAGATCAGAGGTTTCAACAGGGAAACATGAAAGATATTGGAGATCCGCATCCCAGACGGAAGGGCAAGGGCATAGGCCACCGGATTCACTTTGCGGAGAATGCGGAAAGGACCGACAAAATGGGGAGCTAGTTTGGGTGTGGGCACCCGAAGATTGAGGTTGCGAGTAGACAACCACACCCGATCGCCGACCTGGTATGAAGGAGCGGGCAACCGTCTGCGATCAGCCTGGAACTTTTGGCGCTGAGCTGAGTCCCTCAAGGCCCTCTGGATCTGCCCCCATGAAGAACGCAGGGCAGCAAGATGGTTCTCCACAGCCGGAATGTCCTGTGGTGAGAACCTCTCAGGTAATACTGCGGGTTGGAACCCATAGTTGGCCATGAAGGGCGACATCCCGGAGGAGGAGTTGACCGCCGAGTTCCTGGCAAACTCTGCCCAAGGCAGGAGATCGGCCCAATCGTCCTGATGGTCTGAAATATAACATCAAAGGAATTGTTCTAAGGCCTGATTGGAACGCTCCGCAGCCCCATTGGACTGCGGGTGGTAGGCTGAGGAAAAGGAGAGACTAATACCCAACTGGGAGCAGAAGGCGCGCCAGAATCTGGACACAAACTGACTCCCGCGGTCCGAGACAATCACCTTAGGCAACCCATGCAGGCGAAAAATATCCCTGGGAAAGACCGTGGCCAGTTCTTGCGCTGTGGGTAATTTCCTGAGTGGAATGCAATGGCACATCTTGGAAAACCGATCGACGATCATGAGGATGACCGTATGACCCCGAGACACCGGGGGGTCTACAATAAAGTCCATCCCTAGATGTGACCAAGGACGCTCCCCATTGGGAATGGGTTGCAGAAGACCCAAAGGGAGATGCCGTGGAGACTTATTCTGGACACAGATCGAACATGCCGCTACATAAGAGGCAATGTCGGCACGGAGGGTTGGCCACCAGAATAAGCGAGAGACGACCCAACACAGCTGGTTCTTCCCCGGATGCCCGGCAGTTTTGGCGTTATGGTAGGTACGCAGCAGGCGGGTGCGCAATCCCTCGGGTACAAAACATCTACCCTCCGGCCTCCCGGGGGGAGCATCAGATTGGGCCGCCAAAATCTGCTCCCCAAGAGGAGAGGTCAGACTGGTGCGAATGGCAGCCAGGATCTGATCTGGAGGAATAACCGAGATTGGCTCAGAGTCTTCCCTGGACAACTCAGAGTATTGCCGTGATAACGCATCAGCCCTGACATTCTTGGAACCAGGCAAATATGAAACCACATAGTTGAAGCGTGACAAGAACAGAGCCCATCTGGCCTGGCGGGGTGTCAATCTTTTGGCCTCCGAAAGATAAGTCAGGTTCTTATGATCGGTAAGAATGAGGACCGGAACCGCAGAGCCCTCGAGCAGGTGCCTCCATTCCTTGAGAGCCAGAATGATTGCCAACAACTCCCGATCTCCAATCTGGTAGTTGCACTCTGCAGAGGAAAGCTTCCTGGAGTAGAACCCACAGGGAAGTAGGGGTCCATCGGGCGACCGACGTTGAGACAGGAGAGCGCCTACTCCCGTCTCGGATGCATCAACCTCAAGGACAAAGGGCAATCCAGGATTGGGATGAGACAGTATCGGAGCCGACGCAAAGGCGGATTTCAGAGCCTCGAACGCTACGATGGCCTCAGGTGGCCACTCGTGAGGATTACTGCCCTTCTTGGTTAGGTCTGAGAGAGGCTTTGCCAGCGTGGAGAAGTTCCGGATGAACTTCCGATAGTAGTTGGCAAAACCCAAAAAGCGCTGAATGGGCCGAAGACCTTTGGGACGAGGCCACTGCAGAACCGCCGAAACCTTCTGAGGGTCCATGGAGAATCCCTCCGCAGAACTGATGTAGCCTAAAAAGGCAACTTGGGATCGATGGAATTCGCACTTCTCAAGTTTACAAAAAAGTTCGTTCTCATGTAATCGTTGCAGCACCTGCTTGACATCCTGGATATGGGACTCCATGGAGGCAGAGTAAACCAGGATGTCATCCAAGTAAACTACCACGCACTGCTGCAACAAATCACGAAGGACATCGTTTACGAATTCCTGAAAAACTGCGGGCGCGTTACACAACCCGAAGGGCATCACCAGGTATTCGTAGTGACCGGTTCTGGTGTTAAACGCGGTCTTCCACTCATCCCCCTGTTTGATCCGTACGAGGTTGTACGCCGCCCTAAGGTCAAGTTTGGTAAAGACTGTTGCCCCCTTAAGGCGGTCGAATAACTCAGTAATCAAGGGAATCGGGTAGGCATTCTTAGTGGTGATTCGATTAAGACCCCTATAATCGATGCAAGGCCTCAATTCACCACCCTTCTTCTTTACAAAGAAAAAGCCCGCTCCTGCTGGGGAAGTAGACTTACGAATGTGCCCCCGGGAAAGCGCATCCGCAACGTATTCCTCCATGGCCTTATTCTCCGCAACCGAGAGAGGATACACCCTGCCACGCGGATGAGTGGCACCGGGTTGCAAGGATATGGCGCAGTCGTAAGGACGATGAGCAGGTAAGGCACCAGCATGTACCTTATCAAACACGTCCTGGTACTCCCCATAATCAGAGGGCAACGCAGAGTCTGAGGAGGCACACAACACCTTAACCGGCCCACGGATGCACCCGGCCCCACACTGTGGAGAGCACGAGAGAATCTCGGCTGTTTGCCAATTGAAGGTTGGATTGTGCATCTGGAGCCAGGGATACCCCAAAACCACCGAATAGTGCGGAGAAGAAATCACCTGGAAACAGGCCAACTCCCTGTGAACAGCCCCAATAGCTACTTCCACTGGCACAGTCTCGTGGGTAACCTGCGGTGGTTGCAGGGGCCTGCCATCTATCGCCTCGAGAACCAATGGGGTAACTCGAGTCTGCAGGGGAATGGAGTGCTGGGCAGCAAACGAGCTGTCCATAAACAACCCGCTGGCCCCAGAATCTACCAACGCCTGGGCCGTCACCGAGCCCTCCGCCCAAGAGAGGACAACGGTGATCAGTGGCTTATCTCTGCGGAACGCCGGGGACGAGGAGACTCCACCCAAGATCTGTCCCCGACAGGATCTCAGGTGCGAGCGTTTCCCGGACGGACCGGACAGGACTGCCGAAAGTGCCCACCAAGACCACAGTACAGGCAGCGACCCTCCCGACGCTGAGCGGCCCGCTCCCCCTCGGAAAGGCGAGCAAACCCCAGCTGCATGGGCTCACCACCAGACAATCCATCCCCAGGAGGCGTGGGAGGAGAGGGAGGAACGGGTGGGACAGAAAACGCAGGTGCCAGTCGATTGGAAGGCCTCCGCAGGCGTTCCTTGAGTGAAGGCCTCTCCCTGAGCCTGGTGTCAATCAGGATCAGGAAAGAGATGAGCTCCTCCAACACCACAGGCAGTTCCTTGGCTGCAATCTCGTCCTTCGGTGTGTCAGAAAGACCATGGAAAAACGCAGCCACCAGAGCCTCATTGTTCCAACCGACCTCTGCCGCCAGGGTACGAAACTCTATGGCGTACTCGGCCATGGTCCGTGAACCCTGATGCATGGTCATGAGCAGCTTGGCCGCCGAGGTGGAACGAGCCAGTACGTCGAATACCCTACGGAAGGCATCGACAAAACCGGAAAAACCTTGAATCACCGGGTCGTTCCTCTCCCATAAGGGATTTGCCCAGGCCAAGGCCTTGTCTGAGAGTAGTGAAATTAGGAACCCAACCTTTGACCTCTCAGACGGGAAGGCGTGGGGTATTAATTCAAAATAAATACCCACCTGGTTGAGGAACCCACGACACTGACTCGGCTCACCCCCAAAGCGCTGTGGAAGAGGGGCAGAGCCAGTCATACCTCTGGGTGCCGCTGATGCAGCCACCGAGGTGGTGGACGCAATAGGCGGAGAAGCAGCGGGAGAGACCACCGGTGTGACTACTGGCCTAATAGCACCAGGAGCAAGGTGTGCAGTGCGTGCAAGCAGAGTTTGCAACGCCTGAGCGAACTGATCCAACAGGTGATCCTGTTGATCGAGTCTGGCGACTAGCGTTGGGAGCGAAGGCGTGCCTGCACCGTCAGGGTTCATGGCACTTGTGTAATGTCAGGGCAGGAGCCGAGGAACGGACAGGCAGGCCTAACAATGTAACGCACTGGCTGACGACAACCACCACCCACAGACCGGAGTCCCTCAGGGCGCGGAGTCTAAGTCCCAGGCTGCCCTTCACCAGGGCCCCTGATGGTGGGGATGGACTTGACGCAGCCAGGAACCAGGTCGCGGCCCCCAAGACACCTCAGCTGCAGTAATGGCCGCCGCCAATGGCGTGTAGCTGGTGGAAGAAACAAAAGAGTAGTCAGACAAGCCGGGGTCAACAACAACAGGACAAAACAGTACAGGACAGCAGACGAGAATCACAGGTCACAAGCCGGGTTCAGCAACAGAGGGTCAGATCAAAGGAGAATACAAAGAATAGTCAAGTCACAAGCCGAATCAGAATACCAGGAGAGTCACGAGAGTCAGAACAGAGTAATAGTAACACAAAGACACAAGACACAAGTGCAAAGAGCATGTGCGGGCCACAGGCTTATATGTCATCAGCCACGCCCCTCTGGGGGGTGGACCTCAGAGACCTGAAGGCATAAAAAGGACTCCCATCATGCACAGCAGAATCCAAGATGGACGCCAGCACATGGAGTAACATAACCTCAGGGAAAAGGTAGGACCTTGACACTGTACCCGATAGGAAGATTCACCCTCTCTATTTGTCCTATTTACCATTATCATCAAAAGTTAAAGTAAAAGAAAATCCCAAATTTTGGGTTCAGTGTTGAATTCCAAGTGTTCAGAAATCTGAGGGTTAACATTCCAGTTTTTAAATTCCAAGAGATTATAATACAGAAATATTGAGTACTGAATATATAGTACTGGATTCAAACTTCTGAGAGTTTGGAATTCTGAGAGATCAGAATTCCAAGATATGAGTATAGAATTCAGAATGTTCAAAGTTCAGAATTCTGGGAACTGAGTTTGGAAATCCCAAAGTCCAGAGTTCTGATTTTGAAATCCAAGAGATCCAAATTCCAGGTTTAAAATCTGAATTTTCAAAAATCAGAGTTTGGCATTTGAAAGTTCAAAATTCCGAGTTTGGAATTCCAAAAGTTTAGAATTCTGGCAAATTAGAGTTTTTAATTCTAAAGGATCAGAATTCTGATGGTTCAGAATTCCACATTTGGAATTCTGAGAGTTCTGATTTTGGTATTCTAAAATATCAGAATTCCAAGTATGGAATATAGAATTCTGAAAGTTAAAAATTCCAAGTTGGGGATTCCAAGAGTTTGTAATTTGGGTTCTTTTGAAATTGAGTTTTAAGTTCCAAGAATTGGGAAGTCAGAGAAATTAGAATTCGAAGTTCACTGTTTGGAATTCTGAGAATTCACAATTCTGATTGTGGAAATCCAAGCATTCAGAACACTTAGTTATTCAGAGTTTAGAATTCTGAAATTTTGGTATTCCAAGCTTAGATTTCTGAGCATTCAGAACTGCGGGGAGTAAGAATTCTGATTTTAGAATTCTGAGAAACCTGAACTTCAATTTCGGAATTTATAATTCTGAAACTTCCAGACTCTAAGTTTTTAACTTTGAGGGTTCAGAATCAAATTCCATGGTTTGATTTTCAAGGAGTGTTTGAAATGTCGACTTTAGAATTCAGAGATAGGAATTTCAAGCTCGGTGTTTAAAATTCTGAAAGTATAAAATTCAGAGTTTGGAAATCAAAATGATTTGTAATTCCAACTTCTGTGTTTTGGAATTCTGAGAGTTCATAATTCTAATTTTTGCATTTCGAGAGATCAGAATTCCAAGTTCGGAGTATGGAAATCTGAAAGTTCAAAATTTCTAAAGCATAGAACTACGAATCTGGAATTCTGAGTTCTGTATTTGGAAGTCCGAGAGTTTAGCATTCCAAATTTGGAACTCTAAAAGATTGTAACTTCTCAGTGAGGGTTCAGAAGTTCAGATATTGGAATTATGTTGGTAAAAAATTCTGAGAGTTAAGAATTCTGATTTTAGAATTCTAAGAGATCGGATTTCCAAGTTTAGAGTTTGGAAATCTGAAAGTTTGAAATTCCAGTCACTGAAGCATTCCAAGAATGTCAGTCTTTTGCCCCCAGAGATGGTCACACAACACCTGTGACTAACACTGAGGTCAACTTTATCACCCACTACTGCTCCAGACATAAACAGATGTAAAAAAATAATAAAAAGACATTGGTATATCTTATTACAAGACCCGAAAATTGGGCCCAGTTTTAGCAGATAGACCCAGGATAATAGGAGGGCAAGAAATGTCACAAATATAGTCGCTCCCAGCAAGATTAATTATTCAACTCCCGACTTTTCTCCCCACTTGATACATTTTGTCAATTAACTGGCATGTTTCATTGTAAGAAAATTAGGTGTAAAACTCTCTGAATTCTAAACACTCAGAATCCAAAAATCTTGGAACACAAACAATTTGGAATTCAAATTTCGATTTTAGAATAAAAATTACAAACTAGGAACTTGGAATTCTGAACTTTCAATTCTGAAATTGTAACTGTTGGAATTCTAAATTCATAATTCCATACTTAGAATATTTAATTTATAACTTGAAATTTCAAACTTTCAGAATTCCCAAATCTTGAAATTCTGAACTTGTAATTTTGAACTCTCTGAATACTGCACACTTCAGTATTTCAGGTTCTGAACTTGAAATACTGAACTCAAAATTCTGAGTTTGGAGTTTTAATCTCGCAGAATTCTTAACTGGCAATTTAGGAATTTGAACTCAGAATTCAGAATTTGAAACTAAGAATTCAGAACTCAGAACTAAGAATTTTAAATTCAGAATTTGTAACTTAGAACTCAGAATTGTGTGTTACATTTCTAGAAGCTTTGATCTCTAAATTGCAATGTGGGTTCCAAGTTTCAAATTCTGAGTTCTGAACTCTGAGTTCCAAATTCCTAGTTCCGAGTTCTGAATTCAGAATGATAAATTCAAACTCTGAGTTTTGAATTTCACATTTTAATTTCTGAGTTCCAAATACCGAATTCCAAATTCCTAGTTCTGAGTTTTGAATTCAGAATGATAAATTCTAAAATTCTAAGTTCTTAATTTTGAATTTTAAATGTTTTGTTCCAGTTTCTGGGTTACAAATCCCAAATTCCTAATTCTGAAATCCAGTTTTTGAGTTGCAAATCCCAACGTTCCAAGCTCTGATTTTCAAAATACAAATAGTGGATTCCAAATATGGAATTTTGAGTCCCACATCAAAGTTCCAAATCCTGATTTCTGAATTCCTAGTTCCAAGTTCTGGATTTCAAAATTCTGAATTCCAAATTCTGGCTTTAAAGTTCTAAATTTGAAATTGCTAATTCAAGTTCAAGTAATTTAGAAAATTTCATATTCCTAGTTCCAAGTTATGAATTCTGAGTTCCAAATCTCTAATTCCAAAGTACTAGTTCTGAACTCTGATTTCTGAATTCCAAATTCTGGCTTTAAAGTTCTAAATTTGAAATGGCTTATTATCAGAAGAACACAAACCCAGACACAAGTAACAATTGTAAATAATCACACATGCACACACGAATCTCTGTCACCACCCACAAATGACAGGTTTTTGAGCAACCTTTTAGGGCTTTTTTATATGTACGCCCATGTATGCTGCCCACCTAAAAAGTGATTCAATATCAATTATTTTTCAGCGGCATTTTATCAAAGGCAAAATGCCACCTCCTCACCACCTGTATTAGCCATTGAAAGCCCACAGCACTGTGCGCATTATAGACAGTTGCAGCATTGCCCCATTCACATGACTGGGTCACATTTGGAGGTGGTACTGCCTGCCGAATGCAACCTGTTGTACAAGTCCCGCCGATATGCTGGCCATGTCAAGTTGCTCCTCACCTGCCCCCCCCCCCTTCTCCAGTATGAACAGGACCTTATTCGTTACACTTTGCGTTCAAGCTGACTGGCATACAGGCTTCAGCAACACAAACTACTTTCACTAGCAATTAGAGGTTAGCTAAACCAGGCAATGTAGCAATTGTACGTACAGATATGGACAAAGACATTCATGTTGCTAAAGATCCTCCATCTTGTGTCATTCTCACTCCAAATCAGTTCCCCCCTCCCCTTTTTGTTGAATGGCATGTGGTCTGGTGTGACTGAGTTCAGAAGTGCACAGGACACAGCTGGATATACTTCATGGTTGTAGACCCAATTAGCTGATTCCAGTGTGTCTGGCAGACTCTTGCTCAGAGCTGATCGGAATGCTATAAACCCGTCAGTCACTGGACTTGAAAGCATTCTGGAATAGCAGTAAAACATACATCTCATTTGGAAACAACTTTGTCATACAATTTCATAACTTCTCACAGGAAATACATACAATGAAACAAAACATATATTCAGACAGGTCAGTTTAATGCGAGTCACCTGATACCCTACATCCCTAGATTACGTCTACCCAAGAGCAGAAAGCGATATCTCCTTAACCGTCCCAAGCAAATATGTCTGGACATTCAGAATATCATTCTGCATATTATCCTACCAGTGGATAGGATGCTACATGTACCTATGGAAGGTGATTGACCATGGTATAACTTGATTTTTGGTACTAGCCTGGGTCTCCGCCTAAACCCCCCTCCCCAAATGAGGCGATTGGCCCTTGGCTTCAGTAGACACTCCCTGCTGGTGGACTAGAAAAGAGGCTGTCAGGCTTGAGAGAGGTAAGAAGAAGAGATCTCCCTTTTAACATCAGGAACCAACTTTGGGAGAAAGCAACCTTTTGTTCGGACACTTGAACACTGCTTAAACCAGGACTTCTGCAAGTATTCTACCTCTCTAAACTTCTTTCTGCTCTCTCTCTGGTGTGTTATTGCTCTCTGTATTTATATATATATATTGGCTACATCTTTTTCTGTAAATATTTTTATTGCACCATTTTGTCCTTTTTAGTAATAAATCCTATTTTCTGAAAAGTGTTGAACTGTTTCTAAAGCTCTTTAATGCAAACTAAGAATCCCTGTCTCTGAAGAGCGCTACTGTGTGTTTTAAAACCTCTATATATCCCTGCCTGTGGTGACAATGGTATACAGATGCTTATTCAAACATCATAGTGTTACTGATAAGATTGGCGAGTTTCCTCCTTCTCCGTACAAAAAGGCGGTAGGGGAAGTGTGAAGGGTTAATTGCGTAATTAACCTGACCCAGTAACAATCGCTCTCAGGCTGCGGCACATAGATTGTGGTCCAGTGAGCTGGAAAATCTTTGTGCAGGGTGCAGCTAAACGTGGCATTGTTACGCACGTGACAGCGTGGTTTTAGATTGGCTAGTCCTTCGGTCACGAGTTGGTGAGAAGGGCTGGGGGTCTGACGCCGCTCCCGTCACAGGCAATACTACTTCTAGAGATATGTGGAAATGATATAGCGAGCGCTACAAACAGAAATATATGGCCATTTCTGTGTATAAATAGATGGGGAAGGATGTCCTGCTGTAATCCCTGAACCTCTGAGGACGTGCATCGCACGAAACGCGTCAGGGGGGCTACAGCTTTTGGACATCTAGCCACCACATGTGGCCAACATTGTATGGTCAGTACTTTTTGTTGTTTCACCCTTTTTTGGCTAAATAAACCTCAGTCATACAGCATCACACTATGTGGCGTCCTTTATTGGGCTCTCTTTGAGAGCACCACCTCCCACAGTGCCTATCTGGACTAAGGAGTATCTCTGACGCCTACACGGTTTGATGAATCCTGGTTACTGTGCTTCGCGGTGAAACAGAGGATAGTACGGAGTGCGGTCTGACCAGAGCCTTGATGCTGGAGCGTTTATGCAGATTACACTTCTCTACATGCGTTATTTAAACGCACCTCTGGTGAGTGCGCACTCTATCTGTTCTTAGGATTTTTCACCTTTCTTATCACCACTGACCTGGGATGAGGACTTTACGTGTGCTTTAACATTTCTCACGAATAGCGCACTGTTTACCATTGTATCACAAATTTTTTTGATCACTGGCATTTGGATGCATATACATCTTATAGAGATTTTTACTGTATTCTGATTTTAGCGCTGCACCTATTTTTCTCCTTTATTTTACTTCTAGAGATAGTATTTAGCACACAGTCCTGCAATACTGCTTGCTGCCATTGGAAAAAGACCTACCTAAATTTAGCTGGCTGGACAGGTATAGGCAGATGCTAATCTTATATGCAATCTGATACACTTTAAGGCCCGTCGAGCAGCCTAGTGACTTCTGTGATTCCTCAAGCTATCCTACAAGCTAGGATCCTTGCAGTGTTACTTTTGCCACTGCCTACACACACACCCACTCATCCCTGTCTGGCAAATTAGATCTGTCCCTGGGCACAGACACAGCGCAATGCCGAAAAGATTAACACTGAATCACAACCAAGCATACAGGACCTGATAACGTACTACAACAGATTCATCACATTCATGCATTTAGCGCAATTAAAAATCCTAAGCAGGCAGCACATAGTAAAAAGTACAGTTACAAAAAGTTAGTTTAAAAGGATGAGATATACATACAAACAAAATAGTAAAAAATAAAAGATTTAAACCTACAGACAAACTATCCCAGACAAACAAGATGAACAGACCTGCTTGCAAGTTTGGATAGAATCCACAGACCATACCCCAAACACCAATAGGACCCCTCAGGTGTGACCCAGATTTGTTGGCAGATCCTCCTTTCCCTGCCATATAGATCAAAGAGGAATTGCCACCCATCTACACTACCAAGTTGGAGGGTAAGGGCAGGCTCCTGCATAATTACCTAAGTACCTTAGTTCAGGTATCATTTTTGTAATAACAATATTAAAATCCCCATAACTGTATCCCATTGAATTATAGATCTGAAAGTGAGAACAATCGTTCCAGGTGTTGTTTTGTTATATGCAGAGTCCAAACTCCAGCACTCTACATTTACCAGAACTGGAAGTACCATAAAAGGACCCAGATATCAATAACTCCTCTATATATTATAAAACTAGCATGTTTAAACTCAAACAGCTAGTTTTTGCGTCACCATGCTTTACATATAATTTTATGATTGTGCACAGCATGGAAGGGGAGTTATGAGATGTTACCCTTTTTCATTTTTTTTTTTTAAAGTTGGAATATACACATCTTGTCTCAAAATGCTAAGTGATACTTTTACACCTCTGGGAGACCTTGGGATGTAGACACATCGACTGGTGTTCAGTGAGGAGCACACAGGATCTAACAAATTCTTGCTAGTCAGGTATACACATTATACATTTGGCCTTCCTTTCACACTGTGATGCTAAAATGCATTGGCAGATTGGTAAGAAACTTTGTACACTGTTACAGTATATTTGAATTAACCTTACCCTGGCTGGATCACAAGAAGGGGATCACCAGAAGGAAGGTTTATGACAATAAAACCAAAAAAATTGAACTATATGCTCTCTTTTTGGCTGTAAAATTACAGTTTAGATACAATTTTAGTGAACATCCTAAAGGAAAGGGAGGTAATACAGACAGTTCACATGTCTATGAGTAAAGGAAAGCAATCTGGCAAACCTCTAGCTATGCTCACTCCTTTCCTATCTCTGTAGGGTACTGTGGACTGGGAGTAGGCACACAAGAATGCTGGAGATGCTTGTATGCCAACTCTGGTGTTTAAAAATCTGCAGACAGTTTTCAATGATCACAACAGAGCTTTCATAGGAAACAATAAAAAATAAAATGATGTGGTTTGCTTGATATGCTTGAAACTACAAAACAAGCTAGAGAATTTGTTTTAAATTGTGAACATGAAAGTAATAATAGGTCCGGTTGGTACATGCAGCCACCACATCCCTAATTATGAAAAAACAGTCAACAGGAGACTTTAAAAAGTTGGGATTTTTTTAGGTGCTGATACCTTCTTTCAGAGCAATAACAACCACTATTTATAAAATGAACAACTTTTATTGTACAATTAGTTTAAAGGTTAGTGGGATATTACATATTCCCATTGGATAAGATCAAGATGTATTGAGACAACAGAATCACATTTTTGTCCTCAATATCACAACTCCCATAATGCACTTCCCCTCCCACATAGTCAAAGTCATCCCATACTAACACCAAATCAAAACACACCATTTTGTAGCCAAAAAACAGATTGTAATTGATAAATGACATCATATATCTATTACCATTGAATCCCATGGCATAATTTATAACACTATATAGCTGGACCAGAAACATAATTAACCCCAGCATATTACCAGGCATATATTATGATTAGCATGAAATAAGGCTGTTCAGGTGTAATACAATTCAAACACCCTAATGTGACAAGCATCAATATATATGGCACATATCTTTAAACGTAGCCTTGGTAAATGGGAAATAAATAAAACATCAGGCCCAACAGGATTCAATAGTCATTACTCCTATGGGGTGGGAACTCACACATCCAACTGTGTATGTACCCACGGGAAACAAATGGGCCAGACCCCACATGCTCCCAACTCTTATAAATCACACCATGTGCGTCCTCTTAGCCATAACATCTGTAACAAACATAAGAGAAAAATAATGACAATATCTAGACAATCTCCTAGATTGTAAGCTCGAAAGAGCAGGGCCCTCAATCCCCTCATGTTTTGCATTGTATTGGTATTGTTCTGTCACATGTTCTGTCCCCCTTTGTAATGTACAGCGCTGAGCGAACTATTGGCGCTTTATAAATACTGTATAATAATAATAATAATCTAGATAGACATTGACAAGTAGCTCAAACTGGGAACAGGCTTAATTCCTGAGTAACCATTATACTTGCAAGAGGGGTTTAAAACTTATATTTGCATTACCACCATGTGATTTTGTGGCTTCCAACTGAAAAAAAAACATTTGGTCTCCAGTTGGAGGAGATGTTTGTCAACGCCCCCCCCCCCCTCCTGGGGGAGCATTGTACATGTTCTAAAGCAAGAATCAAATTACATCAGTATTAAAGCTATGATACAGACCAACATGCTGGCTTATGGAGGACACCATTTTTCCATGTTGTATTAAGTATATGTGATCCCTGATGCATTTCCAAAAGGGTCTTTTCATTTTACCTACATAGAATGCTTTACAAGAGCACTCCATGTAGTATACTACCCCTATTGTTTGACAGTCAATACTATATTTGGGGTCCATAACCTCCCATTGAGTAAAGAACCAGTTCTCCCCACATGTATCAAATTACAAAATCTTTGTTGACAGCCCTCTTCTTTACACATATATTTTTCTACTTAGATTTCTCGTTGGCAATTTTTGAAAGATCCTTAGACCGCCTTACAGCTTTAAAGGTATCTGTACAAGTACGAGTGTTGTGGTGCATGGGACATATATGCAGTGTCTAGTAGAGTTTTTGATGATGGCTTTATATCTCTTATAAATCAATACAGTCTTCTTCAGCCTTTGGGGAGCAATGCCACCCTCCTTCCCCTGTGTGTGACCTTTGGGGCTGTGGACTGGTTCCTGATTACCCTCTCCATTATGGTACCATCTTTTCGCTCATGTTTGCGGCCGCTGAAACATGAGAGTATACCCTCAATATGATACATACGGTAACTTTTGTTTCCTTTTTCTGAAAATGTAAGTGTACAAATGTATACAGTATATATATTTACATATACACTAAAGTGTTTGTATATTATCTTGAATGTTTGAAAGTACACATGAAGTTGTTTTGTTTTTTTGTACTTTTCACGACAGTACCCCCTGATCCCCTGAAGAAGCTAGTGTGAAACGTGTCGGGACATGGCACATCCTCCCTTTCATAGACTGGCACATTGTGGCAAGCAAAATATGATATCATGGGGTTTATTTACTAAAGCTGGAGGGTCCAAAATCAGACTCCCTTCTGCATAGAAACCAATCAGCTTCTAACCTCAGCTTGTTCAATGAAGCTTTGGCAATGAAACCTGGAAGCTGATTGGTTTCTAAGCAGAAGGGAGTCTGATTTTGGACTCTCCAGCTTTAGTAAATAAACCCCCATGTGTCTATGAGGGAGAGGAAGTGCATTATGGGGGTTGTGATATTGAGAACAAAAATGTGATTCTGTTTTCTCAGTACATCTTGATCTTATCCAATGGGAATATGAAATATCCCACTAACTTTTAAACTAATTGTACAATAAAAGTTGTTCGTTTTATAAATAGTGGTTGTTATTGCTCTGAAAGAAAGTATCAGCACCTAAAAAATCCCAATTTTTTAAAGTTTCCAATTGACTTGTTTAAATTGTGCGTATTCCTATATGGTAATTATACAAGCTGATTGTATAAGAATTGTTTTTGTAATGCCCAACTCTGGGCTTTGAACCCATATATAAATACTTACCTTTTCTAGTTGTCTTCAGACCAGTCATATCAAAATGGTTTCTGCAGAAAGTATATATTTGATATGCTTTGTTTTAAACAAAAGTGTTCTTCTTTAAAGCTGAATTCCAGACAAAGCAAATATTGTCCTAATGTAAGAGCATTGTGTAGCACCCTCCTAGTTTAGGTAGGGAGAGCTAGATCCCAATGGTTAGTCAGGAGCTGAGGGGCAGCTCAGATGTAATAGCCAGAGGGGTCAAATTGTGGTCAGAGCTGAGAGACTCTGCAGGTCAGCCCCTCTGGAATTTCCCCCTGCTCTGAGGCTTTCAGGGGAGGACATTGGAGACAGTGGGTGGAACTGAGGAGTGGCTGGCTGTACTTCTGAGGGACTTCCTCCAATCCCCAACAGAAGACTTGGCAAGAGGCTAGGACTCCCTTAAAAGTGTTAGAGTCTGCTCAGTGGGAAGAACCGGGTGAAAGAAGGAGAGGAGTGAGGAGAGGAAGATCTGAGGCAGAGGAAGGAGTCTGCCAGGAGGCCTAGTGGGATGAAGCCTGCCTGCAAGCTTGGAGCTGGAAAGGAAGAAAACTCAGAGCTCACTGGCCCCCTGAGTGAGGACCACCTGTATGGCAGGGAAGGAGCAGCCCAGCTGATAGGCCTGGCACCAGCAGCCAACCCGCAAGCAGTACAGGAGTGGATCTGAGTGAGTACATCTGCACCCCCTGGGCGCATAGGGGAAGAAGCACCTCGGTGGGAAATCAGATTAGCCCCCTACTAGTGACTGTTCACACATTTAAAGGGACAGGAGCCAGATCCCTTGCTCAGGAAAACCTCCAGATCGCTGGGTGAAGAGGAGCATTTCCTCTAGGGTCTGGGGCAGTTCATCAAGGAGATGTTGGCTAGCTCTCCAACAGAGACTGTGTTGCAGAGGAGAAGCCTGTGAATAGTTCTAGGACGTTTGTCCTCAGTTATCGGTAGCCTTGGGCATCCTATACCCCCTTACCCTATCCCAGTTCTAAATCCCCTAAATTAAAAACAAAACAAAAGCTCAAGGTCTGATTTATGACTGTGTAGGACTATAGGGGGACCCAAACCAACTGCAATCCCTAAGGGGGTAGTGCTACATATGAATATCCTTATTAAATCTTAGTGTACATTGTGTAGTACTCCAAGATTTGTGTAATAATCCAGCACGGCACAACTCATACACTTATCCTCTGTGCAGGAGTTTTCTGTAATAAAGACCAGTCACTGTTGTTCTCTTTCCTTGTGCCTGGTGACTGGTCTTGTATCCACCCCAAAGGTATTTGATGTACAGAAACTATAATTGTATGTGTTGTGGCCTATGAGTAATGTACACTCACCGGCCACTTTATTAGGTACACCTTGCTAGTACCAGGTTAGACTCCCTTTTGCCTTCAAAACTGTCTTAATTCTTTGTGGCAAAGATTCAACATGGTGTTGAAAACATTCCTCTGAGATTTTGGTCCATGTTGACATGAGTTACTGTTGCCTTTGTATTATCTAGTCAAGTTAATTACGCAATTAACCCTTCACACTGCCAGCACCGCCTTTTTGTACAGAGTAGGAGGAAACTTACCAATATTAGCAATAACACTATGATGTTTGAATAATCGTCTGTATACCACTGTCACCGCAGGCAGAGATATATAGAGGTTTTAAAACACACAGTAGCGCTCTTCAGAGACAGGGATTCTTAGTTTGCATTAAAGAGCTTTAGAAACAGTTCAACACTTTTCAGATAATAGGATTTATTACTAAAAAGGTCAAAAGGGTGCAATAAAATATTTACAGAAAAAGATGTAGCCAATGTATATATATAAATTTATATAAATATATATAAATACAGAGAAAGAGAACAGAAAAAAGTTTTACAGAGGTAGAGTACTTGCCAGAGGCGGACTGACAACTCATGGGGCCCCCGGGCAATAGGGGATCATGGGGCCCCTGTGTCCTTACCCAAACTCCAAAAAGCCTATGAAAAAGGTACCAGGGGCATCTCATGGGGCCCCCTACTGACCCCGGGCCCTCGGACAATGCCCGAGTTTCCAAATGGTCAGTCCGACCCTGGTACTTGCCAAAAGTCCTGGGTTAAGCAGATCAAGTTTCAGAGCAAAAGGGGTGTTATCTCCCAAGTTGGTTCCGATGTTAAAAGGGAGATTTCTTCAACTTCAACTCAACTCTCTGCTCCAAGCATAACAGCCTTTTTCTAGAAACTCAACAGGGTGTCTCCTTGAAGCAGAGAAGCAATCGCCTCATTTGGGGAGGGTGTCGTAGGTGGGGGACTCAGGCTAGAACCAAAATCCCTCACAAGTTGATATCAGGGCAATAACCTTCCCTAGGTACATGTAACATTCTATCCAAGGGTAGATTAATGTGTAGAATCATCTGCTGAACGTCTAGATATTAAACATGCCATAATTTACTATTTCAGCTAGAACTATATGCTTTCTGCTCTCCTGTAGACTCAACTAAGGGGTGTAAGGTATAATACGACTCGCATTAAATTGAGCTATCCGAATATATGCTTGGTTTTTATGTAATTATTTCCCATCTCCAGATATAAAATTATATGGGAAAAGTGGGGTTTAAATGTGTTGTCTTGTTTTACGGCTAGCTGGAATGTCTTGAAGCCCAGGGAAGGACTGGTTTATGGCTTTACGATCCTTTCCAAGCAAGAGTCTCACAGACATACTGGGGCCAGGCTAATTGGGGTTTATAACCATGAAACTCTCCCGCTGGCCTGATTGCCTGTGCACTTTTGAACCCAGCACACAGGGACCACATGTCACTCAACAGAGAGGGAGGGGGGGATTTCAGGGGGAGAGATACAAGATGGAGGATCGTTAGCAAGATAGATGACCGCGTCCATCCCTGTATGCACAATTGCTACAGGTGGGGCTTAGGCTCCCTAGTGGAGGACACTAAGAACTACACTCACTAATTGCCTAGGTTCTAGGCATGAGTTTGCGATCATGCGAAATCAGCATCAGGCATAACTCCAGACTTAGAAGCAAGCCACAATGAGAACAGTTGACCCTCTAGCAAGCTGCAGCTACTTTGCTATACTCTGAGCACTCTATACACTATTACATTTAGAGAACACCACTTCTCAGGTGTGCAGCATTTATATACAGACACCACAGAGCCTGTACCGGCATCCACCAACCCAGCACTTCCTGTCATCTCACTGCCAGTGACATGTCCACAGCCACTAATGGATACAGGATGTGCAATTCACTCTGCTTTCTCTCTCCCACAGGGGCCCCTCTACATACAGTAACTCTCCCCCATGACTCCCAGGTTAGGTCCCTAGGTAATCTGTGCCGCAGGTCCAGTCCCAGTATGGGGGGAACCTAGTGCTAGTGAAGGGGACAAGCACAACACCACTACCAGAGTAAAAACCACTCTATGCCAAATCACCTATTTCCTGGCTGTTTGGCTGCCTTAAACAATGATACATGTACAGTCATCCCTAGCAATGGCAATATAGCTTGTGCTAAGCAGCAATCTACATGTTGGACTAGAATGTACTGTATTACCTCTAACTAACAGTCCCCTTGTTATATAGCTCTGTTCTTTAGAATCACTTAGAGAGACCTAAAAACAGACATTTAAAGGAACACAAACAGTCTTTATTGAAGTAATGCAGTCAGTCCTTGTAAACCAGGAACAGTCCTTGTAAAGCAACTTCTCACAAATAGTCCTGTACAAAGGTGCTTTAGTGCCTATAGACAAATTATACCTGAGTAGCAGCAAAGTCCTTAAAGTAGACCATTAAAGGCAAAAGTCCATAAAGGCACGTAATCCACAGGAGGTAGCAAAGAGTCCTTAGAGTCCATGGTTGGCAAGAATCCTCAAAAGGCAATCAGTCCATCAAAGGTACCCAGAAGTTCAGCAGGTCCCCATTCCCTCAGGGAACCCTGACTGGCCCCAGTCTGGGGCTCAGTCTGGATATCAGCCTACAATCTGGCAGTGGTTCAGCAGCCGAACCCCACAGGGAGCTCTCTGGGGCACAGAAGAGCCCCTATTTAAATGAGATGATCTGTAGGGGGTGATGGGTCTCCAGATTTTGGTGAGAAAACTTGGCCAGCAATGTTAACCCTTTCCTCTTGTACCCATCCATCTAACAGGTCATCCTGAGGGCACAGTGCACAAAACAAGATTATCACATTTTCAGTAGAAAGACAGCAGACTTGACCCAGAGAAACTTTAATCAACATAGAAAAAAATTAACGCCTTGGAAGCACCTGCATACAGGCGGCTAGTGTAATAGTCTAAGGCAGGGTTCCTAAATCTTAATGGTCTTCAAGTTTTTCATGTCTGAATGCCACCTGAAATCATTCCATTAATGTTTTGAAGCTGAGCCTTTTGCAACCTAAATGAACGCACTAACTGTGTTTTCGATGTATACGCTGAGCGTAACTGCACTGCCTCTGAGCACTACAAACTAAAAATGCTATTAATTTATTTTTAACATTCAAAGCAAACCTTCCTTATCCATCCATTCATGTCTCCATGCTCTATTTTGCTGAGAAATCATTTCGAAAAACACCCCCTGGCATTTCTGGTAGATGATTCATGTATCATTTACTTCCTGGAATCCATCTGGCCTTAGCTCAGGGATAGGCTGAGATGAGAACCCTCCCTCCTTTCCTGAAGACTCCTGGGATGTATGTCATCATTTGCCTAGGCCTGGAAACCAGGAAGTAACTGAAGAAATGTAAAAACAAGTTTAAACCAAGGACATATAACATACCTTCCTATCTATTTACTAATGTTGGCAGCATAAGGATTAAACATAGTCCATGTTGTATGAGAGGGTGAAGTTCCGCTTAAACTGTATTCAATCTCTACTCCTCTGATCTTTGCTGAAGATCTCTTTTGCCCTGCAGACCTGCCTTTTGAGAGATCTAGCCTCTGATCCTAATACTACCTAGGGATGCACCGAAATTTCTGTGGCTGAAACAATTCAGCTGAAAACACCCCTTTCGGCTGTCGGCCTATATGAATAAAAGCACCGATACAGGTGCCGAAAAAACCCCGCCCCTCACCGCCGCCCCTTGCCACCACCACCGGCTGCCGCTCGGTAGTTCTCAGCTTTACCTGAGAAACCATCGATGCCCCCATCCCCGCGTTCTCGCACATATTGGTGAACCCATATGCATACGTAGGCCATGCCCACATATGTAAACGGTGTTCAAACCACACAGGTGAGGTATCGCCACGAACATCAGACCAAGAGAAATAATTCTAGCACTAGACATCCTCTGTAACTTTACTCTGCTAACCTGTAGACAGTTTTAACCACTTGCCCTCCTGAGGATTTACCCCCCTTAATGACCAGGCCTCTTTTTGCTACTCGGCGCTGCACTAATTCAACTGATAATTGCGCGGTCATGCAATGCTGCACCCAGATGAAATTTACGTCCTTTTTTTCACACAAATAGAGCTTTCTTTTGGTGGTATTTGATCACCTGTGCACTTTTTATTTTTTGCGCTATTAAAAAAAAAAGGCTGACAATTTTGAGGAAAAAAAACAATATTTTGGACTTTTTGCTATAAAACATGTCCAGTAAAAAAAAATGTAAAAATCAAATTTAGTCATAAATTTCTGCCAAAATTTATTCTGCGACATGTCTTTGCTAAAAAAAAAACCCAATACGTGTAAATTAATTGGTTTACGTGAAAGTTATAGCGTTTACAAATGGCGGGAAAGATACTGGGATATTTAATTTTTTTATACTAATAATGGCGGCGATCAGCGACTTATGGCAGGACTGCGGGACTGCAGCGGACATTCTGACACTGGGGGGGAATTGACTTGGGGTCACTGACATCCCCAGTGACGCCAATACAGTGATCAGTGCAAAAAAAAAAACACTGACACTGTACTAATGGCACTGGGGAGGAAGGGGTTAACTTTTTTATTTACTGAAAGGGTTAACTGTGTGAGGGGAGTGTTTTACTAGGGGGCGGGGTGTGTACTGCACAGGAACACGCTGATCCGGAGAGATAAACTCCTCTCCGGATCAGCATGTCAGGAGCTGACAGGGGACTGACAAAAAGCACAGCTGCAGTGTAAAGACTGCAGCCGTCCTCCCTGTCAGTGATTGCTGCTAATCGACGGGACACAGTAGGTAATGACCGGCCGTGACCGGCGACTGACACCCGCGGCTGCGATCAGCAGGACGGGTAGGGCGGGCACACGCCTCGCGTGCGCCCCCTACCTGTTTTGCAAACGCACGTTTTAAAACGTGGTTTTGCCCAGCCGTGCCGACCTGCCACTGTATTTCTACAGTGGCTGGTCGGCAAGAAGTTAAAGCATCACCCATGGAGATTTTTAAGTACCATAGTTTCATGAGCGTACACGACAGTACATTCTACGAGCGTGCGCAATTTTAAAGTGTGACATGTTGGGTATCTATTTACTCGCCGTAACATCCTCTTTCATATTTTACAAAATTGGGGTATATATTTTTTTTTTAGTTTTTTTTTAATCAAAGTCTATTTTTTTCCAAAAAATATATATTCATTTTTAAAAACTGACAATTTTGGTTTTGGGTTTGGTTTTCAGCCAACGGCATTTTGAATTTTCAGTTTCAGCACCAGAATTTTCATTTCAGTGCACCACTAATACTACCTAAATGTCTTCCAGAACATGGTCACCTCCAGGTCACAGCCTACCTCATTCTTGTTCTAGCAATTGGTATCTGTCACCATAGCAAATCCTCACTCAGAAAATATTCTCACAATTGTGAAATCTAGCAGGCAGAAGAGGGAGACCAGAAGAACTGTGCACCAGAGGCATCCACCAGAAAGGGCTACGTATAGCTCTATGTTTTGGCGCTGGGACCTGCCATGTACCAGGGGGAAGGGGAGAGGAGAAGACACGTTATCCAGCCACAAAAGTGCTTCATCTGAAAATAATTGCATTTCAAAGGCCATTTACAACCATGCAAACTGTGGCCTGAGACTGCTGTAGCATAAGGTTTCAAAATCACTTTGCAAATGGCAGAATCTTCTTTGGAATAGGGGAACGAGACTTTGGACAAAGACATTCTTGTTTAGCTATTGCAGGCAGGTAACGTGTCTGCTGTCTGCTCATAAATTATACCTTTCTCATGTTCCAGCTCTGGACTTGGCGCTCAGAAGTAACATTCCTCACCTAAACATAACCAGTGGTCATTGGTACAATTGTGCCATCTGGTGGGGTGATTGAGGTACAACACCTAAGGTAAAACAATACACTAAATTGCCAAAAGTATTGGTTGGCCAGCCTTTACACATGAAGTTTAATAGCATCCCAGTCTTAGTCTGTAGGGTTCAATATTGAGTTGGCCCGCCCTTTGCAGCTATAACAGCTTCAACTCTTCTGGGAAGGCTGTCTACAAGGTTTAGGAGGGTGCCTATGGGAACGTTTGACCATTCTTCCAGAAGCACATTTATGAGGTCAGGCGCTGATGTCAGATGAGAAGACCTGGCTCAGTCTCCGCTCTAATTCATCCCAAAGCTGTTCTAAATCGGGTTGAGGTCAGGACTCTGTGCAGGCCAGTCAAGTTCCTCCACCCCAAACTGGCTCCTCCATGTCTTTATAGACCTTGCTTTGTGCACTGGTGTCCAGTCATGTTGGAACAGGAAGGGGCTGTCCCCAAACTCTTCCCACAAAGTTGGGAGCATGAAATTGTCCAAAATGTCTTGGTATGCTGACACCTTAAGAGTTTCTTTCACTGGAACTAAGTGACCAAGCACAACCCCTGAAAAACAACCTCACACCATAATCCCCCCTCCACCAAACTTTACACTTGGCACAATGCAGTCAGGCAAGTACCGTTCTCCTGGCAACCGCCAAACCCAGACATGTCTATCGGATTGCCAGACAGGGAAGTATGATTCATCACTCCAGAGAATACATCTCCACTGCTCCAGAGTCCAGTGGTGACGTACTTTACACCACTGCATCTGACGCTTTGCAGGCTTGGATGCAGCTGCTCAGCCATGGAAACCCATTCCATGAAGCTCTCTACGCACTGTTGTTGTGTTAATCTGAAGGCCACATGAAGTTTGGAGGTCTTTAGCTATTGACTCTGCAGACAGTTGGTAACTTCTGGGCACTGTGCACTTCAGCATACGTACATATTACTAACAGTTGATCGTGGAATATTTAGTAGCAAGGAAATTTCACAGATGGACTTATTGCACAGGTGGCAACCTATCACAGTACCACGCTTGAATTCACTGAGCTCCTGAGAGTGACCCCTTCTTTCACAAATGTTTGTAGAAGCAGTCTGCATGCCTGTGGCCATGGAGGTGCTTGGAATCAGGGGCGGACTGACAACTCATGGGGCCCCCGGGCAATAGGGGATCATGGGGCCCCTGTGTCATTGCCCAAACTCAAAAAAGCCTATGAAAAAGGTACCAGGGGCATCTCATGGGGCCCCCTACTGACCCCGGGCCCTCGGGCACTGCCCGAGTTTCCAGTTGGCCAGTATGCCCCTGATTGGAACACCTGAATCCAGTGATTGGGAGAGGTGTCCCAATACTTTTGGCAATATAATGTACTTTCAACACGATTCTGACCCATCAGGAAATGTACAAGTTTGTTATACAGTATGTATCCAAGCCAAATATGAGATGTTGTATTGTTAAGAGCCTAGCACTGGCATGAGTATGTTCTCCTTGTATTGGAGCTTTCAACTGTCCCAATATAAAGACTGACATGAATTGATATATGGAAAGCACTGTTGAAAAACTGTCAGTATTTAAAAAAAATCATAAACCTTTATGTATTATATGGCGTTTCATTTAAAATGTCTTGCATGGTATAGACCATAGAAATAGATTGATTGTGCATTATGCTGGATGTAGTTTTGGACATTTACCAGTAAGTGAAGCCTGTGCCTGACAACACTCTACAGGGTGTTCCTAAAGTCTGGACACATAGGCGAAATGCGTATTGAGGAAAAAAAACATATAGTTAGTGATATTTGCTATGTGTCCAGACTTTAGGGACACCCTGTAGTTCTCTGGTTTCCAAAAACAGTGCCATATATCAAATGTATATACAGCTGTTTAGGGCTAGATCTCAGCAGATGTCATCAATGCAAGATGTAACCCATGGTTGCTGTGCCACTTAAAGTGTTACTAAACCCTGGACCCTGCATTCTCTATATGTGGTCTCCCATAGTACATAAAACATGGAAATGCAATTATTTTAGTAAATATAAACTGCTAAATACCGTTTCTCATCAGCAGTTAGAGCAGTTTTGTGACTTTTATCAGTATCCAGCTGAGCACTGGTTAATCTCTTAGGAGGCATTTTCATTCTGCTCTGACTGTCCTATGAGGCTGCATAAACCCCGACCCTCTGTCTGGACAGTGCTGATTGGTCCTGTGCTGATCACATGCACCCTCCCAAAGAAAAACTCTAGCAATACACACTGAACTGAGCATGTGCAGAGTGACTCCTAGAGCTCTGTAACATCATCAGATGGATTGGGGACAGTAGAAAAAGGGGAGGATCAGAGAAGACAGGATGAAATAGCCTTTTTTACACAATGCGGAGGATTAACCCCTTAGGTTGCACAGTGAGTATAACAAGCATGCTTTACAGCATATACAGACTGATTTTATTGTTGTGGGTTTTGTAACACTTTAAAAGAAAATGTAAAGGTGATAGGCGTTTTACAGATGAGTGGGTTGGACTGTTAAATGAGGCCTTCCCTGATGCTGTAGGTAGCAGTGTTTGCCTGGTCAAGATGGGACATGCATGGGCCTTATCTGGGAAGCATCAAAGGGCAAGGTAGAGACTGGGTAAAATAATTTTTCAAGTGGATGGAGGTGCATGTGACTTGTGTATCAGGGGCCACAGACTGTGCAGCTGTACCAGGGCCCCCTGGGATTTAGAGGCTAATTTATATTAGCTGTGGGTCATGCTGGTGCTGAGATGCCCTTCTGCTGTTATGTAGACCTAGACACAGTTCATTTTAGGGCAAGTTAAAAGCAAGAGGCCTTAACCATGGTACTGCCTTGTAACTCCCATGTGATGTCAGGCAGGGATGACTTCCAGCACTGCCTACAGGGTTGTCAACATGGATTAACAGTTTATGGGGTGATAAAAATGGCCAAATCTGGGCATTCAATGCACAGAGGTTTATTAATATATACTCTATAAAGCACAAATACATTAGGGAAAAACAACTAATGTCTTGATGTGTTTTGCACAGACAGATACAGTATCATGACGCATGCCGGTGTGAAATGCTTCAAGGTGTTAGCTAATTTTTTCTCATGTGAATAATCAGAAATATCCATTCATGCATTGCTTCTTTGACGGTCTCTTTCTTCTGCGGATTTATGAAAAGCTGGCCATACATGGTTCAGTTTTGTTTCATTTAGCCAGGTGGATGACCAAAAAAAAAACTGAACCAATTTCCCTATCCACACAGATGAGGTGGATGAGGGACTCCCCCACCATCAGAATACACTGATCAGCATTGAAACCAATTGGCTGCATCCAACAAATCAGTCTATGAAAAGTGGATTGAAATTCGTCTGATTCCTGCTAAACCAGCCGAATGTTGATCCATGTATGGCCATCTTTATGCTGTCAGCATAGGAATGTCTGGATATGAAAAGCTGTAGATGGATGGAATACTAGGTTCCTATGAGACCTAATAATGATATAAAGGAGGCATTTGCTGTGTGAAAACTGGGTGTGGCTACACTTGGTTAGAGGCATGGCTTAAAAAGCAGTAGCATGTCTACTTACATAGAACAAAAGTAAGAGAATTATATTCAGTGTGCTTACCAAAAGATGTAGTACTGTCCCCATATACATAAATAAATGTCAAAAAGAAACCTAAACAGCAAATAAACATTTATTGTATTTTGCACACATGAATGATCAAGACTGTCTTGCAAAAGGTGGGGCATGTGGCAAATCTGTATCTATCTATCTATCTATCTATCTATCTATCTATCATCTATCTACCCACAGTGAATAAGTTGATGTAAGGGTCTAACATTTTAGTAGGGAAGGGGCCCTTTGGTGGCATTTCCACTACCTAAGAAACTTGGCTATGAAACCCCTGAGCCCCCCTTATTCAGCAGGTATTGGTATGAGGGGTGTAGCTTGAGCAGTGGTTGGATGCATTCCCAACCCATGAATCCAATGACTGCTTAAGGACAGACAGAGGAAAAACCTCTACCAGTGCAAGAGCTAGGCAGTATTTTCACCCCCTGTCAAGATAACCTGTAAAATGAAAATGGCACCCATTCAGATCAATTTATAACTAGCACAGGAAATCTGCATATAGGTGAGGCAGACACATGATGAATCTAAACCCGTCCCAGAACTCAGTCCATCTCTAGAGTACTGTATCATTTTTGCATTGTGAAGAAAATCTCTTACTCAATTGCAAGTGACCTAGGGATTGATTTACAAAAGGCAAATAGGCTGTTCATTTTGAAAGGGAATTTTCCCCAGACATTAGTGATAGTGGTGAAATTTCACTTTGCAAATCTTCCAAAAAGAAGTCTCAAGGTACCTAAAATTATATATACGATCAAACAAAAATACGTATTCCTGATTCCTGGAGTCCCTAGACACCAAGCCAATGAGAAACTTACAGAAAAAGAACTAGTTGTGGACTCAACCGGAATAGGGAATTCGTGAAAAATTATTCAAACAAAGGAGAAGGTGATCACCTTTTCCTTTGTTTTTCTTGAGCATTCACAAATTCCCTATACCGGTTGAGTCCACAACTAGTTCTTTTTCTGTAAGTTTCTTTTTGAAATTTCACTTTGCACTGAATACGCAAGAGTGTATGAGGATATGTAAAAAAAACAGTATTTCTGCTTGCTTCACCTTAAGCACTGGGAGGATTCCCTTGGAAAATGAACAGTCTATTTGTCTTTAGTAAATCAACACTGATGTTAGATGGCATGAGCTTCTTCACTCTGTGAGGCACCCTCTGCTAGAGTCTGCCAAGGGAAAATGTAAGTAATTAAGTTGCATCTGAGAAGTGATATTACTAGATGCTGACTAAATTCAATTTTAATTGCTGTGTAGTTAAAAATAAACAAATGAAAAGCCTAATAGCCATATCTTGGCCATAAACTGAGCGATTTTCAGGTAGATCTTGACAAACTGATGAAATTCGATCAATGGGATCGGTGGCTCCCCAGGCATCACTCCATCTGATATTCTTCTAGCTAAAATTTGAAGGAGCTGGAAGGAAAACTGTTGGCAGGACAGCAAATGCATCCAATCAGATGCAGTCACTGTTCAAATACAGCAGAATACAGCAGCCACAGAGGGACATTTGTCCATCCATGTTGTAAAGCACAGATGGAGGAATCTGTTTTTTTTTTGTTCAGCTCACAAGATGAATGAAAGGAATCTGTACATGTATGGCCAGCTTTACAAACCTTCTATGGCTACAATACAAAAATAGCCTCTGTTTCTCAGTGTCATGTACCCAGTCAAAACTGAGTTGACGAGAGGGCTACCCCTACACCTTTTCTCCTGTTTCCCCTGGAGATGATGACTGGGTGTGACAAGACACAAAGTGGCAAATGTGCCTGCAGGAAATCTGGTTCGGAATATCTTGGTAGCAGATGCAAAGCTGAAGCAGGCCAACTGTCAGTGGATAGATACTGGATCTCAGATGTGTAGTCAGACAAACAGAGGTCAGCAACATACTGGCAGCAGGAGCACAGAGTCAGGAACCAGGAGTCAGAGCCGGGCCAAGGTCAGCATCAGGCAAGCAGAAGAAGTACCGTAACGGCAGGCAGGAAGCAGGGTCGGGTCACAAGCCAGAGTCAGCAACAGAGGTTCAGGAACAAGCAGGATCAGCAAGCCGGGTCAGAATACGGATGAACATCAGATCAGGTCATAAGCAGAAGAAGCTGATGACCACTCAGCAAGGAACCTGAGTCCTGTAAGGCTTTAAATAGGCCACAGGGTGCCAAAGTCCATCAAACAAGCACACTCATACACATGAGCACAAACAGAATGCTAATGCTCATGTGCTCATGTAGTTGTGGGCAGGGTCCAAATGCTGTGCATAGTTCTATGGACCATTCTGTGCACTTGTGCATTCCTTTGAGCATGGCCATTGCTATGAACATGAGCATTCCTTTGAGCATGGGCATTCCTTTGTGCATGGTCTTGGCTATCCTGATACTCAGACACTGCATTATCATCTACAGTATCAGATGGATTGGAACAAAAACAGATGTCCCATATGTTCCATTTTTTCTTCCATCTTGTGATAGAAAAACAGACTTATTTATTCCTTACAGGCAGCCTGATGTAAATATCCACCCACATCTGGTCAGGAATGCAACAGAAGACCTGAGCGAAAATTTCAGGTGTTCAGTTTGATGAACCTTTACAGACCCAGATGTACACGGCATACATTTAAGACCACCTCTTGGGTTACATTGAAGTCTGTGTTTTATCTGTTGCATCAAGGGTCAAAATCACACTGACCATATGAAAGGGGCCCCATATTACAGTACACAAAATTAGGCAAGTTGGGTGTGTCACCTTCTTTTAGAAAAGGCACTCAGGACTTTGAACAAATATTAATCTCTGACTGAAATTTCATTTTCGGTGGGCAAGATCTCTACACAATCACAGAACCAACTTACGGCTTCCAATATACACAGTATATATATATATATATATATATATGAAACAAGAGGTACAGTATTCCCAGTATGCAATGCATTGACAGACTCCAGGCTGGCTGCTTTTAACAGGACAGAAATACATCGACTGTGAGGAAAATCCGTTCAAATAACCTGCAAATGTACACTGGTCAATGAAAATAATTCCATCGATTACAGAGGAGAGGAAAGAGATAGAATACGGAATTTAATTAGAATGAATTAACAATTCTGTTCCGAAAGCAATTTCCTAAAGCACTCCACATAATTTAGATGAGGACCTATAGACTATCAATACTAAAATATTGTCCATTTTCAACCTTTATACCAACTCAAGGCCAAGGCTAGTAAAGACAATGGAAAGGCAGTTGGTGTCATGTAGTCATAAAGCCAGGTAGAGCCAGGCTCTAGTAACAAAATGTATCTACATATACAAGTGTGGCACAGAAGAGGTTTTTCTGGCTACTAACTGTAATATTGAACATTTAATTGTGTCTGTACACCTTTTCCCTAGTCAAAATTTTTTTTTCGTTTAGCTGTATTAACCTCCCTAGCGGTATGATTATTTCAGATTTTTGATGCTGAAAGCGGTACCATTTTTTTTTTATTGTAGGCCTGTAATTTAATAATAACTCACTGAAATCTGTCTGAACAAGAGTCTAGTAAACATCCCGGGTATGATAAAACTTGAAACGCAAAATCATAAATTATAATTTAATAAATAATCATAAAAAATAATAATAATAAATTTAATTAAATAATATAATCAAACCAAAAACACTGAAATTTGAAATATAGCGCCAAGTTCGCACATCGCTGAGCAAAGTCGCAGAATCGTTTTCAGTGTCTGATGATGAATTTCCTCACGAATCATTATCACTCAATTCTGCAAGTGGTTCTGATTTACTATCGCTGATCTCTAGCCGGTCTAAAACCGCTTTTGAAATAAAGGGACGCTTTTTGGACGCCATGGACTTTTCTAAGTTTCCAGGCAGAAAGAACAGTCAAAATGCAGGTAGGGGACAGGACAAAGCAGTAGGGACAAAATGTATGTGAAATGTTTTGAAACAGCAATGTTTTGCTATGTAATAATAATTTTTTTAAAAAATGACATTTTTTAAAAAATTTCAAATTTGCCGCCGGTTCCGGCGCCCGTACGTCCTGACGTCACAGGGACCGGAACACAGAAGCCGGATGCCAGCATCATCTGGAGGAGATGGCCGGGGACGCTGCAGGGGACGCATCGCGGGAGCGAAGGACAAGGTAAGCGCTGCAGGGACTCCCTATGCAACGCTGCATGGTAAGCCCGAGTGTAGCTCAGGGTTACCGCTTTTGATACTAAAACTTTACCCCGAGCTACACTCGGGAATACCGCCAGGGAGGTTAAAGCGGGTGTAAGGTTTTGTTTTTTTTTTAATACACAAGAGGTTTACACTTACTTGCTATATGCAATGGTATTGCACAGAGTGGCCCTTGCCTCCTTTTCTGGGGTCCCTGGCTGCTCCTCCTCTTTTGTGTGTACTCCCATAGCAAGCTGTGTGCTATGGAGGCATATGTGAGAGTGCACTCCCAAGCCGTGCTGTGTGCGTCCATAGACACGCAGCACACCTCAGTCCTTATCCCCACTCCCTTCTCACAGGATTTGACTGATAGCAGCAGAAGTCAAAGGCTCCCACTGTTTTAATGAAGCCTGTGAAAGCAGGGGGGGGGGAATAGCTGAAGCAGCTGGGCAAATTGCTGGATCAATAGAGGACCAAAGTAAATGTGGGGGGGGGACAGCTAATGGACATTTTTTTTTTAACCTTAATGCAAAGAATGCATAAAAGTAACAGACCTTTTGACATTGAAACCGCTTTAAGGTCACAGGAGCAGCAAGCTTAAAAATGAAAAAGAGGAAAAGATCTGAGATCAGGAGGCTATCTAAGCCAATTTGTTCTGTTGTGCTGCCCTACAAAAAGCCACCTCTTCCTCAAAGACTGCGCAAGAGAAGGGCAGTGTGGACAACTGTTGGGTCAAGAAGAGTGAGGCCTGTGGACCATAAACATGTAGCTTTTGGTGTGACACTGCATATCTCCTATAGTGTTCCTTCTGAACTAGAAGCAGATACAAAGGTTGCAAACGTAGCTGATTCTGAGTGTAGGAAAGAGGGCCCTGAGAAAAAAATTGCTTTGCCAAAAGTGACTGTTTTATCTACGGTTTTGTTCCAGGAGAGTGTTGTGGAAAAGGCTCCTAAAAGGAGAAACCATCTTCTTGTTGGTGATTCATTTGTAAGAGGTGTTTCTTTAGGAAATCATGTGGACGTGTCAAAGGAAGTTAGATGTTTACCTGGTGCTACTGTTAGGAGAGATAAAAGGTGTATTTTAAAAATTGTCAAAAAAGCTAGTGAAGAGTGTAATGTTGATGTTGCCATGCACCTTGGCACAAATGATTTGTCCCAGAATGATGTGTGTTCTGTACAGAGTTTCAGTATTTGGGACAGGATCTCCAACAGTTAGGGTGTACTGTAACATTTTTGGAGGTCATACCTGTGAATAATGGACAAGAGAAAGTACTTCGTACAGCAGAGTTCAATGTTTGGGTAAAGGATTGGTGCAAAGCTGAAGGTCATGATGCTATCAGCTGGTCTGGCATTGAGCTGTACAAAAGAGATCATCTGCATCCCTCACACAAGGGCGCTGAGCTTCTTAGTTTGGAGTTTTTTGGACATGCATTTAAACTGTGAAATGGGAGCAGAGATTTAATTTGTGAGGAGCATTTCTGTCTCCCACATGTAAAAACAAATGTGAGGGTTTGTGTTGCTAAGGACTGGGCTGATGGGGTCATTTCAGTTAAAGTTTCTGGTGATAAAAATAAAGCAGTAGATAGCAGTGTTTGTCATGTCATGTGCACTAATGCTCGGAGTTTAGGCAACAAGCTTTGTGAGCTGACAGCTCTTATGTCTAGGGACAACTTGGGCCCTGCTGCAATTACAGGATCCAAATGACTGGGAAATAACTATACCAGGGTATAAACTATACAGGAAAGGCAGAGTAGGCAAGAGGGGAGGTGGAGTTGCCATATATGTCAAAAATAGCATAAGGCTAACATTAATTCAAAAAACAAATTAAACGCTTGAAACCCTCTGGGTCTGCTTTCCAACCAGAGAGGGATCTTCCCGTAGAATTGCTGTATTATACAGACCTCCAGGATGGACTGAAGATTATGATAACTTTTTGATTGACAAGATAACTCAAACGACAATGAAGGGGGAGGTTTTGATTATGAGTGACTTCAACATGCCTGACATTAACTGGAATTCTTAAACTACTATTACTGTCAGAGATCCGAGTATGACCAGAAATGTGTGGACTGACACAGGGAAGTAACAGGCTTCAGGAATAATATAATAATATAATTTATTATTAGCTACCCAAATATACAACGCTCAGTAAATAAACCAACCTTCCACTAATCTTAGTATGTGCAGGAACACAGGCGCAGTCAGGGCTGGAGAGGTGGAAGGGTCAGGCCGGCCATATGGTTCTGTTAACGACCGGCTGGTGATACCCCTAGCAGTCCTCAGGACAGGATTCCCCAGGGCGCGGAGTCTAAGTCCCAGTCTGCTTATTCACCAGGGCCCCTGATGTTGGGGATGGACTTGGAGCAGACAGGAACCAGGTCGTGGCCCCTGAGTACACCTACTCGTGGTAGAGGGATCCGCCAGAGGTATATGCAGGTAGGAAGCCTGATGTGAAGAGGCAGAAGGTGTGAGCAGGGATGGCTGGATCCGTGCAGGATGGATGGATCATCTGGGTAGCGTAAGGCATAGTCAGGCAGGCCAGGTCAGCAACGTGCGGGCAGCGAGGTACCAAAGGAGCAGGCAGAGAATAGTCAGGGTCACAAGCCGGGTTCAGGAACTCACAGCCAGCACGGTACAGAGGATCAGGCAGAAGGATGGTCAGGCAAGCCAGGGGTTAAACAGGAGACGGTCAGCAGGGTCAGGAACAATGCAGAGTCGGCAACAAATCAGATGGGCAGAGGAACAGGATACAAGGTACAGGGGCTTATGGGGAAACATACACCAAGGCACTGATCACAGGCCTGGTCATTCCTTAAATACACCTCCTGCAATCAGCCGCAGGTGTTGGCTGACTGCAGGAGTGAGCTTCTGGCTGCTGAGAGCACCTGCTGGTCAGCCCTGGCACTGCAGCCCACACGGCAGGTGAGTCCCACCACCAGTGCTGAGTCCATTCCTGACAATTACAAGCAGGAGCAGGGATGTAATGGAAGCTCTGAATGGGCTTTCTCTAAAACAGTTAGCAAAAAAGTCCAACCCAATGTGATCATATTCTAGACCTGGTACTGACAAATGGGAATCAACTGTCAAATGTTGAGATGGGAGAAAATTTGGGTTCTAGTGATCACCAATGTCTTTGGCTCAATATTAAAATAGGAACTGTAAAATCATATACAAAAACAAAAGTTTTAGATTTCAAAAAGACGAATTTTGCTAAAATGGGTGAATTTCTAAAAAATGAATTGAAAGGTTGGAGAAAAACGACAGGAGTAAGTAATCAGTGGGCACTGTTAAAGTCTATAATCCTGGCGTCAACTAGATTATATGTCAAGCAAGTTAGTATGAATAAACAGAAGAAAAAAATGGTTCACTAAAGAAAGAAAGTGAGGCCAGAGGCTCAGGAGGAATAAGGCCGAAACCTGTCCCTCACGAGTACCTAAGGCCAAATTCTGACTGTAGGAAGGCCAGAATACAAGGTAAAGAGTAATCTTTGGGATTAAACAAAGTTCACACCAGGCGAAATATGATTTCCCGTTACAGTAGTATGTCTGTCTTTCATGAAAGCCAGGTATTCTTCAATACCTGGCTTTCAACAGCCATACCATTAAAGCCAGTAACTGGGAAACAGGCTGGAGCAGGGTGCCTAGAGAGAATAGGTCTGGCCAGTTTGGAAAAGGCCAAGTATTATATTTTAGCAGTCTGAGTGTATCTGTGTACCAGTTTCTTCTAGACCCGTTGGGTGCAATGAAAATCATTGAGTTTTTTCTCCTCCTCTGTTTTGTAGAGCAATCACAAAAAGATCCACACTGGAGGAAGGGCATTTATTATGGAGTCCAGGGAATTACCAGGGCATCTGACACCAGTGCTAAAGAATCGTTGCCTCTGCCCACAAACACAGGTAACTTGCTGATAAACCTAGAGGCTAGGATATCTACATTTCTGACATAAGAGATCGGAGATGTCAGGATGAAGTGATCATTCCCCCGATCCAAGGGGTCGTGGCTGAGGAAACCCTCCTGAAAATTGTTCACTCCTAGAATGTAAACAGCAGAGATTTCTGGACAGTGGAGAATCATATTTACTTACTTCAAGGCTGCTTGACTCCTGGTACCCCAGGTGGCTGACATAGGCCACTACTATAGCATTGTCTGATGGCACCCTGATTGAGTATCCATGAGAAAGGGGGATCCAGTGATGCAGAGCTAATTTTATTGCTTTGAGCTCCAGGATGTTGACAAGGAGCTTTGACTCCCTTAGGGACCATGTTTCCCTCTTTGAGAAATTAGAACACTCTTCCCCAGCTTGTGAGATTGACCACTGTTGTTATCATCTTCCATAAGCAGAGAAGAACCTTCCCCATTTCCAAGGTTGGGTTATAAATCCACCAAGTTAGGGCGTTCCTTGTTTTTTTTTTTTTTTTTTTTTTTTAATTTAAATATTTATTAATTTTTCACATTATTACAAAATTTCCATAAGAAGAGACACAATACATATAAATATCAATACATTTCTACTCTGTCCCTTCTATTTACCTCTTTTATTTCCCTTCCCTCCCAACCCACCATTTCCCCCCCTTCCCCCCCTCCCTCCCCTCTGCAAGATCTCCAGTCTCTCTAGGCCCAATAACTTCGAATAACTTCCTAGTTTAGAGTTTTCTATATTTCTCTTTCAATCCCGATTTTTCCCATTTTTCCCATCGTGAATAGTATATTTTCATCCTGTCTTCCTGCATATGATAAGATTTTTCCATTCTGCTAATCTGGTTTACCCTATTGATCCAATCCTCCTCCGTTGGAACCTCTGTCTTCCGTCAAAACTTGGGGATCAACCCTTTTGCTGCACTTAAGTAGTACCATACACCTGATTCTTTATATTTATTTACTGTTGTCTCAACACTATGTAGGAGACACATGGTTGGGTCTAATCCTATGTCATTTCCAGTTATTATTTCTATTAATTTGACTATTGTCTTCCAGAAAACCTGAATTTTTGGACATTGCCACCATATGTTAAACACCGTGCCCTCTTCCCCACATCCTCTCCAACACATTTTTGAATTCTCCCCCCTCATCCTGTGCTCAGTGCTCGGTGTAATATGCCATCGTGTCAAACATTTGTAGTTAATCTCAACGTCTCTCATACTAACACTCTCGTGAACTAATCTAAATATCTTATTCTGTTGATCTTCATCTATCCCCACCCCCATATCTCTTTCCCAATTTGTTATGAAAATTAACTTTGTGTCTGTGTCTAGTTCTGTAAGTATTCTATACATTTTTGTAACACCGTGTTTCCCATCTCTACGTGTTTCTAATAGCCTTTCAAACATATTCCACTCCGTTTTTAATCTCAAGGGTTTTGGGAGAGTTCCTATAAAACATTTTAATTGATGATATTTCCACTCATCTATTTTAGTAAACATATCTCCTCCCATCTCTTTTAATTCTTTAAATGTTCTCAGTTCCCCCTCTACCAATATGTCTCTCAATTGGATATCTTCCTTTTTAAACCATCTCCCTGATATCTCATCTTTTCCTGGGGGGAAAAACTCTGTGTTTGCAAGAGGCATTAATATAGAGTTGAATTCCCATTTCATGTGTTTATGTAAATTATCCCATATCCTTAAGACAATTAAGGTGTAAGTGCTTGTGCCCTCTTTAATTCTTCTATAGTGTGCTGGAACCCATATCATCCTACTCAAATTAATTCCACTCAGATCATTTTCCATTTTTACCCAACTTTTCCTCTTATGATTAAAAGTCCAGTCATAAATTCTTGCTAACATTACTGCTTTGTAATATCTCTTGACATCAGGTAGTCCCATCCCCCCTTTCTCTTTAGTCCTACTTAGTGTTTCATATGATACTCTTGGTTTTTTATTCCTCCATATATATCTTGTTAACATTTTTCTCATTATCTTAAAAAACGCCTCTGGGAGTTTGATCGGGATCATTTGAAATCTATAGAGTATTTTAGGTATAATTACCATTTTAATTAGGTTCATACGTCCTAACCATGATGGATTTCCTCCTTCTAATCTTTTTAGTTCGTCCTTAATCTCATTTATCAGAGAAATATAATTTAATCTATACAGTTGTTTATATGAGGTAGCAAGTTTTATTCCTAGGTATTTTATATCTTTTTCTCTCCAAATAAAGGGGAATTCTTTTTGTAGCTTTTCTTTTTCGCTCTTTGGTATATTAATGTTCAAAATCTCAGTTTTTGTTGGGTTAATTTTTAGATTAGATAGTTCACCATATTCCTTCAGGATCTTCATTATATTTGGTAGTGTTATTCGGGGGTTGCCTACATAAAACAGTAGGTCGTCCGCAAAGGCCGCTACTTTATGTTCTATATTTTCTATCTGGATTCCCTTTACCGCTCCACTGTTCCTTATTATTGATAGCAGGGGTTCCAATGTCAATACATACAGCAAGGGGGACAATGGGCATCCTTGCCTTGTTCCATTGGACATCCCAATGGATTCCGACCTTTCCCCATTTACCGTGATGATTGCGGTGGGCTCCTTATATAGTTTACCTATCCATTCACGCATTCTCTCTCCAATCCCCAACACTTCCAAGTTGTCCATCATAAAGCCCCAGTCCACTCTATCAAACGCCTTTTCGGCATCAATTGACAAGAGCACTACCGGGGCTTTCCCTTTTCTACTTTTCTGGATAAGCATCAGAGTTCTCAAGCCATTATCTCTACCCTCTCTCCCCTGAACAAAGCCCACCTGGTCTCCATGAATCCATTCGGGCATTAGATCTTTCAGCCTGTTTGCTATGACCTTTGCGTACAACTTAGTATCAGTGTTTAATAATGAAATTGGTCTGTAGCTAGAGCACTGAGAGGGATCTTTTCCCTCCTTATGGATGAGAACTACATGGGCCTGAAGGGATTCCCTCCTCCCCTCCATCCCACCTCCCAAGTCATTCATATATTTCTTATAGTACTTAACTGTATAACCATCCGGACCTGGGCTTTTCCCTCCCCCTGTACTTCTTAATGCTGCTTCTATTTCTTCCTGAGAAATTTCTGCATCCAAGGAGTTCAGTTGTGTTTCACTAAGCTTTGGCAATCCCGCATTTTTTAAATATGTCCTCCTTTTTTCATTAATACCTTCCCTAATTTCTTTTGGTGATCCTTGGTGGCTGATGTTATACAACTTTCTATAATACTCCGTGAATACTTTAATAATTTCTTTAGTTGAGTGGACCATCTCCCCCTTAGGGCTTTTTATCTTTTCTATATAATTCCTGTTCTTCTTCTTATTCAGGGCTCTCATTAAGTATTTTCCTGGTCTATCACCCCATCTATATCTTTCACTTAATACTTTATTATATACTCTTCTCCTCTCCTCTTCCATCAATCTCTCTAATTCGTCTTTTTTATCCCTTAACTTCTGTCTTGTTTCTATTGTTATTTTTTTCTTGTGTATCTGCTCCAATTCCAGGATTTCCTTTAAGAGTCCACTAACCCTCTCTCTTCTTTCTTTTTTCTTCCTTGCTCCCATCGCAATCAGGATTCCTCTTATATTTACCTTATGACTTTCCCATACTGTAGCTGTCGATACTTCCTCTGTTTCATTCTCCTGGAAATATACCTTAATCTCTTCCCTGATCTTCTGCACAATATCCTCGTCCAAGAGAAGAGCCTCATTTAACCTCCATCCTAAACCTCCCGTCCACCTTTTTCCCCATCCCATTTTCATTACGACTGGGGCATGGTCCGAAAAAGTTCTTGTCTCTATTTCTATTTTAACCAGCATTTCAATGAGTTGATGATCTATTAGAATGTAATCCAGTCTCGAGTATGTCTCATGTGCATTAGAGAAGAAGGTATAGTCTCTGTCCTTCATGTGCATTATTCTCCAGGTGTCCACCAGCTGGTACTCGTGGATCACCTTCCTCAAAGCTCTCAGGGACCTACCCCCTTCTCTCTGCACAAGGGAGGTTGCATCCATTTGTGGGTCCATACAGAGATTCAAATCTCCTGCTATTATCAAACGCCCTTTTTTAAAATCTATCAATTTTTTTAGCAAACCCTTCAGAAAGATCTCAGGTTTCTTGTTGGGGCAATATATATTGGCTAGTGTGCATTCAATTCCCTGTAGTTTACCTTTCAAAAACAGGAATCTCCCTTCCGGGTCAGTCCTTCTATCTTCCAACTCAAATCTCATATTTTTTGCCAATCCTATTACCACCCCCTTTGCTCTTTTAATTGGAGAGTCAGCGTAATACCATGTAGGATAATATTTAGATTTTAGTTTCACATTAGATTCTATCTCAAAATGTGTCTCCTGCAAAAATACCACTGACATTGCCCTATGATGTAACTCTTTAAACAACTTAAATCTTTTCCCAGGGCAATTCAACCCATTCACATTATATGTTATAAACTGTATTTCTTCCATCCTTCTTGATTTTATTTATCTCTCTTCTAATTCGTCTCCTCCTATTAGGACCGAATGACTTGCAGAATATTAGCCCCACTCCCCCTCCCCCCATCTCCCCCCCACCCCCCCTCTCTTACTTTTCCCCTACCCATTTTTATGTTTATAAACTGGCTACAAATCATTTGTGGAACTGTTTCCACAGTTGATTTAAAATATTGGGCGTAGACTCCGCCCATGGACAGCTCACCTTTCCTCCGACCTCCCTAGCACCCCTTTCTCTATCTACAAGGCTCTGCAATAGCCTTTACTTCCCCACCTCAACCAGAGCCTCCAGAGGGACATCCACCTCAAAAAAGGGGGGTACTAGGGGGGCAAGGGAACAAGAGAGAGAAAAAGAAAAGCGTGTTTTTTTGCTCACTTCTCCCTCCCCCCTCTCCCCAACCCCAGAGCCTCTCTCCCCCTCCCCCCGACCCGCTGCCAATCCTCCCCTCCCGTATCATCCGATTCTCCTTTTTCTTCTTCTTCTTCCCACCCAGTTATCTCCATTCTTTGCAGATCCAGTCTATCACAAAAATCTCTCAGTTCCTCTGGGAATCTCAGATATGCTGTTACCCCATTTTTCCAGCCAATTAGAGATGCTGAAGTACCCCATCTATATTGCACGTTCTGTTTTCTCATTTGCTCTAACAGGAGTCTCAGGGATCTCCTTCTCCATAGAGTCTCTGGTGTTAAATCCGCAAAAATTTGAACAGTCAAATCTCCATATTTAATTAACGATCTTCCCTTGATCTTCTTCCAAATCTCATTTTTGACCCCAAATTTCTGGAACTGTACAACAATATCTCTCGGTCTTTCCCTCTCAGTATCTTGTTTGAACTTTCCTATTCTGAAAACTCCATCCAGTTCAATCACTTCTGTTTCTGGTCTGTCTCTTATGGAGTTTAAGATTTTTTTAACTAGTTCATTTAATGTTTCCCCTTTTGCTGCCTCTGGAATTCCTCTCACCCTAAGGTTAGACCTTCTTTCTTTATTTTCTCGAATTTCCATCCTGTAGAACAGTTTTTTTCTGGGTTTTCTCCAAATGGGTGATTTTTTTCCTTGGCTTATCTATGGTTTGGGCCTGGGTTTTAACTTTCTCCTCTGTTTCTTCCATTCTCATTAGCAGATGCCCTAAATCGTTCCGAATTACTGTCATTTCATGTTTTATCGTTTTCTCCAAACTTTGGAACATTTCTATCATCTCCTTCTTATTCGATATTTGTAGTTCACCATCAAGTTCTTTTTGTCCCAAGCCATCCGCTATTTGTTGGCTACAACTGCTGTTCATACCCAGTGATAGTCTCGGGCTGTTTCCTGAGCTAGTGTCCATTTCCCTTTTGGCGCTTACGCCTTGGGCCCTTTCTGGCGTAATGTTTCCATGTGATGTAAATTTCTTTATTGTGCCTGATTGAGACCCTTTGAGCCCTGCTCCCTTAGGACCTTTATTCTTCATATCCTCTATAAGTCTTTTGTCTTCTATATTCTCTAGATGGGGTTATACCACTCCTCTATGGTTTGTAATCCAGACAGGTTTACTGAGTTTTACTTGTGCTCTCCTAGGGGAACGTGGGTCTCTTCTCTTCTGAACCCAGGGAATCCTCCCCTCTCCTCCTTAACCCCTTGTTCCCCACTGTCGATCAGGAGTCCACTATACAATACAATAGGCCCCCAGCAGGTCTCACTCACCCTTCTCTTCCCCGGATGGTGGCTCCAAGCTTGGGTGGAGGGTCTTCACAGCAGCTCTGTCCTGGGGGGGATTCCTCTGGGCTTCCAACTCTGTACCTGGGTTTTTTTTTTTTCCTCTGGGCTTCGTCTCAGGGATGCAGGGTGGGTCTCCTGGCGCTCCCGGGCTCCCTGACCCAGAATCGAAGAGTCAGCTGGCCGGGGGCCCCAGGCAGCAATAGACCGGGGGCTACAGATAGTGGCCAGCCGGGGATTATGGGCAGTAGTTAGCCGGGGGTTGAGGGCATCAGAGAGCCGGTAACTGTAAGCCGGCGTCTCTCCGTCAGATCAGGCGGCCGGCCGGCTTTCTCCTCTCCCAGAGAGCCTCCGCGGCCGGTCACACACCCCCGCCACGTCACTCCGCTCTCCAGCCGTCCGGGTCCCTCTCTCACCAAGGACCGGAGAGGCCGGTCCGTCACTGCGACCCTCGTCTGGCTCCCATCTCCGGCTCTCCGGGCTCCACTCCACGGCCCTCCAGACTCCGGTGAGTCGGCTCCTAAGGGTCACCAGGGAGGTCGGGGAGCGGTACCTAGCCGAAGGCTAGTGCCGCTCACTCCCCACAGCCGCCATGACCAGGCTCCTCCCACCAGCACCTGTCCTGAGGGCGTTCCTTGTTTAACTGGAGAGAAGCATGGGAAGAGAGGGAGTGTGTTTGTTCGGGGCTAACAGAATATTGTGCTGAAAAGGCCTTGAGTGGAACTCAGCAAAGGGAACAACGTCGAATGAGGCTACCATAAGGCCCAGGACCTTCTTGGTGAATCTCACAGAATCTCATAGATGGATGTCTTTTTTATCTTAAGGTATGAGCATGGGATCTTAAGAGGCAAGTTTGTTTGCGGGAAGGAAAAACGTTTCCTGAGTCAGATCTAGAATGACACCTAAGTATTCTAGTCAAGGGGAAGCCTGGAGAGCAGTCTTTTGAAGGATGATTACCCAGCCTGAAACATCTGGATAGTTATTTGGATGTTCGCAAATAGTTTTTATGGGGATGAATCCTTCAGAGGAAGGTTGTATAGGTACCCTATGGCCTGAATGCCCCAAAGGTTTTAAGAGGGAGAGTAGGGGTACAAGAGCCTCTGTAAGTACTCCGGGGGCTGAGCATAGGTTGAATAGCAGTGTAACAGATTGAAAATGTTTGTTTTCTACTGAGCAGTGCAAGGGAAGTGGACTTTGTGTTCCATGTATTGACAAAAGAAAGGGCTGAATTTTGGATTCAAAGATGAATCCTTGAAAGAGCAATGGGGCACTCTTAGTTTAGAGGAGGTGGAATCCCACAAGTAGAGGTATTTTGGAGCCTTTCATTGTGGAAGAAATTCCTTTTCCCATGACCTCTTTAATTCACTTGTCAAGGTGTATCACCAAAGAGACTTCCTCCTTCAAAGGGTTTATGAATGAAGCGTCTTTTACAGCTTCAGCTGTCTGGGCTATTAGTCATAAGAATTTGTACATATGGACAAAAATGAGTCATTCTGGAAATTTGTGTCATAACTTGTTCTAGGGCATCAACACAGAAGACTGAAACGCATGAGTGTTGAAAAAAAAATGGCTCCAATCCCCCCCATTATTCCCGGTGAGCTGTTGTATTCTTAAGAATGTCTCAAACTTTATGACTGCAGTATCTTTTATGGCTATCTTCTACAGGCACAATTAGAGTTTAATTTAAGACTGGGATGGTAGGGTCTACTTCTGCAACAGTCCACTTTTAGTAAATTTATTTTCCACTGGATATACCTTAGCAATGATTTTCAGAGGAATGAAAATATTTTCAAGAGTACTCCAATCATCATAAATTGCCCATTCTACTTGTTCATAAATAGGAAATGTCTTTTTAGACTTATTAGGTCTCTTAGTACCCAAACGGAATGGCAAGACAGGAGGGACTCAAGAGTAACTATGCTGAGGCATTTGCTCACAGCATAACTGAGCATGTCTATATTTGCAAGCATTTTACATGAAGCCAGGGTATCAGATATAAAGGAGCCTAGGGGTGGGAAATCTTCCACAGTCACCTTTTTCACTGAAATTAGGCCCTCTTCAATCGCCTCTGGTTCTACTGCTTTTAGAGCAGGTATAAACACATCTGACTCAGGTAGAGAAGGTGGGGATGGAGGAATCTGGTGCTTAGAGCTCTGGAAAGGGACAGCTGTATTAAGGCCTTTAACTGTTCAAGAAAGTCTGACATAGTTGCAGAGAAGTAAAAATAATAATTAACGAGCGCTCGGAGATGGATAGTAAGCAGCTAGCATGAAAGGCACAAACCCCAAACCTTCATACTATAAATAATAACACATGCAGCGCTATGAAAAAAAGGATAATATATACAAATGAGTGATAAGCTACTGGTGCTTAAAAGTGATTATGAAACGTCCTCATATCATAGTTCAATAGTTTCAATAAACAGTGCAAAGGTGGTCCACTCCGTGCTGAAAGGTATATAATATGCACTCACCAGAAAGCGCATAATATGCGCATTTGAGTTGTCAGACCACTCCTGGTCCTAGAAAGCCGAAGCAGTGCGGATCGTCTTAGCAGGCTGTCACTCTGGTAGGGTACATCTTTCCTTAACCAGCAGAGGGATTCCAGACATCAGGAAATACTTGGTATACCTAATCCAGACTTTCTCAACCAGGGCATTCATACAAGATATCCACCTTGAGAGAGGGGGGGGCTTGGCCAAACAGCCCACCCCAAAAAACACTGATAGTGTAGTACGTTCAGAAAAATCTTTATTTGCAGAGTAAAGGTAACTGACTCACAAGGTATCCCAGAAGTAAAGATGGCCGTCGGCCTCCACGAGGTACGGAACGGCGTGACGTCACCGGCTAGGCTCCACTCTGACGCGTTTCGTGCGGACGAGCACGTTGTCAAATAGTTGCAGAGAAATCTGCTTTGGTCAGATAGATTGCTTGTTGCATGCCTGTCAGGGCTCCGGGTATGACCAGAGGTATGTGAACTGACGCAGGGAAACGCAGGCTTCAGATATGTTATAAACGATATAATTTATTAATACTAACAATACAAAACGCAGTGCAATACTAAAACATAAACACAGTGCAAACGAACCAAACCACCCACAGATAACAATACATACAATGCAAGCGTAGTTAGGCAGGCCGGGTTAACAACAATCGGGCAGGTAGGAACAGGAGGAGCAGGCAGAGAGTAGTCAGGTCACGAGCCGGGTACAGCAACTAACGGGCAGGTAGGTACAGGGGGTCAGGCAGAGAATGGTCGGGGTCATAAGCCAGGGATCAAACAGGAGAAGTCAGCAGAGGTCAGGATCAGGCTGGCTCGGCAACAAGTTAGTCAGGCAGGAACAGGAACAGGAACGCAGGTAACCAGATACAGGGGCCCATGGAAAAACACACACCAAGGCCCAGACTGCAGGTCTGGCCATCCCTTAAATACACCTCCGTAATCAGCTTCAGATGTTTGGCTGACTGCAGGGTTGAGTCTCTGATTGCTGAGAGCACCCGCTGGCCAGCCCTGGTACTGCAGCCCACAAGGCAGGTGAGTCCCACCATTACTGGCAAGTCCATTCCTGACAGTACCCCCCCCCCCTCAAGGAGCGGCCTCAGGACGCTCCAAACAGTCCTAGCTGGGCAAAATGTTCCACCGCCCGGGTCTGGTAACTGGCGGGATATCAAAGACTGGCACATCGGGCTGGACTCCGGGCAGAGGCACATCGGGCTGGACTCCGGGCAGAGGCACATCGGGCTGGACTCCGGGCAGAGGCACATCGGGCTGGACTGCGGGCACAGGCACATCGGGCTGGACACCGGATCACCAGGCGGAGCAGCAAGCACCGGATCACCAGGCGGAGCAGCAGGCACCGGGCCACCAGGCGGGGCGGCAGGCACCGGGCCACCAGGCGGAGCGGCAGGCACCGGGCCCCCAGGCAGAGCGGCGGGCAATGGGCCCCCAGGCGGAGCGACGGGCACCGGGCCCCCAGGAGGAGCGGCGAGCACAGGGCCCCCAGACGGGGTGGCGGGCGCCGGGCCACAAGGCAGGGCGGTGGCCGCCGGGCCCTCGGGCGGAGCGGCGGGCCTTCGGGCAGAGCAGCGGGCCCCCGGGCGGAGCGCTGGGCGCCAGACCCCCAGGAGGGGTGGCAGGCACCGGGCCCCCAGGCGGAGCGACGGGCACCAGGCCCCCAGGTGGAGCGGCGGGTGCCGGGCCCCCAGGCGGAGCGGTGGGCGCCGGGCCCCCAGGCGGAGCGGCAGGCGCCGGGTCATCAGGCACGACAGCGGGCATCGGGTCACCAGGCATCAGGTCATTTGGCTCGACAGCGGGCACCGCGTCATCTGGCAAGGCAGTGGGCACCGAGTCACCAGGCACGACAGTGGGCTCTGAGTCAATTGGCACAACAGCGGGCACCGGATCATCAGGTACCGGATCGTCTGGCTCGACAGCAGGCACTGGGTCACCTGGCGCTGGATCGTCTGGCTCGACAGCGGGCATCGGGGTCACCAGGCATGACAGCGGGCACTGGGTCATCAGGCATTGGATCGTCTGGCTCGACAGCGGGCATCGGGTCACCAGGCATGACAGCGGGCACCGGGTCATCAGGTACCAGATCGTCTGGATCGACAACAGGCACCGGGTCATCTGGCGTTGGATCGTCTGGCTCGACAGCGGGCATCGGGTCACCAGGCATGACAGCGGGCACTGGGTCATCAGGCATTGGATCGTCTGGCTCGACAGCGGGCATCGGGTCACCAGGTATGACAGCGGGCACTGGGTCATCAGGCGTGATAGGATCATCAGGCTGGATCAGTTCATCAGGCTGGGTAGAGACATCAGGCTGGGTAGAGACATCAGGCTGGGTAGAGACATCAGGCTGAAGTGCGGGTGCCGAGGCACCAGGCTGAACCACGGAAGGCAGGTTCTCAGATGGCAGGCTCACCGGTTTGGATACTGGCAGGATGGTACTGGTTGGAAAGAATTTTCGCTTTTTTCTGGTTTTAACTACTGGAGCACTGCAAGTAAACGCAGGTCTGCAAACGAATGGAGCAGCTGAGGACAGAGAAGAGCTGGAAGATGGAACAGAGGAGGGAGCAGCCGCCACAGAGGACCTCTCCACAGGGCCAAAGAAAGGATAGGTGCAGCGAGTGGGAGCAGGGGACTGGTATGTGGTAGTTAGCAGAGTATACTGGGCCGTCACTGGGGGTGCTGTCGGGGATGCAGGAAGAGTGCCTTGAGCAGAGGAATGACGTTGCAAGCTGACTGAGGCTGGGTGCAACAAGTCTGACCATGTCTGCAGTATGGATTGAACAAAGCTGAGCTTACACAAAGCCTGTCTGGTCAAAGACTGCACTGCGTTTATACAATCCCTTAATACCTGTGGTGAACATGCAGCATAATGCTCCAAGAAGCAATCCACATCATCCTCTAATAACCATACTAGGGACTCTACCTGGTCTGCACTAAATGGTGGCAAAAAGTCATTCCTGCTTTCAGGGGTACCAGATGAAGCCAACTCTACACAAACCTGAATCAAAGGTTGCACCTCAGAGAACTCTGTGCCCTGATCTACTAGAACATGAGCGAGCCGTATACATTCTAGCAGTTGATCCCGGGTATACTCCCTCAGAGTCTGATAAGCATATTCTCTGTCATCAAAAACCAGCAGCAACAAATACACAACCTCATCAAGATCCATCCTTCCCAGCAACAAACCAAGATGGCTTCCCTGTGCAGCCACTTCTGGTCAGGATTGGCCTTGGTGTAATGTCAGGGCTCCGGGTATGACCAGAGGTATGTGAACTGATGCAGGGAAGCGCAGGCTTCAGATATGTTATAAACAATATAATTTATTAATACTAACAATACAAAATGCAGTGCAATACTAAAACATAAACACAGTGCAAACGAACCAAACCAAACCACCCACAGATAACAATACATACAATGCAAGCGTAGTTAGGCAGGCCGGGTCAACAACAATCGGGCAGGTAGGAACAGGAGGAGCAGGCAGAGAGTAGTCAGGTCACGAGCCGGGTACAGCAACTAACGGGCAGGTAGGTACAGGGGGTCAGGCAGAGAATGGTCGGGGTCACAAGCCAGGGATCAAACAGGAGAAGTCAGCAGAGGTCAGGATCAGGCTGGGTCGGCAACAAGTCAGTCAGGCAGGAGCAGGAACAGGAACGCAGGTAACCAGATACAGGGGCCCATGGAAAAACACACACCAAGGCCCAGACTGCAGGTCTGGCCATCCCTTAAATCAGTGTTTCTCAATTCCAGTCCTCATGGACCCCCAACAGGTCATGTTTTCAGGATTTCCATTATTTTGCACAGGTGATTTGATCAGTTTCACTGCCTTAGTAATTACCACAGCTGTTTCATCTGAGGGAAATCCTGAAAACATGACCTGTCGGGGGTCCATGAGGACTGGAGTTGAGAAACACTGCCTTAAATACACCTCCGTAATCAGCTTCAGGTGTTTGGCTGACTGCAGGGTTGAGTTTCTGATTGCTGAGAGCACCCGCTGGCCAGCCCTGGTACTGCAGCCCACAAGGCAGGTGAGTCCCACCATTACTGGCAAGTCCATTCCTGACAATGCCTCAGATAGAACTAGAAAGCAGAGACCAGTGGTAAAATAGGGCCCTGTTCATGTGCAAGGAAAGCTTGTCTCTCTGAGTGGTTTGAGTGTTTTGCAAACCTTCAGCCAAGTGAGTGTTTGCCTGAACTTTTGCCATAGGTCATTTGAGCCTGGTTTCTGCCATCGCTATCAGTGAGGGTGTTTCTCTGTGGGGTACACAAGGAGTAGGGTGCAGAAACAGGGTAAACGTGTCTCAAGAAGGGTACACAAGCAACCCAGATGTTGACTGTTCTATAGCGAAGACCTTGTGGCAAAAGTGTAGAAGACCCTGAGTACCTTGTAAGGGCTCCGGCTGAAAACGGTGGTAAACATGTGACCTGTAGTGTGATGTAACACCCAGTCATCCACCTTAGACTGGATAGTGGAGCTTTTACCACTAAGTTTGAAAGTTTAATAAACTCCAACACATTCCCAGTTTTCTCATAGTTTTTGCATAAGGCAAATACTATTTAGGAGACACTTAAGTCTATTGCAAGTAATGTAGATATCAATTCTAATAAGGGCTATGTTATTGTTCCAACAATAGGACCATCTTGTCTTACCTTTCCATGTCACTGATCCCTATATCTGTCCAGGCTTCACTGGTCACAGTGGGCATAGACCCAGATGGGGTCTTCAGGGTCTGGGGAAGCATAGGAATAGACCATGGCCATGGACCTGTACAGGTGAAACTCGAAAAATTTGAATATTGTGCAAAATGTTAATTTATTTCAGTAATGCAACTTAAAAGGTGAAACTAATATATGAGATAGACTCATTACATGCAAAGCAAGACAGTTCAAGCCGTGATTTGTCTTAATTGTGATGATTATGGCTTACAGCTCATGAAAACCCCAAATCCACAATCTCAGAAAATTAGAATATTGTGAAAAGGTGCAATATTCTCGGCTCAAAGTGTCCCACTGTAATCAGCTAATTAAGCCATATCACCTGCAAAGGGTTCCTGAGCCTTTAAATGGTCTCTCAGTCTAGTTCAGTGCGAATGTGAAGTCCAGTGTGAAGTTTCCACAGTCTGTGTTGATTTGTGGAGCCATGTCATCTGCTGGTGTTGGTAGACTGTGCTTCATTTAGTCCAGGGTCAATGCAGCCGTCTACCAGGAGATTTTGGAGCACTCCATGCTTCCTTCCACAGACGAGCTTTATGGGGATGCGGACTTCATTTTCCAGCAGGACTTGGCACCTGCCCACACTGGCAGAAGCACCAAAATCTGGTTCAAAGACCGTGGGATTACTGTGCTTGATTGGCCAGCAAACTCGCCTGACCTGAACCCCATAGAGAATCTATTGGGCATTGCCAAGAGAAAGATGAGAGACATGAGACCAAACAATGCAGAAGAGCTGAAGGCCGCTATTGAAGCATCCTGATCTTCCAGAACACCTCAGCAGTGCCACAGGCTGATAGTTTCCATGCCACGCCGCATTGAGGCAGTAATTGCTGCAAAAGGGGCCCATACCAAGTACTGAGTACATATGCATGCTTATATTTTTCAAAGGTCCAATATTTTTCTATGTACAATCCTTGTTTTATTGATTGCATGTAATATTCTAATTTTCTGAGATTGTGGATTTGGGGTTTTCATGAGCTGTAAGCCATAATCATCACAATTATGACAAATCACGACTTGAACTATCTTGCTTTGCATGTAATGAGTCTATCTCATATATTAGTTTCACCTTTTAAGTTGTATTACTGAAATAAATGAACTTTTGCACGATATTCTAATTTTTCGAGTTTCACTTGTATAGTACCTTGCGGTTAACTATACATGCTGCACACCTGCCAAGCTGATTTCCCAAACAGGATCGAGTGTCAAGAAGCAACATTGCAGGCCTTCACCATGTCATGGGATCCAGGTACAGTTCCCAAGGTTACAGTGATCTGGAAGCACTGCTTCTAATATTATAGTAGAAAGCAGTGAATAGTTGATTAAATAATTTATAGAAAAATCCTAAATAGCATAAAGAAATCTAGATAAAACTTCAACATAAGAGATAAAAGGTGCATCACTTAAGGTCACCAGCAAACAGTAGTGTAGAGTTATAGGGGTATACCCAGGAGGAGTATCCAAAAGCTTTGCCAGTTTCCAATCACCTGAAGGTAGCAGCCCTCTAACGCAGAGTCTATGAATATCCTATGTCCTGTCCTGTACTGTACTATGAAGATAATAAGCAGATTAACTTTCAGCTTTATGGGAGGTTACAGAATATATTGCTTTCTGCATATTCTAATTTAGTGTTAAAAACAGCCTTACAATAAAACCAGACTCTATGAGTTGAGACATTCAGAACAATTTTTATTGAAGTCAACAAGCAAACTTTGAAATCAGCGGAATGTCATAAAAAAAACTTTTTTCTTTTTTTTCTTTCATATTCGAACAGCTAAAACACACATTTAAAAACCAAAGAAAAACATTTCTCCATAAAAAGAAAAAGAAAAACAAAATAACAATGGTATAGGCAATGTCGTTTACTGTACAAAAAGTTGATATGCACAGACTGACATTCAGTGATTAAGTAAAGTGGTACAGGTATTTCTAAAATGACTAGTGTAATATTTGTATCTCTCTATATATACACAGTATAAATTGATCAGTCCCACCTAAGACCAAAGGTTACTACCAACTGATGGGTTTAAAAAGTAAACTTCGGTTATTAATGCCATTCATTTAAAGCACTTATATGATTTTATTTGCTTGGTTATGTGACACAGAAACTTTTAGGTACTTTAGCTATCGGGATCATACAGGAGACAGGGGTGGAGTAGTGGTGGTGTGGAAAGAGGGGGGGGGGGGGTCACAGGTACTAAAGTGCAGTCTCCATCGAGGCTAATGGAACGTATCCAACATCCTATGTATTACTACATGGAATAAAGTGCCTTTTAAACTCCCATGAGTAATGAGATCAAACTAAAATGGCAAATTAATTTCTTTATTCCAGTATAATAACATTATTGCCCTGACCTGAGGAGGAGAACCAATGAAGAGAAAGGAGTATCACAGGAAAATCTTGGAATATAACAAATCACAGCCCTATAGACAGAGCAGCCAGTTCTTGAAACACGTATTATTCCTAAAAGGTATATTTATGGGCAAATTCAAGATTGTGCTTGTAGCTAGCTATATACAATAAACCCAAAGAAAACAACATACGTAACATTTATAAATTCTCCAAAACAAATTTACAGACACAAGTACTGAATTTTGCATTAACCACCAACATGTATCGCCATAAACACATCAGTCTCCCAAATTTATCTTACGTGGGACTGACCTTTGGGGGGGGGGAATTAAAAGGAAATAAATCCAGATTTACACAGTCAATACTATTACAATCCCACGTACTCTGTACACTGTATAATTGATGCTTTTCATGGTCACATCAAGTCAAAAAAGAACAGAGAACACCTGGCTCCACTGAGTGACTCTGTTAATCTATTTAGAGTTAAATCACCATTTTAATGATAGTTTGTACAATTCACAAGTCCAGCAGACTATCAACCACTTGAATTCTCCTGGATATTCCCTCATTTTATGTCTACAGGATAGCGATAGCATTTCAAAGTGTGAACTATTCAAAGTTCAGTTCTTCTAGAGTATAAAAATAAATGCACAATTCAGTGTATAACATTACAAAGTGTTCACTAACAATTTCAATATTTGGCTGAGTGGTGAATTAAAAAAATGCACAAGGTGTAAAGAAATGTGAAATGGGAATACAAAGCAGCCTTTTTTGTTTCTTGACATTGGCTGTCACTACAGTGAGAGAACATGGTGATAAGTCTTCAGATTACAACTAAATCAATAAAAAATATATATATATAAATAAAAAATGAAATAGAAAAATGTAATTTAATACTTAATCGAAGGACATAATTTAATCCTGGTTATACTTGCCATTAAAATGAGCAGAATATTTCTACTACAGTAATTAATGTATATGTGTTAGATGAAGTTTTCAATACCAACATTTGAACTTGACAAAGTGATGCCGCTTCCTAATGAACTAGTTCTGGTTTAGCACAAAATAGATATAGTACTGGACAATAAAACTGAGCATGATACATTGGTGATCTTACATCTTAAAGCGGAACTAAACCCTCCAATGCTTTACAGCCAAGCTGCCATCTTTGCCTCTGTTTGATCTGTAGTTGCCATGGTGCTGCACATGTGATCAGTTATGAACACAGCCATTTGATGCCTTGACAATTTGGCTGCAAGCACAAGCAAATGTGACAGTTACTACTTACAGCACACCTTGAATATAACTGTTTTGGGAAGCAGTTAAAACGATGATTTTAGCTGGCCATAGATGAGTTGAAAACATAATGAAAATTGTTTTCGGTTGTCAAATCGTTTGGTTTTTTGCATCATTAGTGTGCCAGTTGCAACACACGATTTTCATGCTGCAATCAAAAGTGTCCAATTCAACTTGCTGGGTTTTTTTTTTTTAGAAAAGCGCAAAAAAAAATTATGGCACAATCGTATGAGCTATTTTTTTGGATCAACAGAATGCTCAGTTTTCAACTCAACTATGGCTGGATTCATTTTCAGATTTAAAAGTTGTGGAAAAGAAATTACCTGCAAAAGGTCACATTAACTACATAATTTTCTTAACCCGTTCTATATAAAAAAACAAACATATTTGGAGGGATAGAACCTGTTTTTAATGCCATCTGTGTCCCTGTTGGGGATGTTTATACTCTCTATTTGTCAAAAATGTAGAGTTGTCCAAAATTTTGAGTTGTCAGGAATAGAGGGTAAATCTTCTACAGGACAGAACTGCTAGACGAGGATTTTTTTAATCTTCCTTTACTCTTCCAAAATGAAAACAAAAAATTGGCCTTAAAATACTTTAAGATGCCCACATATTTGGTCTTCTGGTCATCTCATGCTCTTTAATCTAGCACGTACACCATTATACAGAAAAAAATTCTATATTAAAGATAAAGCAACATTAGAAATAATGATAAAGATCATAATTCAGTCACAAGTAAGCTCTAACCATTGTGGTAAGATAGCAATGTAAGAAAATGTAAGAAAAGAGAAAGCCACAGTTTTCCTAAAAAAAAAAATATATATAAAAAAATTCAATCTAAATAATACTAGGGGCAAAAAGACAAAAATTGATTTCTTACACTGGATACTGAAAAATTCCTGTCCTTTAAAATGTTTCCCACTCATATAAATGTATGATCTGCTGCAATTTAGACTCTTGAAAGAAATCGTTCCTTAACATTTGTTTTATTGTTAACGACTCTTTTTATGGTCTTGCAATTGCTACCTGAACCCCAAAGCAACTTGGCAGTTACAGAAAAAACACCAGGAGGGTTACTTCAGTATGAAAACAGTTGTCAAGAGGCAACCTGTATTTGTCACAGGGGTTGCAACTTGAGACAACATAGATTTGCAGCTTGGTGGAAAAACTCAACACAAGAAACAGGTTTTAAAAGAACTATGAAATCTGCCATTGCAGATGTCCCCTCCTGAAAATGCTGCGTGCTCAGTTCATCCCATTGTTACAATACTTTGAGTTTCTGACCAAGAACAAATGTATACATCTGAATTTAAGATTTTTCTTATCTAAACACCAATTCCAAGCCAGTTTTTCAAAGTAATAATGTCAGTGGATCAACAGCAAGGCAGCTAGCAATTTTTTATAAGGTCAGCAATGGCAGCCCCTGTTTTTCCCCATGATAGGTTTGTTTGAATGTTTTTATGCTATACAAAGATTAAACAGTGACACAACTATCAGTATAATTATTTGAGAATTGTCTGTGGCCAGATAATATCAACCACTTGCTTGTTTCTTGCTTTCAGTCTTCAGCACTGCTTGTTTTTCAGATGTTAGATTGTTTTTCAGTAAATAATGGGCTTATTTAAGGTAAGAAAAATATTCAAGTTTCAGTAATTGGTCAGCAAACAATTCTTACTACTCAATATTAATAAAATGTAGATCTACTTGTGTTGTAGTCCTACAGCTTACTCTACTCTATGCATATTTATTGCTTTTTGGATTTCAGTAAAGACCCGAATAGCATTGAATCAGTCTTTACAGATTGTGATTTCGTTGCCAGTGTCAGCAATCCAGGGCAAGCAATTCTCAATTTGTTTCCATTGCACTATTTAACTAAAAGCATAATGCTAGAAGTTTAGTTGCTCACTAAGGGCAGATAACTGTATCAGTTACACCACTGTAAACTGGCGTGCTTACAAAGGTATTTTCATTTGATAATGACTCTGTGATACTGGTGTCAATCAAGTTTGCAATCAGTATATTCATAGATTTGTGTTTTTTCTTGATAAAGGCTGGCACATACAGCTCTTGAAGAAAGCATATTGCATGTTGAAGCTCTTGAAAAAATCCTTCATATTTAGTCAAACAATTCCATGTTTTATCTTATGTTGTGACTTTTCCCAGTGTATTTTATTTTCACATATCAGAATGAATCTGGCTATATGCAAGCTTTACAGTTGTCTTTGCATTTTCTACATATTCCATATATTTGTTTAATATTATTTTTGTATTAGCAGGAAATCTATACATAATAAAGGTAATGTCTTGATGTCCAAAGAACACAAAAAGTATAGCTCTGCCTCCTTGCTGCTGTGGCATGTGGGGCATTGGTCTCATACAGCATACAGTTCAAGTAAACAAAAAAGCTGGAGTTCGATCAGTGATTAAATAACAAGATGCTTATTGGAGTATTTTATACTTTGAATGCATTAGATTTTTTAGTCAGACACTGGCATTTTTGTCTACTGATGCTTACAGGGTATAATTGTAATATATACCATCAGGATCTAAAGAATGTACTGTTTGGTGGACTTGCTATCATTTTGGCAGCTCCTTTGGTGTGGATGGCATTGCAGTGAGTAGCAGATGTTAGATGAAATTATGACTGTCCAAGAATAAGGCAGGCCATAAACTATGCAATTTTATTTCCTTCCACCGTGGGTGGATGGAAAGAAAATTGCTCGATTCCCCCATCAACACAGTCAGTGTTGATGGAGAAATCCCTCCTGCAGTGTTATTGTGTTCTGCCGGAGGGGAGCCTTCCCTCTCTGCAGAACACAATGGTTAGTGTTGCTGGCTACAGCTGGCAGCATTAATCGTTCTGGTACAACAGACAGACTGGTTGTACACAAGTCAATCAATAGATCGACTTGTGTACAACCAGGGTGCCCATACATGGATCGAAATTCAACTGGTTCCTACTGAAGTGGCCCAATTTTGATCCATGTATGGCCAATTTAACTGTTTCTGGATGATTAAATTAGTTAGTGTATGGTCGGCTATAATGAGTCAATTATGGTAAGAAGTTGCAGTAATTAGCTTCAGAAAGACTAGGGATTGCTGTGTAAAAATGAGCTAAGCTGCACCACTCAATGCCATCTTGCAGCTACAAAAGTAAATACAATTTTGAGATGTACTAAAATGTGGTGGTAATATAGAGTAACCTCTGTGTAAAATCACTTGTAAGTCCACAGCTCCAAATGTGATCTAGCCTTGGGCACTATATTGTAAAAAGGAAATTATTAAATGATAAGCAACTGCAGCCATAAAACAGATGCAAAAATGTACTCACTGTGAAAGCTGAGAACAACTGGTATGCACAGTTGGAGAAAAAAAGGGACACTTTAATTAACAGGTTATGATATACCCAAGGCCAGCATAAAGACCATGCAAATGACAACAGTTGTGTAAGTAAGAAAGATTTTGACCATGGGTTATAAAAGTTAAGCTTTGGAATGCCTTACTAGGTCATATTAGCAAAAACAATGGAATATAAAAAGAAAGAGTGGATGCTTTCCTTGCAACTAATGATATCCAAAATTATAATTACCATGGCATGTTGCAGTAGAATTAAGCAGGCCACATTTCAGGATATTTCCTACATGACAAAACTAGAAACCTAGGGTTTTCGTTTTGCCTTCCTATGGACCAAAGCTGCAGGAGATTTGAATTATGTACCTATATATTGTACACGAATGGAATATTTGTTTTTGGTTGCCTGGGGCTCATGTGAGGGACTTGGGGTCCAGTGTGAAATAGACAATCATAGTGTAGGTGAAGTATGGCGTCTTCTCGAGTACAGGAGCATTTGCTGTAATTTTGTAACTAGCTGACTGAAAAAACTGCTTAATCCCCAATTAGCACTGGACTGTTTGAGTGAATGAGGCTGTGAAGTGATCTGTATCAGTATTTTTTTCATTTTGTTTTACAGAGCATATATATTTCCCCTGTACACTGCTGCTTGTTTAAATTTCCAACTGTGTCTCTTCTTTTTATATACTAGTGATTCCTAACAATCTGTAGATAATTTGTCAATGTTGCAAGAGATAACCTACTGATACTAAATATGGTCTGTAAAAAAATGAATGTAAAAAAAAATTAAAATCCATCTAAAGCATGGTTGCTATGGGCAACACCCTCACTTTTCTTCTCTAGAATTTATAATGAGCCCAAAGTCTGATGACATAAAAAAGCCAGTATCAGAGACATGTATATGTTTTTACTAAAGTTTAACTGCTTAACATATGTAGTAGGGTTCATTCACATGGGGTGCTTTACTGCGGGCCCCGTGCAGATCCGTGTTTTCCCAACATAGAGATAGACAGGTGTGCGTGCATCCCTGTGCTGATGTCCCATTCATTGGAACATGTGGCTGCATGGACACAGCCACTGTGTCCTAATACAACATGTGGGTGAGGTGGGTGCAGGTCCCTGAACGTATACAGGGTGCCACTGTATCCTAATATGCATGTCATATTAGGATACAGCGGCTGTGTCTGAGCAGTAGTGTATCTCAACAGAAATGAATGGGACTCCAGCACAGGGATGCACAGTGAGTGGACCCTTAGGGTTTTTTTATTCAAGATGCACCTTGTCCTGAAAGAGCTGCAGGTTGTTCCTTGACAAATATTTCTGTGGCATGTCAGAAGCACCTTTTTCTTTTATGGTTTGTATATTATAGTCACTGTTGATAAGCAGTTTAAACAGCTACATTCAAACCAGCAAGAAAGTGAACTGTAGTGACCACCATATATGAAGACCCCTGTTGGTCAAGAGAGACAACATAAGCCCATGTAAGGATCCGGCACTCAAATTTGATGAGAATCTGTAACCCAAGCAAAGATTTGGAGTGTTGGGTTAATGCCAATAGGTTGAATCATTTACCAGTTTCTCACGTCATTTTGGAAATCCATTTGTGAGATCTTTGCACTATATTACCATTTCTGATCCTCTATCATTGATGCTGTAAGGTAGTCTCTTTCACTGCAGTGAACATACAGTTTATCCATAATATATGGGGGGTTCTTTAATCTAGCAGACCTCAGGCACAGATAGCAACACTGGCATTTCAGTGTAGCAAAGGCAGCATTGCCAGATCACTACAGAGAGTTAGGAGCTGAGGCAGATCAGCCGGTACTTTTCTGTACTTGAGATGTTTTTGAAGACACAAAAGATTGGGAAATGTTCATGTATTGCAGCAATGTGCTAAACATGTTTTTCTTTTCATTTGCACAAACATGCACTTTAAACATACCTCTAGAGCCATGTGATTTTCTATCACTGGGCTATTATATGAGAAATTTGACAATCATTGGACCATTGTTTGGTTCTTGGGGTTTTTAAATGTAATTTTCAAATTTTGCAAAAGCAGCAAGTGTGACGCATTTGAGGGCAAAGTAAGGTATATGTAAAAACTAGCAGATCTCATCTATGTAGTCCCAAAAAGATATGAGAAATGGTAGATTTATTGGACAACCACTGCCTGATAATGGAAATATATATTTTAGGTCAATTTAGAGAAAATAAACAAAAACACATAGGGACTTACTATTGAGTATATTTAGTAATAAAAAGTACAAATATTCAGTCTTGATTTTTTAAGAACAAAAATGTATAACAGAAATTGCATTTTACCTAGACACCAGCGAGTCTCAGTGGGTGGAAAAACACATGAAAACAAAAAAAAAACATACTAGTGTATTTTAGTAGGTCTTTATGATCTAGTTAGCCTGCAGTCAAAAAACACAAAAAATCTGTAGACGATATAAAATAGCAGCATGTACTGGATTTCATGGAAAGGACACTGGTATGGATGACACTATACAGGAAGAAAAAGACTGTAACACTGCTAAACATCAAACAATCTGAACAGTAAAACCTGTACAATTAAATTGTTAATACAATATTTTGTTGGCACATAATAACCAAGACAACACAATATAAAATTCTTAATTTCTCCCCATAAACAAAAGTGTGTGTGTTTGGCACAGTATGGGCAGACCCTGTAATTAAGGTTGTGTTGATTCATTCAGTAAATTGTTCACTTCTTAAAAAAAAAACGTAAGTGATTTTTTATTGGTAACTTCAAATTGTACTCTTGATGAAGATCCATTTAGGTAATGTCACCCCTTTTTGAAGTCCTCTCTTAAGCAGCAGCAGAACCCTCTTTCCCTTGTTTGCATTCCCTCCTATATCAGCTTTCTAAAACATATGATCTTTTCTACAAAGGCGATTTCTCACAACTGTCAGGAATAAGTCATGACTGGTCCTGGGTTTTATAACCAATGATACATGAAGCAGAACACCAAACAAATATAAAATAGCTTTTAGTCTACTTAACGTGTGCCTGTGCCCAGACTATGTGCATTAGGGTAATGGCATCTTCCTAACTAGCAGCAAAAGAACTTTAAAGCAAGACACTGTGGAGAAATTAATTTTCAGTCTTCATAACAGAGGCATTGAGAACACAGCTCGTTTCCCCATTTATATATCTCTGTCAGAACAGACAGTCCTCTATTGTAAACAAATGGCAGGTGCTGTAAGCCATTAAACACTTACTGAAACCTAACTTTAGAGTCTCTTTTCTCCCCAGTGCCTGCAGCTACAAAGGTCAGTGATGGCCTTTTTTTAAAGCTCCATTACTGCATGTTAAGTTAAATGTTAATATCCATAGTCTGAGCACGGGTGAACTTTAATCATTTGTTTAAAAATAATTAAAGCAAATCTTTTGCCCCTTTCACTAAAAATCACATCAGCATACAGCTCTGCATGCTGCTATGAAATCATCTTACATTCATTAAACCATTTTTGCTTTTGCTTACAATTAATGTTTTTCTACTTCACTGATGATGTAACCAGGGCCTCACACCTGCATCCTGGGACATTCCTGTCATGTCCCAGGAAGCACACCCTGAATTTTAGGCGGAGTTCCAGAAAGCAAAGGGAGATGCATTCATCCGCCCTTCAGTAATATGGCCAGCGTGAGAAGAATGGGGGGGAGGGACAAAAGGTATACAAAGAAAAAAAGACTGCAACTATCTCTAAGTATTTGTCTGAAGATTGCCATTACTAAACATTTCTAAATGTACATTTGAGGCAATTTTTCTGATAAGGGTGAAGTTCCTTTTTAACTGTAATAGTTTAAAATCTATCTTTATGACACTTTGTCACAGTTCCCTGCACAGTCAGAAATCATACATATTAGGAGGGTCTGTGATGTAAGCCAATCATGTTGTAATGTATTACCAAGGGATTGTCAATCTAAGCTGTTTTTGGGCATTGGAAGGCAGAGGTGAGGGGGTTTAGGCAGCTTATAAGAGGAGTATAACGAGACTTCAGCAGTATGATGATGTTAGTTTTCAGTCCGGTGAGCAGACAGGTAACACAGGAAGCGGCCGCAGGGTGCAGTGGTGTCACCCAGCTTGATTATAACATGTTGGAAATCTATGCATGTCAAAAAGGCTGCTGAACAGAACAAATAATTTATATTACAAACCTTTTGGTAGGTAAATCAGATCAAAAGTATTTGTCTGAATTGTGTATTCGGTCTCTGATTAGGATTTAGGTTTTATGTTACCGGTCCTCCAGCACAGAACATCACACCTTAGCATACAAGATGCATCAGGTGCTGCTTCTGTTTTTTTCTAGAAAAAAAAAGCTGCAAATCAGCATCATGGAAAGTGTTTAGTTTTATTTCATGATTTGAGATTTTTCTGTTTTAAACCAATATCTGGCCATTATACTAGAATTGTTCGTTGTCACATGCTGCATAGAGTTATGGTCAAAAATATTGGCACCCCTGCATTTCTGTCAGATAAAGCACCAATTTGCCCAGAAAATTGATGCAATTACAAATGTTTAGGCATTCTCGTGTTTATTTCTTTTGTTTGCACTGGTAAAACACAAAAGTGGAGAAACAAAAAAAGTCAAATCTGACATATTCCACGTAAAACCACAAAAATGGACTGGACAAAATTATTGGCACCTTCAATTAAATATTTGGTAGCAAACCCCTTGGAAATCAATCGCTTCCTGTAACCATCAATGAATTTCTTCTACCTCTCTCCTGGAATTTTGGACCAATCTTCTTTCGCCAACTGCTCCAGGTCTCTCAGATTGGAAGAGTTCCTTTTCCCAGCTGCTCCCTATTTCTAATTGCAACAATTTTCTGGGCAAAGTGGTACCTTATATGACAGGATCGCAGGGGTGCCAGTATTTTTGGCCATGACTGTATGTTCAAAGAAATAATAGCAAACAGATACAGCACTGCAAGGCCATTTACTGCTACTGTGTCCCACCATGACATGTGCAATAAGTAACGATGAGGCTTTGCACACATACGAGCTGCATGTTAGGCTCACGTGAAGCCTGTGCTTAATTCTGTTTTGTTGCTTATCCCCACAAACAGAAATATAAGTGAGCAGGGAATGCACAATTGGCACGCTCAGACACTGCAGTCTCATCTATACTGAGCCATTCTGACTACTGCAAAGCTCTTATGTCAAGCTCCATCTCTTGGGGGTCATTTCAGATGCCTCAGCAGTGAAAATCTATGACCACGTCACCAAAAAACACCACAAAACAAAGCCCTTATTGTGATCAAAAACATTATAACCCAACTGTAAAATTTGAGACCACCAGTCTTAGTCTTTTTGAAATAAGGGCCAGCCAGGAAGTAAACTAAACCTGTCATCAAAGCAACACAGGGATGCCATTGCTGAACTCCCTTGTTTCAGTTGTTATGCTGATCATCCGACTTCAATATTTTCCAAATCACTGATCCAGAACAAGTATGCACTATGGAAAACCTCAAGTCCTTATCTGACTATTTGCTCTTTTAAATAGGAGCGTTCAGTAATGACAACCTCCATGTTCTTTTATGACAGATTTCTCTTACGTAAGAGTCCATTATGCGTGTTCCATTGAGAAAAACCTTCATAGAGAGGTGAATTATTTACCATATTGAAGATGTCATCTTTATTGTTCCTAAAGCACACAGCTATATCCTTCTGATTTAACTGTTTAAGTTTCCCTCATGCCTATCAAGCAGCCTGTGATGCAGGTCACCTTAGCTCCCTGGACACAAAACAACTGTATTCAGAGAATGGTTCAGCATCATATCTGAGCACAAAAGAGAAAACAAAAATTCCTATTTGAAAATTGGAAGAAAGGTATGGCTAGAAAAAAAACCCCAATGTATTAAAAACCAAATCATGTATGATGTTTGCAGTAGATGATACCAATTTTGACAGCTACTACACCTCAAAAGACCTCATAGTCTTCGATTCATATAGTCCATACTGTAAGCTAAAATCATTGCACCAACCAAAGAACAATTGCTGCTTTATAAACTAAAGCAGAATGTAAAAGAAAAAAAAACATGTAAAAAGAAACTACCACCATAAACATATTTTGTACTTAATAACAATTTCAAGTCCAGACAAGGATATACATCATTAAAATGCCAGGTCAGGAGTGTCTCGCTCATACATAGAAGTGCATACATCTTCATGCATGTACATTTCATGTTGTGCAATTTTACTGTAGTTTGTGCAATTCAACTGTACCACTGTCAAAAGTGTTTGACAACATAAAGGGCTAGCATAGGTCTCAAATGGTGCCACACGAAAATAGAACCTTGGAATGGAATCGTGTGCATTTAGAACTATCACACAGAATGGGGACTGTAATATGTGAACAACCCAAGACCATTAGTGTCGAAGATCTACCCTTTTACATCCATTCTCTACCTGTGACATAGGGTGGGTTGGTGGATGGCAACAATTTTAATTGCTTTTGATACAGTGGAATAACACCACTAGATTTGACTGTACATAGTGAGGAATGATAATCAAGCACTTATTCCCAGCTCTTAATAAAGTGAACAGTCTTGGATGGTTCTAGAGCACTGTACAGGCACAATCAGAACTACTGACCATACTGTTATAATAAAGTGACAGCTGAAATTCCCTTCATGTCCTTTTACAGAAGTTTAGAAAAAGACTACGTGAAGTCGCTGGAAAATGTCACTGTCCATCCTATCATGAACCCTTTTATAGTAATATGATATTTTTCCTATAGAAGGATCACTGAAAGAACAGTAATTGTGACGTTTGATGGTTTTTACTTTGTTCTTTAATACTTAACAAGTGATGTACCAGAAGGGTAAAGAGCGTCCTCTAAAGATTTAATGTATTGATGCCAATTTCAATGCAAGAGGACAGTTATTTACCCTCAATTCCTAACGGATGAATTACATTTAGGTCTTGATCACTAACAAAGAGGTCGTCTCAGAAGGATGGAGAATGATAGCAGGCCAAGAACATATCCATTAAAGTCACAGGGAACAAAGGATCTCTGTGCTTTCCTCTTCACTTCATGAAGATGTTAGGCAGACATTGTTGCTTTGTTCTGTTTTTACGTATACATAATTGCGTCCGTTCACTGAATGTCCTGCTCTTGTATTCCACCAGGAGACACAAAGGGGTTTATAATCTGTTGAATTCCTATATACTCTTAAGAGACAGGTTAACATATGCCTTTAATTCCTGCTGCAACCGTTTTTTTAAAAGAACATTCTAGAATTTATCCAGGATCCATGAATTTTATACATGTTTATGATTAGAAAAAGGAAAATTTTCTGTTTCTTTCTTCAAAATACCTAAAACTGGGGAAGTTGGTTGCCCAAGCCAATTATTTTTTCATCATCCAGATGAAAAATAAAAAATATAATAAATATAATAAATACAACTTGCTAACCACAACGGTGGGGAAAAGAGGGAGACCAATTCCACCATTAAAATAATAATAATAAAAAAGATGAGTTTCTAGGAACATGAAAATGACACTAATAGGTCATGTACATTTCAATCCTGGCAATAAAACACGATGTGCACATTACGCATCCCCGCCTCGTATCGAGGGGGAGAATTTACACTGTACGAACAAGAAGAGGTTTCGATCTGAAGTGCATCATCTCTTTTAAAACTCTGATGGGAATGAAGAATCCTCACGCTCAATTTTAAATTTAAATTTCTTCTCTCCGTATGCCAGTGGGCGCTTGGGGTCATGCTCAGAGCAGCACAGTCTCCCTTCCAGGGATGAGATTGTCAACTCTCCTTTCTCATGCTCTTTGCAGAAAGACGAAGGGCAGAATTCACAGAAGGATGAAGAGGAGGATCCGCATTTGTCACACTGGTGCCACGGGCAGTCCCATTTACCTGAAAAAGAGAGGAGAATCATTGCAGCAAGCAAACAGACTTCATGAATACATTTCTGACATTTTGCTATAAACACCAACAGTATATTTTTTCAAAAAGACTGCAATTTTTAGCGAAAAAGTATTAGCTCTAGTTCAGTGGCGTTGCCTTCAGAAGAAATTACAGTATGCCATCAGTCTGCTGCAGGTAGGAGGAATCATTGCCTCAGTCTTCTCTACCTCAATGATTAGACTATAAAACTGCAACTTTGTAACAATTCACAAGCAGTCATGGGTAAATCTGCTCTGGTTCAATTCGCCAACAGTTAGGCGATTCTTGTTCAAAACATGGGGAACCCAAACTTAGAGGCAAATCCCATTGAGGAGTACAGGGGGTAAATCTTCCTAAATATTTTTTGTCAAAAGAAAGCTTTATTAAGTTTGCACAAACTTACATGGCATAAGTTCCAGAACCACATGCCAAACAATCATAAACAACCCTTATCAAGACTTCACAGTCACAAGTATGACAATATGAATACAGTAAAAGGCATTCCGCTCCTTATACTCTGCACCTCCACCATCGACATGTGACAAGATCATCCACATAACACTAATTAGCCCATAATGTTTTCAATACCACAGACAGACCTCACATTATTAACAGCATATATTACAAAGTGACAATATGTTACCGTAGCAATTTATCCAACCCGCCAACCCGGAAATATCCAACCACCCATCCCATACTTTTAAAAATTTATAAGCACAGCCTCTATGTTGATAAATAATCCATTCATATCTAAGAACAGTTCCCAAGGATGTTATCCATTCTCTATGTGTGGGAGGGGAAGGGTTTGTCTAGTGAAGTAAAACTGCTCTACGTGCCTGAAATAAAGCACAAGGGGCTGAACGGGGCAGAAGGAGGACAGTCCCGGATTAACTGTACCCTCTAAAGGCATTAAAGTTGACTTGGATCAGTTCATTGTTAATCCTGAGTAGTTACCAAACTCTGTAATTACAGACATAGCTGCTTTCACCAAGATTTCTGTGCCAGCTAGCATCAAACACATATCATCTGCATATAACATTAGTTATAAGTAGGAGGGGCAAAATAACAGTAGCATATTGTCTATAGATCTCTATAGGGATCCCATCTTCCCATGGTGCTTTACTGGCTGAAACTCACCAACTGCCTCCTGCAATTCCTCAATAGAAATAGGAGCGTCTAGACGCATCTTCTGCACAGTGGTTAGGCTCGGGAGAGTAATAGTTTGTAAATATAAGATCATTATATGTGTACAGCATCTTAGAGTGGAGGAAAAAATTTCACCAGCACACCGAGGATTACCAATATGGGTCCAAAGGTTTTAATAAACCATCACATAGTTACAGCAAGGCAACGTTTCGGAGTCTCGCAGGACCCCTGCATCAGGCATGTGACTGATGAAGGGGTCCTACAAAGACTCCGAAACGTTGCCTTGCTGTAACTATGTGATGGTTTATTAAAACCTTTGGACCCATATTGGTGATCCTCGGTGTGCTGCTGACATTTTTTCCTTGCTGATTTTGTTCGGTTCCAGCCGACGGTCACTGCAGCACCCACTTATACACACAGCCATTTTTAACGCAGGAACGTGTGCGTTTGGATCATACACTTGCGTACTGCATTTTAGAGTGGTACAAAGCAGAGTAAAAATTAACTGGCTCGGCCAGCACGGTGTCTGGGGTATTCAAAGTAGTGAGAATGATGGGCTGCTATGGGTGGGGTGTAGATCGCGCAATCACCTATTTAGTTAGGAAGCGACTGGTATGCTCCCCCTCCTCGTAGAAGGCCTGCTTCCTAAAGAAGTGCCGTTTTTCAGCTGAGGAGGATGCCAAATGGGCCACAGCATCCTGTGCAGACAGCCACTCCTCTTTAACAGTGTCAGATGGATTTGCGATGTATTTATTCTCCAATCTCTGTACTAGTTGAGACAAATGGGATTCCTGTAATGAATTATTGTTCTTAATAGCTGTTATTTCCAATATAAACAGACCCCTTAAAAAACATTTGAATGCATCCCAACGATCCAATTCATTAACTTCAGGGGCATTATCTCGAAAGAAAGAAGTCAATGATGTGAGATTCTATACGGTCGTGAATAGTAATGAATTAAAGCCATAATGCATTCATCTTCCAGGGGGCGCGCTTAAGAGTGGAAGCCGGTCTAGCCTTTACCTTAGCTATCAATGGGGAGTGGTCTGAAATACCACAGGGCGCATAAGCCACATCTGAAACCCAAGCATGAGCAGCCGTATTACCCAGGCAAAGGTCAATCCTGGACAGGGACGAGTGAGAGTTGGAAAAGCACGAAACGGTCAAGTCCGTTAGGTGTCTCAACTTCCAAATATCCACTCACCCAAATTCCTCCATAAAGCAGGCCAACAAAGGTCTCCAGCCAGATGGCATACCCCCAGGAGAGGGGTGCCTATCCAGCTGGGGATCGGTCTTCCTAAATTTTATGCATTAGGACAAATAGGCAAGCTACTGACAAAGAAAAGGCATGGAAAGCTAGGCTCTGCTTTGGAGAACATGTATCATGGCAGAAAAGAAAAAAAAAAAGGTCTTTTCATGACAACATTGAAAATACACAAATCCTTTATAATGTGCTTTAGGCCAACTTAAAGCAGTGGTGGTCAAATGTCTAGATATGAGGGGCCTCAAGTGCGACCCCCGACATCACTAAAGGGCTGCACATAAAATTCAGTGAATATTCAATCAGAGATGGTCAGAGACTGCGGACATGACTTAGGAGTTGATCAGAGACTGTGGATATAATACACAAGATGGTCAGAGACTTTGGACAAGCTGCAGGAAATTGTCAGAGAATGTGAACTATTAAAGGAGTTGTTGGAGACTGGGGACATCCTTTAGGGCACAGCCATAGACTGGAGACATTTTACGTGAGGCTGCTAAAAATCACTACTATAACAGGGCAATAGAGAAATAAAGATTAGTGTTTGCTGGGACCATGAAGACCAATTTCTTTTACAGGCAGTCTCAACAATGATGTTGAAACTGTTACATTTAGCATGACTTACCTACAGCAACAACACCCCAGTCTGAAAAATTTCAACTTGAAATAAAGGCTTTTATAAAGTACTTTTAGCAGTGACGCATGTTTACATTAAAAGCTAATAGGCCCAAGTTGACTTGCAGATAGAAATTAGCTAGTAATTTGCTGTGGCTGCCCCAGTTCTGTTCTCACAGATGCAAAACTGTCCGGCTGCAGGAAAATTTCTATCAAACTTGCATTAGGATTTAAGCCACTTTAGAAAATACAGCAGTGTAAAATTGTCCAACAGCAGGACAGTTATAATCAGAGATAATAGTCCCAACTGATGTATAGAAAGAAAGCACTAACTCTCCAGAGCCTCAAAAGGGGTCAATACCAGGAAGAAGCCAGGGAATCAAATGTGTGGATAACCTTAGGATAAAATCCTGGTGATGCAGCCCTCCTCAGATTGGGAGATCATCAAAACTGGAAAAAAGCACACAAGTGGCACAAACACCTGGACCATTATTCAAGGTTTATTAAAACTTATTTAACCGCTTCCCCATCACCCTATAGCAGATTGTCAAGGTCCTACCTTTTCCCTGAGGTTATGTTACTCCATGTGCTGGCGTCCATCTTGGATTCTGCTGTGCATGATGGGAATCCTTTTATGCCTTCAGGTTTCTGTGGTCCATCCCCCAGAGGGGTGTGGCTGATGACATATAAGCCTGTGGCCCGCACATGCTCTTTGCACTTGTGTCTTGTGTCTTTGTGTTGCTATTACTCTGTTCTGACTCTCGTGACTCTCCTGGTATCTATTCGGCTTGTGACTTGACTATTCTTTGTATTCTCCTTTGATCTGACCCTCTGTTGCTGAACCCGGCTCGTGACCTGTGATTCTCGTCTGCTGTCCTGTACTGTTTTGTCCTGTTGTTGTTGACCCCGGCTTGTCTGACTACTCTTTTGTCTCTTCCACCAGCTACACGCCATTGGCGGCGGCCATTACCGTAGCTGAGGTGTCTCGGGGGCCGCGACCTGGTTCCTGGCTGCGTCAAGTCCATCCCCACCATCAGGGGCCCTGGTGAAGGGCAGCCTGGGACTCCGCACCCTGAGGGACTTCGGTCTGTGGGTGGTGGTTGTCGTCAGCCAGTGTGTTACATTGTTAGGCCTGCCTGTCCGTTCCTCAGCTCCTGCCCTGACATTACACAAGTGCCATGAACCCTGACGGTGCAGGCACGCCTTCGCTCCCAATGCTAGTCGCCAGACTCGATCAACAGGATCACCTGCTGGATCAGTTCGCTCAGGCGTTGCAAACTCTGCTTGCACGCACTGCACACCTTGCTCCTGGTGCTATTAGGCCGGTAGTCGCTCCGGTGGTCTCTCCCGCTCCTTCTCCGCCTATTGCATCCACCACCTCGACGGCTGCATCAGCGGCGCCCAGAGGTATGACTGGTTCTGCCCCTCTTCCACAGCGCTTTGGGGGTGAGCCGAGTCAGTGTCGTGGGTTCCTCAACCAGGTGGGTATTTATTTTGAATTAATACCCCACGCCTTTCCGTCTGAGAGGTCAAAGGTGGGTTCCTAATTTCACTACTCTTAGACAAGGCCTTGGCCTGGGCAAATCCCTTATGGGAGAGGAACGACCCGGTGATTCAAGATTTTTCCGGTTTTGTCGATGCCTTCCGTAGGGTATTCGACGTACCAGCTCGTTCCGCCTCGGCGGCCAAGCTGCTCATGACCATGCATCAGGGTTCACGGACCGTGGCCGAGTACGCTATAGAGTTTCGTACCCTGGCGGCAGAGGTCGGTTGGAACAATGAGGCTCTGGTGGCTGCGTTTTCCCTTGGTCTTTCTGACACATTGAAGGACAAGATTGCAGCTAAGGAACTGCCTGTGGTGTTGGAGGAGCTCATCTCTTTCCTGATCCTGATTGACACCAGGCTCAGGGAGAGGCCTTCACTCAAGGAACGCCTGCGGAGGCCTTCCAATCGACTGGCACCTGCGTTTTCTGTCCCACCCGTTCCTCCCTCTCCTCCCACACCTCCTGGGGATAGCTTGTCTGGTGGGGAACCCATGCAGCTGGGGTTTGCTCGCCTTTCCGAGGGGGAGCGGGCCGCTCAGCGTCGGGAGGGTCACTGCCTGTACTGTGGCCTCGGTGGGCACTTTCGGCAGTCTTGTCCGGTCCGTCCGGGAAATGCTCGCACCTGAGATCATGTCGGGGACAGATCTTGGGTGGAGTTTCCTCGTCCCCGGCGTTCCGCAAGGATAAGCCACTGATCACCGTGGTCCTTTCTTGGACGGGGGGCTCGGTGACGGCCCAGGCGTTGGTAGACTCTGGGGCCGGTGGGTTGTTCTTGGACAGCTCGTTTGCTGCACAGCATTCCATTCCCCTGCAGGCTCGTGCTGCCCCATTGGTTCTCGAAGCAATAGATGGCAGGTCCCTGCAACCGCCGCAGGTTACCCACGAGACTCTGCCAATAGAGGTAGCCATTGGGGCTGTTCACAGGGAGTTGGCCTGTTTTCAGGTGATTTCTTCCCCACACTATTCGGTGGTTTTGGGGTATCCCTGGCTCCAGAGGCACAATCCAACCTTCAATTGGCAAACAGCCGAGATTCTCTCATGGTCTCCACAGTGTGGGGCCGGGTGCATCCGGGGGCCGGTTAAGGTATTGTGTGCCTCCTCGGACTCTGCATTGCCCACCGACTATGGGGAGTACCGGGACGTGTTTGATAAGGTACGCGCTGATACCTTACCACCGCATCGTCCTTACGACTGCGCCATATCCTTGCAACCCGGGGCCACTCCTCCACGTGGCAGGGTGTACCCTCTCTCGGTTGCGGAGAATAAGGCCATGGAGGAGTACGTTGTGGATGCGCTTTCCCGGGGGCACATTCGTAAGTCTACTTCCCCAGCAGGAGCGGGTTTTTTTTTCGTAAAGAAGAAAGGTGAGGAATTGAGGCCCTGCATCGATTATAGGGGTCTCAATCGGATTACCATTAAAAATGCATATCCAATTCCTTTGATTTCTGAGTTGTTCGACCGCCTTAAGGGAGCAACAGTCTTTACCAAACTCGACCTTAGGGCGGCGTACAACCTCGTACGGATCAGACAGGGGGATGAGTGGAAGACCGCGTTTAACACCAGAACTGGGCACTACGAATACCTGGTGATGCCCTTCGGATTGTGTAACGCGCCCGCGGTTTTTCAGGAATTCATAAACGATGTCCTTCGTGATTTGTTGCAGCAGTGCGTAGTGGTTTACCTGGATGACATCTTGGTTTACTCTACCTCCATGGAGTCCCATGTCCAGGATGTCAAGCAGGTGCTGCAACGATTGCGTGAGAACGGACTCTTTTGTAAACTCGAGAAGTGCGAGTTCCATCGATCCCAGGTTGCCTTTTTGGGCTACATAATTTCCGCGGAGGGATTTTCCATGGACCCTCAGAAGGTTGCGGCGGTTCTGCAGTGGCCTCGTCCCAATGGTCTTCGGCCCATTCAGCGCTTTCTGGGTTTTGCCAACTACTATCGGAAGTTCATCAGGAACTTCTCCACATTGGCAAAGCCTCTCTCTGACCTAACCAAGAAGGGGAGTAACCCTCACGAGTGGCCATCCGAGGCCATCATAGCTTTCGAGGCTCTGAAAGCTGCCTTTGCTTCGGCTCCGATTCTTTCGCATCCCAATCCTGGGTTGCCCTTCGTCCTCGAAGTTGATGCTTCCGAGACGGGAGTAGGGGCTCTCCTGTCTCAGTGTCGGTCGCCCGATGGACCCCTACTTCCCTGCGGGTTCTACTCCAGGAAGCTTTCCTCGGCTGAGTGCAACTACCAGATTGGAGATCGGGAGTTGTTGGTCATCATTCTGGCTCTCAAGGAATGGAGGCACCTGCTCGAGGGTTCCGCGGTTCCGGTCCTCATTCTTACCGATCACAAGAACCTGACTTATCTTTCGGAGGCCAAGAGATTGACACCCCGCCAGGCCAGATGGGCTCTGTTCTTGTCACGCTTCAACTATGTGGTTTCATATTTGCCTGGTTCCAAGAATGTCAGGGCTGATGCGTTGTCACGGCATTACTCTGAGTTGTCCAGGGAGGACTCTGAGCCAATCTCACTTATACCTCCAGATCAGATCCTGGCTGCCATTCGCACCAGTCCGACCTCTCCCCTTGGGGAGCAGATTTTGGCGGCTCAAACTGATGCTCCTCCCGGGAAGCCGGAGGGTAGATGTTTCGTACCCGAGGGATTGCGCACCCGCCTGCTGCGTACCTACCATAACGCCAAAACTGCCGGGCATCCGGGGAAGAACCAGCTGTGTTGGGTCATCTCTCGCTTATTCTGGTGGCCAACCCTCCGTGCCGACATTGCCTTTTATGTAGCGGCATGTTCGATCTGTGCCCAGAATAAGTCTCCACGGCATCTCCCTTTGGGTCTTCTGCAACCCATTCCCAATGGGGAGCGTCCTTGGTCACATCTAGGGATGGACTTTATTGTAGACCTCCCGGTGTCTCGGGGTCATACGGTCATCCTCATGATCGTTGATCGGTTTTCCAAGATGTGCCATTGCATTCCACTCAGGAAATTACCCACAGCGCAAGAACTGGCCACGGTCTTTTCCAGGGAGATTTTTCGCCTGCATGGGTTACCTAAGGTGATTGTCTCAGACCGCGGGAGTCAGTTCGTGTCCAGATTCTGGCGCGCCTTCTGCTCCCAGTTGGGTATTAGTCTCTCCTTTTCTTCAGCCTACCACCCGCAGTCCAATGGGGCTGCGGAGCGTTCCAATTAGGCCTTAGAACAATTCCTTCGGTGTTATATTTCAGACCATCAGGACGATTGGGCCGATCTCCTGCCGTGGGCAGAGTTTGCCAGGAACTCGGCAGTCAACTCTTCCTCCGGGATGTCTCCCTTCATGGCCAACTATGGGTTCCAACCCGCGGTATTACCTGAGAGGTTCTCACCACAGGACATTCCGGCTGTGGAGAACCATCTTGCTGTCCTGCGTTCATCATGGGGGCAGATCCAGAGGGCCTTGAGGGACTCAGCTCAGCGCCAGAAGTTCCAGGCTGATCGCAGACGGTTGCCCGCTCCTTCATACCAGGTCGGCGATCGGGTGTGGTTGTCTACTCGCAACCTCAATCTTCGGGTGCCCACACCCAAACTAGCTCCCCGTTTTGTCGGTCCTTTCCGCATTCTCCGCAAAGTGAATCCGGTGGCCTATGCCCTTGCCCTTCCGTCTGGGATGCGCATCTCCAATATCTTTCATGTTTCTCTGTTGAAACCTCTGATCTGCAATCGCTTCACTACCTCTCTTCCTCGGCCTCGTCCTGTCCGGGTTGACGGTCATGAGGAGTATGAGGTGAGCCAGATCCTGGACTCTCGATTGGTGCGCGGTCGATTACAGTTCCTGGTTCATTGGCGTGGTTATGGTCCCGAGGAGCGTTCCTGGGTTCCTTCCGCGGATGTCCATGCTCCTGCCCTCCTCCGCGCTTTTCATACCCGCTTTCCTCAGAAACCTTTTGTTGAGCCGCGGAGGGGGAGGGGCCCTTGAGGAGGAGGTACTGTCAAGGTCCTACCTTTTCCCTGAGGTTATGTTACTCCATGTGCTGGCGTCCATCTTGGATTCTGCTGTGCATGATGGGAATCCTTTTATGCCTTCAGGTTTCTGTGGTCCATCCCCCAGAGGGGTGTGGCTGATGACATATAAACCTGTGGCCCGCACATGCTCTTTGCACTTGTGTCTTGTGTCTTTGTGTTGCTATTACTCTGTTCTGACTCTCGTGACTCTCCTGGTATCTATTCGGCTTGTGACTTGACTATTCTTTGTATTCTCCTTTGATCTGACCCTCTGTTGCTGAACCCGGCTCGTGTCCTGTGATTCTCGTCTGCTGTCCTGTACTGTTTTGTCCTGTTGTTGTTGACCCCGGCTTGTCTGACTACTCTTTTGTCTCTTCCACCAGCTACACGCCATTGGCGGCGGCCATTACCGCAGCTGAGGTGTCTCGGGGGCCGCGACCTGGTTCCTGGCTGTGTCAAGTCCATCCCCACCATCAGGGGCCCTGGTGAAGGGCAGCCTGGGACTTAGACTCCGCGCCCTGAGGGACTTCGGTCTGTGGGTGGTGGTTGTCGTCAGCCAGTGCGTTACATTGTTAGGCCTGCCTGTCCGTTCCTCAGCTCCTGCCCTGACACAGATATACTTCTACAGGGCAGCAGGGGTGTGCAAAATCACGTATATATACATGATTTTGCAGTTCTAGTTCGAAGCACACGTGCGCTATACCCCCCGCCACCATTCGCGGCCGTGGCTGTCGATCACCAGGTCCCGGCCGGTGATTACCCGCCGGCGCCTGGTGATTACCGAGGATCTCCGACGGGGAGGAGGGCTGCTTTGTTTCCTAGCAGTCCTCCTCCTTGTCGACTCGGGCACAGTGAAGCACCAACACACCGCCCCCCCACTAAAACACTCCGAGCACACAGTTAACCCTTTGATCGCCCCTCATGTTAACACCTTCCTCCCCTGTGCCATTAGTACGGTATCAATGCTTTTTTTTAGCACTGATCACTGTATTGGTATCACTGGGGATGTCAGTGACACCAAGCCAGTTCTTTCCCAGTGTCAGAATGCCCGCCACAGTTCGGCAGTCCCACTGTAAGTCGCTGACTGCCGCCATTATTGGTATAAAAAAAAATTCCAGTATATATACCACCATTTGTAGACTCTACACCCCAGTGTCAGAATGTCCGCCGCAGTCCCGGTATCTATATCGCTATTTGTAAATGCTATAACTTTCATGTAAACCAATTAATTTACACATATTGGGATTTTTTTTTTTAGCAAAGACATGTCGCAGAATACATTTTGGCCTAAACTTATGACGAAATTAGATTTTTTTCTTTTTTACTGGACAAATTTAATAGCAAAAGTCAAAAATATTGTTTTTTTTCTCAAAATTGTTGGTCTTTTTTTTTTTGTTATAGCGCATAAAATTAAAACCGCACCAAAAGAAAGCTCAATTCCTGGGAAAAAAAGACACACATTTCATTTGGGTGCAGTGTTGCATGACCGCACAATTGTCAGTTAAAGTAACGCAGCGCCGTAACACAAAAAATGTCCTGGTCAGGAAGGGGGGGAAATCCTCTGGAGGGTAAGTGGTTAAAAAGATAAAAAACATGCTCACAAAAAAAGCCTGTAAAGCCACAGGGATGGCCCAAAATGATGGCAGAGTGTCCGTCTGGTGGTGCGGTCAGCCATGACGCGTTTTGGGGACATGTCCCTTTCCTCAGAGCTGAAGGAAGTTTTAATAAACCTTGGATAATGCGCTGGGTGTTTGTGCCATCTGTGTGCTCTTTCCAACTGGTGTATAGCCAACTTTTTTATTTTATCTATGTTGGTAGGGGGAGCGGTAACCACTGTTAGGTGTACACTGTTCTTGGTGATAAAAGATGGAGTTATTCTTTAAGTAATGACAAATGGATTGCCAAAGAAATAGGCTCATATCAGAAATGCAATTTTTTCCTACTCCTGAGGGGGTGTATACAGGAGTGAGAGCTGAAGTTATTAAAACAGAGTTTTCCCACAAAAAATAGATGTTTGACCACTTCCCGACCGTCCTATAGCAGAACTACTGCTACAGGGCGGCAGGGCTGCGCAAAATCAAATATATATATATCTATGTGATTTTTTATTTCCTACCCACGCCGCCATTGGCGGCTACAGCTGTCGATCACCGGGTCCCTGCCAGAGGTTCCCCGCCAGCACCCAGCGAATGCAGAGGAACATTGACAGGGGAGTGGTCTGTATGTAAACAATACAGATCTCTCCCCTGTCAGAACCAGCAGAGCAATACAAAACAGCATGCTTACACAGTAAAACACCGCACACAGCACACAATATGAAACACACAGCACACAGTTAACCTCTTGATCGCCCCAGATTTTAACCCCTTCCTGCCCAGTGTCATTAGTACAGTATCCGTGCTTTTTATTAGCACTGATCACTGTATTAGTGTTACTGGGGATGTCAATGTCAGTCAGTTACCCTCCAGTATCAGAATGCCCGCCGCAGTCCTGCAGTCCCACTATAGGTCGCTAATCACCGCCATTACTAGTATATATAAAGAAAAAAAATTCCAGTATATATATACCGCCATTTGTAGTCGCTATAACTTTCACGTAAACCAATTAATTTACACGTATTGGGATTTATTTTTAACAAAGACATGTAGCAGAATACATATTGGCCTAAATTTATGCCGAAATGTGATTTTTAAAATTTTTTTAATGGATATTTTTTATAGAAAAAAGTCCAAAATATTTTTTTTTTCAAAATCGTCAGTCTTTTTTTGTTTATAGCGCAAAAAATAAAAACCACAGAGGCGATCAAATACCACTGAAAGAAAGCTCCATTTGTGGGGAAAAAAAGGACATAAATTTCATTTGGGTGCAGCGTTGCATCACCGCGCAATTGTCAGTTAAGTTAATGTAACAACGTATCACAAAAAATGCCCTGGTCAGGAAGGGGGGTAAATCCTCTGGAGGCCAAGTGGTTAATATATATACTGAAATTATGTTTGTGTAGTTCTGCATTCTAGCAATGCATGATGAAGACACACATACACCCAGTGATTAGAAATACAGGAGAATACACCCAGGAAGAGCAAACAGAGCATGACATACACAACCTAATATTAGGTAAGGGTAAGAACACATACACTCAGTAACTGGGAAACACAGGAGGATATACAACTTGTAAGTTGCAAGGTGGGGCCTCTATCAATCTGACTTGTTTTCCCAGCACATTCCTCCAGATTGGATTGAGATCTGGAGATTTTGGAGATCAAGTCAACACCATGAAGATACCTTCTTCTGTACCTCTGTGGTCCCGTTTTGATCACGTGCCCATTAGAGGGAAATTTTGGCTGTGGACACAGGTGAGCATGGGCACCATGACAGGTATGCGGCTATGCAGCCCCATACACAACAAACTGTGATGCAATGTGTGTTCTGACACCTTTCTATTGGAACCAGCATTAATTTTTTCAACAATTTGAGCTACAGTAGCTCTTCTATTGGACTAGACTACACAGGCCAGTCTTTGGTCCCCATGTGGATCAATGAGCCTTGACGCCCATGAACCTGTTGCCAGTTTTTCAGTTTTCCATCCTTGGACAACTTTTAATAGGTCCTGACCACTGCAGACCGGAAACTTCCCACATGAATTGCAGTTTTTAAGTTGCCCTGATCCAGTCAACTAGCCATTACAATGTGACCCTTGTCAAAATTGCTCAAATGCTTACACTTGCCCATTTTTTTTGCTTCCAACACATCAACTTCAGCAACAACATAGTTACTTGCTGCCTAATATATCCCACCCACTTTCAGATGCCATTGTAACGAGATAATCTATGTTATTTATTTTACCTGTCAGTGGTCATAATGCTCTGGCTGATCAGTGTATATATACAAGCACAAATATTACATATTTCTAAATACCAAGGCTCACCGTAGGGAGGCTGTGTCAGGTTAAGGCAGAGGAGGTGATAAGCTTTAGGACAGTCTCTCTTATCACACATCACCAGCTCCCCTCCATCACCACAGCGGAAACAGAAATCTTCATGCATCTGTTTCTGCTCAGTTTTGATTTTGCGTTTCTTTGCTTTCAAGCGGGCATTTTTGGCCTTTTCTTCTGTTGCTGTAGCACAAGCTGTCTGCAGAATGAAGAAACACAATACTTTATAGATTATAACAATGTACTAAAGACAATAGAGAGGTAGCACTAGTACATTCTGATTTAGAATTGTGATGTCTGCTTTTTTAAAATCTGAGAGAGGTTTGTTTGTTTGTTTGTTTGTTGTTTTAACTAGGTATTAGTGTAGTTATATTTCCTGTGTTGTTTGTTTGCTTTACCTTGTAATGATGGGCTCACATGTTGTGGCTGCAGTTTGTAGTGTTATAGCTGATCGATTCCCCTATGTCCATGTATTGCTGCAGCCAGCTTGCCCCTCATGCACCAAGGGAACAGGACAACCTCCTGTTCCGGATCACACAGCATCAAATCCATCCTCTCTGTGTTGCATCACAAATGTGGGAGTGCTAATGTGATAAGTGTTGGTCACTTACCTGACGAAGAGGCCCTGCGTGGCTCCGAAACGTTGCCTTTTTTACACTATGTGACCATGGAATAAAACTTTGGACCTGTCTGAGGAATCCTTGGTGTGCTCATGACATTTCTTTACATCAAGTGTACTAGGTTCCCAGCCTGTGATCACTGTAGTACCAGCTAAACCTTACAGCCATATCCATGAACGTGTGCTTCGGGAATATTATGATTTGCTATTGTGATAAAATACATAATCTCCCAACTGCATGAGTGAGATTGAGTTCTCTATGTGTCTGTGAATGCTCTGCCTGCTTGTGTCTGTGCCAGACCTAAATACTATGTAGTTATCACCTGCAAGCCCACTGGACCGTGAGACCCAGGGATTGTGCGACATGTAGCTTCTTCACAGGAAGTGTCTGATCTCATATTACAGACAGACATGCATTAACCTGTGCAGAGCCATGCCACAAAAAAAAACGATGACACGGTAATGTGAAGATTTGAACTATAATAGAATTTGTGTACAGGACAACAAATGACACCATTAAACTACATATTAAAAGCACATCTTATGCATGTGAAAAACAAGGAGCAGGTAGGAATGTTTACCATTCCAAGGTAATGTTTACCATTACCTTGAAAGATAACTGAACCTTTAGTGCAGTTGCACTCATATTGTATCATGTAAAGGAAATTTGTAAATTCTATATAAAATTGTATTCTATTTTGTATACTTTGCCTATGTATTGTACACTGCACTCGTTGTGCACATGGCACTAATAATGTTTTCATTACATTTGCATTCTTTCAAGTCCTGATTAGAAATTAGTCTGCCTATGTAACAACTCTTGTTACCATAAAAGTACAATTGTAATATTAATTTGATACCCCTATTCCCTCTTAAATACTGCGGTCACCCTCTGGCTCTATCTAACACACATCTTCAATCTCTCCCTCTATTCTGGCACCTTTCCCAACACCCTAAACCATCCACTAGTCACCTACATACTTAAAAAGCCTTCCTTGGACCCCACCAATCTTAGCAACCTAGGCCCCATCTCTTTGCTCCCCGATTCCTCCAAACTCTTTGAACGCCTGGTCTTTAACCAACTGAGTGATCACCTCATCAAGAATAACCTTCTTGATCCCCTTCAGTCTGGGTTTCGCCTTCAACACTCCACAGAAACTGCTCTCCTCACAAACAATTTACTAACAGCAAAAACCAATGGGCACTATTCTGTACTCCCACTTCTGGACCTCTCAACTGCCCTTGATACGGTTGACCACCCCATTCTCCTCAAAAAACTTTACTCCCTTGGTATCCGTAACTGTGCTCTTTGTTGGTTCTCATCCAACTTATCCCACCACACCTTCAGTGTCACTTACAATTCTACTTCCTCCTCTCCTCTCGCTTCTTCAGTTAGGGCCCCCCAAGGTTCTGTTCTTGGACCTCTCCTATTCTCAATCTACACCTCCTCCCTGGGTCAGCTGGTAGGCTCCCATGGCTTTCAATATCATTTCTACGCTGACGACACCCACATCTATCTCTACCCCTCAGCTCACAACAAGTCTCCTCACGTATCACTAATTTACTGACTGACATGTCAGCCTGGATGTCACACCACTTCCTCAACCTCAATCTATCCAAAACTGAGCTCCTAATATTTCTTCCCCCACATGCCCCCTCCCCTTACTTCTCTGTCAAGATCATTGGCACAACCATCAACCCAGCCCCGCATGCCAGGGTGCTAGGTGTAATTATGGACTCTGAACTCTCCTTTCGGCCCCACATCCAATCACCTTTCAAAGCTTGCGTCTCAATCTCAGCAACATCTTCAAAATATGCCCCTTCCTAACCAATGACACCACAAAGCTTCTTATTCAATCCCAGGTTATCTCTCACCTAGACTACTGCAACTCCCTCCTCATTGACTTACCTTTACATAGGCTATTCCCCCTCCAGTCCATCAAGAATGCTGCTGCCAGACTCATCCACCTTACCAGCTGTTCAGTTTCTACTACCCCTCTCTGCCATTCTCTCCAACAAATTAAATTCAAAATACTTACAATAATTTACAAAGCCATCTACAGCTCGGCCCCCAGCTACATCACTAACCTAGTCTAAAAATACCAACCAAATCACTCCCTTCGTTCCTCACAAGACCTCCTGCTTTCTAGTTCCCTTGTCATTTTCTCCCATGCCTGCCTGCAGGACTTTTCCCAAGCCACACCCATCCTATGGAATTCCCTAACCCAATCTGTCCGACTATCTCCTACTCTGTTTTAGGTGATCCCTGAAAATGTTTCTCTTCAGAGAAGCATATCCTGCCTCCACCTAACAACTGTACATGTATTTTCTTCATTGGCTCATCCCACACAGTTAATACCTTTTGTATCGCTTGTCCCTCCCCTTTTAGATTGTAAGCACTAACAAGCAGGGCTCTCTGATTCCTCCTGTATTCAATTGTATTGTAACTGTACTGTTTGCCCTCACATTGTAAAGCACTGCGAAAACTGTTGGTGCTATATAAATCCTGTATAATAATAATACCTAAGTAATCATGTGTATGAAAAAACTTCAAATGTGCTGAATAAAGAGAACAGTTAGCTAGAAATATGCTGAGTGTATCTTTTTGTGTCTGTTACCTGCTGCAGTAGTTATTATTATTTGGAACTACTAATCAATATGACGATAGGAGTTGCCTATCTATAAATTTTCAGTATTAAAGTCCAGAACAATCGCCTTCCTGACAGTTTTTCCTCACCTGTCCGTGATCCAGAAGATATCACCCATGAAGCCACCAAGCTATTAGTTAAATCGTCTTCACAGTACCTCCAGTCAATGCTATGAAGATTTTGAGCTCCATGCTCTAGTGGAGTAGGAATTCTCCATAGGATTGAATGGAGCGTGTACTATTCATGTGCAGCCCCAGTTCAGAAGATTTTGGCAAGAAGCTCAGAGGTTTTGTGGATGATATCTTGCTGGAAGGAAGACACTGAAGCAAAGATATGTACGGGGGTGCACAATACATGAGTAATGCACTACATTTTAACCACCGCCCGCCATATAGTAATATGACAGGTGCAAGGTGGTTCTTTCGTTCTGGGAGGACGTCATATGACGTCCTTCCATTCTCACTGCGCATGCGCGGCTCAGGGATTGCACAGCGCGGCGATCAGTGGTGCGCTGTGTCTCTCGGACACAGCGAGTCACCGATCACGGAAAGAGCCGAAGATGTCGGCTCGGTCATGTGATCAGCTGTGTCCAATCACAGCTGATCACATGTAAACAGGGAAATGCTGGTTATCGGCATTTCTCTCCTCTCGAGCTGAAATGCCGATAACCGGCATTTCCCTGTTTACATGTGATCAGCTGTAAACAGTGAAATGCCGGCTCTCCTCTCAAGAGGAGAGGAGAGCCGGTAATCGGCTTTCCGCGGACATCTACACTGATCATCAGGGCACTGATGATCAGTGTGCCCTGATGATCAGTGTAGCCCCAGCAGTGCCACCTGTCAGTGCCTTGTGTCAGTGCTAATCAGTGCCTCGTGCCAGTGCCCATCAGTGCCATATCAGTGCCTACCAGTGCACATGAATGCCACATATCAGTGCCCATCTAAGCTGCCTTTCAGTGTCACCCATCAGTGCCAGTCAGTGCCACCTATCAATGCCAATCAGTGCCACATATCAGTGCTGCCAATCAGTGCCACCTATCAGTGCTGCCTATCAGTGCCAGTCAGTGCTGCCTATCAGTGTGCATCAGTGCCGCCTAACAGTGCCTGTCACTTTTATAACAAAAACTAAGAAAAATTTTCAAAATTTTCAGTGGTTTTTGGTTTGTTTAAGAAAAAATAAAAAACCCAGAGGTGATTAAATACTTATAAATACAATGTGAAAATGATATCCAAAAACACCCTTAAACCTACACTGATTTCAAATTGGAAAAAACTTTCAACCCCTGAAAGCTTAAAATCAAATAAACAGGTCCAAAAGAGAATCTACCCTCTTTTACCAAATAATCTACCTATATGTATAACAACAAAACTTTCCCCATATAGTTATATACGTAAACTAACACAAAATCATAAAGTCCAGTGTCTCAGTGATCAAAACCAAATCATAAAAGTCCAGTGTCTCGATAATCAAAAATTGGTAGAACTAAAAAAGATGTATTCCTTGCAGTGTTGATTGCGTTCAATGATTTTTGTGAAAAACCTCAAAAATAAAGAAACTCACAATAGTGCATTACCATAACATAATCAAAAAAAAAAAAAAAAAAATATATATATATATATATATATACCTATATATACGCATACATGCAAACACAAATGTGTATCATAAAATTGTGCAACACTAAGTGATATAAAATTAGTGAAACACTTGTGAAAACCTTCCAAATAGGTAATAAAACACTCGTGCTCAAAAATTATAAAATCCTGAAGTGATCCACTCAGTGAGATTCCTACCCACACTCAGTGAGATTCCTACCCACACTAACAGAGGTGGAAAGGAAAAAATATCAGGAAGATCAAGCCTTCCAATTAGGATTGAAATCTCTAAAAGAAAAGAAAAATATTGTTATCAGACCTGCAGATAAGGGGGGAGGGGTGGTGGTTTTAGATAGATCTGCATATGAAAAAGAAATGGAACACATGTTAAATGATCAGGAAACGTATATGAAAATTAAAAATAATCCAGTCAAGTTGTACAAAAAAACGCTCCATAATCTAGTGAAGGAAGCAGAAAGAATGGTATTGTAACAGAGAAAGAAGGTAGATATTTGATTCCTAATCATTGCAAAACACCAATTATTTATTATTTACCGAAAATTCATAAAAATTTGACCAATCCCCCGGGTAGACCAATAATTAATGGGATTGGTTCTTTACACTCAAGAACGGGTGAATACATTGATTTTTATTTACAGCCAATAGTGAAAAAAATGCCCTCATATTTAAAGGATAGTAGTGATGTCATCAATATAGTGAATAATATGAGAATTACTAAGGAAACTCTGTTGGTTACAATTGATGTTAATGCTTTATATGCGAATATCAGACATAATGATGGCATTAAAGCCATCAAATGGGCTTTGAAAAACTTCTCTGATCTTCATATTAAGCAGAGAAAGTTTATCATCCAGCTACTTGAATTCTGTTTAGATAAGAACTATTTTTGGTATAATGGAGAATTTTTTATACAAAAAAAAGGGGTTGCAATGGGCGCAAAGTTTGCGCCCAGCCTTGCCAATATATTTTTAGCAAAATGGGAGGAGAAGGACATTTTTAAAAATAGAAGGAAGGAACTCATACTGTGGAAACGTTATATTGATGATATTTTGGTTATGTGGGAAGGTTCCCTACAATCATTAAAAGAGTTCTTTTTAATCTTAGAGAATAACGAATATAATTTAGGGTTTTCGTTTACGGTGGATCTTATGTCGATTAATTTTTTAGATCTTAATATTTTTTAAAGAAAACGACTCTCTTTTTACTAAAACATATTTTAAGGAAACAGACAGAAATGGCTTTATACCGATTAATAGCTGTCACCACCCTATTTGGATACATGGTATACCTAAAAATCAGTTTGTTAGAATCATGAGGAATTGTTCCAGACTGAAGGATTATATAGAACAATCAGAGTTAATTAAGGACAGGTTTGTCCAGAAAGGTTATGATCCTACTAAGTTAGAAAAAATTAGGTTTGAAATTAGTAAGAATTATATTGGAGATCAAAAAGTGAGTTATCAATCTAAACAAAAAAAAGAGTAAAATAAAAGGGTGGATTATGCGTTTATATCGAGTTATAATTGCCAATATAAAGAGATAGAATCTATTTTCAATAAACACTGGCCAATTATTAAAAAGGATAGAATTTTGGGCCAGATAATACCGGAAAAACCTACTTTTATCTATAGGAGAACAAACAATTTAAGGGATATTTTAGTAAAAAATGTAATTTCTCCCCCCAGGAAAAAGAAGATGAATATGTTTAATCTTAAAGGATTTTACCCCTGTAAAAAATGTTACATATGTAAAACAACAGGTATTTATAATAGATCTATTAAAGAATTTACTTCCCAAAATACAGGAAAGAGTTTTGAAATAAAAAAGTTTATTTCTTGTAATTCGACATTTGTTACATACTTATTAGAATGTCCATGCCACTTACAATATGTGGGCAGAACGTCAAGACCCCTTCATAAAAGATTGAGCGAACATGTTAATAACATTAGAAAAGGTAAAAAAGACCACTGTCTCTCGAGACATTTTAGGGATACCCATAATTGTGATCCAGGGACCATTAAATTCTGTGGTATTGACTCTATAGAAGCTCACTGGAGAGGGAGTGATAAAATTAAAATTTTATCACAAAATGAAACATTCTGGATATTCCAATTAAGAACACTTAGACCTAGAGGATTAAATGTGGATTTAGACCTTAATTGCTTTATTTCTAATTTTTAAATGTTCTGTTGTAATTTTATTTTATTTTAGTTTTAATTTTAATGTAGTTAATTATATAAATAATTTAAAATAAATATTCTCCTAGCTTTTTAGGTTAAAAAAGAAACAATTCATATTTAAAATTAATCATAACTTTATGTGCTATTTAGTAGGATATTTATATTTTAGATGAGATGATAATATTTATCGTGACCAGCAGGGGGTGCTAAGGGAGTAGCTATTAGTCTAGATATAGTTTACTATATGAGATGTTTGTCAGGATATACAGAAAGTAGGGGATATTAAATAAAATAATGTTTTTATCAATGTTTTAATTCATTAGTTGTATTCAATGTGAAATCATGATTAGTTAAGATATACATTAATGTAATTTTCTGGATTTGGATTATTGGATATAGGTGTTATATTGTATGCGGTCCCACTAGATATGCTCCTAGTTTCCGATTGTATAGGGAGCTCATTTCCTGTTGGTAGGCTGTGCGGTTTAGTAAGGGCGATGTTTCCCTGTTCCAATATGGCGATCAGAGTATCGTCAGTCAATTGAGGAGCGGTACTTATTGCGGCCAGGTGTCAGGACGTCTCTCTCTCTTATGATTAAGTCCCGGATGTGACGAAACGCGTCAAGAGGAAGTGACGTCATACGCAAGGAGCAGGAACCGGAAGTGTTACAGCGGCCATCTTTGTTGGGGAATCGCTGGATACTCGTGTGTGAACTGCCTGGGAAACTGTGGGAACTGCCTGGTAATCCCCACATAGTGGGGTTTGTCCATATCGCAAATTCTAATTTTAAATGCAAGCAGATTCATTAAAATGTTACTACTCTGAATATACATGGAGGTACGTCATGCTTCATAGACCTGTGAAAGTGGATGGCATTATAACATTATCCTAACAATAAGTGAAGGAGGAGAGGAGGAGAAAGTTCCTTTGGAGGATTTCTACAAATTATACTATTAAGGCGTGGGTTCTTTCTATTGTTGGTAAGGGTATATTGGCCTTACTCACTAGAAGTGTCACGTGTGGGTAGGAATCTCACTGAGTGGATCACTTCAGGATTTTATAATTTTTGAGCACGAGTGTTTTATTACCTATTTGGAAGGTTTTCACAAGTGTTTCACTAATTTTATATCACTTAGTGTTGCACAATTTTGTGATACACATTTGTGTTTGCATGTATGCGTATATATAGGTGTGTATATATATATATATATATATATATATATATATATATTTTTTTTTTTTTTTTTTTTTATTTATTTTTTTTTTTTTTTTGGATTATGTTATGGTAATGCACTATTGTGAGTTTCTTTATTTTTGAGGTTTTTCACAAAAATCATTGAACACAATCAACACTGCAAGGAATACATCTTTCTTAGTTCTACCAATTTTTGATTATCGAGACACTGGACTTTTATGATTTGGTTTTGATCACTGAGACACTGGACTTTATGATTTTGTGTTAGTTTACTATATATATAACTATATGGGGAAAGTTTTGTTGTTATACATATAGGTAGATTATTTGGTAAAAGAGGGTAGATTCTCTTTTGGACCTGTTTATTTAAGTGGTTAAATACCACCAAAATAAAGCTCTATCTGTCACAAAAAAATGCTAAAAAGTTTATATGGGTACAATGTTGTATGACCGTGCAATTTTCATTCAAAGTGTGAGAGCGCTGAAAGCTGGAAATTGGCCTGGGCAGGAAGGTGGTATAAGTACCCTGTAGGCTAGTGGTTCAAGTCACTGCATTCTGTGTAAACATCAGAGGTACAACAAAACACACAAGAGTCACTCAACCCTCAGTATCTGCATCAGCTAAATGCTAAATGGATAACCCTGTTCCAATTAAAGGACCTGGATAAAAAAAAGGTGCAAATACCAAGTGCAATGAGGTTACAGGGGATAAGTACATAACCACAGTATGGGCAACTCCAACAACACAGGAGTGCTCTCAACCCTGTGGAAGTCAATAGAGTCACAAGACCAGGAATAGTTAAAAGCGAAATTCACTTTAATGTTGGGTTAAAAAGCATGACGTGTAGGAGTGCCAAGATTGATACATCACCAAGCCAGTGGAGAGGAGAAACACATATTCCCAGAAGCTGGAGGATGACACATGATCCCGGACACAACAGTAGGTTGCTCAGTCCAGGAGCCTCAGGACAGCGGGAAGGGTGTGTAGGTGGCAGCCACTGGGATCACTGAGATGGCACATCCACTGGAAGTTACGTGTCCCAAATCTGGTTGTTATGTCATACACCTGGCCACTCAAACAAGAGCTGGTGAGGGCAAATTGGAAGCCTAGGGGAGCACTCAAACCATGTGAAACCAAAGGAGAGAAGCTGGTTATCATGATAACATGGCATTAGGGATAAGTGGGGGAAGGGGGGGGGGCATTAGGGATAAGTGGAGGGAGAGGAGGAACACTGGGGATTAGTGGAGGGAGAGGAGGAAAATTGGAGATAAGTGGGGAAGAAGGGGACATTTGGGATACGTGTGGGGGTGGGGGGGAGAGGGGCATTGGGAATAAGTGGTGGGGAGAGTGGGGACATTAGGAATAAGTGGGAGAAGAGGGGGGACCCTGTGGATAAGTGGGAAAAGAGGGGGGGGACACTGGGAATAAGTGGGGAGAGAGGAGGAGCATTGAGGATAAGTGGGGACGAGAGGGGGACTTTGGGGATTAGTGAAGGGAGAGGAGAAACATTGGGGATACGTGGAGGAGAGGGGGATGTTTTAGATAAGTGGGGGGGGAGGAGAGGGGGGACATTAGGAATAAGTGGAGCAGAGGGGGACATTGGGGAATAGTGGGGGGGCGACATTGGGGATAAGTGGGGTGGGGGGTGAGCGTAGTGTGCCCTATGTGATTGTACTGCACATGCTGAGTGTCCCATACCACAGTGCACTTGGTTAGGAAGATTCCAGGAGATGTCCATTACAGGTGGGGTACAGCAGAGGATCAGAGCTCTGAGCAGTATGCTGCAGGGACTGGAGGCGGCTCAGTGCCCTGGGACTGACAGCCAATAGGAAGAAGTCAGGAAAGTATGTATGCACTTCTTGTGGAAAGAAAAGCAAAACTCACCTTGCTGGCTTTTCATTGCGGAGGATCATTAGTGTGGGGCTAGGACAGGCTGTAATACGATACGTTAGGAGATCAGAACGTCAACCTCACTGAATAAAAACACCATTCCTCCACCCTCTCCTCTGCTGTCATGTGCCGAGCAGTGAGGGTTTTGTGCTGCCGGACTAGAAGCCAGGCTTCTCTGTCTACAGTTCTGCCAGCGCCAGAGTAGCCCACAGCAGGGCTAAATGTAGAACAAAACTTCTTGTCTGGAGCCCAGAACTGCATGTCCCAGGCAATAGGAATTAAACATCTCTACACTGTTCTGAGGCTCCTGGGCTGAGCAACCTACTGTTGTGTCCGGGATCATGTGTCATCCTCCAGCTTCTGGGAATATGTGTTTCTCCTCTCCACTGGCTTGGTGATGTATCAATCTTGGCACTCCTACATGTCATGCTTTTTAACCCAACATTAAAGTGAATTTTCATTTTTAACTATTCCTGGTATTGTGACTCTATTGACTTCCACAGGGTTGGGAGCGCTCCTTTATTTGTTGTTTTATGGAATTGATGTTAGCAGTTCCTAGAACCCTAAACATGCTGAGATGCCAAACTATTTGCTGGTCTGTGTCTTTACTTATGGCACACATGCATGGGCAACCTGACTGGCTTTATTATGTATGGCTAGATCCATCTGCAGCTCAGTGAATACCAGAACTGCACACCTTGTTGCTTTTATAGTCACATAAAAAAAATACAAGTATCTTGCAAACTAGATTTGTATGACTAATCGGTCTATGTAGTCCTAGATTGTAAGCTCCAAGGATTGTCTCCCGTTATATTGTAAAGCGCTGAGCAAACTGTTGGCGCTATATAAATCCTGTATAATAATAATAATAATAATGTAGTGCAACTTGACTTGCTTAAGACTTCTAGAAAGTTTCTTACCAGCTCCTGCTTAGCTTGAATTCCATAGTAAGTATCTAACATTTTATAATCAACAAAAAAATATGAAGTGGAATAACTGAAAGAATGAGAGACACACTTACTTTTGGTCGTACCCCCAAGAAACCACTGCAGTTATCTGCACCACAATGACACTCCGTTCGACCGTTTCCCAGACAGTCAAGGTTATAATTAAAGGTTAACTCAGTGCCTGGAAACATAAAATGTTTTGGAATGCACATGTTACTTCATATTTCATTCCATCACCTAAGTCCTCATGCACACTGGACATTTTTACAGCTGCTGTTTTTGGCTTTTGACGGTTTTTTCTACAGCTAGTAAACTCCCCAGCATGTTATCCTATGTGTCCATTCACACATAGACTGTAATCATCATTTTTTGGCAGGGGCGTTTTTTGACTGGAAAAAAAACCCAGAAATAGTGGGTTTCTAGAGAAATATTTTAGCTGTAAAAATGCTCTAATACTGAAAAACATGGAAAAACGTGGTAAAATCACGGCAAACCAGCGTTTTTGGACATTTTTTTAACCAAAAAAACTTTTTGTTCTGCTCAAACAAAACTAAAAACCGCAAACACGAAAAAATGCAGCAAAACGCTAATACAAAACCGCTAAAAAACGCTGAAAAACTTGCATTTTTAATGTGTCTTTACACAGCTAATGTTACCAGTGTTATTAAAACGCCCTGTGTGCAAGGAGCCTAAGATTTACAAATATCATTCCCACATAAATCCTCACCACCGTATCTGGGACTTATTAAGCAAAAATGTTGTCAAATTCATTGCTTTTAGTGGATAACTAAAAATACCTACAAGTAAATGTTTCTGAACACTGACAATCCATTATGAGGCATATTCAATCTTAATTACTATGAAAGGTTGCAATATAGTAACTATTTATTAGCCAAATGAAGTTATCATTTCAATAATACCTTTGCTACCTTTAACACTGTAGATTATTTAGACTAGTGTTTCACAATTGCTGGCTTCTGGCCTTCCTGCTTCCAAGCAGTGGATTTCCAGCTTGTTTATGCATGCTGATAGATACTTTGCCTCAGAGGCTTCACTGCATGTGCTAGAGATCAGGACCCAGCGGCAGATTTATGTAATGCTGCCCCCTCTCCCAGCAGCAGCCTGCACAGAAGCATTCCTGTAGTTGCTGGCATATTAAAACAGCAGCAAGAAAGTTGTAAAGGGTAGGCCAGGGAGATGCTTAGGAGTGAAGCACTGAAAGACAAGAAGGAGTGAAGGGGGAGCAGGGGCGGACTGACCATTTGGAAACTTGGGCACTGCCCAAGGGCCCGGGGTCAGTAGGGGGCCCCATGAGATGCCCCTGGTACCCTTTTCATAGGCTTTTTTGAGTTTGGGCAAGGACACAGGGGCCCCATGATCCCCTATTGCCCAGGGGCCCCATGAGTTGTCAGTCCGCCCCTGAGGGAGAGTCTGCTATAAGAAAAAGAAAACATAATATATTGCAGTTTACCAAATCCCCAAATTTAGTGGGTGCATTCATTTTCCTTTCTGTAAAAAAAGAAAATGAATGAAGCAATCACATTTGATTTTTGTAACATTGTAAACTGCAACCTATTACATTTTTGTTTTCAGGTTTAATACCACTTTACATTTATGGTGCTGGTTTGGGGATTGGGGATTATTGCAGAAAGATATTAGTCTAGGTTCACATCTACAGTACCTTGAAAAAGTATTCATACCCCTTGAAATTTTCCACATTTTCTCATGTTACAACCAAAAACTTAAATGTATTTCATTGGGATTTCATGTGATAGACCAACACAAAGTGGCACATAATTGTGAAGTGGAAGGAAAATGATAAATGGTTTTCAAACTTTTTTTTACAAATAAATCTGTGAAAAGTGTGGCGTGCATTTGTCCCTGACCTGTATGTTGTGTTTCTTGGCCTTCATAATGCTGTTTGTTCACCAATGTTCTCTAACAAACTTCTGAGGGCTTCACAGAACAGCTGTATTTATACTGAGATTAAATTACACACGGGTGGACTTTTTTTACTAATAAAGCGACTTTGGAAGGCAATTGGTTCCACTAGATTTTAGTTAGGGGTATCAAAGTAAAGGGGGCTGAATACAAATGCACGCCACACTTTTCAGGTATTTATTTTTAAGCAATTTTTAAAACCATTTATCATTTTCCTTCCACTTCACAATTATGTGCCACTTTGTGTTGGTCTATTACATAAAATGCCAATAAAATACATTTACGTTTTTGGTTGTAACATGAGAAAATGTGGAAAATTTCAAGGGGTATGAATACTTTTTCAAGGCACTGTATGTGCACGGGCACAGCAGCCAATTCTTTTGAATAGGCTGTTGTACCTGTGTTTCCCATAGGTAAAAGTCCCTGACCCATACAGCCGCATGGCACCTGAAAACCTGGCATGTTTTCCAATGATTGGAATGGCATATATAAGTGATTTTGAGCAGCCCTGCTACTCTGTAGCAGTAGTTCTGCTATAGGGTGGTCTAGAAGTGGTTAAAGGTAAACTTATCCTTTAAATACGCATGTTGCTTTCTTTTATTGTGTATCAACCCTTTTTTTATTGTTGTATCATGGAAGGATTTGAAAGAATTTGACCAAGTACTGGGGTCTCACTAAGATTGAGAACCACTAGTTTAATTTACACACATTTGTTGCTGCAGTAAATAAACTGGGGGTTTTTCACACTTTAACATTTTTTTCAGCGGTTTATTGTGAAACAAATTGTTACATTGTAATTCTCTGCAACTAACTGCAATGCAGCATTTTTTTTATGCTTTAGCAAACACTGACAATTTTATACTATGCTGTTGCTAAAAATCAGCTGTAAGGCCCCATGCACACTGGCGTTTAGCCTTTGTGCATGAGATTCTGGCGTATTTGTATGGGCGGAAGGCCTAGGTGCACTGTCCAGCCTTGTTCCAGGCAGCCTGTAAAACTCTGAGAGGCTGAAGGCTGCTGCAGCTGGACAGGGATGGACGGTGAACTGAGTGGTTGATTTACTAAAGGCAAATAAACACTGCACTTTGGAAATGCAGGTTCACTTTACAAGTGCAGTTGCTAAAGAACTTAGTAAATGCGGTAAAGCTTCACTTTACAAAGAATACCCAATCACATGCAAGGAAAGTAAAAAAAAAACAGCACTTTTGCTTGCACATGATTGGATGATTAAAGTCAGTAGAGTTTCACCTCACTTACTAAGCTCTAGAGCAACCGCACTTGCAAAGTGCACAGCCTATTTGCCTTTAGTAAATCAACCCCTGAGTGTTACTAACATTTAGTGCAGTATATGCTAGAGATAATTGTCTGAGATCATGGCATTTACATCTGAGGATTCCTTGGAGGATATGAGGTACACTCTAGGCCCTTTAGTGGACAAAGGGGGCTTTAACCACCTCGGTGGCAGTGCAGGGTCGGTTGGACGTTTATAAATGGCCTCCCTGCACCCTGCTTGTGCGCGCTCCCTGGGAGCGCGCAGCACTGTGATTCGGTGCCCGCTGTGTCCTCCGGACACAGTGGAACACCGATCGTCGGACGGGACCTCTGTGCGAGGTCCTGATCATGTGATCACTGATTGGCCAATCAGTGATCACATGCAGAGTAATAAGCAAGAGTATACAGAGTAATAAGCATTTGTGACATCATTGCTTACTATGTGTTAAATCTGTGAATGATCACAGAGGTCACATGGTACAAGGATATTCACAACAGCCTTGTACCATGTGACAAGCTGTGACCAATCACAGTTCACACAGTAGTTCTCAATGGCTGCAAGAATGCAGCTAGAGAGGAGAAATGATTGCTTTTACAGCCTTTATGGGTGTAAAAGCAATCAGTGTAAACAAAAAACAAATCTTCATCACCCCCCACAAGTAGTACAGTGTCACCATGGTGACACTGTACTGCTAGGGTGACAGTATGTAAAAAAATAAATAAATAATAATATAAAAAAAAAATAAAAAAATGTAAAAAAAAATGTTTAAAAATTATAATTTTTGGTTATAAACTAATTTGGTTTTTTTTTTACTAAAAATATAACGGAATAAATTTTGGCCAAGATTTATGATGAAATACTATTTGCAAAATTTTATAAGAAAAACACTTTTTTTCAAAATGTTTGGACTTTTTAATTTACATAGCAAAAAAATAAAAATCCCAGTGGTGAATATACAGTCAGGTCCATAAATATTGGGACATCGACACAAATCTAACATTTTTGGCTCTATGCACCACCACAATGGATTTGAAATGAAACAAACAAGATGTGCTTTAACTGCAGACTGTCAGCTTTAATTTGAGGGTATTTACATCCAAATCAGGTGAACGGTGTAGGAATTACAACAGTTTGCATATGTGCCTCCCACTTCTTATGGGACCAAAAGTAATGGGACAATTGGCTTCTCAGCTGTTCCATGGCCAGGTGTGTGTTATTCCCTCATTATCCCAATTACAATGAGCAGATAAAAGGTCCAGAGTTCATTTCAAGTGTGCTATTTGCATTTGGAATCTGTTGCTGTCAACTCTCAAGATGAGATCCAAAGAGCTGTCACTATCAGTGAAGCGAGCCATCATTAGGCTGAAAAAACAAAACAAACCCATCAGAGAGATAGCAAAAACATTAGGCGTGGCCAAAACAACTGTTTGGAACATTCTTAAAAAGAAGGAACGCATCGGTGAGCTCAGCAACACCGAAAGACCCGGAAGACCACGGAAAACAACTGTGGTGGATGACCGAAGAATTCTTTCCCTGGTGAAGAAAACACCCTTCACAACAGTTGGTCAGATCAAGAACACTCTCCAGGAGGTAGGTGTATGTGTGTCAAAGTCAACAATCAAGAGAAGACTTCACCAGAGTGAATACAGAGGGTTCACCACAAGATGTAAACCATTGGTGAGCCTCAAAAACAGGAAGGCCAAATTAGAGTTTGCCAAACGACATGTAAAAAAGCCTTCACAGTTCTGGAACAACATCCTATGGACAGATGAGACCAAGATCAACTTGTACCAGAGTGATGGGAAGAGAAGAGTATGGAGAAGGAAAGGAACTGCTCATGATCCTAAGCATACCACCTCATCAGTGAAGCATGGTGGTGGTAGTGTCATGGCGTGGGCATGTATGGCTGCCAATGGAACTGGTTCTCTTCTATTTATTGATGATGTGACTGCTGACAAAAGCAGCAGGATGAATTCTGAAGTGTTTCGGGCAATATTATCTGCTCATATTCAGCCAAATGCTTCAGAACTCATTGGACGCCGCTTCACAGTGCAGATGGACAATGACCCAAAGCATACTGCAAAAGCAACCAAAGAGTTTTTTAAGGGAAAGAAGTGGAATGTTATGCAATGGCCAAGTCAATCACATGACCTGAATCCGATTGAGCATGCATTTCACTTGCTGAAGACAAAACTGAAGGGAAAATGCCCCAAGAACAAGCAGGAACTGAAGACAGTTGCAGTAGAGGCCTGGCAGAGCATCACCAGGGATGAAACCCAGCGTCTGGTGATGTCTATGCGTTCCAGACTTCAGGCTGTAATTGACTGCAAAAGATTTGCAACCAAGTATTAAAAAGTGAAAGTTTGATTTATGATTATTATTCTGTCCCATTACTTTTGGTCCCTTAACAAGTGGAAGGCACATATGCAAACTGTTGTAATTCCTACACCGTTCACCTGATTTGGATGTAAATACCCTCAAATTAAAGCTGACAGTCTGCAGTTAAAGCACATCTTGTTTGTTTCATTTCAAATCCTTTGTGGTGGTGTATAGAGCCAAAAATGTTAGAATTGTGTCGATGTCCCAATATTTATGGACCTGACTGTATACCACCAACGCTTTATCTGTCTCAAAAAAATGCTAAAAATTCATATGGGTACAGTGTTGCATGACCACGCAATTGTCATTCAAAGTGCAATAGCACTGAAAGCTGAAAATTGGCCTGGACAGGAAGGGGGTAAAAGTGTCCGGACTGGAAGTGGTTAGGACTCATTCAAGATGAACACTGTGTCACCACAAATATAATGCAGTACTTTTTCACTCTTCCAGGGCATTTTCAAACAAACACCTGTTAAATATGCAAACATAACTTTTTGTGTCATGATAATGAGGGTTGTCTCAGTTAGAAAAGCCACTGTATGATCCACTAAACTTTTAGGTAGACATTACCTCTACTATAGGAAATACCTTTTTTTATTGCAGGGGGAACACTAAGATGCATTTAAGATATGTGTTATTATATCAACAAACCAATAAACACAAGTGATGTGTTTTTTAGTAACAGTAAATAAACCTCAAATTACAAAATTATACAGCAAGGTAGAAATGGTTAAATCACTGTACCTTGAGGTATGTCACAAAGCGCAAACAGTCCGACTCTCACATCGCCATTCACCGTCCACTTTTGGGTGTCGCAGTTTGGGTTACAGCTGTGATTCATGAAACGGGAATAATTCCCCTTAGGGCCAGCATCTATGATACGATCCTGGAATTCACCGGACAGAAAGAGGCACAATCAATCTGCTAGATGATAACAGAAAATTAAAATAATGCACAACTGACTCTTCTGAAACGATGTACTCTGCTCATCCTCTGAAAAACGAAATGTTTTTCTCTAAATGCTGTCTATATATACATGTCCTATTCAGATATGTTCCTCCGCAGAAATTTCACATCAAGCTATTTGAATGTTTTCCACCTATAATGCTAATAATCATACTACCCCTTCAGGAAGCAAACAATTCTATCACCTAACTGATCAATAAAGTATCATAAGATCAGGGGACTTTGGATCTCCTCCCCGATCCACTTCTCCCACTACACCCAGGTAATATATAAATGCCTGTTTTCTTTTCTTTTTCTTGTCTTGTAATACACTCCCTTTAAATTGATGTTGCCAGGTGATGTCCAATCATCTGTCTGTATGCCAAAATCTAAGGGCAAGTCTTTTGAAGATTTTATTGTAATGTTCTCTTTATTATTTTGTTTTGTATTGTCATCTTTGCAAAATTTTATTTTAAAAAATCCCCTTTAACCACTTACTAACTTAAGGCCATATATAAACATCCTGCTGCCATGAGCTTAGTATAAGTTTTATAGTTGGCAATCGACTGTTCAGTAAAAGTGATTTGGGTGGTTCTACAGCCATTCAACTACTTTTACAGTAGTGAGAAGGGCCACACTGGCTTATTAGCCTCCCTAAGATAGCATTAAAGATAAACAAAAAAAAAAAAGATACAAAATTAATTTATAATAAAATGTATGCAAATAATGAAAACAAAAAGCTCCCTTTCACCCTTGGGTACCTTTTTTGCCATTTCATGGGCAAGTACAATGTTGAGGCTAGACATGTTCAGCATCTATTTACTTGATACAATCTCATCTTTTATATTTTACCAAAATATTGGGTGTTATATTGTGTTTGTGTGCACTAAAAGTCATTTTAGTGTATTTTTTCTTGAAAATGTGCATTTGATAAGAAGCTGCACAAATATCGTGCTACATATAAAATTTGCAACAGCCACCATTTTACTCTACAGAGCCAATATAATTGATTGGGGCTCTAAGTCATTTTTTAGCAAAATATTTTTTAGCAAGTGTGTGAAAAAGAAAAAAATTGCCCTTGACGCAAAGTAGTTAAAAGAAGGCAGCGTATTGGATCATCTTTCCCAATCAGCACTGACCCTTCATACTGCTTAGGGTTTATTGATTTGTGTTTTTAAGGAAAGAACAGAAGTCAGATTACCAAAACTGATATTTAGTTTAACAGTTTGTGTACTTGGCTGTTAATCTTTTCTCCCAATACTACTAATTGGAATTACAAAATAAGCTTCATTCAGCTTAGAAGGGGGCAAAACAAATCTTACAAATCAGCTTAATGCACCTGAAATGCTGCATTGTCCCATCTACACTCTTTTACCTTCTGTGAGAACGGAGAGCTCCCAACACTGCCCATCCACTACACCAGTCACAAGGAAGCTGTCTTTATCTTGCTGAATTTTTAATTTAATACACATTGTGAAGAATGAAGCTATATGAGTGCTAAATGTTCATCAGAAGAGGTCTTCAGAAATTTACATGGACTAACGTTTTAATGGACTGCCCATAAGAGAGTACAAGCACTAGTCTTAGTTTGAGGGAAAACAAAATTTCAAGTCTACAAAGTCCTCCCTAAACAAGAATGCTTTCAACCTAGAGTAGAGAGAGGATGAAAGCAGAGCTGGCAGACACTGCTCATACTGTCTGACTTGGGGAAAGTATGGACTGTTCACCAATTGACAGACTGCAGGTTACATAGGGGCGATCTACTAAAACTGGAACACTCGGAATCTGGTGCAGCTGTACGTGGTAGCCAATCAGCTTCTAACTTCAGCTTGTTCAATTAGACTTTGAGAATAAAACCTGGAAGCTGATTGGTTTCTATGCAGAGCTGTACCAGATATTGCACACTCTACGTTTAGTAACCCCCCTCAGTATGTACTTAGGTGTCATATATTTAGTAGGCACTGTCAGTCAGGCCTGTAAAGCCCCTTCCAGATGAGGCGGACTCTTACCCTTATAAATCAAGGAACACAGGTCGTTACTAAATCATTTTTTAAAAATACTGATAGGAATAGTTATATTCCCATTGACAGCTGCCATCCCCCCTCATGGTTGTCCAATATACCTAAGGGACAATTCATGAGGATAAGACGCAACTGTGGAGATTTAGATACATATCTTTCACAAGTGGCTATTCTTAAGAAAAGATTTGGAGAAAAAGGGTATGATGAGGTCGTTTTGGACCAAACAGTGAAACAGGTTGCGTGTATGGATAGGGAGATGATGTTATCCCAACCTAAAAAAGAAAGAACCAATCAAGTCTGCCCTTTTATAAGCAATTTCTCCATACAACACATGGAAGTGAAGAAAATAATAAATAGGAATTGGGGGGTGCTTAAAACAGACCCTATTTTGTCTAAGCTACTTCCTGATAGGCCAGAAATTACCTTTCATAAGGCAATGCCACTTAAAACCAGAATAGCGCCAAACATTATTGATCCTCCTACTGCTACATCATTTTTTTCTGACATTAAAGGCTTTCACCCCTGTAACAAATGCATGATTTGCAAGTACAATGGGATTAGGAAAAATAAGAGCAAATCTTTTGTCTCCCACACTACTGGAAGGAGCTATAAAATTCCTCTGTTCATCTCTTGCAACAGCAGATATGTAGTGTACTTACTAGAGTGCCCATGCCGCAAACAGTATGTAGGTAGGACCACAAGGAGATTGAGGGACAGGCTCAGAGAGCATGTGTATAATATTAAGAGAGGCTATAAAGAGCATTCTTTATCTAAACACTATAGGTACTTTCACAATAGAGATCCCTCATCTTTAAAATTTATTGAGATTGACATGATCAGACATCATTGGAGAGGCATTAATAGACGCAGAGCCGTTTTGCAGCTAGAAACCAAGTGGATCTATGAGATTCAATCTCTAAATCCACTAGGGTTAAATATAGATCTAGATATTAATTGTTTTACAGATAATAGCTGAGTTTTAAATATTTATTCTATGCCTTATTCAACAATCACATCTGTGGGTTGTTTGACTGCCCTTTGGAACATAATGATACTATATGATGTTGCGTTACCTGTTATCTATTTATTTTATCTTTTTTATCTGGTTTTGAGGTGATATTGGTTTTTGAATTTGATTTTACTGACTTCTGATGACATTTATTATATATTTTTAATATGACTTAATATTTTACTATACGGACGTATTCGGTTCATTCCTATTCTATTCTATAATATTTTTATGCTATTTCTAAGTTTATATGATGTATATGGGACTCAATTGTTCCATTTTACGTATGTTTTGTTTACACATATTAGGTCCCATGATGCCACATTGTGATTCCATCATAACCATGACTTTTAGGGGAGATTCTTTTATTTTTATTTCTCCCTTCACATAATTTAGCCTTTTACTATTAATTATTAATTTTAATTTTTTTTTACAATGGTTTCCTTCTTTTCCCTATACATATTATCTCTGGGGATATATATAATGGTTGGTGTTTTTCCTTATCCCCAGTGTTTTCATTAAAGACATATATATTGTTACATTTAATCACAATGAGGGTCACGTGCTGTTGCCCCATTTTTAAGATTGTTATTTATATTTGTGTTACACCATTAACACTACTGCCATGAATGTTTCCCATTTTAAAAGTTGCTTATATATATATTAATATTCATCATCTTATGCTGATCAGTTTGTGGTAATCTGATTGCCAGTGTCTGTAATCCAGCTGTGTGCGCGCACGTGCATGCACATTAGTGCTTTGTCCCTAATACTCTGATAAAATGTCGCCCGCGCATGTGCAGATGCACTAAATGTATAAAATGGGATTTTAGACGTCCGACAATAGGTACACCCCTTTTGAGAACGTGCTCTTGCACGAAACACATCAAGGAGGAGCCCTAACATCATGAGTGTCATGCCGCCGGAGCCGTACGGAGGTCCGGGCGGCCATTTTGGAGAGTGGCTGAGCAGCCAAATGTTATCTTATGTGCACTTTACTGGTTATACTTATTCCAATTATCGATATGGAATGTTTTTAATTTATATTTTTGGAAATTTATCCTTAATAAATGAATACTTCTTGAGAAAGTACTACACTATATGTTTTTCATATACTGCTTGGCTCTGAGTTAACTGCTCACAGAGACCCCCAGAGGAAGCGTGGCTGCATGTGAAGCTGGTGTCCAGATGAGGGATCCTTGCTCTGGCTGGCTGTTCCATTTAAAGGGGCCCCTACAGAGGCCTATTGGTTTAATGCAAGTAACCTATGTGCATCTGGTGAGTGCGCATTTTATATATTGCTGCATGGAGTCACATCACGAGGATGTTCACTATGAAAATTACCCACGAGTCTGAAGTTTAACCACTTGTATTGCTGACCTACCTAAGTCAAGCCTGCACTTCTTTCCACACATCTCTAGACTGTACAATATAACTTCTCATTCGTGCGCCTAATTAAGCGCCGTATTCATCTAGAAGTTTACTGTATTGAGTTTTATTTTTATTTATTTTATATATTTATATAAAAATATTATATATTATAATGCACCTTTTGATATATATCTGCTAGGAGTCCACTTGCTCAGAGGTGGATCTGCCCGCTGATCTCCGCTGAGCAGACGGGTGGCTGTTCCATGTCCACTCCGCTTATGCAAAGCGGACACAGACACAGCCGGTTCTCCTCTATAGTCAGTCGGATGTAAACAGACTGCCTGTCCGTTTCGTCCCGACTGTCATCCAATCCGATCCACTAGATAGAAGGGGCATCCGCATCCATCTGTTTTTAGTGGATCAGATTGGATGTAGGCGAGTGTAAACAGACACAGGTGTGTTTACACCCGCTGCTCCACAGAGGACAATAGAGTGTCCGATTGGGTTCGCCTGCAAAACTGACAGATGGATCCGATTGGTCAGCTCATGTGAAGGGGGCCTAATAGTGCTACAGTCTTTGACCGCAAATTGAAAAAAAAAACCAAAAAAATGACCATGTAGACTTAAAAACGTTGTTCCTTCATCATCAATGCTGTTCCATAACATAGAAAAAACAGACATAATATTTGAAGCACATGGAGAGCCTCTGAGTTTATGTGCTAAGTACCAAAACACTGAATATATCTTTTTTGCTAAATTAGAAAAAAAACAAAACACATCATTAGTGTGCCCCTAGAACACACTAATCAATTATCAGCCAGTAGCTGGAGGCATCCACTAAACAAGTACACAAAATACTATAAATGCTTCTGAATCTGCTCTCACCTTGGTGACAGTAAGCAAGTAGAAGTTGGTGACTCCGTTTTCATGGGCTCGTTTCAAGCGTAGTCTGCACTCTTCCTCATCGATCAACTCCCCTACGTATTCATTCACAAACTCGCCCTGAAACGAACCAAAAAATACAAATCTTAGAAAGGAGCAGATATAATCTTATGTTGTTGAACTGTCAACGGTATTTCTACCACATGGGGAAGCCAATCAAAAAACAGTATGGAGAAGAGTCTGGACTATTGCAGCAGTAACAAGAAACACTTGCTCCAGTTTACCTGCATACCTAACATAGCTCATGCTGAAAAACTGATATTTCAGATTTCAGCGGATTGCAGAGTGCTGACATACCCCTTTGAGGTTTACATCTTAGTATCCCAGCCTGAGCTTCCAGTTCCACCCTCCTGTTTTGACCATTATGTGTGTGCCCCTTGTGAATGAAATTTCTATTTATTTTGCATTTCTGAACAAGCAAATTCCCATTCGGTTTGGTATCAGCTGCACTAGGTTGCGTAGCAAGAAAAAATACAATGAAAGAATCTTGCCAATTAAGTCCTTAAGAGGGATAAGAAGTCAGCAGGTAACCAAACATAGCAGGATCCGCAAAAAAATAGAATTTTATGTTTTTAGTGGAATAATTAATGTATTAATTTCTATTAGAAATCTAAACTTTTAAGATATACCTCAAGCTAAAAAACCCAGAAAGTTTCTTTCTACTCATCAGAATGCTACCTTTCGAATATCTCTCTTGCACAGAAGGCCCCAGCCTCTCCTCTCAGTGCGGAAGATCTCAGTCTCGGGGTAAAGCCGTTTAGTAAAGCTCTGGTTTTGGCATCTCTCCCCAGCAGGGCACACCTGTGGGTGACACTCATAGAGCAACATACGGTTCAGGCACTGGGAGTCCAGGCCACATGGAGATTCATCAGTGGGACGACAGTTACAACGAGGTATTTCCGAGATGTCTGCCACCTGGATCTGAATTTTCCCCACGGGTTTGTTGTTCTACAATATGGGAAAAAAAGAAAACAAAAACACACCATAAACAATTTGCTATGACCAAGGATCTGAAACTAAAATGCCTGGTTAAGCAACCAAGACTAATTTAAGTTTACTTGGGCATAGATGATTATTTATTTTATAAATAAAAAAAACTAGAACTGAACATACTAGGTATACAGAACATGTCCATGAAAATCTGTAGAGCAAAATGATTTGAATCTATCCAAGCAGAAAGCAAGCATCCAGGCTCTACTGCCTGCGAGCTGCAATTTCAAATATTATCTACAACAGTCTGCTGGAGAGAGCTGACATTGTAACATCATTATACAGGTATAATGGCTCTGTAGATGTGCTTGTAATATCAACCTGCTGAGTGACGTACACAACAGGGATACTAAAAAGCTAGGTGAATGTGTCTGAAGACAGTAAGGGGTTTATTTACTAAAGCTGGAGAGTCCAAAATCAGACTCCCTTCTGCATAGAAACCAATCAGGTTCCAGGTTTCATTGCCAAAGCTTCATTGAACAAGCTGAGGTTAGAAGCTGATTGGTTTCTATGCAGAAGGGAGTCTGATTTTGGACTCTCCAGCTTTAGTAAATAAACCCCTAAGGGTCTGTACACAACTGCATGGTTTTAGGTCATTGCATGTGCATTTTACATATATATAGTCCAACAATAAAAGGATATATAAAGCTGCCAGCAAGATCACCATCTGGGAAAGTTAGCATAAATTTAGAGATGACAGTGCTCCTATTTCCCCATAGACACCGCAGGCTCAGGCTTCAAGTACAGTTGCAAGAAAAGGTATGTGAACCCCTTGGGATTACGTGGAGTTTTGCATGAATTGGGCATAAAATGTGCTCTGAACGTCATCTAAGTCACAACAATAGAAGAACACAGTCTGCTGAACATAATACTACACAAACATTAGATGTTGCCATGGTTTAATTGCACATAACATGTAAACATTCACAGTGCAGGGAGGAAAAAGTATGTGAACCTTTGCACTTAATAACTGGTTGACCCTCCTTTGGCAGCAATAACCTCAGCCAAACGTTTCCTGTAGTTGCAGATCAGACCTGCACAACGATCTGGAGTAATTTTGGACCACTCCTCTTCACAAAACTGTTTCAGTGTAGCAATATTCTTGGGATGTCTGGTGTGAATCGCTCTCTTAAGGTCATGCCACAGCATTTCAATTGGGTTGAGGTCAGGACTCTGACTGGGCCACTCCAGAAGGCTTATTCTGTGCTGTTGCAGCCATTGTTTTGTTGAATTACTTGTATGCTTTGGGTCATTGTCCTGTTGCATCACCCATCCTCTGCGGAGCTTCAGTTGGCGGACAGATGGTCGTACGTTTTCTTGCAAAATGTCTTGATAAACTCTGGAATTCATTTTCCCATCAATGACAACAATCCGTCCAGGCCCTGAGGCAGCAAAGCAGCCCCAAACCATGATGCTCCCTCCGCCATGTTTTACAGTGGGGATGAGGTTTTGATGTTGGTGTGCTGTGCCTTTTTTTCTCCACACATAGTGTTGTGTGTTCTTCCCAAACAACTCAATCTTGGTTTCATCTGTCCACAGTATATTTTGTCAGTAGTGCTGTGGAACATCCAGGTGCTCTTTTGCAAACTTCAAACGTGCTGCAATATTCTTTTTGGACAGCAATGGCTTCCTCCGTGGTGTCCTCCCATGTACTCCATTCTTGTTTAATGTTTTCCTTATTGTAGATGTGTCAACAAAAATGTTAGCATGTGCCAGAGATTTCTGTAGGTCTTTAGCTGACACTCTGGGATTCTTCTTTACCTCATGCAGCATTCTGCGCTGTGCTCTTGCAGTCATTTTTACAGGACGACCATGCCTAGGGAGAGTAGCAACAGTGCTAAACTTTCTCCATTTGTAGACAGTCTGTCTTACCATGGACACATGAACATCAAGGCTTTTGGAGATACTTTTGTAACCCTTTCCAGCATCATGCAAGTCTACAATTCTTGATCGTAGGTCTTCTGAGAGCTCTTTTCTGCGAGGCATGGTTCACATCAGACAGTGCTTCTTGAAACCAGTAAACCCAAAACAGGTGTGTGTTTTTTAAGGGCAGGACAGCTGTCAGCAACACATCCAATATCATCACACTGATTGGAGTCAAGGTTGGCTCACACCTGGCTCTAATTAGCTCTGGGAGAAGTCATTAAGCTAGGGCCTCACATACTTTTTCCTCCCTGCACTGTGAATGTTTACATGTTATGTGCAATTAAACCATGGCAACATCTAATGTTTGTGTAGTATTATGTTCAGCAGACTGTGTTCTTCTATTTTTGTGACTTAGATGACGTTCAGAGCACATTTTATGCCCAATTCATGCAAAGCTCCACGTAATCCCAAGGGGTTCACATACTTTTTCTTGCAACTGTACAGCCTTTCTGTACTCTGTTTCCACTGATGTCAAAATCAGAAATTTCTTTCCTGGAAGTTCAAACCCAGTCTTTGTACATTATTCCTTTAGTCCATCGATGGTCAAGCACATAAGGCATTACACATACAAGTTTTGTTATATACAGTAAGTCACAGGAATCACATCCACCTTTTTTCAAATGTATCCCCTACAGTCTTGGCAGTCATGCACCAAAGCCTCACTTTTCTGTGGTCCTACTGAGCTTCACTATTAGACTTTCTCCAGGGTTTCTTCCACCAACATTTGCCAGAGCAGCCTCTACGGGGCTGTAAACCTCCCACCTTCCTCCACCTTCATTAAGGAGTTCTCACTATCCTTCCTTCTAATGATGCCAATTAGTTCCAGAACCCCTTAGTGAGGGTGGAAGGCTTGTGATAAGCATGAGTGCCAGAACTGTAGGTTATACAAGTGAAACACGGTGGAAACGAATCCTGTGACTTGCATAACAAAATTGATATGTGTGATGAATTATTGCACATGGAATGTGTTTGATCAATAATTGTCAAAAGGAATAAGGTACAAAGAAGTTTAAACTAGCTGGAAAGACATTTTTGACTCTGACATCAGTCGAAACAGAGTACAGAGAGCGTGTGATTGAAGCCTGACTCTGCGGGTGTATACAGGGATATAGGGAGACAGAAGGGCTGCCATCTTTAAATTTACTTAAAGAATATAACATGTTACATGTTATACCCATATTCAGGGTGTAATATTCAACATATTACGATCAGATCAGACCGGCCTCCGCTCTCCCTCCGATCCCCACTTTGACAGCTCGTGGGGATTCTTTTCCCCTCTCGCTGTCAAATTTTTAAAAGACGTGGCCATGCAGGGCTCTGCCCACATGGCCCTGTCACTCATTCATAGTCATCTGTGAATGAGAGATTACAAGTCCTGACAGTCTTATTGGCTGTCAGCTTGTAGTCCTCAATGAACTACCATGACACTGTGAAGCGCCGTGATGGTTCATTAATTTTTCCTGTCAGTATATCTCCTTGCTCGTACATCCCATATGAGCAAGTAGATGTACTGACAGATCTGCAGGAGATGGTTACAAGCTCCTACAGACAAAAAATAATAAATGCACGTTTTTACCTGCAAAAAAATGTGCATTTACTTTTTTTTTCTAAAAGGTGAACTTTAAACTGAAAACGAGAGTGCATATGCCCACGCACCATAGGCCAGTGGAAAAGACAAAATTACTTAATTTATAGTTAGGATTTTTATAAAATGATAGGATTCTTGTATGTATGGTTACCTGAGGATGGAGATCAAACAAAATCACCAATATTCCTCAAAGGAATAGAAAAAAAGGCCAAACATACTAAATAAAATGAGCACCAAGATCAAGGAAAAAAAAAGCATAGCATATTTTCCTACTTGGTGTAAATACAACAATGAGAGTTAGGAATTTCTCCACCGATCCTTTGTATTCCTCTACTTAATACAGAGAGGCCATCCACAGCACAGTTCAATGTATGTGCAGATCGAACATGTATATTCCAACTGACACAAAACAGTGGAAGCTTTCTCTCTCCAGCACCATCTTTAAATGTACATACCTAAAGTGTGCAGATGTGAACAATTGCTATGTGGGACTAGCTATTAAAAAAATGGTAAGCATCTGATCCCTAAGACAATGCAACTGTAAACACAAGAAATATGCAATGAGTGGAGTAGTGACAAAACACTTTTTTTCAATATTTAAATGATCTGAGGAGCAGCTTTGAAACTGAGCAGCACAAAGCATACTGTTTATTTACCATAAGGTACTTGGAACTTGTGCCTAATGCAATAGGAATAGAGAAGCAAGCTCTAATGCACAAAATGTACAGTTTTAGGTTTTCTTTTTCCTTGCCTAACAAAGGTAAATCAAAAAATTAACTGGTGAACAAAGGGGCAAAAGTTCTACTGAGAAGAGTTTCAAAACTTTTGCAAAGTTTTTCCAGTAATCTGAACTAACGTGGCAGCCAAGCCATTGTATGAACATAAAGTGTTAACGTAAAGCCAATGAGGTTCTTTCCATGGTTTCATACCCTGATGTGCTTGTACGGGGGTGGTTTTCTGGAGTTTCTCTCCACTTCCAGTGCTTCTTTACTCTCCCTCTGTGCCTTCAGTTCCTGGAACCTTTTAGCAGCCTCTTCCAGAGCTGCACATAACATTAAAAAAGAGGTAGAATCACCAAATGTATATGTATGTGAAATGTGTATCTATTTGCACAAAGATTAACAATGATGTTTACAGGGTATAGACCAGGGCTTAAAATTTCAAGTCCTGAGCTACTAGCCAGGCCTTAATAGTTACTCGCCACCAACAAACACACAAAAACAGAGACACCTGTACACACACACAGACATGTACATACACACAGAGACACATGTACACACACGCACAGAGACACATGTACGCACACACACATACAGACACATGTATACACACACAGGCACATACAGACACGCATACACACAGATACATGTACATACACAGAGATACACACGCAGAGACACATGTACATACACACAGACACATGTACATACATACACAGACACATGTACACACATACATATGTACGTACATACACACAAACATATGTACAAGCACACACAGACACATGTACACACACATACATGTACATACATGCAGACACATGTACAGATACACACATGTACATACACACATACACATGTACATGCATGCACACACACATGTACACACACACAAAAGTTGCAGTACTTCGTTGTTCACTCACAGAGCTGGGTACTGCACTCTAGGAGGAGGCAGAGAGCACAGCATATACTACTTGCTTTGCTTTCACTGTGCTCAGCTATTGAGCAGTCTGACAGCTTCCAGTGCCAATGACAGATGCGGCCTGAGCTCCAAGCCTGCTCAGCAAGACGGCCCTGGGGGACACACTCACCTCCACCATAATTTCCACTGGCCATTGGCGAGCAGGCGAGTGAAAATTTCAAGGCCTGGCATATAGGATGTCTTATTCTAATTAGACAAACACAGGCAAAAACAAAAACCTTACAGATGCTCTAACCCTTCCCCACTCTTTTGTTACTTTAAGGAGATTCACCCTTACTTCCCGTTCTGGTAATTAAGTATTTACAAGTTTGAGCTAGTCATCATTAAGAAACATTGTTTGAAGTTACAGTTTCTTTCATCATTCCACATACTCACCTTTCTTAAAAGTTTTGTTAATACTGGTCTGGCCCTCTGCAAAGCTTTTATCCCCTTCTACGTAGGGAAACACACGACCCTGGTGTACCCAGTAATAATCATGAGAACCAAAGAAGAAAACGGGGAAATCTCCTATGTCATGTTTCAGGCCCTGGATATTGAGTGGAACGGACCTTGGATTGCAGATCTCAGCTGGCCACCACCTGAGAAAAAAAACAAAATGGCATTTTAGAGTACATATCCAAAAAAAGTGATACACAGATAAAGTATCTTTAGCCGTTAAGAATACTGGCTACAGACATACGAGAAGGTCAAAGTACCTTATCTACATGCATAATCACACAATTATATTGCTGATTCAGCACTTGCCTGTAATTCCCAAGCTTGACCCACACAATCTGTTTGTAGTGCAGCTTCTTTCCAGTCCTGCAGTCATTGCAGCTCCAAGATCCTTGTGGCATCTCTATGCTGAGACAGGAAGGGTGGAAGGCGGCTGGACACGAATCGCAGCATAGGAGTTTGCCGCCTCCTCGGATGAACACATAACACCTTATTAAGAACACTGATTAGGGTGCCACACCAACCCTTGCACTGCTTGGCACACCCAAACAACAAAAGGGTTACAAGCTAAGTTATCAGGGACCTACTGGCATCTGACTGGCCAGCACTGGTGAGCAATCAGAGAATGCTACTCTAAGAAACACCCACAATACTTAAAGGTAACACTAACATTTTGTAATGGTCCATGTGGGCTTTTTATGCCATGCTTTGCTAAGGGGGGGGGGACATCAAACAGCTGAATGTATTTTTAAGATACATATTGGCAAAACTGTTGTATTAAGTATTAAGTTTTGCTGGCAAACGCCATCATCATCTGTAAAATGGTTTTACACTCAGGAGAAGACGTGCTATGCTGTATTTTAACTTGATGGGAGCAGTTTGTACAGGTACAGCATCAATTCTCTTGAAGAGAAATTTGCAAAGAGCCAATCACAGCACGGCCTGTACAATATCATTGATTGTTATTATGAGTAAATAACACCTGTCCATCAGCTGCTCTATTGTACATCTCTGGTGTTTATGAGGATGTTCTCCATCAACCCACTGGATGCTGGTTGCAGAGCTAAAGCATGACTAAGAAGCACACAAAGAGCACAGGAGGTGAGCCAGTCCTTATCCTTAATAAAATGCAAGAGTCTTTAACATGATTGGCAGGATATCAGGATGAACATATGATGCCTGGTGGAAACAAAATCAGAGAGATTTATAAAGATTTAATCACATATAGATTTTGCCTATAGCTAATACATATTTAAATTAATCAAAGCTCTACCTTAAAGGGAAACTACAGTCTGCAGCCGGCAAGTACAAATAAAGTTATTACTGCATTTCCCTGAAAGCTATTTGAATGTGACTTTTGAATTTCAGATTTGGAAATGCTCCCTCTAGTGGTCATCTGTGATTAGCATTCAGGGCAAAGTGCCAAAATCTCAATAAATTGGAAGTCGTTTTTCTAATTGTTACCTACAGGTAAGCTTATAATAAAGATTACCTGTAGGTAAAATGAATATATTATAAACCTGCATTGTTTAGGAGTTATTCTCTCTTTTCTAAAGCGGGCGCATGCGCTCTCAAGGAATGGCATACCCGTGCTGTTCCTTCAGAGCTGTGTGCCGTGGGCCGGGACTCCTGCGCGCATGTGTTGCATACTAGCACATTATGACATTACCTTGCAGGGGCCTTTTTTTTTTTTGTCTGCGGTTTACTACCGCTTTAAATCCCACCCTGCCACCAACCTACACTCACCTTTGCAGCACTCCCCCTCTGTTACTTCCTCTGTTGTAGCTGCTTCATGTTGAAGCTTACAGAGGGTTGACTGTTTAATCTTTATGTCACATGACAATGTTTGGTCCTGTTGATTGGTTGCTCGTGATCTCATGGTATGAGGTTACTTACTGGAGGTCATGATAGGAAGCACATACATATTTTGTGGCAGCTGCGATAAAGAAAGGAAAAACATGGAGCTCTGGGAAGGTGAGTATAAGTAAGTCTGAGGGGTGAGCTAGCAAGAAACTTTTAAAAATCCACTGAGCTATGTCCTAATAGAGAATTTGCTGTCCTTCTCAGGTCAGACCATACCAGACTTGTAGTAAAGCACAGTCTGAGAAGTACATATATGGCTGCCCCAGAAACAATTTTTTCTGTTTGAAAACTCTTAGATAAGATCATTTAGTTAAAGAATAGCTCCAGTCATATTTGTGTTTTTTTTTAAGTCAGTCTACAAAACTGTAGCTGCTGACTTTTAATAAACAGATATTCACTTGTCCCAGGATCCAGCCATGTGCTCACTCGAGCCGTTCTTTCCATCGGTCTTCTGTCCCCGGCACTCATCTCAGCTGTGGGTACCCAGCTGTGACAGCTTGTGGCTGCCCAGCCCGGTGCCCACTACTTATACGCGAACCATGCTGTGCATTGTGAATGGTCCCACAGTCTTCTGGGACCTGTGACATGTCCCAGTAGCAAGCAGGGGGGTGAGTCAAAACCAGGTACCCGCTCCCCTCCTCAAAAAAGTGCCATTTCCTAAAGAGGACCTTAACCTTCACACCATCTCAACTCATGTGGGTGGACTGAAACACTCCAGGTCTATCCTCAGCATACAGAGGTGAGTGGGGGGAGGGAGCGCTAAGACGCATCTATCCTGTGTGCGTTTGGGGATGGGCCATCAGCAATGGGGGTTAGTAGAAGGTCCATTTGGAGGTGGTGTCCAAGTCCATCTGTAGTGGGGGGGGGCTTGTAGTAGTATGGACTTGTCCGAGGAGGAAGCCGGCTGTAAGAGCTTGTAGATACTCCTAATGCAGGTAGAGAAGAAAGACAGCAGCGCCAGCTGTCTCTCTTCTCTACTTATCCTCAGCATATACTCCTACCGGTATAAGAGAATGGGGAAGAAGATGGTGTGAAGGCTATGGTGGAATATGCTTTACATATGGATGTTTTGCTCATGAGACCATAGGTGGAGACCGGTAGGTGGATTATATCTTTATACACAAGGGCTTTTTTTATATTAGTATTTTATTAGTAAAGAGTTCACTAGCTCTGGTAAGAGTCTTCTTACACATAAGGTGGTGGTACACTCAAAGATGTTATTGGTGTCTGGAGCATCAACTGATTCAAAGATCTCAAGACCCATCATGGTTTCACTCATCACTTGGGACGATTTCCACATGTTTGGGATTATCACTTTTATGACTTTTGTGTTGGCACTAGGATTTGTATTTTGACTGTTCAATATTATATGCATGTTATATGTGAATAGCGCAGCATTTTTTGACTTCAGCAGGAATCAGGAGAATTTCAATCCATGTATGGCCACTTCCGCTTAACAGAAGTCAATTCAATGGTCAACTTCTGTTGAACAGGAATGCTTGAAATTTTTTCTTGATCAATGGGCTGAAACCACTGATCAGTGTATGCTGACATCGGAAAATCACTGTTATCACAGTACAATGGCATAACAGGGAGAATTTCTCTTTCCACATCGGTTATGTGGATGGAGGAATTTGTTCTTTTTTTTTTTTTTCAACTTGCTGGCTGATCAAAAAAAAAAAAGATCCATTTATGGCCAGCTTTAGACAGCACTCCATAAGCTCCAGCAGATACTTCTGACATTTTCAAAGGGTACCTCTACTTGTCTCATTCAACCCGATAATAAAAGTTTAAAGCTCTAGCAAGCAAAGCATAATGCATTAAACCAATCTGAGTAAATGTTTGCATTTTGAAAATATAAAGCTTAATTTGGAAGCTGGAGACTGGCAATAAATCCACAATCTTTACGACCATGATGCACACCTGGGAGTACTTTGCACTGGCTGTAATGAAGTAGTTCATACATTTTTTAAAACTTTAAGAGATAAGGGTACAGAGAATAAGTGATGATAAAGGGAAGGAGTATCTAGAGCAATCAAGGAGTTATCAGTGTAGGTAAAAACAGTAAGAGGAAGAAGTTGTATAAGAATTGTTATATAGAACAAGGCAATGCCTGCCTTCCTAAAACACATTTTAAGGGTCCATGTACACTGGCTTATAAAAACGCCAGTGCTTTTGGCAGGAAAAAAAACGCTACTTTTGAGGGTTTTTGTACCAGCGTTTAAGAGCATGTAGCATTTTTGTCTGCCAGAAAACTGCACTCAAAAACACACAACAGAAGGGTTTTTTTTCTGCCTCTAAACGCTAAGCTTAAAATATGCCTCTAAACAACCTAATTTGCATGGACACATAGGATGACATTATTTGCTTTTACAGTCAAAACACTAAACTCCTCTAGGAGCAGCACAAGACTGTCAGTATATACTGTGTGTGTGTGTATATATATATATATATATATGTACAGTGGGGATCGAAAGTTTGGGCACCCCAGCTAAAAATTTGTATTAACGTGCATAAAGAAGCCTAGGAAAGATGGAAAAATCTCCAAAAGGCATCAAATTACAGATTAGACATTCTTATAATATGTCAACAAAAGTTAGATTTTGTTTCCATCATTTACACTTTCAAAATAACAGAAAACAAAAAAATGGCGTCTGCAAAAGTTTGGGCACCCTGCAGAATTTATAGCATGCACTGCCCCCTTTGCAAAGCTGAGACCTGCCAGTGTCATGGATTGTTCTCAATCATCGTCTGGGAAGACCAGGTGATGTCAAGCTCAAAGGTTTTAAATGCTCAGACTCATCTGACCTTGCCCCAACAATCAGCACCATGGGTTCTTCTAAGCAGTTGTCTAGAAAACTGAAACTGAAAATAGTTGACGCTCACAAAGCTGGAGAAAGCTATAAGAAGATAGCAAAGCGTTTTCAGATGTCAATATCCTCTGTTTGGAATGTAATTAAGAAATGGCAGTCATCAGGAACAGTGGAAGTTAAAGCAAGATCTGGAAGACCAAAAAAAATATCAGACAGAACAGCTCGCAGGATTACGAGAAAAACAATTCAAAACCCACGTTTGACTGCACGATCCCTCCAGAAAGATCTGGCAGACACTGGAGTTGTGGTACACTATTCCACTATAAAAAGATACTTGTACAAATATGGTCTTCATGGAAGAGTCATCAGAAGAAAACCTCTTCTTCGTCCTCACCACAAAAATCATCGTTTGAACTCTGCAAATGAACATATAGACAAGCCTGATGCATTTTGGAAACAAGTTCTGTGGACCGATGAGGTTAAAATTGAACTTTTTGGCCGGAATGAGCAAAGGTACATTTGGAGAAGAAGGGGCACAGAATTTAATGAAAAGAACCTCTGTCCAACTGTTAAGCATGGGGTTGGATCAATCATGCTTTGGGGTTGTGTTGCAGCCAGTTGCACAGGGAACATCTCACGATTAGAAGGAAAAATGGATTCAATAAAATTTCAGCAAATTTTGGATGGTAACTTGATGCCATCTGTGAAAAAGCTGAAGTTAAAGAGAGGATGGCTTCTACAAATGGATAATGATCCTAAACACACCTCGAAATCCATGGGGGATTACATCAAGAGGCATAAACTGAAGGTTTTGCCATGGCCTTCACAATCTCCTGACCTCAACATAATTGAAAATCTATGGATAGACCTTAAAAGAGCAGTGCGTGACAGACAGACCAGAAATCTCAAAGAACTGGAAGACTTTTGTAAGGAAGAATAGGCAAAGATACCTCAAACAAGAATTGAAAGACTCTTGGCTGGCTACAAAAAGTGTTTACAAGCTGTGATACTTGCCAAAAGGGGCAGTACGAGATATTAACTCTGCAGGGTGCCCAAACTTTTGCAGACGCCATTTTTTTGTTTTCTGTTATTTTTTAAGTGTAAATGATGGAAATAAAATCTAACTTTTGTTGACATATTATAAGAATGTCTAATCTGTAATTTGATGCCTTTTGGATATGTTTCCATCTTTCCTTGGCTTCTTTATGCACATTAATACAAATTTTTAGCTGGGGTGCCCAAACTTTTGATCCCCACTGTATATAAAATATATACACACACATACCAGTCAGCCATAACAGTATGACCACATATAAATAAATTAGAGGAGGAGGGCTTAAATAAAAAGTTATATACTGTAGGTGGAGGGAGGTTATAGAGGGTAACCAGAAGACATATAGGTAGTAGTAGGGTGAATTATAGGTTAAATACTGCAGTGAATATTAACAAACATTGCAAAAATGTAACATATTGACATAATGCTGAACATATGAATCTGTGATGTTATATAAATATTAATCAATTGGCAAAAAGAACAAAAAGTTTACCACCAGGCAACATATTTACAGGATGTTCTGCCCAGAAGCATTTCTTTCCTAGAACAGGTGTTTCCAAACCCACCAGTTGTGGTGCCCATGGAGAGCAATGGAAGTACACTCCCACTTATCACTAGAGACAAAATTCATCAAACAGTGCCACTTGTGTATAAATGGAGGAGAAGGACAATGGAGGCATGGCCCACAGGAACCAATCAGATGCTGCTGTCAGTTTCTACACAACAGAAAAGACAGCTAGAATCTAATTGCTTTGGGAACACATCCACTTTCCTTTCCTATTACAGAAAACCCAACACCCACAAAGACCTCCCAGCGGGATATATTTCCTCTAAATTATGCCTACATTATTCAGATTGTCCAATAACCAGTGTTTTAGAGGAAATATATTTCAAGCTCAAGCAACACAGCAGACATCGGCATAGCTTATAAGTAATGCTTCAGCATCAAAGCCAAAAGCAGCCAGCGCAAGCAGAGGGCTGAAAATAATTTTGATTGTAAACATAAATCATCAGGGAGTATTATTATTATTATTATTATTGATTAAAACAAAGTTCTAGTTTACTATAAAAATGAATGCAATAATTTTTCTGGGTTAAAAACAAAAAGGGAAAGATTTATGGTAGTTTATACCTTTTACAATTGATTATATGATATAAGCCCAACATTGCCAGGCTCTTTCAGGAAAAGTGGGAAACATACAGATGACTACTTTAAAAAATGAAGCTGTTAGGAGAATGGACAAGCATATCTATATAGACTGTTTTTCTAAAGGAAATGACATAAAGAGCATTTACAAAATCTTTTAAAGTAACCCTGTGGTCAGTCTATGGACACTGAAATATTTACATATTCTTAGCAAGCAGTAAATTGGCTTTTAAACAAGCCCTCCATGATCTTTATTGTGTGACAACACAGAGGTCTCTGTACCATGACCACTCAGTGACCACTGTGGAGCAATTCTAAGTTACATTTTATAACAGAAGATCTGAAGTTGTTCAAGTTGTCCCCGTACCAGTTCAGTCAATTCTTTGCCCCTATCCCAGGAATTATATATCAGGTTAGCTCTGGAGGAATGACAGGAAGAGCTGAGATGCTGAGACAACAACTTGGATAACTTTAGTGTTCTGTTTTGAACTTTGAAGATGAATTGGTTTACAATGCCTACAACTACTGCGTTAAATGTGGGTTTGATTTAAATCGTATGTTCTGCTTGTTAGTAATATTTAAATACCAGTATGTACATAGCCTGGTTACAGGTTTGCATTAAATATAAGTACAGCTTCAGAAAAGCTGACCTCCTGATCTTTATCACTACACTTTTATTCTTTTTTACAAATGGCCAATGAAGAAATGCCACTGCCACACTGCTGCTTTTTAAAAAAAAAAAACACACACACGTTTACTGAATACAGCACAGTAATGGAGCTCCTAAATAACATAATTAGTATGAAAGAGTTAAAAAAACAACAAAAAAACTGGGGAGGTGCCCAGTTGTGTGATTTGGCAAATTCACCTCTCCTCCAATCAAGGAGTTTTCTTTGCTGCGTTAAGCAGTGATAAAGAGAGACAGCTTCATTGGATGCCACAAGTTGTGGTGTTGACAAACATTACAGTATATAGCAGACAGTGGACAGCACTATCTGCATTCTACTGTAAATGAAGTCCATACTCTAAACGGCCAGCTGTGTCCTGCCCAGAGTCATGGCTTTACTTGCATTTTGTACATGGACAGGGGTCTCCCACAGAGACTAATAGGCCATCTCCAGAGACTCTCTATAACTTTCCACAGGAAATACAAGTGCATGCTTGGGGCAGCAAGGGTGCAAATTCCTTCAGGATAAGAAACCACAAAAGGAATCTGTAGGACTCTTAGGTCTATTCAAATATAGGAGATGTAATCAGGATGGTCTGGTGTACTTTTTCTGAAACTATACTTATTCTTTAAAGTAGACCTGTTAGGAAATAAATATGAGAGCTGCTATTGCTCATCTCATTCTGAAAATGCTAGTATCTTGGCTATTATGCTGACTCATTGGCTTCAACTCTACCTGAGTCACTGACAATGGGACCAGACCAGGGAAGTCAGATCTTCATATATGCATAGGTCTTCTGCATCAGTGACCCACATTATTGTAGCCAGAGGATCCGAATGACAGCCAGGCAACTGGCATGGAAAGTTCCATCATTATTTTATAACATGTTTCCTTGAAGGATGGAAATATAGGCATTGGGTTGCTCTGATGGGTGTCAAACCTAATATAACAACCCAAGTTCTTGGTGTGACCAAGGGCAATGGACAAGAGCATAACTTAAAACTGAACTCCAGACAAAACTTTTTTATGTTTTGGATAAAGCATGGAAAGGGCAACTTCTCAGTTCTAGCTGCATCCTGGGAAGATGTTCAATCACTTTCTGTCTTGGTTATTAAATTGTTAATGAGTAGACACATCCCCCCCGAAGTATGGGAAAATGCCAAATCTCACAGCTGTCACTGAAACAGGTGGCAGATTTCCCCTCACCTATTGGGACTTTATTTTCTCCTGGGTGACAACTGTCCCGGATAACAACTGTCAGCCAAACTGAAATGTGTAAAAAAAAAAAACTAGGCCAGAGTTCCACATTAAAGATATAAACTACATATTACAACTTGAATAAACCAGGTACACTGTTTTCCTCAGCTTCCCTAATTCTTCACATTATAACTTGCACTAAATTGCAAGAATGTTTTAAATATGAACTCTATTCAAAAATTCCTAAAATTACAGGCTAAATGTATCTTGAAAAAAAAAATAAAAAATGCACATGATTTTGCAGGCAAAAGGAAAAAAAGGGCATTTTTTTCCTAGGAGTCTGCAGATCAATGCACATGTGATCACTGGATGGCAGGTGCATTGTCAGGCTCCTGCATGCTCTTCCTCTAGCTTTGTGACTGTACCTCCATACGGACTTTCGGTTACAAAGTTGGAGAGAGATTAAATGTAGTCATCAGTGTCCTCACAGTCCATTGAGAACTACCAGCTGTGTGTCGCCGAGGACTTGTAGTTTATTCATTCACAGATGCCTGGGAATAAATGATGTGGCTGTGTAGGCGGGGCCCCATACAGCTGCGTTGTTTTTAAAATGTGACAACAGGTATGGGGAGAGGATCCCCCGTCCATTGTCATGGAGAGAGAAGCGAGAGAGGTGAGTTGCTTAATAATAACATGTTGCATGTTACACCCTAATTACGGGTGTAAAATGTAACATGTTACTAAAGGCGAACTTATACTTTCAGCTATAGGGAACCCCGTAAGAAGAAATTGTGCGTCAAGTGAAACTTCTATAGGGACCCATTTTTTACTTCTAAAGGATAGGTTTGCTCTGCCATTCTTTGTATCTCCCAGCACCGAGTAATAATTTGTATTTCTTACTATTCTCCTGACGCTACAGAGAAGTCATCTTTCGTGTTCTTATTCCTTTTGGAGGTTACTAGTGTTGGCCATTCATGTGCCAGCCGCGCCCCACAATGCACTGTGCCCTGACAGTGCATTATGACTGGCCAAAGTAATGCACCAATCACAGTGCATAATGATGTCACAAGAGGCGGGGTAACATCATCACGGTATATAAGAACTGTCATCGCAGCGCAGCTGTGAGACAGCGGGAGCGAGCGTCGAGAGTGGAGCTTTTTTTTTTTTCGGGTCGGTGGTGGTGACAGGCATCGTGATTGACATTGGATCTACTTCGGGGGACAATTTTTATTTTTAATAAAAGACTTGTCAAAGACTGTCTCCTTTCATTTTTACACTACCCTTTTTTTTGTGAATGGGTAGCAGTACCGTATACTGCATATTCATTCACATGGGGGGGGGGAATCTGGGGGCCCCCTTGTTAAAGGGGGATTCCAGATTTCGATAAGCCCCCCCACCCGCAGACCCCCACAACCACCAGCCAGGATTGTGGGGAAGAGGCCATTGTGCCCATCAACATGGGGATACAGTGCTTTCAATAAGCCCCTTGCCCCAAAGCACCAACCCCATGTTGAGGGCATGTGGCCTCATATGGTTCAGGAGGGGGGAAGGGCGCTCGCTTGCCCCCCCCCTTTCCTGACCTGCTGGGCTGCATGCTCAGATTGGGATCTGGTATGGATTTTTGGGGAGGACCACCACACAATTTTTTTAATTTTGGTGTGGGGTTCCCCTCAAAATCCATACCATACCCAAAAGGCTTGGTATGGATGGGAGGAGGGACCCCATGCCGTTTAAAAAAAAAATGTAATTGTCTGGGAACCCCGCTGACAGCTAAAACATGAAAGAATGTTTCACTACTAAAATACCGCATGACTTAGTAATATAACTCATGCGGTATTTTAGTAGCTGAGCGGTATCATACCACATGCTCAGAATCAGTAAGATACCGCTCAGTAAATTGTCCCTGTTTGAAGTTTCTTGGTCAAATTTTCAGTAGGTTCAGCCCATCAATACTTGTTACTAAGCACAGTTTATAACTTAAGGGAATAAAATGTCGCAGACTCCCCAACAGTAAGAATACGAGAGAGTCATTACTACAGGTACAACAAGAAAGCATTAAGGAAAACCATGCTTATTGAGATAAGGTGTCTGCCAATGCTGACCTCTCCTTCTAAAAATGTTAGCTGCCTGGCTGTCAATGCTTCCAGATTTACTGATCCAGAACAAGTATCTGGCTTCACTGGCTGCATACATCTTTGTGGTCAGTAAATAGAAAAGTACTGAGGATCAACAAGATTCCCAAGCAACAAGCAATTTAAGAACAGAACCCTCAGTAGTTCTCTTTGCACAGGTTTTCTTTATAACCGTCATGAGATTCTGTGTATTAGTAGGATATAATCTTAAAAGAATGGTATGTATTAGTTACCTTCACTACACGTGTTTAGTTTAATACATTCAGGGAGCTTCAACAGAAATTCAAATGAATAGGTTTACTTCACAATACTGCATAATGTTGGGTTATAGTATTACCTATCATCACCTATCTTGTTCCAAGCTCTGCACTCAGCTGGAAAAGTGAAATGTATTCATCTACAGCTATCAACAGAATGCTCACACAGATACTACACGTCCCTAAAGCATCAAAATTTCTCCAATAAAGCTTTCTTTTACTGATCCACAGTATAGAAAGTGAAATGAAGGATCTGGTTGCAATAAGCAATGATTAAAACTTAAGATAAAAACCTCCTTTACCTTTTTACAAGCATTTGTTTTTTAATTTACACTGCTTGTGGTGTATGTGCAGTGCAGTACACACTCCCTGCATCGGTAAGATGCTGAAAAGTGAAGCCTAGTGATAATACATTTCCACTGTATCATCACAGGTTGCCAGTTTCTGAACAATGAAGGGTGCAGAAAAGAAAGGGCAGAGGCAGCTGTGGAGAAGCTATGGTTGGAGCAGAGCTGTCACTGCTGGAGAAGGGAGGGCAAACTCAGCATAATATGCATATCTGCACATTATAACAAGTATTCCCATATCCCCATTACCCCTCAGTGGAGATTTAAAGCTGTGTTCACACTTGTGCGGTGCAGTATATCGCTTGTGATTCGCACAGGAACTGCACCGCATTCCTGGGCAAATCACATGGGAATTTTGTGCAGTGCGACTGGAGCCATACATTTTGTATGGCTCAAATCGCACCGCATCCGCACCAAAAAGGTGCAGGACCCTTTTGTTGGTCCGCACTAGAATCCGATCGCATGGGTATTCACACTGCACTTTGAGGACTGATTTCGGGGTGTTGTTAACTTGACATACACACCCGCAGCGGTTCATATGAACGGGGTGTGATTGTGATGCGGTGCGGAATTCACACAGAAAATGCTGCGAATTGCGCACCGCATCAGTGTGAACCTAGGCTAAAGGATACGTTAACCTTTAAAAAAACATACTACGTAGTAAAGGGGCCTCAGTAGTGAAAGAAAAATTGCCTAGCTTAAAAAAATACAGCTTAGTTTACAAGAAATACCTAAAGGCCAATCTCAGCTTTCCCAAAGCCTGTTCACAAAATCTACAATCCTGACAGATCTACCCCATCTTGACACAGAAGCTGGGACACTCTGACCATTGAGTGTACACCCAGCATAACAGAAGTGAGCATTCTTCATAATCCACAGCTGAGCTCTGTGCATGCATCGGTCTTGATGGAGGAAGTGCGATCATTCCTGTGATCCTGGAGGTGTACCTAACGTATGATGTGTCCAAAATCCTGGGCAGGATGAGGGTGATCACTTCCAATTGTAGTTTTCCAGCCAGACTGCGGGAAAGCCAAGTTTAACCTACAGGTAGGGCATTTGAACCAAGGACCTATTTTGTAAGCTGCACAGTGGACCACTGGATTGCATAGTACAAAAGTGAACCTGGTCTTCAAAGCTGTAACTAATTTTCATTCTCAGGTTACTGTAGCTATGTTGTATATGCCTTCAAAAGTCTAGCAGCAAAATCAGAAAACCACTGTTGAACACAACAAGAGATGCTTCAACAGCTGATACAGGCAGAGTGGAACAAAACTGGTGAAAAAAATCTGCTTACATAATTTACCATCTCACTACCATTTCTTAAAATTATACATTGAATAAAACCAGACAGGAGAGAAATTTGGGAGCAGTAATTTCTGATTGTTTTTAAAGGTGCAAGCTCCATGAATGTCAAATGGACTCATGGATTTTGTTTACTGTGTTCACCAGACCTGAATACTTGTTCCAAGCAGGGAATCACTCTCACCGGTAAGCAAGGAATCACACTTCTCTCACAAGTAAGCAAGAATAATAGCTCTGGATCTTCCACCATAAAGCCGGCCATAGATGGATTGGATCTTGGCCGAGGGACTCAGGGACCGGCCAAGATTCGATCTATCTATGGGCAGGCTGGTTGTACTGAAGTCAATCCATCCACTGACTTCAGCTTGTCAGAGTTTTTTTGTGTGATCATTGAATTTTTCCATCAACACTAACTGTGTTAATGGGGGAATTTAGCAATTTTCTTTCTTTCCACCTGTGTCAGCAATGGTGGCTTTTATATTTCTATATATATACTGTAAAAAAACTCAATTTTATTGTATCTTCAATTTATTAACACTGAAGGAAAATCCTCTGGAAATTCACTTTTTTTTTTACATGACATAAAATTCAGTGTAAAGTTAAAGCCACAAATATTCCATTTACATTTATAGTTCTAATTATAGTTATTAAAACATCAGATGGAAGTCCATTCTTGAAGTTGTATCCTTTGAGGGTTTCCCCTCCCCTCCCCACTGCTGGATCAGGTCAGATCTGCACACAAGAGTATGTCATTGTGATTTTATATTGTCTGGTAACTCTCTGAGGTATATAAAGCTTGGTCAATCACTTTTGGTTGATGAAGTCTATGCATACACTGTAAGGCTCCATGCACACTGCTCCTAGAGGAGTTTAGCGTTTTGCCTGTAGAAGCAACTACAGTTATCCTATGTGTCCATGCACATTAGGTAGTCTAGAGGTGTTATTTAAGCTCAGCATTTAGAGGCAGAAAAAATCTGTTCTGTTTTGCGCTTTTGAAAGCATTTTTGTGACAGAAAAAAAATGCTAAACGCTTCTAAACACTAGCACAAAAAATGCTCAAAATTAGCATTTTTTCTGCCAAGAGCACTAGCTGTTTTTTAAACCAGTGTGTATGGAGCCTAATGATTTAATTTTTTGTATAATATGGATTCATATTCACTGTCAAATACTCTCCTGAAAAAGTGAAAGCTGTCCATGAAACATGTAGAGAGAAATCCTAGATCTACAAAACATTTTATAGGTTATATGTTATGCTAAATTAGATCTGGGAAAACTGGAGGTGGCTATGAAAATTGATCACTGTGAACAATTAAGTGTGTATGGAGTACACCAGAGTGGTGAGTTACCGGATTCAATTTGTGATTTTAACTTTACATTGGATTTTATGTGGTATGAATAAAATTGTGACATTTTAACAAATCTTTCTTTTGTGTTGTTTATAAATTTGATGTACCTGGAAAGTCCTGTTAAAATGAAGCTTATATATATATTTTTATATTTCTACCTTCTTCTTCCTTCTCTTCCTCAGCTCCTTCATTTGGCTAACAAGAGTAGAAAACAAAAGATGCCAATTGTAAATTCCATGTAGCAAATAACACAGGGCTAGGGATTTTGTCTCTTCCTCACCCACCATTTGACAGTGCTGGCTGCCTAAGCAGCAAATGACCAAGCACTAGCACTGTCTCTTGAGAGGAAGGAGCATAGGTCATACCCCAAGTATTGGATATTTAACTATTCTTCTTTCACCTGAATGGGAAGGGGGGTGGGGGTGACAATTGCCTTTTCCCTGTGTTGACAATGCCTTCTTTAAATGTATTGCAGTCAAAACACTAAAAAAAAGACTTGTTACTGAGGGCACCTGCATCTTGCTCCCTGTTTTATTCAATTTGTACAAAGTAGCCTTTTAGGGGTAAAGAAAAAATGGCAGCAGCATGACATTATATTACTCAATTTACACATTGGGCTTAGGGGCTATGCTAAAATCTTATTTCTAGACTGTATCCTAGTGATGATGATTAACTCACAGCTTGGGTGTCAAGGCCAACTAAAACTGACACATTTGTTTTGTTTTGTTTTTTTCTTTTTTTGAGGGGGAGGGATGTTAAAAACCCACTGTTTTAATGGCTCTCTGACTTTCTGGTTTTAGAATGAACCAGTTCTCAGAGGCCAATATTAAGGATGTAAATTTTGCAGCTAGATTCCCTTGTTAATTTACATAACTGAACTTTCAGCATGGCCGGTTTCAGGAGATTTCAGCAAGGAGAAAAAAAAGTTAAAAAAAAGAACTGACAACACAACAAAATACAGAAATATTGGGTTTGGGTTGACCTAAACTTACAATAGAACTGAAAAATGCATGAACATTTAAGGCCTATAGTGGGTATATACTACTATCAGTGACACTAGTGTGGAGATCCCTCTTCCCCTCCTTTCCAAGCCATGGAATGGCCATGGCCATGATGACTAGAGAGCTGCTGTAAGCTGGCCTTCCAGTCCATAAATTCCTATAATAAATCCACAGTGATAACAAAGTGCATTTTCTGAAACAACAGTTTAGCTTTTGCCATCTATGTTTTATAAAGCAACTAAATAAAATTAATATCAAGTTATAAAAAACCAAACCAGGTAGAATTATTTTAAGCCCTTTAAGCCATAACAGCACACAGATATCAGGAAGGAGACACAACACACCCAAAGTAACTCAGCATCCAATACAAGTTCACAAGGCATGCAAAGCGAGAAAGCAGCGCAGAGAAAGCCGCGTGCGAAGCAAGGATGGATTTTTAATGGTTTTACAACTTTATAAAAACAGTTAAATGCAGATGTGAGTGGGTTAAATGGGGGAAAAGCTATTTTTAGTTACCTTTCTCAGATTTCTTTAGGAAAGCTGGCGAGGAAGAAGGAATCATAGGTATTTTCATCAACTCTGCACGCTTTGAGTCATTCAGTAGAAAGTGGGACTTAAAGGACATAGAACTGACCAGGGTATAATCCTGAACTATCAGCCCTATACAAAACAAACAGAGAGATGCGGTCAATGAAAGCACCCATGATTCCACAAGGATCAACACAGAGTGGGGAGGGGGTGTGGAGGTTCAGGGAAGAAGAAGAAAACAATACAAATAAATAAAAAGACACAATGAGAAAATGAAAAGTAAACATGGGTGAAAAGAATGACATAAGAACAACTAAAATGAGAAAGTGACATGGGTGGTGTCAACATGTGGCTCTGTTTATGTTAACTAGGCCCTGCCTAATAGGATACCAAATCATGGCTAATCAGCGGCTGCATCATGATAGGGTTATCACAGTGCACCCCATGAAACTGCTATGAATGTGACACTGGGAAGGGAGGGACAGTCTCCAAACACAAGAGTATCAAGTAGAAACCCCCTGGTTGCCTACTGTGGGTCAGTTGGTGTTGCATCCAAAGTTCTTTTCAACCTTTACAAGCCACTAATTCATTAGAGCCAGAGGAATAATGAAGTTACAAGGCTCAATTCACAAAGCTTTAACACAAAGATAAGGAGCTTTCTTTTAATGACTGTCATTTTCAAATCTCAGTGGAATCAGCTGAAAATAAATTTCACTTTAAAAAAAAAAACATTAAGATGCTTATCCTGGTATGTTAGCTTTCTGAATTGAACCTACAATGTCTTAAGAAACTGGAGGATGGGTAAAGTGTATAGGATGCAAACAATCAGAGCTTTCCAATGGCTGATGGAATATGACTGGCTGATAAAGGCTACACATTTTCCTATGTGTTCAAAATGTAACCCATATGTTTTAAAGAAGGAAATCCAATATGCAAGCACTTTGTGTTGTATCTCCTAGTGTGTCTTCTCTAAACATTCTCTACTTGAGCAGGTGATAAAATGCATATGCATTAGAAGCAAACCTATACAATCCATTAACTTCATGTAAATGTAAATTCTCAGTTTCTAAAAACTGCACCTCTAGACCTCACAGGCAATGTCTACTGTTCTAATACTGAATTTCCAAAAGTAAGACTCCCAACACCCAAATACATAGTGTGGTTCCATTGACTCACTGAAAGAATGCTCTGTGGAATAAAATGGGGACATTTATAAGCTGGCCTTACACTAGCAGAATTTCAAATGTTTTGAATCAAAAACTTTCTTTCAATTTTCTGTTAGTGGGGCCAAATCGAAGTTCATTTTAGACTGCAGCGAGAAAAAATTTGAACGAGAAGGATAGAGAATTTTTCTTGAGTAAACACATTTCTAACAATGCACTTGGTTTTTTGTTTAGAAAAGTTCATTCATTGCAAAATTGATTGTTAAAAGCAAGCAAAATTTTGAATTACTTTCAAATGACATTTGTCAAGTCATCAAACGTACTGAGAATTGTCGTACAAATTCTAATAGTGTATTGCCAGCTTTAGAGTACAACTGAAACAAGCCTGGACAATGCTGACCAAGCATATGATGAGGTTACCTTCAATCTGATATCCAAAACAATCTGTAGTTTCAGATATATAGGCATCTGAAATATTTGAAGGGAACAAACCCTCTTTTGGTAGTGAAAGTCACCATTAACTTTCCCAACAAATCCAAAATGTATATATAACTTTGCCTGTACCATTTTTTATGTAAGCTATGCCCTGGCTTGTGAAAGGTTTCGTTTCAGGTCTTACTTTAAGGAAGTCAGTATTTGCATACTAACAACAGAAAACTATAATCCACTCTGTTATATGTTATATACTGGCACTTCCATGGCGATTGTGACTTGTACATGTAGTCTTCTGTTATAGCAGGTTTGCTTTAAGATAATCTTTGAAATAAAAGAAACTGTATCATATGATTTTCTAGCTTGCACAGGATAGTATTCTGGAACATTGGGTTATACTGCCACCTGCCACCTTCAGGAGTTTGAAAAGTGGCAAAGCACGGCTGTAAAGACAGCCAAGTATAATTCCTTCTGCTGCCAATATGCCTCAGTTTTGTAGCAAGCAATGATAGGAGTGGATCATAAGAACAGAGGGAAGGGACCTGTGACCCATAACGTGCTCCAAGTAAAGGTTTTTAAATGTAAGACAATACTCCTATTTTCTTAGAACAAAAACAGAACACAGGATAGTATTCTGAAACATTTAGACATCCAAAAGCAGTCCACATGAAATGTATGGCAACAGCAAAAAAAATAAACTAACGGCCTCACATAAAGAAAAACCAATAGGCTAACAAAGGCAGCTCAAGGGAGCCTACAGTGCCACCTAAAGAACCTTACAACTGAAGCCGTCATCAGCTGAGGTCCAAATATCCCCCTGGTAAAACTCAAAGTGGTTTTAAACTTTTACATATACCCAGTCCAGTAACTAGCCTCAATTGATACACAGAGATTAAACAAATCCTCCTATACAACTTGTACACTTTTTATATGCAGCCATCTGTCCTATACAGCCTTCTACAACCGACAGATGAAAGGATTTTTCTCAGCAGCAAAAAGCAGGGGGCAGGGATCTGATATGATCCACACTGCATAGCTATAGCACAGAGCTGAGTGTAATCTGAGAGCTAATTGGAGGAAAGTGACATAACCCCCTCTATACAGTCTCAAGGAAACATAGAATTGATTGTATGAGTCATCTGCTGTGTGCTGGTGGGGCAGAAGGTGGTCTCTTGGGAGGCTGAAGTATCGGCCTAATCTATTAGAAATAAGTCATGCAGACAGCAGAGAGAGGAGAGATCATAGAGGAGCCAGAATCAGTGGGTTGGAATCAGGTTAATACACACTATCATGGCACACGCTTTGTTCATTTTTCATGTCTGAGCTTTATAACCACTTTAAAGAATGTGTGAATAGAAGAACAGGTGGCAGACTTGCAAATCTGAGAAACAGATGCCTGATACTAAAAAGCCTATGAAGCAATAACTGATCTAGTGGAGTGTGCCTTGATTGGAAAAGGGGAATCTTGCATCTGAGGACATGAATGATAAGCTGATGAATCCACCTAATGATAGTGGAACAAAAATTGTACTTCTCCCATTCAGGGGCCTTCAGGGATGACAAAGAGAGAGACAAACTGACAAAGGGGAGTTGTAGCTGAGATATAGGATCAAACAGTATTTACCACATCCAGACAATGGAGTGAAATTGACTTAGGAGGTTTAGATGCAGAATAGAGAGATACTAGAACAATGTCCTGGTTAAGGGGAAAGCAAGAAACCACACTGGGAAGAAAGAAGGATCTGGGCCCTTAAAACAACCTTATCCTTGTGTAGCATGCTTCCTCCAGTCCAAGGTCCTGCACTGAGAGAGTATCAAGGACTCCTCCCCAGCCAAACTGGCTGGTATCCATCATCAGAACTTTCCAAGCCATTGTGAGGAAGTATTTTCCTGTTGCCAGGACGCAGGCATCTGAAGACTTAGGATTTACCCAAACCTCTGTAACATTTGCATGGCCTGTCAGACATTAGCTGGCAGAGATTGTGCCAATCATTTCCTCAGAAAAAAAGATCAAAGATAGACTCAAAAGATCAAAGATAGGAGGAGAAATAAAGGGGCCCACTTCCCACAAGCACTCCAACAATACCAAAAGCTTATCAATCCGCCTGTCCCAAAATGGCACACACATGGGCCATGTGCCTGACTTAGAAGGAGATTGCTCAGTGAGGGAGCTTGGGTCAAACAACTGGCAAACAAAAATAGGTGGCAGATTTAAAATTAAAAAAACAATCCTCTTCTGCTGCCTCGTTTGCGACTGAATGTTTTGCACATGGTGCTCCGTTGTTTTACTCCTAGAAGACCAAAGCAGTACACCTAGATTTTAATGGACAAGGATCCCTACTTATCACAGCAGCCTTCCATCCTGCATCATCCTCAAGGCAGAAAGGCAAAGAGTTAAGCCCTATTCACTGGTCTTCTCCCATCTGGTGGGCTTTCTCACTAAGGAGTCTTCAGGGACTGGGTTCCACCAGATGGAGTTACCTTGGCCCTGGACCTGTACAGTACCCTGTGGCTAACTCAACACATACTTAAGCACCAAACGCAGGATCGAGTACCCGGAGAATGGCTAGCCTCTCACCTTCTTCTTGGCAGGGTTAGGGTATGGTGAAAAATGAGCCTCAGTGACTTTGCAGCAATTGAAGAAAAAATATCTTGATAAAAAGTAAAAAGGTTTTGTTTCTCTCAAAGCAATAATAAATCCATTTAGCTAAGGACACTACCAAAAACTTGATGTATTTTGTGAGTAGAAGGCTGTCCTTAAAGCTTTATTTTGCCCTTTTCAAGTCTCCTTGAGATGACGGTATAACCCAACATTCCAGAATACTGGCCCTCTGCCCATGATATATGATCAAAAAATTATTTCTGTAAAATTGCTGCAAATACATAGAAAGCACTTGTTAAGGCCATTCAAGTATATCTAAAACTAAATCATTATTTTTTGGTTTTGGATGGAGATGTACATGATTAGCCTCTCAAAAGATCCCTTCTTAGAGGGTTGTCATTGGAACTGACACTCACATTGGAAGATTTTCCCTCACCTCTTGTTCTAGAGATGACAGTAAAATTTTGGATTTCCAATCACACAGTTCTAATTCCATAGGCAAGAATCTGCAGGTTCCTGCAATGAAATGACAGGTGTGTGCAAGACGTTGAGGTTGCTGAGCTCATACAATACAATGATAGCCTGATGGCGGCCTCATCTGTCTGTGACAATTTGCACTTTTTTCACACAGCCAATGATTTTCTGTGGTTAGGGATAGATGATAATGGTTGGACACAGATTCCTGCCTCTGAATTTAGCTGTGTGTGTTGTATTGTGTGCAACCTGTTTCATGGTGCATAATATGAATGAGGCCTTAGATACAGAGGAAAGAGGATCTAACCCTTCCCAACTCTACCTAAAACCTACCTAAACCTAAACAAAAAAAAAAAGTTTTGGCTTTACATACACTATAAAGGCAAAGGGAACATCTTGCAAGTAAGAGATCTTTTTGGAGTCTGTTTTTGCACCTACATTCAACTCGCTACAATTGGTTAATGTTTATCAACAGCCTACTATAATCATTATCATTTGTTTGGTAAAGTTATGACCAGGGGCGGACTGACCATTTGGAAACTCGGGCACTGCCCGAGGGCCCGCAGTCAGTAGGGGGCCCCATGAGATGCCCCTGGTGCCTTTTTCATAAGCTTTTTTGAGTTTGGGCAAGGACACAGGGGCCCCATGATCCCCTATTGCCCGGGGGCCCCATGAGTTGTCAGTCCACCCCTGGTTATGACTTTGGACAATGATGTTTTGGTGTGACCAGAGACCCTGGAATATAGCCTTCCTCATCAGCACACACAATAAACTGAGAGCCATCAGCTGCAGACATTAGATTAGTTCAGAACTTTTACACAGTGAAATTATTTACTGTGTTATTTCAAATGAAAGCATTTTTTTTTACAGTCTGCAAAGGTGAGTGAGCCAAAGGCTGGTTAGTCCAGCTTCAAGATACCCCAAGGGCTAACGTTTACCATGAATGATAAATATATATATTTACACATATACAGAAAAATCTACACTGCTCCCAAAATTCAGTAAATTAAGTAAAAATTGTAACCTGTTATTTTCTATTGTAAAATGTCAGTCCGGCCTCACCGTGTTTCTGGGTACAATCTGATACTGACACAATGCTAAGCTGATAAGATAGGCCAAACTTCTTGGAATGCTGTTTCTGTGATATCAGCAACCTCCTTACTTACCAGCCCTGGCTGCACTGATGTCTCTGTTACCAAAGTCTTTTAGCCAAGAAGGCAAAAACACCAGGAAAGCTGCATCTATGCAGTCCATCATTGATATGGAATCTCTATTATACAATTTACATCCAGAAAATATAGACTATATAATAGGCTCAATACACAAAGCAAACAAAAGGATAAGGATATTCATTTTCAGCCACGTGACTTTAATTTTCAATTCCACTTGGATTGTCAACTTTTTGAAAAGAAACATCCTTACCTTGGTGAATTGAGGCTCATGTGTGAAATAGACAGCAGTGCTTTCTGGTCAGTGGATAAAGTAATTTGACAAGTTTACAGTTCTCTTTAAAGAAAAGGCTTAATTTTGAATCTCCAAGCTGAAATTAACGTTATATCCATACTGGAGGTAAAATGCATAATGTGAATAAATATTAAGTAGTTAAAATAATTAAATCCCAGAAGCTATATGAAACATTCAGTCATGTCTGCACGGTTATGTGTCTAATGTGTGCATTATTCCTTCTAATGTCTACCTCAAGAAAAGCTCAGACTGGCTACATCACAAAGGAAAACTGGTTCATAGAGATTATTGGAAAATGTTAGATTAGATAAGATTGTTAGAAGATGTTTCAAAAGGTGATATCCTTTGAAGAAATGTTTTAATTCAGATACCCTGCCAGGCCCTGGCCAATGTATATAAGGAGAGCTGCAGAGTACGTGGGTCATTGCATTCCAAAGAAAATTGAGTGTGAGGAACTCTTTTGGGCAACCCATGATTTAGTGAAAATGCTGCTAAACTTGAGGAATATGTAAATCCAACACGAATAAAAGCCTATGCGGGTTTCTTTTCCCATCTATGGAAATTTCCCTTCACTTTCTGACCTATAGACACAACAAGAAGTGAGAGAAAAATTTCTCCAAAGTAAACGGAATTAGAGAGGTGTCACCAAACAAGTGTCCTAACTGGAAGATTTGACCTCTGTTCATGTTTTGGTGACAACTCAAACCTTGGATATTCCCATCTCTATATGCACTGGAGAACAATGGTCACCAAGACAAATAGAGAGGTTGCATCAAAATACCCAAAACAAAAAGGCTTTGGCTTTAGATATACTTTAGAAGTAGTGTGTAGATTGTCACAAATAGACTAGGAGATTGCATCCTATCATGCCCAACCCAAAAAGGAATTACTAATCTTGGATAGAACTTTTATTCTCAATTTCAAAAAAGGTGAAGTTGACTGCAAATAAATTTATAAAAAATGTTGAATTTCTCTATGAAGTATAACTATATATCTAAGAGATGAAACTGGCTATTTTAGAGCTCCTCCCTTGCACATACTACAATAGAGTGTCCTGATGTTGGCCTGTTCTGTGTTCTGTTCTCCTCTGCGTGAACCTTTAATGAACCATTCTGTGTTCTGACGTAAGTAGCTCATGTGATCCATGCGCGGGCTTCATTCTGATTCATGGTTAATATCACGTGTATTTGCAGTTTGCAAAGCACATTGTTATGAGTAATGAGTTTGAGGAAACAAAGAAAAACGATGAATGGAATATGAATAAATGAGAACAAAGTAATCTAGAGGCTTCATCTGGTCAGGGAATTTAACACATTCTTGAACATTTGTTGCTAGGGTCTTCTATAAATCTTATTATCACCATTACACTTGCAATACACACACATAAGTAATTCTAAGTAAGCAAAACATTCTCATCAAGCTAGATCAAGCAATTTTCACATTCAACAAAATGAATATCATATTCAACAGTTTTGGAAGATTCCCCAACTCATAAGGCTCAAGATCTCATTGATTAAATACCACACTTAGGCGGAGTGATTTCATCCTCTTCTGTACAGCAGAGAATTAGACCATGTTTATTTCAATACGTTACCTGGATACTAAATTAAGGTGATGACTTTCTTTAGGACACTTTCACCCAGCTATTCTATAAGCACCCACCCACAGAGAATACAGACAGGATCCTTTGGAAGCTCTGATGAGAGAGGAGTTAATGGGGTTCTAGCCTAGTGACCCCCTACCAAAAAAGGGAAAATTACAAGGTGCTGTAGTTCATCCAAAATGGGTCACATAGCCTAGATAAGTTTAGCTATTAGCCTGATTCCACTAAGGGTTTAATAATTAAATATCATTGATGGTCCAGTTAATTAATTCATTAAGTAGGATGTACTAGAAAAGTGGTGATCCCCAATTTGTTTTGTGAATCTGTCTAATTAGGATTGGATGTCTCCACCCCCAGTTTCTTAGATTAAGATTTAATATAGAGTTATGTTGCAGCGCCACCCGCTGGCAGATGGTACTGCAGCACAACTAACTAGTAACATTTCATGCTAAAAAGCATGAATGTGCTGCATACAGACCTGGAGCTCCAATTGTTGTTTACAATGGTGGTCGGGGCAGTAGAGAGTTGTTGATGCTACTACACTATATGGCTTAAAGTTTGTGGACACATGTGGGAATGTCTTCACATTCACCCAAAAGAGCAATTGTGAGATCAGGTACAGATGCTGTGTGATAAGACCTGGCTCAAAATTAGTGTTCCAATTCAGCCCTGAAGCAGGGCTTTGTGCAGGCTACTCCCAAGTTCCTTCACACCAAACTTGTCATACCATGTGTTTATGTAACTGGCTTTGTGCATAGGGGGCAGTCATGCTGGAAAAGAAAATAACCTTCCCCTAAACTGTTTCCACAAGGTTGAGGGAACACAGCTGTTTAAAATATCTTTGTGGTGGGAGCAATATTAGTACCCTTCACTGGAAACACCTGAATGCAGTAATTTAGAAGGACATCCACAAACGTTTGGACATATAGGGATTGATTTACTAAAATTGGAGAGTGTAAAATCTGGTGCAGCTCTCCATAGAAACCAAGCAGCTTCCAGGTTTTTTGTCAAAGCTTAATTGAACAAGCTGAAGTTAGAAGCTGATTGGCTACCATGTACAGCTGCACCCGATTTGTATGCCCTCCAGTTTTAATAAATCAACACCACAGTGTACATGAAGAGAGCACAAGCATCAACAGAAAATATACTGCATTTCAGGCACACTGTAATGCATATTAAACTGTGCCTAAAAGACATGATGAGACAGACGAAAGGTCTGTACCAATATTTTTAGGGGTACAGTTCTTATCTACGTTTTTTGGGTGTTTGATGCTGTTTACATCTTTGTTGTGCATTTCCATTATGGTATTGCAAGTAGAATGCACTGTACATGTAGTTAATATCACACTATGACATGAACTAGATTGTACCTAGACCTGTTATTTATGGGCTATGCTGGATATGTGTACAGCCAGTATAGGCCATGGCCTTAGACAGTAGGGGCAGCACACAGCCAAACATACATCATGTTGCTTAATGTCTCCATACACTTAGTAAACATTAAGCAGCAGAATGTAAAACTGGAGAATGTAAAAATCGGGTGCAGCTGTAAATGGTAGCCAATCAGCTTCTAACTTCAGCTTGTTCAATTAAACTTTGACCGTCAGCCCTACTCTTCAACCAGTTGGTCTATGTATACTGAGGTAGACTGGGAAGACTGTCTCCTTAAACCTCTCGGTGTGTCTTGTGTGGCTATATAATCTGATCTTGTGATTTTAGCCTGGGGTAAAAGGAAAGCAAACAAAACAGTTGGAATAAGAAGGAGGGAAGTATAATTCCTGTCTTGGTTATGGGCCATCCAACTGTGATGAAAATACAATTCTTTGAGTACGATATAAGGATCTACAAATCCCAACATCCGGACAGTGCTACGTTTCTGAACTACATAGATAACAACTTCAGAATTACTAGATCTGTTCAGTAAGGTATTATATGTAGCAATGATGATGTACAAAATTCAGAAACCCACAGCAATCATACCTCACTAAAAAAGAAACAAAAGACCTCTAATGAGAAGTTATGGGTTACTGCATCTTGCATAATGAACATCAGCACTGCAGAAAATAAAGACTTAGTTATCTGCACTGTTTGTATGGTTTCCCTATTTACTCCTATTGTTGTCTGTCCCCATGCTAAAACGAATGTCCTTGGAAAACAAGATCAATGGAAAGACATTAGATGCCATAAAGAACTGTTCAGGCAGTAGCTATGGCAGCATTTCCCTTAACAATAGATCCTGTTCAGTGCAAATTTCAGATGAGTGCTCAGGCTTTACTCAGTCCTTGACATATTCAAGGTTAAAGTGTAATGCCAGCCAATACTTTCTATTTAGCTTTTGATAGAATGGGGAAGAGTTCAAACATGTTTGTATCCTGTCCCCAAGAGCCCTCCCCAAAAGGAAGATTTGCCTCATTCCCTGAAGGGACATCTCTCCAACAAGGGAACAACACAATAATATAGTGGGGGAAGTGTACAAACTTGTCAGCATTCTATTGCAATTTATGTTACTGCTGAAAATCTCATCCTGTCCACAGTGAGATTTCCCCAAAAGGGACACTGAAAGATATATTAACCCAATAGAGGTTGTAACCCTGAAGGCATACACCTGAGGCCATCTCTCCATATTTCCCTCCCTGGTGGGTTACACTCCTATATCTCTATTACCCTTGCCTTCCCTCAGAGATGCATTTTGCTCATCCCCAGAGGTAGATATTTCCTTTGGCTAAATTTTCTTTCCTTTCTTCTCCCATTCCTAGTTTATCATTCACTCTGAGCTACTGTTTACATATGTAAAAATACTGTGTTTGGCAACACGTCTGCCACAGTTTTCCACCCAGCAGATTTTAAGTTATGCACGTGGCTATGTTGCAGTGCATTAGCCAAATTTATACTCGTTAATCTGATATTAACCAGAAACTACATAGTGAAAATCATCACACAAATCACATTGCTTACCTCGAGCACAAACGAAGCAGAAGCTCACGTTGACAGCACAGGAAGAGTGACCACTGCGCTTGGAATGGTTGCTGCAAATGATGAGATTACCAGTGAGGATGAGGCTGCCTGCAGCCACACAGTTGTCTCCACTGTGATATGCCACTGGGCATCGTACACAGCGTAACATGCGCCCTGCAAACAGAAAGTCACAATGAAAACCTCATATGTATGCTTTCTACAGCTACTCCTAAAGTGAAATAGCTGTATATAATTTAATTACAGTATAAAGGTTACAGCCGCTTGTGCTTCCTAACGCAAACATATACTTTGCCCATGTAGGTGTGCTTTATTGCCCTTCCCCCCAACAATGAATACTCATGATGGCATTACACAGGTTGATGCATAACCTCTGTCTATAGTGTGGGACCTGACACTTACTGAAATAAACTACATATCCCACAGTCCCTGGGTCTCTCAGTGTAGGTGGAAGCTACACAGTAATTATATCTGACAGACACAAGCAGGCAGAGCTAGGTCACAGACACACACAGAGCTCACTTTCAGTTTGGAGATGATATGTTTCATCACATTAGCATTCCTACATTTATGATGCAACTCAGAGGGGGTGACTAGGCATGCATCGGATGCTGTGTGATCAAAGGAAGTTGTCCTGTCCCTTAGCTAGCTGCAGCAATGCAAGGGAAATAAGGGGATCGATCAGCCATGACACTACAACCTGTTGCCACTAAATGTGAGCTCATCATTAAAAGGTAAGGTGAACATACTACACAGGGCATATAATTACACTAACACCCAGTTAAAACATTTGAATCATTTAAAAGTGTACAATGCCTTTAAAAAAATAGCTGTGCATTTTCAATGAGTATACATTTTTTTAAAGGGTACAATGAATATACATATTTTAGGTTATCAACTATTTGAGTAATTTCTGATGTGAGTTTCACATTTTAAATTCTTGATGGACTATACTTCATGAATATATTTTATTAAAAGAGTTGTCAAGTTTCTAACTACTGTTTATATGCATCAGAAACTCTAAATTCCAACAGAAAAACTGGAAAATACATAGCAAGCCGCATAGGAGGTGCACTGGGATTTATTTACTAAAGCTGGAGAGTGCCAAATCAGGCTCACTTCTGCAAAGAAACCAATCAGTCTCCAGGTTTTACTGCCAAAGCTTAACTGAACAAGCGGAGGTTAAAAGCTGATTGGTTTCTATGCAGAAGTGAGCCTGATTTTTGCACTCTCCAGCTTTAGTAAATAAACTCCCCTTTTTCCAAGCAACTTAAGAAAGTTGGACTGAGAAAGCAGAGCAATTAAGCCCAGCTATTGGTGCAGCATCACAAAACAGGAAGCACAGCATGCATACATGATGTGTGAATAGTACCGCCTCTATATATTATACATAGTATACTGTATATGTATTAACAAATTAGACAAGATTTTTTTAAACATACCAAAATACTTTATACTCTGCTACACACATTTGAATATCCAATAGAATTTTCAAAGAATGTATTTTCAGTTAACCAAAACTGATATTTCAGTTGGAGTTGGCTAGATAAAGTAGAAGTCCATTCAAATCCTATCTAAATGGCTCCCACCCCCATTTTAAGTCCTATACTAACTTCCCTGTAGAGGAAAGATGTCTATAATCACCTATACCCTGGGTGCTCTGGTCCAGTCACATGATCAACTCCCAGCACCAGCTTCAGGGTAGAGGAGGGACAGCTGACAACTGATGCCTCATGGTAAGCCTATGGGTGATGTCACAACATAGGCATTGCAGCCGTACTTGGAGATCTCGCCTCTTCACTAAAGCTAGCCGCTGGGGAGATGACATGACTGGACCGAAGCACCCACAGAATAGGTAAGTACACACATCTTTCTTCTACAGGGTAGTTAGTAGAGGGCTTAGAATGCGGGTGGGAGCAGGTTTAAGTTTAGACTGGACTGTCACTTTAAATCACTCCTGCTAGGATTCCTTTCTCTAGCTCAAAAAAATCAGATTTTTTCTGCTGCACGTTCTATGATACAAAATAAATAAAAACAAAGCCTGAAGTGTCACATACCTACCTAATCCAACATCCCTGAATATAATCAGCACATACACCAGGGCATTTCATAGTGTGTTTTATGCAAGGTGTGAAACTTAGCCTGTGTGTATGCATCGAATGTTGGCAGCAAATGTGTTCTGGGTCTGGAAGAACGCAGGATGGCAAATGTTGCTGGAACCACCTAGAACACAGGTGTCAAACACAAGGCCCGAGGACCAAATCCGGCCCTCTAGGCCATTTCATGTGGCCCTCAGACCTCTCCTGCAGCTGTGGCACTCCATCGCCTTTACCTTGTCTCAGCAGTCAAAGGAAGAGAAGAGGAGAAGAGGAAAGATCTCCTCTGTCAGATCCTGCTATTCTCCATGCAGCCACAGAGAGGCTCATTTCTGCAACCTCCCACCCTTGGTCTCAGCAATTGGCAGCAGGGAGGAGGACAGAACTCCTCCTACAGATCCTGCACACCGCAGCACCTCCTTGTCTCCAACTCCCCTGCAGACTTCAGTAACTGACTCCAGCCCTCCTTTGATCCTCTTCCAGACCCTGCACTTTCTGCTTCCCAGCTCTGCCTCCAGCTTCTTCCTGGCAGCAGCACAAGGTAAAGGGAGTGCACTGTGATGTAAGGGAGGCAGGGGTGCTCTGGACATCTAGTGTTACAGATACAACCAGCCCTTTGAGGGCAACCATAATGCTGATGCGGGCCGCCATAAAATTGAGTTTGACACTGTAGCAATCGTGCACACAGATGGACGCGGCCATCCATCTTGTCAAGAATCTTCCATTTTGTATCATCTCTCTCTCCCAAATCAGGCTTCCTCCTCCAATTTCCCCCTTCCCTCAGGAATGTGGTCTGTGTGTGTTTGCTGAGTTCAAAAGGCAACAGGCCCCAGTGGGAGAGCTCCAGGGCTGTAAATCCCACACTAGCTAGGTGCCCCTCTGTCTGCAAGACCCATGCTGGAGAAGGGGTCATCAAGCCATAAACCGGCCCTCACTGAGCTTCAAAAGACATTCCAGGTGGTCATATAAACAGACTTACATTTTAAAACCCAGTTTTCCATATAATTTTATATCTCCAAATAGGAAATAATTACGCAAACATGGAACACATATTCGGATGGCTCACTGTAAGACAAGTCGCCGGGTGTATTACACCCCCTATCTGACATACACAGGAGAGCAGAAAATTATATCTCCTTAACCATTAAAGTAGATATTTCATATTTAACCATTCAGCAGATGATTCTGGGTATTAATCTACTCGTGGATAGAATGTTATATGTACCTAGGAAGTTATTGACCATAGTATAATTTGTGAAGGCTTTGGTAAAAGCATGAGCTCCCCGCCTACACAACCCCCTCCCCAAATGAGGCGATTGGTTCTCAGAGTCAGGGAGACACCCTGTGGAGTTCCTAGAAAAGCTAAGCTAAGCTGAGTTGAGCTAAATTGAAGAATTCTCCCTATTTTTACATCGGAACCAACTTTGGGAGAAAACGCCCTTTTTGCTCAGAAAACTTGAAAGCTGCTTAACCCAAGGCTTTTGGCAAGTACTTTATCTATCGCTTTCTGTATATTTAAATATATATTGGCTACATCTTTTTCTGTAAATATTTTTATTGCACCCTTTTGACCTTTTAGTAATAAATCTTACTTTCTGAAAGTGTTGAACTGTTTCTAAAGCTCTTTAATGCAAACTCAGAACCCCTGCCTCTGAAAAGCGCTACTGTGTGTGTGTTTTAAACTTCGGTATATCGCTGCCTGCGGTGAAGTGGTATACCGACGATTATTCAAACATCATAGTGTTATAGCTGATATTGCCGAGTTTCCTCTTTCTTTGTACAAAAAGGAGGTGTGGCAGTGTGAAGGGTTAATTGCGTAATTAACTTGACCCAGTAACAATCGCGCTCAGGCTGCAGGTACATCGATTGTGGTCCATTAGCTGGAAAATCGTTGTGCAGGGTGCAGCTGGGCGTGGTATTGTTACGCACGTGACAGCGCGGTTTTAGATTGGCTAGTCCTTCGGTCACGAGTTTGGTGAGAAGGGCTGGGGTCTGACGCTGCGATCGTCACAGACACCCCTGACCTAGAGCATGCCTGTATAATAATAAAACACACACACTTTAAACTGTACCAGAAATCTATGCACAAGTTATGCGTGCAGAAAATTAGTCAAATAGCAAGAATCCATTAGAATCAAGTAATGGTGTGGGATCATAAGGAACATGCAGGCTTTTCAGACAAAGGCTGCCAAACTGTCAACTGGCATATAAGCTGGTCATACACTCACAAGGGGGTCCATCTATAAAAGTACAAATTCTGACCATATTTTGGTTAATCTGTTGATTTCCTATGATTCTCAACCCCATCCAATGGCCATAATGCAGTATTTTTCTTGAAATACCTCGATCAGGAAAATACTGCATTATGGCCCCTAGATAGAGTTGACAAACACAGGAAATCAATGTAAAGTAGAATACTGTGAGAGCTGACCAAATGCTTGTGACATTTGTCTGGCCATTTATTTTCAAAATAGACCCCTAGGTAATTTAGAGGCAATTTTGTAATCTTTATATTACGCATGGAATGCAATACACTCTAGAACAGTGGTTGTCAATTTATGAGGTATATGGTGCCTCATCTGGGACCCCTGACATCACCAAAGGGCTGCACATCATATTATGTATATATAATGCTACAGAAGACTGTCAGAGACTGCAGATTTACTAGAGTGAATGGTCAGCAACTGTGAACATACTAGAGGTGTGGTTGGAGACATGCCTTAGGAGTTAGAGATAGGGAACAAGTTACATGAGAGACACTATTACAGCCCCATTACAAAAACAACACACCCACTGCTGACTGCTGGGGCTGTGTGGCAAGCAACAAAGGGCTGAAAATTGGGCAGCAGGGCTCTAGATGCTCCATAAACCTCAATTCACCTTTGGAGGCTCTGAACATGTCCTTGTCAGCACTGCAAGAGGTACAGCAATGGTGTGGGCACCGGAAACCCTTTGAATCGAAGACTGTTGCTGAATACTGGCGGGCACAGGATTCATGGTAAAACTTTCCACATGAAGGGACAGAACAGCGCTTGACACTGGTACTGGGTATCTTGCAAGAGAAACAAGTGTGGAGACCTGTTTAAAACATAAACAAACATTTAAAGGCAGTACATGAAGCATCTGGAACAAGCATTTCAAATGTTGCTGAGAAAAAAAAACTTTTCCTTAGGTGAACCTCGCATAATAGGCATAAAAGATTTAAAAACTGAATTCCAGGCAAACAACAAATACGCCAGTTCAGAGCTCAGTCTGGGAAAAGCCAGAAACAGCAAACAGTTTGGAGGCAAACAGTTATGCTGCAATGCTCAGGCTAACAAGCTACATGCTGATAGGAAGAGTTTAGAGTGACAGAAAGCTGGGCTCATGAGTTTGCTGCTAGGGCAGTGACAAGACCTAGATGACATGAAGTCAAGAAAAGGTCTGCTAGCTGTGCAGTGTGGAAGGGATGTGTAAATCTGACAGACATGAATGAAATACATAAGTAAATGAAATGACAGAAATAAACATTCTTAGTCAGGCAAAACAGCACTCATTTATATATCCATATTTATAGTTTGCCTGAAGTTCAGCCTAAAGTGAGGTTAGCTTATACAGTATGGTCGCTTTCACACAGGCGTTCTGTATGTCCATTTTTCATCTGTCCATTTACAGATGAAAAATGGAAACCTATGTATATCTATGGACTAGCGGATGTAAACGGATGATCATCTGTATACATCCATTAACCACTTGCCCTCCTGAGGATTTACCCCCCTTAATACCAGGCCTCTTTTTGCTACTTGGCGCTGCACTAATTCAACTGATAATTGCGCGGTCATGCAATGCTGCACCCAAACGAAATTTACGTCCTTTTTTTCACACAAATAGAGCTTTCTTTTGGTGGTATTTGATCACCTGTGCGCTTTTTATTTTTCACGCTATAAACAAAAAAGGCCAAAAATTTTGAAGAAAAACAATATTTTTTACTTTCAGCTATAAAAAATATATAGTAAACTCAAAGTTGGTTATAAATTTAGGCCAAAATGTATTCTGCTACATGTTTTTGGTAAAAAAAATCCCAACAAGTGTATATTGATTTCTTTGTGTGGAAGTTAGAGCGTCTACAAACTATGGTATAGATACTGCAATTTACGCCATTTTTCTGCTATACAGCGCTGCGCTAGTTTAACGGACAATTGCGTGGTCATGCAATACGGTACATAAATGAAATTTACATCCTTTTTTTCCCCACAAATTGAGCTTTCTTTCGGTGGTATTTGATCGCCTGTGCGGTTTTTATTTTTTGCGCTATAAAAAAAAAGGCTGACAATTTTGAGGAAAAAAAAACAATATTTTGGACTTTTTGCTATAAAACATTTCCAGTAAAAAAAAAATGCAAAAATCAAATTTAGTCATAAATTTCTGCCAAAATGCATTCCGCGACATGTCTTTGCTAAAAAAAAACCCCAATACGTGTAAATTAATTGGTTTACGTGAAAGTTATAGCGTTTACAAATGGCGGGAAAGATACTGGAATTTTTAATTTTTATTTATACTAAGAATGGCGCCGATCAGCGACATATGGCGGCAATCAGCGACATTTGACAGCGACCAGCGACTTATGGCGGGACTGCGGCGGACATTTTGACACTGGGGGGGGAGCTGACTTGGGGTCACTGACATGTCAGTGACACCAATACAGTGATCAGTGAAAAAAAACCACTGAAACTGTACTAATGTCACTGGGGAGGAAGGGGTTAACATTTTTAGAGTTTAGTGTGTGAGGGGAGTGTTTTACTAGGGGGTGGGGGTGTACTGGACGGGGGGGGGGAGGGGGGAGCTGATTGAGGGAGAGAAACTGTTCTCTCCCTCTACAGCTTGGCGGCGAACTGTCACAGAGCAGGCTGTGTGTAAACAATGCAGCCCTGCTCTGTGTCAGTGTTCACCGCTCATCGCGGGAAAACGGCCGGTAAAAACCGGCCGTGACCCAGCGGCGGAGACCCGCTGCTGACACCCGCGGGACAGGTAGGGCGGGCGCGCGCCTCGCGCGCGCCCCCTACCTGTTTTGTAGGCACACATTTTAAAACGTTAACCGTTTCCGGTCCGCCCTATAGCAGAAATATTGCTACGGGGTGGCACGGGTGCACAAAATCTTGTACATATGTGATTTTGCATCTCCAGGTAGGGGGCATGCTCGAGCCCTACCCGCGCTGCCATTCGCTGTCGCGGCTCTCAATCACCGGGTCCTGGCCGGTGATTGCTCGCCGGTGCCCGGTGATCTCCGATGGCAAACAAAACAGTTCTCCTCCCTGTCAGCTCGTGCACACTGCTTTCCATAGTAGTGCACAGCACAGCCATAAAAAGCAGTGTGCTTAGAGTGAAGCACAAACACAGCCCCCTAGTAAAACATACCCAGTACATAGTTAACCCTTTGATCGCTCCTCATGTTAACCCCTTCCTGCCCAGTGCTATCAGTACAGTGTCAGTATTTTTTTTTAGCACTGATCACTGTATTGGTGTCACTTAGGATGTCAGTGACACCAAGTCAGTTTCTCCAAGTGTCAGAATGCCCACCACAGTCCCGCTATAAGTCACTGACCGCCGCCATTACTAGTAAAACTTAAAAAAAAAATTTGCAGTATATATACCGCCATGTGTAAACGATATAACTTTCACTTAAACCAATTAATTTACACGTATTGGGATTTGTTTTAGTAAAGACATGTAGCAGAATATATTTTGTCCTAAATTTATGACAAAAATTGTTTTTTTTTTTAGTTTTTTTTACTGGATATGCTTAATAGCAAAAAGTCAAAAATATAGTTTTTTCTCAAAATTGTCAGTCTTTTTTTTTTTCTATAGCGCAAAAAATAAAAACCGCACAGGCGATCAAATATCACCGAAAGAAAGCTCAATTCGTGGGAAAAAAAGGACGTAAATTTAATTTGGGTGTAGCGTTGCATAACCGTGCAATTGTCAGTTAAAGTAAAGCAGCGCTTTAATGCAAAAAATGACTTGGTCAGGAAGGGGGGGGGGGTAAATCCTTAGCAGGGCAAGTGGTTAACATCCATTTTTATATACTGTATATATAAAAATCATCCTTTCTTTGTTAAAACATTACTCAGAACCACCAAACATTATATATTTTTAAGCAGAGGCCCTAGAGAATAAAATGGTGGCTTTTGCAATTTTTTATGTCACATGCTATTTGCACAATGGTTTATCAAACACATATATTTCGGAAAAAAAACACTAATGAAATTCAGTACACACAAACAAATTATAATACCCAATTTTTGGGAAAATATAAAAGTCATGCTTTAAACTTGTGCACACCTGGAAGTGGAACAGTGACAGTGACACACTACATACATTTAATGATATATTACCCATAGGTTACGCTTTTCAGGAATTACACCTCTGGGTGGATTGAGCACTGGGTTTGGAAATTCACACATTAACCACTTGCCTACTGGGCACTTTTACCCCCTTCCTGCCCAGGCCAATGTTCAGCTTTCAGCGCTGTCACACTTTGAATGACAATTTGCGCAGTCATGCAACACTGCACCAATATGACATTTTTATCATTTTTTTCACACAAATAGAGATTTCTTTTGGTGGTATTTATTCACCACTGGGTTTTTTAGTTTTTGCACTATAAATGAAAAAATAAGTTATTCTCATTTCTGTTACAACAGTTTGCAAATAAATAATCTTTCTACACAAATGTAGGCCAAAATGTATTCTGCTTCATGTCTTTGGAGAAACTAACCCAAATCTGTGTTTATTATTTAGTTGGTAGAAAAGTTATAGACTCCACAAACTATGGTACATATCAAAAATTGATAAATCCTGATGTACTGATGGCTGATCTCATTTCTTGAGGGTCAAAAACACCAGGACAGTACAAATACCCCTAAAATGACCGCTTTTTGGAAAGTAGACAGTCTGAGGTATTTAGTAATAGGCATGGTGAGTTTTTTTAAGTTGTTATTTTTTTCTCATAATTTTGTGGAAAGTTAGGAAATAAAAAAAAAAATTTCACAACTTTTTTTTTCATATACTATCACCAATTCAGTACAGCATCATCATATGACTGGCGTGGCGGTGATCAGGGACACTGACAGGCAACAGCATGTAAAAAAAAAAAATTATTTTTCTACTCCTGTGACCTGAGTAATATAATTTTACCATTGCACTACTCTGGGCAAGCGATCAGAATTTTTTTTTCTACACTTTATGATTGTTTATACCAACAAATTACATTGGTATAAACAAGCATTTTTACTGAATGAAACTGATTCATTCAGTAGTTTTTGTAGTGATCAGTTGTGATTGGCCATAGCTGATCACATGCTACAGATGGGCTGCTACAGATGTACATGTGATCACTGTGACCAATCACAGCTCGCAGCACAGTTGTAAGCATGAAAGGAAGCCATACATTGTTTACAACTGTCATGTGATCTGCTGTGATTGGTCACAGCGATCACATGATACTGGCAGAGGGTTGGTGTAGTGATATGTACCATGGACACAGCCGGTGACAGATCATGCCCGTGGGGCGCGTGTGATGTGCGTTACTGGGAGGACGTCATATGACGTCCTCCCAGGATAAAAGGGCTCTCACTCGACCATCATTGTAAAATAGGCCGGGTGGGAAGAAGTTAATAAGGCAATTAAAAATCAAATTCTTCATGTGTTTGCTAGGTAACTTTTTGGATGTTGGAGATTACGTTTGTGTTAGAGCTGAAGGGGGAGGGTCTGCTTTAATTACAAGAGTTCTTTCTTCAAAGCAATAAAAAAAATTAAGAAAACAAACAAAAAGAATCAACTTTATAGCATGACTCTAAGCATAATATGAAGCATCCCCCTGATAAAGGACTTTCAAATGATATACAAACTTTGTTTAAAGGGAATGTATAATGAGTTGTTACAATGGTAAGACCAAGAAAAAAACAAATGTATTCTTTTTGGACAGATAAATCTAAAATATTACAAATGAATATTTTATATTTTTAAAGGCAGCATGTAGCACTTTAGGTGACTTTTCGCATATTTTCTGTGTTTATTTCCTGTTGAAAAAAAAGCCTGTTTTTACAGAGCTCAATAGCTCAAGCTAAAATTTACAAACACAAGTAAAGGAACAAGAGCAGCAATTTTCCTTCCTCTGATCAAGGTTTCAATCAGACAGAGAAAGTCCAAAGGCAGACAGTTTCTGTTGTGCTCTTGTTTTAGATAACTCATAGTGTTCTGGGACTCCTTTGACATGTATAATTGTGTGTAAAACAAAAAAGTCAAAAATAAATATAAAATATAAGTAATTTTCATGGATGTGCAGTGTGGCAGAGGTGTGTAAATCACAAGATTAGAAAAAAATGTAGAAATGTTATGGCAGTGAAACAATAAACTATAACCATGTCTATTTCTACTGTGTATTTAGCAGTGTTGATATCACTTTAAGACAGGGTCAGAGATATGGACATACCAGTTTTGCACTCCATGCAGATAAATTTCCCATCTGGCAGTGCATCCATGCCCAGACACTCAAGATGGAAGAGACGAGAGCAGTCCCCATCGCAAGACACCAGCGACTCCCCAAAACTTTCACAGATCTGGAAAGGTTATTTTTAGGTTACTTCTGCTAGGTCTGCCATCAAGATTTAAAAGGTATACTGCATAGACAAAAGTGAATACACACAACAATTCATACTTCATTGTACAGTATTTACCTATGCTTTTATTTAAAGTAAGTGTGAACTCAATTTTTTTTTATTCTTTTTAGATGACAAACAGGCTTATACTTACCTGCTTTGTGCAATGGAATTGCACAGAGTGGCCCCGATCCTCCCCTTCTTGGATCCCCTTGCCGGCACTCCTGGCTCTTCTTGGTGTACCCCCATAGCAAGCTGCTTGTTATGGGAGCACTCCTGTGGGCTTACTCCCGAGCTGCGATGCCTGAATCTATTGACACACACAGCTCATGTCTTGGCCCTGCCTCCCCCCTCAGAATTTGATTAACAGCAGCGGGATCCAAAGGCTCCCACAGCTCTCACCCAAGCCTGTGACAGCAGGGAGAAGGGAGAGACAGGCAGATAAGTATAAGGGGGTGAGGGGGAAAACTGCTTCCTAAACATTTTTTACTTCAATGCATTTCTTGCTTTAGAACCACTTTAAGATGCCATAAACCTGTACTAACATACAGCATTTTTTTCCACAAGGCATAGAATTATCCCTACATATAGGGTTGTTTGGAAAAGGATAGGTGAATTTGTGTCAGTTATTTTGCTGGGCATGTTTTTGGGTCGGACGAAAAGCCACCTTCACTTTCATGGTGAACAGACACTAATTAAAGTATAACTAAAGGCAAAACTTTCTTTTTTAGTTTTATATAGAGCGGAGAGGGATTAGAACGCTTGTCAGTTTTTAAGTAACAGAAAACCCCACATTTTTGGGCTGTCCCCAGAAAAGTAATAGTGGAGGAATCTTCCAATGGGGACACTAGTTCTAGTGACCTGGGGGTCCCCAAGGAAATCCCTTAATTTGGAGGGATTTTCTCTCACTTCCTGTTTGGCTATGGGTCAGGAAGTGAAGGTACATCTCTGCTATGGGACACAGATGATGAAAAAAAATCTGATAGGGGTTATAACCCTCCCTTAGAAACAAAGAAAAGTGACGGCAGAAAAACACTGAGTGGTCCATCGAGTCTGCCCATTTTTTTGTGGGGGTGGGGTTGGGTTTTTTTGTTGTTTTTTCTTTTTACTTTTTTGCTCTATCCAGAATGAAAAAAAAAGTTTTGCCTATAGTTCTACTTTAAATCTGTTTTTTATAGACTGAGATGGAGACTATTAACTGGAACTCAATGAACAAACAACGATATAAATGTGGAAACTTTATATTAAACCAACTTTGCCACCAAACAGTGAAAAAAAAAACTTGTAAAGAAAGAGTTAAAGCTCAACTCTGGCATTTAATGCGTCATAAAAATGTGGCCTTCTGTTTTGTCAAGAAGACAATCAAACTTTGACGGAAACTTACCTTATGTCAGATTCCCACAGATTTATCCCTCAATGCTCCCTGTATTGATGAATGGTCCCCTGAACTCTCTCTTTTTACTAGTCTGTGACCAGTCCTGTCGCCATCCCTATTGCTCAGGTCATTACGCACAGTGCAGGGCCAGAGACCACAGCTGATTCTGCATTGTACGTGATGACATTAAAGTACCTGCTGATATTTAGGGGTGAGGGAGAAGAGAATGGCAGGGCCAGCTGCTGCACTACCAAGGACTAAGGTAAGCAATACTCTGTTAGATCACCTTTTCATAAGACACGTTTTATATTCTGCATAACGAGAGAGAAGGAGGCCAAATTGTTAGCATTTATTAAGTGCCCAAAGTTTTGCTTTAATACTTACCTGTCATACCGCCCACTCCTTCTATCTTGTGGGCTTAAAGTGCTACTAAACTCAGGACCCTGCATTAACTATATCTGGTCTTCCACAGTACAAAAAACATGTAAATGCAATAATTTAGTAAATATTAATTGCTAAATACGTTTTCTCATCAGCAGTCTTGTGACTTCTATCAGTGTCCAGCTGAGCACTGTTTAAAGCTTGTAGGAGGAGTTTTCATTCTCCTCCGACTGTCCTATGGGGCTGCATGACCCCTGACCCTCTGCCTGGACAGTGCTGCTTGGCCCTGTGCCAATCACATGCACCCTCTCTAAAGCAGTGAGTATAACAAGCATGTTCTACTGCATATACAGACTGATTTTACTGTTGTGGGTTTAGTAAAACTTTAAGTGATGTAGCAGTTGGCAGATGGAACCACAGAACACAGTGGGTGACCAGATATCCAATATATTTGGGGATTCTTATGTCACCATAGCTATTCAAAAAACTGAAGATCTGCGTTGCAAGTGCCAGGGCAGGAACAGTATTAACTCCTTGGTTTAAAGGGAGCATTTTTTCATTTTTTTCTCTCCCTGAAGTGAGTCAGATGCTAAAAAGGTTTTTCAGCTGCGACAACTCTACCAGAGGCCAGGGATTTAAGAATTTACTTAGTTACTGTTAGTGAATTGATGAATCAATAAAATAACTAAAGCAGACTTATCCATAAATATAATCTTAAATCTATGCTAAAAATGGTGCTGAGGTAGATAAGGATTACACAAAAACTGACATATTTTTCCTGAAAAACAGGCTGCTCTGTTTCCTCCTGGTCAGGTCAGGGAATTTAAAAAGCTTTGGCTGAGGGAAGGTACAGACAATCCTAACTCTGCTCCTCCATTTCAACACAGACCACATGACTAAAGGCCTGAGATTTTCATTATGTAAGAAGCACTAAAGGAAGCCTCAAAGAGCTTTTTTCGCAAAAAAAAAAGTATATCAGCCTATTTCTTGTAATGTATCTTTTTCAACTGGTTATATATCATATCTAAAGATTGTGTTGACATATGGTATTCACAGGAGGTATCCACTGCTTATGCATTTTTCATCATATGCTTACTTTGAACTCACTTGTCATAGACACACATGCATATATATATATATATATATAATCTATCCAAACATTAGAAAAAGCATGCAAGAAAATAAAGAAATGGGGGCTGCACACCAATCATTTGTCAGTCCTCAAAATAGTTTTACAGGAACAAGAGAGAGGATGCTCACCCTGCTAGCTTCCTCTGACTTTTGCCCCCCCCCCCCAGTGGGGCTTAACCATAACTCTACAATTGAGCTCCATCAGTGGACAAAACAAGTCATAGGAAGACAGCAGGGGGAGTATCATTTCTGCTTGTTCTAATATTGCTACTTTGAAGGCTGATGGATCACCAGCGCTTAGCCCTCACCCAGTGGTGTATTTAGGTTTTGTGCTGCCCTAGGCAACACAAAAATTGGACACCCCCATCTATCTCTGGCGGAGAGAGCCTGACAGTGACCAACAACACCACCGCCCCATCCCCCCCACCCAAGAGAGCCTTCCACTAACAGCGGCACCCCCCCCCCCCCCCCCCCCCGGTGACTCTAGCCCATTTGGGCTCTGCGTACACCATCAAGCAGCCCACAGCCTCTCAGGGATCTCACCTGGTCCCCATGCAGCATTTGTCTTTTCTTCAGGGGGGCACTGCTAAAAAATGCCGCCCTAGGCAAATGCCTTGTTTGCCTTGTGGTAAATACGCCCCTGCCCTCACGTACTTTGCTTGCTTATGTTTGTTGTGTGAGACAAAGCCTATAGAGGATTTGGCACTCAAGGTTGGAATAATGGGGCCAAGTGTGGGAGTGCTGGAGCAGTGCTATCTATTGATAATGCACACACTGTGTTGTGTTGCCTTGAGAAAAAAGATCAGGTACGTTTTTTGTGCATGTATGTGTGTTGAGCATAGCAAACGAATGAGCACAGGTGCCAAGACCTGCGTGAAAAGAAAAAGCAATGTAAATTCTTATGTGTAATTGAGCCTTAAACAATTTTTATTTCCTTTAAAGAAGGGTTTATATAACCAACAGAAATGTGTTTCAGCAATTATTCACTTAGAATAGTAATCCACTGCCTGTACAGCAGTGGTAATCCACATCTTGATGAGCTCCTGCTGCTTATACAGCAGTGGGAGCGCTACAAAAAATCCCAGTAAAGACAAAGCACTGTGTTTTTAAAAAGAAGAAATAAATATTTCACCTGTCTTGTTGTAGACAGAAGAGGTACACATATTTTGTAAGTGGTCTCCCAGTTTGGGAAACGCTGTTAGCTCTTTGTAGGACTTTAATTCCACGTATTATGTGATTCCTTACAAACCAAGCAGCTTCCATACATACCTGGCACACTGTGTCTCTCTTGCTTGACCACCGAGATACACTGGAATCTACAGACTGAACATCAGAGGCATCCGCGTCTGCATTGGCCGATGGGCTGTCCGGTTGCTTATCAAAGCAGATCTGTGTTCAGAAGACCAGGCATTACAGAAAGCATAATCCACAGCTCATATGTGTACATGTAGTAAATGTAGAAACAAACAGGGACATTTGGGACTAGATCACCAATAAAAAGCTGTCTATATAATAATTAGAGTAGTTAGCCATGTCAATGACATTTCTTGCGGCATGCTATGATAAGAATCTGGCTAGTTGCAGTTTTTTTTCCCTCACTTGTCTTTAATCTAGTTTTTGTGAACAATACATGCACACAAAATGCAAAACACAAAAGGTTCTATTTCTTACATTTTTTTGAATAAAACATTGGCACTTCCCCATCAAGCAATCACCATGCTTGCTACTCTCTCATATAGACCCATGTTTGCCATCAGAGCTCATTTAGTTGGATATTTTCCTCCTCATGGCCTGGATTTTGGAGGGAGTGCTGCTCTTTAATTACAAAGCTATGTAAAGAGAATTATACCAGCTTATTCATTAAGGCAGGACAAAGAGCCAGGTGAAAGTGCAAAGTACAGCAACTCACTGTAACATCTTTACCAGAAAGAAGGCAGCATAAAGTGCTAGGTCATAACTGCCTATTTTACTTCAGCAACATCTGAAGTTCCCATAAAGTCTGATTCACTTTTTCACAATGAAGAACTGGCAAGTTTTTGCTGTAAAATTTAAGGATGAATTACCTCAGAGCGCCTTAAGCTACAGAGATCAGTGAGTGCTTGTTTTAAAGCTCATTTACTGCTTGTTAAGAATATGTTAATCTTTGAATGTGTATTATCTAGCAACAGCTCTACTTTAAGGACATCATTCAAACAACTTGAATATGGACATTATTGGAGTGCATATATTATGCTTAGGAATTTTTACTAATGAATGCTAACCCAGCAATTCTGCACTGTCTCTCTGTTTGCCTGGAATGTCTAACACATTTTCAGGAAAGACGGGCCAAAATAGGCTTCTGTAGGTTACTTTTGCAATCTATGAGGTACAAGTAAGACGGGGAACTCACCTGTGCATCGTTTAGGCCACGGGAGTCAGAGTCTGAAGCATCACGGTAGGAGGAATTTGCAAGCTCCACATCGGTGGAGGCACGGCTTCTCTTCTTCAGGGGCTTGCATGCATCAGAGATCTCACTGGCCCCTTGAAACAAGGAGCGTCAGGATTCACAAACACACCACGTGGTAAGTACCATTAGTTTCAATGATGGTAGATGCAGACATGTGGTAAAAGTGAATGCTAAGTGATTTTTGTACCTTCTAGAGGTAATAATTTAAAAAGTGTATAAATTCAGAGCACCGCGTGTCGGCTAGTATGCTTGCACTAGGGACACTCTAGACACAATTCTATCAGTGCAGTGTAACTAATTTAAAGACCTGAACATTGGGGTATGATGCTACTGGTCTGCAGTGGACATTGTAGACAGCAGCTCCATTGTCAGACAGACTCACCTTTCTGCAACCCAATCTGTACCGCTGTTAGAGGGGTGTCTTCCACCTGTCCATGAAAACAGACAAGAATAAACTAATACAAAAAACAGCATGTATACCTTTGGTTGTCTTTAAAATAAACTTTAAATTAGATAATTTAACATAAACTTAAGGGAGTTTGGTCCCAGCATACTCTTTCATTTTAAAATATCAGCATTGTATTAGTAATACAAGCAATGTTATTGTGACAGTCCGATATAAGCTTACTTGAACTTGTTAGTTCTGCCTGTCTGCTAGCCATCTCTTTTCACAAATTCCAGGATTCCCTGCATGCTTTGCAGCTTCTCCTCTGCTATATATTTCAATTTCTGAGGACTACATATCCCATTGTACTTTGCTGCTTGCAATCTATGATTCCTGTACTGACTTCATCTCCTGAATCTCCTCCTTTCAGTACCTCTATAGTTCAAAAGGCAGGCTGTGTGAATTCTGTGGCAGAAGTGCCTACTAACAAGGCATAGTACATACATGTCACAGAATTCAAGACAGGAAATGTGTGGGGATCTTCACAAAATAAGTTTACAAACTTCAAGATTGTTCGGAATAATAGGGGTAGGCTAGAAACAATCAGGATTCAATATGGAAATAAAATATTTTACATTTTGGCCATGGGTATGATTTAATGATATGTTCATACAATGCAGTCAAGAGGTCATGAATAGATCTTTTTGCTAAGGATCCATCCTTCCTATAAGCCTGCATTTCCAAATTATCAGTAGGTGTGACCATACTAGTCCATTTTTATTTGCACTTTCAAAAGGATGTCCAATAAGGGAAAAAAAAAAGTAAACCATCAAAATTCAAAAATTAAGATTATCAGCATACACTGACAGAAAAACAAATTCTTGTTTCTTTCACATCAATCTGTAACCAACAAATAAAAAAAAAACACACACACACACATCACACACACAATAGAAAAACAGCCAAAAATGAATTGTGTGTTGGATGGGGAATGAAAAATCCTAAAAGCCAGATAGGCAGAAAAAAGGAAGGTAACAGTCCTTTCTACTTATGTTGACGGAACTTATGTTCCCCGGCAGCTCTGTATCCTATGAATTCTGTATACAACTGTCAACACCTGTGTGTGTTAGCTGTGTAGGTTACTCTATGCTCTTATTTTACACAGCTACATGAAAGCATGTACATTTTCAAAGAAAACAAACTCATTTAACTTCTGAGACCTTAGAAGGAAGGTCCTTAGAAGGATCACCTAGAGGTCAGTGTCACCTCTGGACAATAGATGTCCTAGTACAATTGACATGTGAATTATCAGTATTACTGTAGGAATTTTAACAGTCATGGACACAAGTTTACTTTTCTTGTGAGGTTTTCATCAGTCACAAGATTATGAAAGTTTTGAAGGCATCTTGAGCGCATGGGTCAAAGCTGTATTTAGCCACATGTGCAGTATTATATTTAACGTTATGGAAAAGGAAAGCCATTGTCATATATGCTCTGCAATGGCGAAAGGGCAGAACTAGGTCATGAAAGACATTCTCACATGATGAATACTGTTTGGATGAAAGGAAAGCCACACAAGTCTACAAAATAAACTTCTCACAGCTCACCCTTGTATTCACTGATGACTGCAAACATGTGCTCTTGTAAGTGACCGTTTATGTTTTACAATACTAACGTATGCTGACTGCAGCAAAGAAGACTGGTTGGGCGATTTAGTGATAAATTGGACAGACAAACACAAAGCACAACTATACAAGGACATATTTAAACAGATACCACATCATAATCCACATTTTCCTTTGTTTGCCAATTTTTATTAAGAAATTGTATATTGAGGGGTCTATTTGTATGCTTGCTGTTGCTCTTCAGTGGCCCTGTAGATTCCAGATGACATGCGTGAGTGTGAGTATTTAGCTGTCTGTAAGTCATGCCATCACCAGCAACATGCATCTGACTTTCGATAAAAGGCACCCACATACAGTACGTGTTTTATTATGTGTGTGCGCCAAAGGGATGGTAACTGTTTGGCTTCTTTCCACCCACCTGCTCTTTCTTCACCTTCTTCTTTGGCAAAGAGTCCAGGGACTTCTCAGATTCTGAACGAGTCCGATTAGACCTTCTCTGGTGTTTCTTCTCTGAGCTCCCTGGTAAAGAAAAACTTTGTTGTGCATTAATCCAGTATTGGGTCAGCCCCTAGCAAGGCTGTAATGACCCACATTATGCTACTAGCGTCTCTTAAATACTTTTGTCAGTAACATATTATACAGAAGAATTGAATAATAAACCACTGTATCCAGCACTCCCCTTTTCCCCCAAATTCAAGCTGAACTCCAGGCAAACCACTACATACACTAATAAAATACATCTATTGTAACTGTTTTACATTACATACAGTTCTGAGAGTTACACAGGTCTTGTCCCTTCCTCAGCTTGTGACTGGACAGAAGAAGTAGAATGATGAGCTCATCTTCTTGTCACTCTGCTCTCTTCTACTATCAGGGTGCTCATTGTTAGCACCAAAGCACTGCTGCACAAATGACTGGCACTTTGTGCTGCTTCTCCCTCTCCAAGTATGGGCTCTCCTGTACAGGGTCTGCAAGAGGCTCATACCAGGTAGAATTCAAGGCACTTCTACTTACTGAATTTAAAAAAAAAAACAATTTAATGCTGTAATAATGAATACAGAGTTGCATTAATCTGTGTCAGTTATATCTTCCTGAAGTTTAGCTTTAAAGTAGAAGTCCAGTCCAATGCTATCAAAACTTAAACCTGCTCCCATCCACATTCTAAGTCCTATACTAACTGCCCTGTAAAGGAAAGATGTGTATACTTACCTATTCTGAAGGCACTCTGGTGTAGTCATGTGACCTCCGCAGCAGCCGTCTTCGGTAAAGAGGAGAGGTCACCAACAACAGCTGCAATGCCTATGCAGTGACGTCACCCATTGGCTTACTGTAAGGCATCTGTTGGCCGTCCCTCCTCTACACTGAAGCCAGCCTTCAGAATAGATACATACAAACATCTTTTCTTGACAGGGTAGTTAGTATAGGGATTAGAAGGGGGGTGGGAGTAGGTTAAAGTATAGACAGTACAGTGTTTGACTGGTTTTCTACTTCAAGTATGATATGCTAAACCATATCACTTTCTAAATATTAACTTATTTTTTAAATAAATACATTCTAAAATCATTTTTCAATACATCATATACCCATTGTCACACTTTCTTAAAAAAAATCACAGTAAGTAACTGTTTCTGTAAAAGGACATCAGAAAAGGGTTATTGCCAAATGGTGTCTTCTTTCTTCCTTTTTTTAGACTTATCCTTAGATAAAATATTACTTACATTACACTGCCATCTCCAGTTTCAAGTACTGCAGGTAACAGGAAAACTTTCTCTGTATTGTGGTCTGTTCTGTATTTACAATCAGATTAAACACATTTTAAAATGACACTAAACTCTGGTTTAATTACATACATCCCCCAAAAGGTACCTTCTATTGCTCTCAGCCTCCTCCAAATTTCTTTTTTTTTTTCTGTTGTGATCTGACCTTCTGTTAGAGGGCGGCTACTTTCCTTTTCCATAGTCCCACTGTATGTAGGAACGTAGACACCCTCTCTTACTTGCTCTTGAGATGGACGATAGGATTTGTAGCGTACATAAAGCCGTGTACCTGACCACAACTAACGTGCACTGCTTGTTCCAAACAAACTGAAGTTAGGGTGAAAAGGAGAGGGTTTGGGAGCTCACAAAGGGTATTACCACCGGGCGGAAAACACAGTAAGAAAGAAATTTGATGTAAAATGGAATACAGGACCATTGAGTAGAGGATTTGTATGGATTGTTTTTAAGAAAAGGAATATAATTTCATGTCATTCTAAGGTAAACAAATATTAACCACCTCAGTATCAGACACCTTTACCCCTTTCCTGCCCAGGCCAATTTTCAGCACTGTCACACATTGAATGTCAATTACTCAGTCATGCAACACTGTACCTAAATAAAAATTTTTGAGACAAATAAAGCTTTCTTTTGGTGGTATTTAAAAATAGCATGTTTTTTCCTATTTCCTTTTATAAAATTTTGCATATTTACGTTCTTTAAAAATTTATGTCAAAATGTATTCTGCTACATTTCTTTGGTAAAAATAACCCAAATCAGTGTATATTATATATTTTGTGTAAAGGTTTTAGTCTACAAACTGTGGTATACTGTATATACACTATATTGCCAAACATATTGGAACGCCTGCTTTCCACACAGATGAACTTTAATGGCCCCCCCAGTCTTAGTCCATAGGGTTCAATATTGAGTTGTTCCACCCTTTGCAGTTATACCAGCTTCAAATCTTCTGGGAAGGCTGTCCACAAGGTTTAGGAGTGTGTCTATGGGAATGTTTGATCATTCTTCCAGAAGTACATTTGTGAGGTCAGGCACTGATGTCGAAGAAGGCCTGGCTCACAGTCTCTGCTGTAATTCATCCCAAAGGTGTTCTATCGGGTTGAGGTCAGGAGTCTGTGCAGGCCAGTCAAGTTCCTCCACCCCAAACTGGCTCCTCCATGTCTTTATGGACCTTGCTTTGTGCACTGGTGCGCAGTCATGTTGAAACAGGAAGGGGCCATCCCCAAACTGTTCCCACAAAGTTGGGAGCATGAAATTGTCCAAAATGTCTTGGTATGCTGACACCTTAAGAGTTCCCTTCACTGGAACTAAGTGGCCAAGCCCAACCCCTGAAAAACAACCCCACACAAGTATCCCCCCTCCACCAAACTTTACCCTTGGCACAATGCAGTCAGGCAAGTACCGTTTTCCTGGCAATTGCCAAACCCAGACACATCCATCAGATTGCCAGACAGAGAAGCATGATTGGTAACTCCAGAGAACACGTCTCCACTGCTCTAAAGTCTAGTGGTGGCGTGCTTCATTCTACACATTCTACTACTGCTCCTGAGTATGGTGAATCACATGTGTGAGAGTTTTTCACAGCCTAGCCATATAGAGAGGCCCAAAATCCAAGGAAGCGCCTTCAGGTGTTTCAGGGGCATCAGAGGCTTTGCATTGCACTTGGTGATGTAAGGCTTGGATGCAGCTGCTCGGCCATGGAAACCCATTCCATGAAGCTCTCTACACATTGTTGTTGTGCTAATCTGAAGGCTACATGAAGTTTGGGGGTCTTTACCTATTGACTGCAGACAGTTGGCGACTCGTGCACACTGTGTGCTTCAGAATGGGCTGACCCCACTCTGTCATTTTACGTGGCCTACCACTTGATGGTTCAGTTGCTGTTGTTCCCAGTTGCTTCCACTTTGTTATAATACCACTAACAGTTGACTGTGGAATATTTAGTAGCAAGGAAATTTCATGGATGGACTTATTGAACAGGTGGCAACCTATCATGGTACTACGCTTGAATTCACTGAGCTCCTGAGAGCGAGCCATTCTTTCACAAATGTTTGTAGAAGCAGTTTGCATGCCTAGGTGCTTGATTTTACACACCTGTGGCCATTGAGGTGATTGGAACACCTGAATCCAATGATTTGGAGGGATGTCCCAATATGTTTGCCAATATAGTGTATTGGAAAATGTATCAATTCTGATGTGCTGACTGCCTACCAGATTTCTTAAGGCTGTAAAACACCAGGACAGCACAAATAGCCCCCAAATAGCCCATATTTCGAAAGCTGACAGTCCAAGGTATTTAGTAAAAGTCATGGTTAGTTTTTTGAAGTTGTGTTTCTTTGTCATAATTATTTGGAAAATGAAGAAATTGAATAATTTTTTTTTACAAAGTTGCCACTTTAACAAGTTATGTCTCACACACAGCATAGGCATATTTAGAATTACAACCCAATGTATGGGGATGCCACGTGTGAGACTTTTTCACAGCCTAGATGCATAGGAGCATAAATTACGCAACTAATTTCCTAACTACCTAAAACATCTTTGGAGGTCCTGGAGCACCAGGACATTGAAAAGACCCAGAAATGACCCCATTGGGGAAAGCAAACACACCAAGGCATTTTCTGAAAGGCATAGTGAGTCTTTTGAAAATGTAATTTTTTCACCACAATTTTTTGAAAAATGTATAAAATATTTCTAACACACACCATAGGCATAATTAGAATTACAACCCAAAACACATTCTACTACTGCTCCTGAGTATGGTGAATCACATGTGTGAGAGTTTTTCACAGCCTAGCCATATAGAGAGGCCCAAAATCCAAGGAAGCGCCTTCAGGTGTTTCAGGGGCATAAATTACGTAATCTAATTTCCCGGATCACCAAGACAGTATAAACACCCACAAAATGACCACATTTTGGAGAGTTATTACCCCAAGGTATTTTTAGGAAGGCATGGTAAGTCTTTTGAAGGCTTCATTTTATTGCCACGAGTTTTTGGAAAATGCAGAAAGAAAATGAAATTTAATTTTTTTACACAAATTTAGCAATCTAAGAAAATATTTCTCACACATAGCATAGGTACTTAAAATTACACCCCAAAACACATTCTGCTACTCCTCCCAAATATGGTGATTTCACCTGTGTGAGACCTTTTCACTGTCTGGACTATGTACCACACTTTGTATCTTGTGTATCACACAAATCAACCAATTGTGTCAAAACCAATGAACTGTATGAGTCACCTCTATATCAGTGGCCAGGGAATATAGCCTACTGTAGCGTCACCTATTGCAGTCTCAGTTCCTATAAGCCAAGCAAGCCTAATCTACTGATACATGACTGCACCAAGAAATGCCATGTTCACTGGCCTGGTGTCTCGCAGGATCAGTAGGATGTGCAGATGGGTCACTTCAGGCTGCAGGCAGAGATACGATCAGCAAACAAGCAAAGGATCGGTCCAGGAAGCAGGCAGAATTGTGGTCAATAAACAGGCCAGGGTTAGTACAGGCATCAGGCAGAGGCAATAATGCACTGGTGTGGTAGTGATCAGAGACATGCTAGCTGCAGTGGCGGTGATCAGGGACACAGTAACTGGTGTGGCAGTGAAAAAGGACACTGTAACTGGTGTGGTGGTGATCAAGGATAATATGACTAGTGTGGCGGTGATCAGAGACTTGGTAGCTCCTGTGGCTGTGATCAGGGACACAGTAACTGGTATGGCAGTGATCAAGGACACTGTAACTGGTGTGCTGGTGATCAGGGGAAATATAACCGGAGTGCTGGTATTTAAGGACACAGTAAGTGGTGTGGTGGTTATCAGGGATATGACTGCTGTGGTGGTGATCAGGGACACTGTAACTGGTGTGGCAGTGATCAGAGACAATATGACTGGAGCGACAGTGATCAGAGACACTGTGATTGGGTGGCAGCGATTAGGGACACTGTGAGTGTGCGGCAATGATTAAGGGCACTGACTGGTGTAGCAGTGATTAGACACACTGTAAGTGGGTGTAGGTGATTAGGGACATAATGAGTGGACTGCGGTGATTAGAGACACTGTGAACAGACTGCGGTGCTAAGGAACACTGTGATTGGACTGCGGTGATTAGTGACACTGTGAGAGGGTGAAGGTGATTAGGGCACTGTAAGTGAATTGCAGTGATTAGGGACACTGACTGGTACAGTGTTGATTAGCAATACTGACTGGCAGCACTGGTCTGGTGACATTTTACAGCTGTGACAGTAATCAAAGACAATGGCTGGCGGCACTGACATGCAGTGATATCAGACCAGCCAGTCATTGTACACAATCACCGCCAGAGCAGTACAATGACACCACAGTGACACTGTACTTGCTCTGCTGACAGAATGTACTAAAAAAATGATATATAATATATAACTCTTAACAGGCTACTGACCTACAGTATGTAGTAAGAGGCATTGTGGAGCAACTTATTATTAGTGTTTGCAGCAGAAAGTAATCTGCATCTCAGTTCATCCTGCTCCTCTCCAAGCAGTAAATTGTCAGCCAGTCATGTGATCTAACATAAATACTGAGCAGGTGCAAAGGAAGAAGAGAAAGAGCTAAGAGCTGAGGCCAGATTTGAATCAATATTTCTATTGTGAACTTGGGGAATGAGTTGTTCCACAGTGGCAGCAATTACAAAGCTCACAGAATAAACTAATTGGCCCATTCTACCTCTTGGTCCAGAGTTCACTGTAATCCTCATTTAACCCATACCAACCAAAATACCTGTCTCATGTGACTGCCAGAGAGCTTCTCACAGTGTGGATTAGAAGATGCAGCAAGTTAGATCGAGCTCTCCTCATCATGGAGGATATCCAGCATCATCTAGTCCTTTCCTCCCCAGCCTTACTGCCCATGGGTAATGCTTTTGATTCATTGGATTTCAGCTCTTTCAGTCATGGAAGCTCAGCATTACATGTGAGCAAAACCTAGGGTGGCAGCCTGCATGCAAATGAAAGCAGGACTTTTATAAGGTGAGCAATGAAAAGGGAAAAGAGTATGATTTTTTAATTTCATCTGCATATTGATGAAAAGGGGGGGCGAGGGGGGGTAACCAGGGAAGGCAAACTATAAGCAGATTAAATTTGAGCTTTAAACTCAATCTTTGTTAAATATATCCTAAAACGTAACTGTTAAAATTTATATAACTCTCTGATAATAATTTTAGCAACAAAGAAGTTTATCACACCAATAAAAAAAAATCAGTGATTGCTACCTTAATACTCCCATTATTATCATGTGTAAAAAATGATTTGATTTTGAGCCATTATTTATGATTTTTCATTGCGAACACATTTTTACGGTATTACAGTATTTGTTAAACACTGAATTTTAATTTTCTACTATATAAAGAAAAAATACCAAAAATTTGGGTTTGCTTACTTTTCTTTCCTTGAAAAACTGACCAAACAATCATTAGTGATCAGTGACACTTTAAACATTCCCACCTTTAAGAAAAGCAATCCCACACTCATTGGTCAATGACACTTTAAAACCTCTCACACAAAAAACAAATCCACCATCTTTGGTTGTCAATGGCACTTTCAACAACCCCTCCCCCAAAAAAGGACTGGTCAATAGATTGACTTCTACACAATCTCCCTGCCCATACATAAATCAAAATTCATCCGGTTCAGCAGGGAATTTCTTTTCATTTATGGCCAGTTTTAGGAGAAGTCTGGGTAATAAAATGGATTAGATAAAGAGTAAAGGGTAGGCTATGCAATCACAGAGGGTCTGGCTAAAATGAATTCTAAATTCAAGATTTGCTAGGTTATAGGGACATTAACTGTGCTTAGGCAGTACTCTAAAAATGTACCTTTTACTTTAAATTCCTTTCTTGAAATTCCATATGAAATATAGCACTGAACTTCCTAAGATGTCAGTGTGCCTAGGCACACAGTGCAGAATAAGTCATGGCAAGTCGGTAATAGGAAAAGATCATATGCAGCAGGTCACAAGCAATACTGGTAACTAGTCCTTTGCCCTGTACTTGCTTTTTTATGGGCATAGCTTCAAGTATTCAGTTCCTCTTTAATAATAAAACATGGAGGTTGACTTACACTAAATGGTGTATACAAGAAGGAGCTCCCCATTGTGGTAATATTCATAGCTTAACTTGCAGACTGGAGGCATGCAGATGATTTGGAGTTGCAGAGCTTCCGCAAGGAATAGAGGAGACATCAAGTTAGCAGAATAGCAATGAGGTGTAAATCAAAGGAGTGGCTGAACAGAATGAAATTTTCAATTGTACATTTATCTGGTTGACTCAAGATCTGCTTTAAATAATATCTAATACCAAGAGCAACATTTTTTTTTCTTCCTAATTCATTGAGGGACACATGAATTCAGTAACAGTCGAGGTGTCCAAAGGCAGTATAACCAAGGAGTGGGCAGCAACAACATACAGGCTCATAAGAAGGGACTGGGAAATGTCTGCAACTACCTGAAGGACCAATGTCCAAATTTGGTGAAGCCCCCACTGGAAAGGGAAAGCTGCCAATGACAAGGAAAGGCTACAGGGAATCAATCTGATTCTCAGAACCAGGACAGAAGAAATCATGGCCAATGGAAATGATGCCGCCTGAAGGAACACTGAGCCCGAACCAGCAGGAGGATGAAGACTAAAAGACCCACCAAAACATGTGGAAACAACACACTGTAACTACATGATAAGAAAGCAATAGGTTAACAATGTGACATGGTCAACAGAAAAAGACACTGGGAAACATCCCCAGGAGAAAGGTCTAAAGAGGAAACTTTGGACAAAATAGGTTCACAACAGAAAACCAGCCAGTCTACATGTGAATGCCCCGACCTTACCCACTGAACTCTCAGGATTCAGGGAAGAAAGGTTCCATGACAAGAATACGTTCTCCTGGTTAGGCAACCAATCTTACACTGAGATATCCAATTAAGCAAGAATATCCAGTAGGAATAGGTAAGTGACCCCTGAGACTGGTAGCAAACTTAAGGACAGCAACCATGAAGTCATCAGAGGATCGGGTGCACAAACGGTACACCTACAAGGGAAGGATATTTGCAACCCCAGACTGGTGCAAGGTGTCTCTAAAACTTGACAGGGTACTTTGCAGGATTTGCATTACCTTGAGCACAGAACATGTGTCTAGGAATCTTCTGATAAAAAAAAAGGAAAGGGCCATATTGTAGATACAAGGTCCAGTGCTCAAGAATTAGTAAGCACCTTCAAAGGACTCTAAGGGACCAGGTCCTTGATAGGATAGTGAACAACCAGAATTGTTCTAGGGTGACCTTGTAGGTCAGAGAGTCTCTTTGGAGAGGAGGATGCTGAGAAGTATCAGGTACAATGAGGGATTCAACTGTAAACATAAATGTAGGATTATTCTGAAGAAAAGAGGAGCAGTCTGGATGGGAGACAACTCCAAAAGTCCCAACTCAAACAAGGATGAGGAGTCACAGGGAAGACCTGGGAAGTTGAATCGCTTAGCGCAGTCCCCAAAAAATACAGTATGTGGCAACTGAAGGAAAAGAAAACCATGAGGGGTCAGGTCGTGAGCTTAAAGGGGCACCCTGAGCACAAAAATGCTGGGGAGGCAAACAACCCAAGGACTCATCTTGATGTACAAACAGTCCAGTTTACCCCCCCCCTCCCGCTTCTAGAGGTAGGGTTCCCCCTTATTTGCCAAAGGCTTTTCAGATTGAATATCTAACCCCTGGCCTTGAGTCCAATGGGCTGAGTGGGAGTCCGCATCAAGGAATGTCTCATATACAGTAGCTGGTGTATTAAGGTCTTTGCAGCAGAAAGAGCTCTAAAAGTCCCCAGGCTCTGGAATAGCAGGCAGATCCCCCAAATATAGGGAAATATGCACTGCATTGATGAGATTTGAAGCAACCCCCCTGTAAATCTACAGTCTACATAGGAGACTGGAGTGCCATTCTTCAGAAAAAGACTTTTGGGACTTTATATCTTAGTCCAGGATGGTGACTGGGGTCAGAAATCCATGCGTTGTTTCATAAGCAGAAGCAACAGTGGGATGGTGAGTGCTGAAAGGCAGGAAAGAGAGTGTGGAGTGCATGCTGCTCCGCTTAGCAGATACATCCAGTGTTTAATACCTCGTGTTTAATACCCCAGCCTTAACTGCAGTAAAAGCAGTGTTGGTGGGAAATCTGAAAGGAGCCTAGCATTGCAAACAGTAAGATAGCTCCTGCTACTTTGGTCTAAACAGCCTCCTAGGACACTGGCAAAAAGCTGAGGCATTCTGTGTAGAGGAGGGGTTTTCCCTCCTCTAGGCGGCTGTATAACTCAACTGTTTATGAATTCCTCAGTGCCTTAATGGATGAGAAAGAAATTATAGTTTTGTTTGTGGGTTTAGGTAGGCATGAAAGTTTATGTCCACACAAATTTTTTTGTATTTATTTATTAATTTTGCATAAAGTGGGGAAGGATTAGAACCCCTGCTGTGTTTTTACACCTATATGGGGCTCCACTAGACTAAATTATCCCTCACCTACTGTCGCAGGGACAACTGTTTTACTGGACAGATAGTAAGGGGAAAATCTCCAAGAGGGACATAGAAATATCAAAAAATTCTTGTTTATATAAAGTGGGGAAGCCAAGCACCCCTGGTTTTTGCTGCTGTCTATGAGCTGAAATCTTCAATGGAACCATGGAGAGAAATAAAAACCTGAGAGAGCATTCAATCCTTCCTCACTTTACCATTAAAAAAATCCCACTGAGCTGCTTCACTTTGTCTTTTGAATGGCAGCCTCTTTGATACCATCATGTACAATGAAGGCTCAGCTTCTTATTTGTTTCAGCTGAATGAAACTTCAGCTTTAAAGGTGTATTAAACCCTCAGGGTTTCTCAGCTTAACACAATAAAGCGGAGCTCCACCCAAAAGGGGAACTTCTGCTTTAAGGACTGCTCCCCCGCTCCCCATTTCCCCATTAAGGATTGGCACCTTTGGGGGGCAGGGGGGGAGTGGGTACCCAAATTTGACAGGTACCCGCTCCCACTTTCGGTCTGATCGCCTAGGCGAACGGAAGCGGAAGGTGTCCTCCCTCCCTGTAGTCTTTTGGGACATGTGACAGGTCCCAGAAGACCATGAAGTGCAGCGGTACTTGTGCAAGCGCAGTGGGTACCCGGCTCTGAAGCCGCAAGCTATCACAGCCAGGTGCCCACACTGAAGATGCTGGCCTCCTGGAATACAGGACGGCTGGTGAAACGGGCTGCAGGGGACACACCACGGGACAGAGGGACAGGTAAGTGGCTGTTTTTTAAAAGTCAGCAGCTACAGTTGTTGTAGCTGCTGACTTTTTTTTTTTGACAGAGTGAGTGGAACTCCGCTTTAAGCACAATAAAATAGGCATTCCCCACTAAACTATTTGTTAAAATTCTTACCCCAGTTTTTGCAGTTTACAACTTTCAATGCTGCTGGTTCCTGCTTTCTCAGTGCTGCTTCCCTAAACTTCCAGTCTTGACAGGAAAGAGTTAACAATGGACAGTGCAGTCTCCAGTCAGTGTATTAGTTTGGTAAAGGAAGCATAGAGAATGCCTTGCCCTCCTAGGCTACGGGGCTGTGTGTTTCCGATGATGTACACGGTGTAGGGAGACACAACTCTAGTCCCTGACTGCAAGGGTAGCTCCATAGAATTCTGCAAGGGAAAGGAGCCACCCTGAAAAAAGGCAACCTGAGGTACTGGTCATGGCACCAACTTAAACTGGAACACAGACAAGGTTTTAAAGATAAATAAGCTGCAAATTTAGTAAGTGATTAAATCAGCTGCTGAAAGTGCTTAAAAAAACAGAGGGTTTAATATCACTTGAGGTCTAGCCAGCCTTGATTTGTTCCTCTGAGATCAGCCTTCCGGAGGATTTACCCCCCTTCCTGACCAGGCCATTTTTTGCGATACGGCACTGCATTAATTTAACTGACAATTGCGCAGTCATGCAATGCTATAGATAAATGAAATTTATGTAATTTTTTTCCTCATGAATAGAGCTTTCTTTTGGTGGTATTTGATCACCTCTGCGTTTTTTATTTTTTGCTCTATAAACAAAAAAAGACCAACAATTTTGAAAAAAATATATATATATTTTTTTTTTTTACTTTTTGCCATAAAATATATCCAATAAAAAAATTTTAAAAATTTAATTTCTTCATAATTTTAGGCCAAAATGTATTCATGTCTACATGTCTTTGCTAAACACAAAATCTCAATACGTGTAAATTAATTGGTTTACGTGAAAGTTATAGCGTCTACAATGGCGGTATATATACTGGAATTTCTATTTTTATTATACTAGTAATGGCGGCGATCAGCGACTCATAGCGGGATGGCATTCTGACACTGAGTGGGAACTGTATAACTGCCACTGACATCCCCAGTGACACTAATACAGTGATCAGTGCTAATAAAAAGCACTGACACTGTACTAATGGCATTGGGCAGGAAGGGGTTAACATCTGGGGCAATCAAAGGTTAATTGTGTGATGTGCGTGTTTTACTGTGTGCTGTGTTTTACTAGGGAGGCATGCTGTTTTGTATCTTTCTGCTGTGCACAGAGATACAAAACAGCAAGTCCATGCTGAAAGGAGAGAGACCTGTGTTGTTTACACACAGGTCTCTCCCCTGTTAGCTTTACCCGACGATTTCTAAGTTCCAGCCAGTAATTGCCAGCCGGGACCCAGTGATTGACATCTGTAGCTGCCAATAGCGGCGTGGGCAGGGCGGCGTGCGCCTCCTACCCGGAAATGCAAATCACGTATATATACATGTGATTTTGCACAGCCATGCCTCCCTGTAACAGTACTGCTATAGGGCGGAGGAAAGTGGTTAAAGGTCAGGCCTTTTAGTAGCCTTCATTCTTATATGAAAAACGATGCTATTGACTCAACATACGAAAACATTGAACTAGTTAGAAACAGAATGAAAACAATAAAGATGTAAATGTTAAACACATGTTTACTCCTCCAGAGAAAATGAGGAAGAGTTCTGGGTGATGATGCACATGACTTGGGTGAATCATTTCCTCAGACAAAAGGGTACTCCCCACCTAACAAGATGGCAATAAGCACAATTCTCTGAAGTTTCCATATATCAGGAAATTGTACTCCCTCTATTATAATATTAGAACTGTATCCAGGGCTGCCCTGCAATACAGCCAGAAGAAGGGTCGGTGTATACACCACTGGAAAGCCAAAATGTAAAAGAATCCTGCTATGAGAAAGGCAAGGAAGTTGTCATTGCTGAGCTCTCTACTGAAAAATTGTCAGCTGCCTGGCTGTCATGTTGGCTCTCTTGCATCACCACTCTGAATCACTAATCTTTCTCTAATGACTTCTGTTTTGTCTCAGTTTTTCCTGAACTGCATACATATTCTGCTTTGCTGTCTAACAAAGTCTAAGTCAGCAGAACAGCCAGGGAACTGGTATATTTAGAAGGCGATCAGTAACAGCAGCCCCCATATTCTTTAACAACAGGTCCACTTTAAATTCTAAGAAAACTTACAAAGTGTATGTACAACCTATTTTTTTAAGTTTTGAATATAATGGGAAAGGATTAGAACCTCTGTCAGGATTTTACTGCTAACTGGAATTCTGTTATACAGATTTCCCCTCACAGTGCCAACGGTTTCACATGACAGGAAGATCTGCAACAGCAAAACAGACAGAAATTATGTATATATCTATATAGATAGATATATATTAGAGAAGATGAAAGCAAGAATTTGTCATCTTTGTATTGCTGTTAGTGTCCTTGATGCAGATTTTGCCTTACTTCCCATTTGGAAAAAAAATTTCAGCACAGAAAGTGAGGGGCAGTCTCCATGCCTCTAGGTTCACACCTATGAGTTTTCCTCAGCATTTTGCGGAAATGCACAGCAGGCCATTTAACATGATTTCCTAAGGGACAGGTTCACATCTCTGCATTTTCACCCGGTGCGTTTTCTGAAAAGGGTCAGAGACTTTTTAAAATGCAAAAGGTTGCTTTTTGGTTCTATAGACTTTAATGGAGACACTGCAGAAAAGCATGTAGTGCTCTGATGTGTTTTAATCTGCCTAGCAACAAGAAAAAAACCCGCAAACGCATAAAAAATGCAGCAAAAACGCACTGCAGAAACGGATCAAACCCAAATTGCATAAGTGTGAACCTAGCCTGAAAGCAATAAAAATGCAACAGCAGTCCTAACCCTTCCCTATTTTATCCAAAAAAAAGAAAAAATGCTGGCCATCCACATTAAAGGATAATTTCACCTTTTGGGCAAAAATAATATCTGCACATTTTTTTTTTAAAATGTGCATTTATTATTTTTGTCTAAAGGAGCCTGGAAAGGACCCAATCAGTAGATCTCTAATGCCATGCTGGTCTCCTGCAGACCTGTCAAAATATCTGCTTGCTGTACGGGATGTATGGCGCCCTGGTAGTTTATTGAAAACTACAAGACCACAGCCGCTAAAACTGTCGGGACTCGCAGTTCATTCATCCACGGTCTGTGAATGAATGACACGGCCGTGTGGACTGAGCCCCACACAGCCACGCTGTTTTCAAATCTGACAGTACAGGGAAACTTCTTCCTGTACTGTTTGTCGGGGGAGGGGTTGGCGGGCACGGCTGCAGCTATGGGAACATGCTACATGTTCCACCCTAAAAACGGGTGGAACATGTAACATGTTCCCAAAGGTGAACTTATCCTTTAACCACTTCAAGTCCGGACGCTTTGAATGACAATTGCGCGGTCATGCAACACTAAACCCATATGAATTTTTTGAGACAGATAAAGCTTTATTTTGGTGGTATTTATTCACCACTGGGATTTTTATTTTTTTTGCTATATAAATGAAAAAGTCCAAAAAGTTTGAAAAAAAGTGTTTTTCTTATAAAATTTTGCAAATAAATAATATTTCATCATAAATCATGGTCAAAATTTATAAAGTTATTGTTTTAGTAAACTAAAAAAAATAACCCAAATTAGTTTATAACCAAAAATTATATTTTTTAAAAAAAATTTGTTACATTTTTTTTTTATATTATTATTATTTTTTTTTTCATACTGTCACCCTAGCAGTACAGTGTCACCATGGTGACACTGTACTACTTGTGGGGGGTGATGAAGATTTTTTTTTTTTTTTTACACTGATTGCTTTTACACCCATAAAGACTGTAAAAGCAATCATTTCTCCTTCTCTCTGGCTGCATTCTTGCAGCCATTGAGAAATGCTGTGTGAGCTGTGATTGGTCAAAGCTTGTCACATGGTATAAGGCTGTTGTGAATAGCCTTGTACCATGTGACCTCGGTGATCATTCACAGATTTCACATGTAGTAAGCAATGATGTCAGAAGTGACATCTTGCTTACTACTATTCATGTGATCACTGATTAGCCAATCAGTGATCACATGATCGGGACCTCGCACAGAGGTCCTGTCCGACGATCGGTGTTCCACTGTGTCCAAAGGACACAGCGGGAACCGGATCGCGGTGCTGCGCGCTCACAGCTTATAAATGCGGGTGCCGTTTATGAACGGCAACCCACCCCTGGACTGCCACCGTCCTGCCGTTTATAAACAGCGGCTGGACAGGAAGTGGTTATAGAGTAGTCCTGTCTTAGTGGCAGACTCAGCCAGACCAAGTAAAACTGTATAGTGATAGTTATTCTAACTTAAAGAATCCATTCACTATATTTTACAGCAATCTCTGGTCTTAAGGTCAACCATAATAAATCTCTTGCCCTCACTTAACTTTGGATGACTCTACAGTAGACTCCTTCCACCAAAGCTTGTCTTTTAAATGGCAAGCAGACACGCTGCCTTATTTAGGAATTAATGTAATTCCTTCCGTAGACACCCTTTATCAACAAAATTATCCCCCCCCCCCCCCCCCCTATATAAAAAACTGCAGGACGATCTTTCCAAAAGGGCCCTCTATCCCCCCCTTCATGGTTCGGTAGGTTGTACTCAGTAAAAATGAACACTCTGCCTAAATTTCTGTACTTGTTTCGTACTCTGCCAATAATGATACACGTCTGATTGCGTATTTTCCAACAGAAGATATTCTAATTCATATGGGGAAACAAGAGACCTAGGGTGAATAGACGTATGCTTTTTGCCTCGAGATTGACAATAGGATTGGGGGTCTCAGAACTATCCAAATATTTCTATGCTGCCCAACTAGTCCCATTGATACACTATCATTCTAAACACGTCCGCCCCCTGTGGATGCATTTGGAATCATCCCATGTCCCTAATATTCCGATCAGCCATATGATGTGGATGAAACCCAGGGACAGACCTGCAACTTTGTGTCCCACGTTATCATTTTCCCTTTCTTTATGGGATAGATTAGTGAGTAAGCATGGCTTTATCTCCCCAAACTCCCCTAGCCCCTTTATTGGGCAACCCGGCATTTCCCCCAGGCCTCAGGCCCTCCACTTTTGAATGGTGGACCAATAAATGTTTTCTTCGGTTGGCGGATTTTTGCGATCATAGAGGCCCAATACCTAATATAGTATTTCAGGAGAAACATCACCTCTCCACTAAGGAACTATATCGCCTCTCACAAATAACCTACCTTCTCCATACCCACACCAGTGACCCGTCTTCATTGACTCCAATGGAACATTTCTGTAGAACTCTGGATAAGCACACTGGTCATATATCCAATATATACGCTATCTTACAAGAGGACCCCACCAAATTACCCTACATGGAACGATGGGAACAAGACCTGGGGGAGGTATTAGAGGTGGCAGAGTGGAATAAACTGGCGCAGCTCAACTCCAAAAATTATATCAATGATTGATCGAAGCCAATTATAAGGTTTTCTTGCAGTGGTATTTGGTACCCTCCCGCTTGGCATCTTTTGTTCAGGGGGCCTCCTCCGGTTGTTTCTGTGACTGCGGACAGGAGGGAACGGTTCTCCATACATGGTGGACCTGTAGCAAAGTAAAGCGATTCTGGATTCGCACCTATAACTTTATTTCCTTACCTAGGTTAATCTTATCAAATCTCCACATCAGGCCCTCCTAGGAAAGCCAGTGGAGAACATACCCGGATATGTGAGACGCCTGATTGCATTCATATTTACTGCTGCCAGAATATCCTCTTGGAGGCCCCCAACGGTCTCCCTTGACCTCCTAAAGGCCAAGCTGACCTGGATAAAGGTCAATTGACATCTGTATGCTATTCTCCATGATAGGATGGTCTAGTTTGAAAAAACTTGGGATCCCTGGATCAAATATCTCTCAGCACCGTCCTAGGCTGGATTGTGGACAATATGTGGAATCTATAGAGAGTACGCATCCTACACCCCGTGCCTGGCTACCCGTCCATTCCTCCTCCTGGAGTCCTTTCTCTCTCCCTCTCTATTCTTTTTCTGTCTCTCTTTCCACTCTTTCCTTCTTCCCCCTCTTCTTTACCCCTATCTTTTTATAGGTCAGCACAGTGGCTTATTGGTTAGCACTTCCACCTGGCAGTACTAGGGTCGTTGGTTCAAATCCCAACCACGGCACCACCTGCCTGGTGTTTGCATGTTCTCCCTGTGCCTGCATGGGTTTCCTCTGGGTACTCTGGTTTCCTCTCACACTCCAAAGACATGCTGGTAGGTGAATTGGATCCTGTCTAAATTATCCCTAGTATGTGTATGTATGAATGTGAGTTAGGTACCTTAGATTGTATGCCCCTTGATGGTTAGGAATTGATGTGAATGTATAATATATATGTAAAGCGCTGCATGAATTGACGGCGCTATATAAGTACCTGAAATAAAATAAATGTGTCTTTTTCTATCATCGAATATAGATACCTCAAGGCTATAGGGGGTGCTCCCCCTTATTGCCTGCAGAAAATTGGAGGGAGACCGGCCCACCACACAGGTCGTGGTGGTCTCCGACGCTAGGCCTGACAAAAAGTTTTACTTTAGTTTTTGTTTTCTTTCTTTATTGTTACTGACCTTACATGTATAGGTCCCAATGGGACCCTTTTAGCTAACAATAACTGATAATTGTCATAGCTTGTTCCATATTGTGCGTTGTTTGTACCAGCCAAGGTGGGTTGCAGTTTGTAGAGAAATGGATGTATAATTGTCTGGACTGTCTTCTAAGATAAAATGTATAAACACCATTGAAAAAAAAAAAAAAAGAATCCATTCACACTAGGATATTCTGCTGCGGTGCATTAACATATGTTATGTCACATGTTGACGTATGCTTTGTAAGACTGCAAATTTACTACAAATGATTGGGTATAGGATTATAACTTTTTTTTTTTTTATGGTTGAACTGGATGGACTTTTGTCTTTTTTCAGCCAGACTAACTATGTAACTATGATTAGCATTTTCATTAGTGCACCACACAGTAGAGTGTTATGATTCACTGCAAAAAAGGCAATGTACCAATGCACATAATGCGTGCTGCCACAGTGCAGTGGTGTAAATGAGTTTAACCACTTGTGTACCAGCCTGTAATGCCCCTTCCTTACCAGGCCATTTTTCAGTTTTCAGCGCTGAAACAGTTTGACTGACGATTACTCCATGACGCCACTCTGTGCCCACATGAGTTTTATATAATTCTTGTGAGACAGACAAAGCTTAATAACCACTGAGCATTTAATGTTTTACTATAATAAGAGATAATGGCAAATTATGTAAAAAAAAAACAACTGTTTCTCTTAATTTCTAATAAAATAAAAATGCCAGAATAGTAAGAAAATAGCTGACAGCTATTTATAAACAGCACTGGATAAATAAAGGGCCACTGATCCGTCGGGTTAAAGTGTATCCAAAGCCAGTATTGTATTGAAGGGTTAGAATCTCTGTCAGGTTTGCATTGCTATTTGTGCCTTGCTGGGGAAATTTAGGCCCCTTTCACATGTGGCCAACTGTGGCTGCAATCTGCTTGCTCAGCAGGGGATATGTCTACTGATTCCCATTGAGCAGACGGATGACAAGTCTGTGTCCACTCCGCTTATGCAGACGGATGACAAGTCTGTGTCCACTCCGCTTATGCAGTCGGATGACAAGTCTGTGTCCGCTCCGCTTATGCAGACGGATGACAAGTCTGTGTCCGCTCCGCTTATGCAGAGCGGACACGGCCACAGGCCGCTCTCCTCTACACCCAACTGCCATCCGATCTGATGGACTGGATGTAGGCGGGTGTAAACGGACACATCTCCGTTTACAACCACAGCTCCATAGAGGAGAATAGAGGTTCTGATTTGATCCGCCTGAAAAATGGACAGGCAGACCCGATCTGAAAGTTTGTGTGAAAGGGGTCTTATGCTCTATGTGTCCTGGTGACCAAAAGGAAAATCCAAAATTTTGAGTTGACACCAGAAAAGGAAGTAAGGAAATCTTTCAATACACTTTTTTCCAGTAACAACTGTCTAAGAGGCATTTTCCCTTACTTTGAAGAGATTTCTTCTCAGTCCCTGATGTGTCTACAGACATCTGTGATCGCGTTTCACTTCCTGCTGTATCTACAGACATCTGGGAGAATGCAAAAAAAAAAAAAAAAAAAGAAAATGGGTTTTTAACCATTCCCTATTCTATCCGAATAGTCAAAATGGGTTTAGATACACTTAAAGTAGATTTAAAATGGATAACATTCATTGCTCTGGTTCATGCCAGCAAAATACGTGTCTGCATGGCTGATTATAGTCTCCACCAGGGGCACATATAAGAAGGTGACAACACAGGAGCACAACTGGTATACAGTTGTCACCCTATAAAAAGAAATGTCTGAACAATGACATTCATGGCAGGATCACCAGGTGTATAATAAGAGTTGCAAATTTAAGAAGTTTGAAAACAAAATTTGAAATTATATTAGAATTTTAAAGCTTCTACAAGATTTTAGTAGTTGGGTTTAGATCTACTTTGAAGACCAAATACTCATATTGTTGATAAGCCCAATTGTGACTGGTTCTCTTAGGTATAAGTCACAGAAGAGAAAAAATGAGTTTTATTACTTTCTTGTCATCACTTGGGTGATTTTTCTTAACTTACCGTTCTCAGGATAGTTCTGAAATGGTTGCAAAGTGGCAATAAAAAGCAGACATGTTCTAACCCTTCTAATTCTGCCAGGTTTGGCTGCTTAATCAAGCATATCAACAGGAATGGTAGAAAATAAAAATATCACTTCATGCTGTATGTGCAAACATACATACATACGAAAAACTAAACTACAGGCTATCATATATGTCTATAGAGTATGTGGTCTCACTTATTGTTTGACTTTCATGTATTTTCTATTGAAGCAAACATTTTTTCCAATTTGGACAGATTCCGGGCCTGTTCACACCAGATGCAGTCAAGTGGTTTTTTTCCACATAAAAAATGCATGCCCAGTGTTCTCCATGTTTTCCAATGGCCCTAGTTCATATCGGGGCAGTCAGTTTCAATCAGTTTCTGGTGCAGAAAAAAAAAAGTTGAACATGTTGCATTTTTTCTGCATAGAACTGTACTGGAACACAGCAAAAAGCATAAAAATGCACCAGAACGCAGTGTGGTGAGAACTGTAAGCCTATAATAAAGCTTACCTGTAGGTTAATTGAATATCTCCTAAACGTGCACCATTTGGGAGATATTCCCTTGGTTGGCAAAACGCATCAAAAACACACCAGAACGGAGTGTGGTATGAAGTGTAAGCAAAAATGCATTCGGAATGCATTTTTGTGGTATGAACTGACCCTAAGGCTAGCCATATATGGCTAGGTTTCTAAAAATGTGATCCCCTGTAACAGCATGGATGGAGGAATCTTCCCTGCCGGCTATTGTATTCTGAAAGCCCCAGCACATGTGGCTGTCTGAACACCTGAAAAACAACTGCATCTAACAGGATACAGTCACTGTTTGACTGATGATTTTCTACCGCTTTTATTGAGGTGGATGGTGCCCACAGCTCAGATTTGAAAACAAGGAAAGTTTAAAACCCCATTATGTCTGTTTGCTGTGTGGCACGGGAGAGATTTACTTTCAGATCCTATTCCATAGACACAAGAGTAAGAGAAATCTCCTATCAGTTGTCACTTTGATCATCAAAATATTTCTTCTCCATTCCTGTTCTGAAGACAACTCATGGATATTTCCTTCACGTTCAATCCCAGTGATAATAATCAGGAAAACTAATGAGCGTGAAGCTCCACTGTAGAGATTCAGCAATAACCTGACAAGGGCTCCACCTCCTCATCACCTTATCCTATCCAAAACTAAAAGAACAGTTTTGCCTCTAAACATATTTTAAAACATATGGCCAGAAAGTGGCGGTTCATGTCTGTCAGCCAATCAATAATCATGTATGCTTTGGTCACCTAAACGTACGTGCATGAGTGAATGGTTATGAGAGGAGTTATGGGAAGGCCACTCCCAGCGCCATCTACTGTATGTCAGGGTTGAAGTAGGGTTTCGGACATGTCTGATTGATCTTTCCTATTTGAGAACATTATACAGGTATACGGTGTTTTTCATACAGGTAGCAAAGTGAGATTAGCAGCACTCCCTTTAAGAGACTGCTTCTAATCTCAGCTTGTTACCTGTATGGAAGACACTTGGTAGCCAGAAATTCTGCTGAATGATAGGGGATCAAATACTTATTTCCCTCATGAACATGCAAAGCAGTGCATAATTTGTTAGACATGCATTTCATTTGCTATTCTGTCTCTTAATGTTACAATACACCTACCATTCGATTTTTAGACTGATCATTCTTTTGTGAGCGGGCAAACATTCAATATCAGCAGGAGATCAAATACTTATTTCCTTCACTGTATATAGACCCTAAAAATGCTGCAGAAAACAACTAGTTAATCTGCCAGAAATACACTGAGTTCCTAACTTTCTCTTTGAGATTATACAGCTGCCTCTGCTGCACTAAAATTCCAAGCAGTGTTATCAGCCATGCCCAGTTCTGCCCTGCTGGACTACAGAATATGAGCCATCTCCCCACCTTTCTAATATAAGCTCTGTAGTCCAGCAGGGGATAACTCATCCAGGACCATTAACACGACTTAGAGCAGCAGAGGCAGACATGTAAGCTCAAACAGTATGTTAAGAGCTCACTGTATTTCTGACAGTTTTCAGCACCTGCAGCATTTTTGAGGGGCTATTTGCACCAGCCTAATCAGGCAGACCATTCATTTGAACAGGTTGCTCAGTTCACCACAGTGGAGTAAAAATTGTAAGTTGGTTGCATTTTTTGTACCCTACTACACCACAATGCGTTGTAATGTTGGGGTGCTTTTTTAAACGTGCACATAACTGCAATGCAAAGGTGTGAATGGGCTCCTGAATTGTTTGTAAACACTACCAATGAACTTCTCTTATTTGGTCTTTTAAATAGAACATTGAAAGCAATTTAAATGTGAAAAGCTTTGTGCCAAAGATATAATAAATAATTATCCAGCTGCAGTCACTAAACTCAGTGTGGAGTGTGCAAAGAAACAAATATGTGTATGAGAGAGGTCAGACACATATTTGTTTCATTGAAAGCAATTTGCCATATCTGTTTCTTAAAGCTGAACTACAGGAATTAAGTCAGGTTGATAAATGTGCAGGCATACAATCAGTTGAATCCAAAGAGGTGCATGCCACCTCCTGGACATATCTCTTCAATTTAACTCAGCTCCTTCAGCTCAAGAGTAACATGCAACTGCTATGCCCGCCCTTCCCCTTTGCTGCTCATTCACAGAAGCCTTTGTATTTTGTGAACTCATTTACAAAATACAAAGTTTTTTGTGAATGGGCAGCAGAAGGGAAGGGGGAAGCAATGCTGTGAGTGAGAACATAATTAAAGAGACAAGTCCATGAGGAAGGATGCAATGCACTGGACTTAACTCATAGTGTCCCAAACAAAATTTTGTTTTTAGATATGCATTGCCCTTTCATGTGCAGTTTAATGCAAAGGCTAGTTACAGGTTGGGTGGTTGCCACTTTTTTGTACAGTTGGTTGAATGAAATGCTTTCAGCTGCCACTGTGCTCTTGCTGGGCATCCCATGCATTCCGTGCCTTTAAGGAGGGGTGTGCTCTCTCCAGGCAAACCTGCCCCTAATCTATCCACTGCTATATTAGGAGTTAGGACTGCAGTACACAGAGGAGCCTTGACATACCGACTGCGGCTTACAAATATATTTGTGCAAATGTGTGCAAACAAAACCTGCTGTTTTAATGTGAATTGTTAGACAGGGTCAATTTTTTTTTTATTTGCGGGCTTGTTGGAAAGTGTGCTGGGAAATTTTTTGTTTGTTAGAGATGTGTGTTGCCCTTCCATGTGCACCTTACTGCAAAGGCTAGTTATAGGTTGGGGTGGTTGGCACTTTGTTGTACATTTAACTCATAGTGTGCCAGCAAATTTATGAAAGTGGCTGAATAACTGGAATTCAGCTTTAAGTTAAAAGGAAACCTGATGAGCATGCCAGAAATATGATGAGCTTATATCTTCTTGTGCTCTCTGCCTGTGCTTACTATTATCAATTACAACCATATCCTATGTTCTGAACAGTAGCAGAGGGGTGGTGTTCTACAGTCCTATCTCATTTGTGTTGCCTTGATACAGAAGGGTGAGTATTGTCACCTTACGACAGAGAGTGTGTTACAGGTATGCCGTGTATTATATATTTGTTTATGGGTTTAGATACACTTTAAAAGATAAACCATGAATGTGCATGTATGCATGTATCGCAAGGATGTACTGAATATGTTTTTTGGTTTTTTGCGTTTATTTTTTTACCTGACCTACACTTTAACTTTACAACCATAATTATACATAGTCCGATCTCCCAGCTTGGAATGAACACTTGGCAAACTGGACATTTAACTAGAATTCTAAACTATTAACTTACCAGCAACTGGGACACTGACAATGACAACAATAACTTTCTGACCCAGCAAATGAATGGTCCATCCAACTTCTATATATTGCACTGCTGAAATTCATAACACTATGGCACAATTACAAAGCTGTACTTGATAATTAATTTGAGATGGTATCCAAACATCCACTACAGATACTAAATGAGAAATAAAAAGGCCTCTATACTGTCAGTGTGTGATGGTCCAGAATGATTCCACAAGTGGCGTACCTTGGAGTATAAGCAGGAAATCCTGTTTATTTTCTGAAAATGTGTATGTGTGATAAATATTATTTTCTGCCCTTCTTTACCACCCTTGCCTATTATTAGGCATTCACAAAGTGATCCTTTTTTACCATGTGCGGGAAACATGTTTGAGACTTGATCTCCTTCTGCTTCTTTGGCTTGTGATTCATCAGAGTGGTGTATGACTGTAGGAAAAATGGCTGTGGTCACTCACAAAGGGCTCCCCGCTGTCAGAATACAATACCACAGCAGGAAGGATTCCCCCATTTACCTTAAATGTTTTGAAGGGGAAATCAGATCATTTATTTTTGTTCAACCCACTGGTGGAATGAAAAAAAAATCAATGTATGGGCTGCTATAGTCCAATACTGCCCTTACAGCTAACAGACACAGAAGAACTCCAGGGAAAAGAAAAGGTTTCTGTCATAATGTTTAGCACATATTATATATAGCAGCTTGCCACTATGGATGTGGTGGCTTGCATTAGTTTTCCTTTTTCTGTTCTTTGATCCTGTGAGTAACACACATTCTGTCTCTGGATGGCTACACTCACTCACTACACTATAATACTGTAATCCATGTACCCATGTGAGGTGACACAGGCGTTTTTTGTACTGCAGCTGAAATGTGAGTTTGTGCTTGGCGATTTTCTTTTTATTAAAGCTTTACATACAGTATCACACTATGGAGGATCTCTGTTCTTCTGTTGTATGATTCCCAAACATAATGTTTATATATGAGCATTCATATTGCTACCTGGCCATGGAGGAATAGTGGAAGGTGGAGGAAAGTTCATCGAAGGTGGTGGAGCCAATCCTTGTGTGGAGAAATCGTGTAGGATCCTGGGTGACCCATAAGGCTTTTTGACCCCTGGGGGTCACAGGGGGAAGGTGAGCGGGCATGCCTGCCATATAGGAGCATCACGCACTACCTGCACTGACACAGGAGCATGCAGTTTGTGATTTATTTGTGTGGGCTATTGTTACACAAGTTAAACACCGTATTTCGTGGACTGTTCTACTACTCATATAGATCACCTATTTAAGGTGACGCATATCCCTGTGTAGGGAATCACTGTGTGTCACGATAATGATAATATGATCACTTGGATATATATATGTTTGTTTTATACTGCATGTATCACCTATAAGTGTCACAGTACATTCTTGGTTGACAGCATATTGACATCTATATTGTAAAAGCAGTGTTTTACCTAACCTAAGGGTTATAACAGTCAATACAGCGCTACATCACTATCATATTAGTTCTATTCACTCACTACACTGTATATGGAGGGAGCCATAGCTGTCACCTTTATGCAGGCCATAGACGGGTCGTTTATCGGCTGAATTGTCGGCAGAAAAATGAAAAATCGGTCGTTCTGTTGCCACCAATGCTTATGAAAATTGTCAGTTTTTTGTAGATTTTCCAGCATGACCGTTAAAAGAAACGAGAAAGAACCGCGAAAATCGGCCGACGACATTGCCCACTAACGGTGCGAATATCGGCCGATTATTCTTTCGGACGAAAATTCGGCTGATAAACGACCAGTCTATGGCCTGCATTAGGCTGATGACAGATAAGAGATTCTGCTGACAGTGACCACTATGATCTCTAAAGTGGCTGCCTGTCTGTCCCTATGGATCCACACCCTCTGTTGCTGAGAAAGTGAGATGTTACTCCATCACTGGCTGAACGCTGCTGAATTTTGATCGATAGCGATTAAAGCGACAGCTCACTGCCTCAGCTACAGAGGGAGCAACTCCATAGGGACAGGTAGGTAGGCAGGCAGACTGTTAGCAATCCTGTTGCTTGAAATTTTTCACTAGTGACAGAATCACTTCTCTGATATCAGCCTCAGACAGGACTACAAACACTCCTTCCTCCTCATCTCCATTACATGGGGGAAGGGGGGGTGGACATTATTTTCAGTTTACAGAAAGTTACAAATGACATTGCATTTCTGTTAATAACAACAGGCATTTTCTGTACTTGCTAAGTCTCAAAAATGAAAACTACGGCAACCACCACATCCAAGGACTGGTATGCTTCAATATATTACATTTTATTCTTAGGTTTAGATATCCTTTAATTACTCAATGTTGCTCAAGAGTCATAATTTAACGTATTATTGACTGGTTCTCTATGTTACTTGCCTGCTTTGACTGTGCAGTGAGGAAGTTGGGGAAATAACTACTAACACACTCTATAGACAGGCAGAGCAGACTAGCAAAAGAAAGCAATCACGGAGATATGCAGTAGTGAATCTCCCCATAGAGGGAACAGAAATATGAATCTTCATACTGCGTAGATTTTAACATAAAGGTTTTCAATGAATTTAAACCAAACAGAATGATTTCCCATATCTAAGAATGAAAGAGGAATGGAAAAGCCAACATATGATTCATTCCCTTTGGGATGTACTCTATATACATGTGTGAAAAAAAAAGAGATTCTGAATATATCCCATTCTCATTTTCTCTCATTCTCATTTATATTTCTGCAGGGCAGATATAGGAACGTACACAATCAATCGACCCCTCCTTTGCTCTGCTTTACAGAACATCTCAGCATGATGCTAAGTGCAGATGAGATTCGGGCTGCAAACGGGTGGCATTTATTACAAGCAATATAAAGCTTCTGGCTTCTGGTATCTAGCAAAGGCCATTTTCAAAAACCCTATACTTTACTCTCTGGGTAGTCTGTCAGTTGATGCAATTTTCTGAGCATTTGGGTTTGTTCAAAAAGCCCATCTTCTATGAGGCCACTGCACCCTTATCTAGTGTGTTCAGGGACTTCCATCTTCCCTACGGTTAAGTACTAGGAGCTCTATCTTACAATACAGACTAAGCGCGGATGACACTATGGCTATAGATAAGCCAGCACCTAAAATGAGTGGGCATAACACTGCAAATATGAAGGCTTGAACAATCAAATGAATAGGAACAATAGCCTTTTTAAATTTTCTATAGGCAAGCACGTGAAAGAAACTAGAGTATTTTAAGTGTGCATTCATGTATTAGGATTCGTGCACATGGGCGCATTCGGCTGTACAGCATAAACAGACGTATTTTAGTGCCCTGAGAGCCCCTGGTGCTGCATACAGCTGCCTATAGACTTTAACAGGTGAAGGTGGCTGTATGCAACTATGCGGTGCTACTTGCATAAAACAGCACGTGCACACAGATGTAATATCCCAAACACAAGCTGCCTGCATTCAGGACATTACGTCTTTGCGTATGCGCAACTTTACACTACAGCCATTTTCACCCATCTATGTCTTTGGTTGATCTCCTAGATTGTAAGCTCCAAGGAGCAGGGCCCTCCTATCCCTTTTGTATTGAATTGTATTGTTGCTGTATTGTTTCCCGTTATATTGTAAAGTGCTTAGAAAACTGTTGGTGCTATATAAATCCTGTATATTAATAATAATACAGAGCACCAGGCACTTCCAGGCATTAAAATATGCATGTTTGTTTATGTTGTACAGGCAAATGCGCCCACGTGTAAAGGACCTTAAAATATTGTTTCTATGTATTGTTTTAATCCCATATGTACACAGGGAAGTTTTTTACTTGACCAAAGTTTGCTTCTTGTTTAGTTAGGCTGCACAGTGATGGTGCTTTGCTCTAATCTCGCTGCAAGCCTATCAGACATTGTGTGATTGAGCACAATTAACTCTGCAGTCTCTGACAAGCTGAAACACCTAGAACGTAACTATTATCCAGGAACCATATGATCTTTGCCTAGACTTAAATCACGAGTTAGACTGCAGCAGTGCTTTTTTAATCCATAGCAAACAACAGATAATTTTTTTTTTTAAATAAATGTAAAATAATGTGCCAAAATAATGTGATTTGGCAATGATGACATGAAGTACGGTAGTAATGCCTGATTGATTCATGTACTTTATATGCTAAATATAAATGATAGATTCAGTTTAACAGTCCCAGTGTACTGTTTTTTGTTTTTTTTTTTGGGGGGGGGGGGGAATATGTTTCCTAATAAGCCTCTAGATAAAATCTAGCACTTGGATTGAACCACATGAACAAATTATGGAAACACAAATGATCTACAATAAAAACAGCTAGTGTAAAACAAAAGCTGCTTACCAGGAGCAATTGAGCAAAGTTACTTTCTCAGCTAGTTCTATGACTGGTAATTTGCTTACAGGCAAATCAATCATATTTACAGATATCTTCTGTCTATTATTCTCAGACAAATGAATGCAAACATGAGCTTGCATGATCTTCTCTAAGTGAATTACAGCTTAAGAACTCATATCTAACCCTATCCCCAATAGAGTTTGTGTTGATTACCATAAACAGAAATAAATATTCAGAAAGCAAACCATATTCAAAATACCTTTCAGACTTCTTTAAGTTCTAGCTGCAAACTAATATAAATATATATATATCCTGTATAAATATTATATACAGTATATCACATGCAGACTTAATGCATACCTGGTGCAAATAACAAATGAGTGCCATATAAACAACTTAAGTTTTGTTATCTGCACATTAATACGGAATAAGTCTGTATATAGCACTTTCCTCTGAGCCAAATAACTGTTCACAACAGAAAACCCATTCAACAATGCAAACATTATCTTTGTATCGTTTATTGCACAAAAAGCAGCATATAACAAAAATATGAAGGCAGTTTAGAGAGAAAATACTGAGTGGGGGCATGTCCTCTCTCTCTCCGTTTATTTTAGTCTATAGATTTCAGCGCTGGGCGCAAGAGTCTCTTCCCCCCTCCCCCATTCACTCTGGCAGTACGAAGGTTGTGTTAGGGGCAGACACGTGCAGTTTGCCTACCTGTGGCCCCCGATGACGTTTCAGGAGCAGGTGTGTGTTGTGCTGACGTTTTCTCAACCTTCAAGTTGGGGGAGGGTGTGGGCGTCTTTTCCGTCAATTTAATTGTGATTTCCGGCTTGGTTCCATCTCCCTTCAAAACAAACACAAAGGAAATTACACACAAGCTGTGAAAAGGTTAAGATTCAGTAAACCAAAAATTATTAAAGTAAAAAAATGTTAAGCTCCAAAACTAAGTACAGCTATAGATACAGTATCTAAATCTGGCCAAACACAGCCCAAACTTCAGCTGATTCTTGCTGAGTCAGTCAAAATTCAAGCCATTGCTAGCTCTGTCAGCACCACCCGGCTTGGCAAACTTTGCTAATAAAATCGCAGGAGCTGGGTGGAACACTGTTGGCCAGTGACTGTATCCTATTGTATAATGTCGGGGTATTCAGACAGCCATGAGTGCTGCAGCTGTCTGAAAACCATAGCCTTCAGGGGAGATTCCTCTATCTACACTGATTAGGAAGGATTGAGAAATCTATATGTAAATGGAGAGAGCAAGATGATCAATGGCCAATTCATAATATGTCAATCATGACAGTCTGAATGTCATCATTAACTAAAGCTTCATGAACACAGATCCTTAAAGGGTAACTCTGCTTTCATGGGGGACAAATTAACAAATAAAAAAAAAATACAGCATATATAAATGCTACACCAGGCATATTGTAATTGAATATTATTAAAAATGAATTTCCTTTTCAATCTGCAGCAGTGTGAGTTTCTCTAAAATTCAGTGCAATAAGGAAACATGGAGGCGTTCTGTACACAGTTGGGGTATGGAATGCACCCCCCCCCCATTGTTTTTCCTGCTTATTTTCCCATAAGTCTAATTTTTGTTGGGAAATTCCCAATGGGTTAACCACATCTAAAGGGATTCAGACACTGTCATTTTCTTCGTTAGACCTCAAAAAGTGCATCAGGTGATTTATAATGAAAAATCATTCCCATTCACATTGACACAAAACAGACAGCTTTTCCTTCAGAGCAACAAAAGGTATGAATCCATAATGAAGGTTGTTGACATCCTTACTCTTTTTCATATCTCTATTACTGTATTAAATGGAAACATCCTTGGAGCAGATTATCTAGTAGGACTAAGCCCTGGTTCACACCAAATGCAATTTCAAAGTGGTGCGATTTGGTTCCATTTAAAGCATGACTTCAAAGTAGTGCTGATATTGACACAGGTGCTATTTCAGTGCCATTTCCCTTATAGTCTCTGAGAGTTAAATCACACTTAAGTGATGGAAAAGTAATTCAGGAACTATTTTTCAAATTGCGCTACTTGAAATCGCACATATTAAAGCAGAACTCCACCCAAAAGGGGAAGCTCCATTTTAAGGCCTCAGCCCCCGCTCCCAGTTAAGGACTGGCACCTTTAGGGAGCAGGGGGGGTGGGAGCGAGTACCTGAGTTTGACTGGTATCCACTCCCACTGCATCTCCTAGCTCAGTGGTGGGCAACCTTTTTTTTCAACTGAGCCAAATCTCGCCAAAACCACGATTGAAATTTATTTTGAGAGCCACATTTTTAAAACTGAAAATACATAGGATGGTACACTGTTTTTAGTTTCAATAAGTTTTTATAGTAATTCATCCCCCATAGTAACTCATCCCCCATATAGTAATTCATCCCCCATATAGTAATTCATCCCCCCATATAGTAATTCATCCCCCCATATAGTAATTCATCCCCCATAGTAATTCATTCCCCATATAGTAATTCATCCCCCATAGTAATTCATCCCCCATATAGTAATTCATCCCCCATATAGTAATTAATCCCCCATAGTAATTCATCCCCCCCATAGTAATTCATCCCCCATATAGTAATTCATCCCCCATATAGTAATTCATCCCCCATAGTAATTCATCCCCCATAGAAATTCATCCCATATAGTAATTCATCCCCCATAGTAATTCATCCCCCATATAATAATTCATCCCCCATAGTAATTCATCCCCCATAGTAATTCATCCCCCATATAGTAATTCATCCCCCCTATAGTAATTCATCCCCCATAGTAATTCATCCCCCTATAGTAATTCATTCCCCATAGTAATTCATCCCCCCTATAGTAATTCATCCCCCATATAGTAATTCATCCCCCATAGTAATTCATCCCCCCTACAGTAATTCATCCCCCATAGTAATTCATCCCCCATAGTAATTCATCCCCCCTATAGTAATTCATCCCCCATATTAATTCATCCCTTATATAGTAGTAGTAAGTAAGTAGCAAGTAGTAAGCCAAGTCCCCCCTGTGTCAATTCACTTACCTTTGCTCCGCGCGTTCCTCTCGCCATGTTCCCGCGCCGTTCCGGTCTTCAGGGCGGACTGTGAGAGGAGCCTAGCTCCTCTCACGTTCGTCACGCTGCCCCGCCTACACACATCCTGACAGCCAATCACTGGCTATCAGGATGTGAGTGGCAGCGAGACTGGCCAATCATTGCATTTGAGCGCGCTGCCCTGGCTGTTTTTTTTTTGGATCACGCTGCAGAGTCCCTGCCGCCCGAGAGGAGGGAGGGGAGCGGGCGCCCGGCGCACAAGAGCCGCATTAAAGAGTGTAAAGAGCCGCATGTGGCTCGCGAGCCGCGGCTTGCCGACCACTGCCCTAGCTGATCAGAAGGGGAAGTTGTCCTCCCCCCTCCCTCTCCATAGTCTTCTGGGACATGTGACATTCAGAGAGTGGAGCGCTACTTGTGCAGTGGGCACCCGGCTGTGAAGCCACAAGCTGTCACAGCCAGGTGCCCACACTGAAGATGCAGGAGCCGGGGAGAGAGGAGTGCCCCGTTAAACCGTCTGCGATGAAGACACCGCTGGATCGAGGAACAGGTGAGTGTCTGGTTTTAAAAGTCAGCAGCTACAGTTTTTGCCATAGAAATACAATAGATGTGATTTCCGGTGTGGTTTGTAAATCGCATGTCACACCTGAAGTCACAGCGATGTGAATCAGGGCTTAAAGTTATAGGCCAATATTTCAAAGGTTCACCCTAAAATCTCTCAGTCAGTGATAACTGCAGGTGTCCACAAATGGAATTTAACCCAGTCCAGATGACAGTCAATTAATGACTACAGCCACTTTATCTACTAGCCCAATTGAACCTTCAGGTTATATCAGCTAAAAACATTTGTAGTACATCAGGAGTTCAAAGTCTCAATTTTTTTTATTCGAAAGCAGCCACAGCTTGACTAGCAAAGTCTGTCCCCTGCTAGAAGCTGCAGAGTGGACCAACATAGAGGTAAGAAGGGAGTGTCAAGGGATGTCAATTATCCCTTTATCCTTGCCTACAGCCCAAGGATGCTTCTGGCTGTCTCCATGGGGCTAAAGATCTCCTAAGATATGTGACCCCATCACTAATTGCCAAGCATTGATTTGAGGATCACAGCCCCCACAGGTAATAAACACAGTGACCAGTTCAGCGCTACAATGCATAGTGAAATAACAAAATTATATGTAAAATAAGTTCATTACATTCCCCTTGGGAAAGTCACATGATGAGTGATGAAACACTTTGGGCGGGGCTTTGAATGACGTCATGATGCTCTACGGAGCCGGCGATGGTATCGGCACTAGCAGTGTTCACTGGTTGATACAACTTGCAACTTTGGTTTATCCACTGCATGAGCCCCATCGTAGTTGACTCCCCACGGCTGATTGAACTTGGTGCGATTGGGCACCCTTTACATGTGAGTGCGCAATCCATTTATTTTTGAGATATTAAAATGTTTTAAAGTTTATGCGGAGGCTTTTGTTCATGAGGTGATGTGAAGGTGGGAGTTATATACCGGACAAGTTGTGAATCATAGCTGGGATCCATCCAGTTGATCTACAGTGTCTGTCTTAGGACCAAAAACGCAGTTAGACCAAACATACTACTACGTGAGGTCATACTCCTGGAGGTGAGCAGACATCTGGTGATGGAATATTGCACTTATATGCTTTGGAGCACTTGGTGTTTACAGAAGGATGGAAGCATTCTAATGAAGATGAATGGACTTATTTTACATATAATTTTGTGATTTCACTATATATTGTAGCGCTGCACTGGTCACTGTGTTTATTACTTATGCCTGATATGAGATGGGGTTATGTGCAAGAGCGGCTATTTTATTCTTATTTTTGCAAAAACTAATTAATTTAGGTTATACTTTTCATCTACATTGAGGTATTTTCAGGAGAAGGGTAATTGTTATCCATAGAAATGCACAAGATTATATTATTTTGTTTATTAACAGCCCCCACAAGTACTTCAACATTTATATAACATTTTCAGAATAACAGTATGCTTAAGGTGAAACTAAACTCATCCATTTAACTTGTTTCCCAAAACAATTACTTTTAACCTCCCTGGCGGTAATCCCAAGTGTGGCTCTGCGTTAATATTCAGTATCAAAACCCCGAGCCACACTCGGGATTACACTGTAGTGTAATTTACCATGTCCCTGCGATCCCCTGATGTCCTCTGGCCGCATCTGTCTTCCGGGTTCCCTTCCCTGCGAGCGCCGCAACGCAGGCAAGGTGGAACCGGCGGGAGATTCAAAAAAGTAAACAAAACAAAGCATACACACAATACATTGTAATCTGTGAGGATTACATTACTGTATCAAACCATTTCACCTAAATTTTGTCCCTAGTGCTTTGTCCTGTGGCCTGCCTGCACTTTTACTGTTCTTTCTGCCTGGAAACTTGAGAATGTCCAAGGCATCCAAAATGCGTCCCTTTAGGTCAAAAGCAGTTTTAGACCAACTAGAAAACAGCAATAGTGAATTAGAATCACTTGCAGAATTGAGTGATAATGATTCGTGGGGAAATTCGTCATCAGACACTGAAAGTGCCGATAGTGACGATTCTGCGACTGAGTTAAGTGATGTGCGAACTTGGTGCTCTATTGACTGTGGTACGGATCAGGCAGCACCTGATTGTGACATTGGACTTTGTGCAATCCCATGTTTCAAAATTTTTTATACCCAGGATGTTTACTAAACCAATATGCAGTGTCTAGTAATATTGCACCCTTGTTTGGACAAATTTCAGTGTTTTTGGTTTGATTACATTATTGAATTACATGTTTTATTATAATTATATTATTATATTATAATTTATGATTTCGTGTTTCAAACTTTATCACACCCCGGGATGTCTACTAGACTCTTGTTTTTCCAGATTTAAGTAAGTTATTCCTAAGAATTACAGGCCTACAATATAAAACAACAAATTTCCATGCAAAACAATGTACTGCTTTGACATTCAAAAATATTGACATAATCAGACTGCTAGGAAGGTTAAGGCAATCCATGCATTATAACTGTCACAATTGCTTGTGCTCTCATCTGAATTGTAAAACCATCAAATAACTGGTGTCATAACTGATTGCATGTGCAGCACCATGGCAACTGAAGATCAAAAACAGACTTCCTTTGCTGTAAAGCAGGAATCTCCTAACTTTTCAATGTGCTAGTTTATTGTCCTTCAGACTTTGGGGGACTGAACTATGGCCAGTGGGGGTAGAAAATGTCCTAGGCCTAGTATCAGTGAGAATAAACATGGGCCTCAGGGTTGATGGTCAGCAGGTCGAAGACTTGTGCCCCATCTATGGTGTAAGTGGAAGAAATAGTGCCCCATTGTTGATGTCAATGGAAGAAATAGTGCCCCATTGTTGGTGTCAGTGGAAGGAATAGTGCCCCATTGTTGGTGTCAGTGGAAGGAATAGTGCCCCATTATTGGTGTCAGTGGAAGGAATAGTGTCCCATCATTGATACTAGTCGGAGGAATAGTGCTTCAGCAATGGTGTCAGTGGTAGGAATTATGCCCCACTGTTGGTGTCATATCACTGGAAGGAATAGTACCCCAAGGGTCAGAAAAAGGCTAGCAAAGGGCTGCATCTGGACCTTGGACCACAGTTTGGAGACCAATGCTGTAAAGGATAGGAAGGTTTAGTTTTCTAGTGAGTAAGCAATGCCACAATGTGGATGCTTTAGGAACTAAGACAAATATGTCCTCCAAAAAAGGATCAAATTGTGATAAGTGATGTCCAGCAGGTGTTCAGTAATTATCTTGTTATGGTGTGGCTATATAAATTCATTCAAATGAACTGGTGTTACTGAAAACAAAGTATTAGGCACAGTACTCAACTCTCTTACAATCCCTTTATCCAGTTTCAATGAATTGTAGTATATGAGATTTTAAACCCATAAATGCATATAAACCCATATAAATGCAGCGTGGAATTTTCTCATTGTAATACACTACAAGTATTAGTGGTTTCTGATTTCTCCTTACCTTAGTTGTGAATATGAATTGGTCAATACCTTCAGAAGAGGCATTCTTGAGGGCTAAAACATTCTCAATTTTCACCACAGGTGACATATTGCACTTCTGAAGGTCAATAGTGCCCTTGTGCAAAAGAACTGAAGGGGGAAGGGATTTGCGAGCAGCTGCTGTCTTCCAGGGGATTTTTGGAGGGGGAGGTGGCTGAGGTGGCGGTGCCTCTTCTTCTGGCGGTGGCTGTGCCGGTGCCTGTTTTCTCTGGCTCTGCCTACGGGTTTCAGGTACAGAGTCTCTAGAGTCTCTTAACGAAGAAGTAGATTGAGGTGCTGGAGGAGATTTGGTAACGTCTGATGAACGGGCAGATTCTGCCTCACTACTTGATGTGGACCTCCGACACTTTTTACTAGGTGCTGGCTTTTTGGGTTCAGGAGAGCTTTCTGGATCTATGTAGATGAAAGTGTACTGCTCTATTCTCTCCTCCCGTGTCATCCGCAGGGCTTTCTCAGCATGGGCGATACCGATATCCCACTGGATGCGTTCTTTCTGCGGCCGGGGTTTCCTCATCTACACAAGATAACAGAAAGGTTAGACACTATATAGTCACATGTAATGATACACCTACAAAAAATACAGGTTTTTTTTTTAGTCCTACTGCACCTCAATACATACAGTAGCTCTCAATTGATGCACCTGTGTGTTATGTACTATGTCTGCTAATCTCCTACAGTGAGCCTGCAGCCTTTTCCTGTCTACATACATGTACCCCAGCAACTATTTGTCAGCGTGGGTTTCCTAATGGTGAAAACACTGGAACACGGCTGTGCAATGTACAGTTGCAAGAAAAAGTATGTGAACCTTTGGACTTAATAACTGGTTGACCCTCCTTTGGCAGCAATAACCTCAACCAAATGTTTCCTGTAGTTGCAGATCAAATCTGCACAACGATCTGGAGTAATTTTGGACCACTCCTCTTCACAAAACTGTTTCAGTGTAGCAATATTCTTGGGATGTCTGGTGTGAATCGCTGTCTTAAGGTCATGACACAGCATTTCAATCGGGTTGAGGTCTGGACTCTGACTGGGCCACTCCAGAAGACGTATTCTGTGCTGTTGCAGCCATTGTTTTGTTGAATTACTTGTATGCTTTGGGTCATTGTCCTGTTGCATCACCCATCCTCTGCGGAGCTTCAGTTGGCGGACAGATGGTCGTACGTTTTCCTGCAAAATGTCTTGATAAACTCTGGAATTCATTTTCCCATCAATGACAACAATCCGTCCAGGCCCTGAGGCAGCAAAGCAGCCCCAAACCATGATGCTCCCTCCTCCATGTTTTACAGTGGGGATGAGGTTTTGATGTTGGTGTGCTGTGCCTTTTTTTCTCCACACATAGTGTTGTGTGTTCTTCCCAAACAACTCAATCTTGGTTTCATCTGTCCACAGTATATTTTGCCAGTAGTGCTGTGGAACATCCAGGTGCTCTTTTGCAAACTTCAAACGTGCTGCAATATTCTTTTTGGACAACAATGGCTTCCTCCGTGGTGTCCTCCTATGTACTCCATTCTTGTTTAATGTTTTCCTTATTGTAGATGTGTCAACAAAAATGTTAGCATGTGCCAGAGATTTCTGTAGGTCTTTAGCTGACACTGGGATTCTTCTTTACCTCATGCAGCATTCTGCGCTGTGCTCTTGCAGTCATTTTTACAGGATGATCACGCCTAGGGAGAGTAGCAACAGTGCTAAACTTTCTCCATTTGTAGACAGTCTGTCTTACCATGGACACATGAACATCAAGGCTTTTGGAGATACTTTTGTAACCCTTTCCAGCTTCATGCAAGTCAACAATTCTTGATCGTAGGTCTTCTGAGAGCTCTTTTCTGCGAGGCATGGTTCACATCAGACAGTGCTTCTTGAAACCAGTAAACCCAAAACAGGTATGTGTTTTTTAAGGGCAGGACAGCTGTCAGCAACACATCCAATATCATCACACTGATTGGAGTCAAGGTTGGCTCACTCCTGGCTCCAATTAGCTCTGGGAGAAGTCATTAAGCTAGGGCCTCACATACTTTTTCCTCCCTGCACTGTGAATGTTTACATGTTATGTGCAATTAAACCATCGCAACATCTAATGTTTGTGTAGTATTATGTTCAGCAGACTGTGTTCTTCTATTGTTGTGACTTAGATGACGTTCAGAGCACATTTTATGCCCAATTCATGCAAAACTCCACGGAATCCCAAGGGGTTCACATACTTTTTCTTGCAACTGTATGTCAGCACAGCTGTTCTTAGTCTCTGCTGGGAGAGCCTGTGAAAGGCTGACAAGGTGGCAGCACAGGAAATGCTTGCACAGGGTCTTCATGACAGGATCAAAAGCATTATTTTAATGAAAGCTGCATATACTGAAAATATTGAAATTACATTATGATTTTAAAGCTTGTATGAGATTTTAGTGATTGGATTTATATACTTATACCCAAACCAGGTTTTGAACTGCTGAGATGAAAACACAGAACAGATGACAGTCATAAACAGCTGTAGCAGCCTAAGGCCTCATGCACACGGGACAGATGATTTTACATATGTTCTTGCTGGTAGTCTGATCCTGCATAAAACCTTGTTCATACACTGTAAGCATGCAATGTTTGCTGTAACGTTTACATTTGTACCACAAACAGTGCAAATACATTCTATTGGCCACTGCTGCAACTCAGGAGTGTCACCTAAAAATCACCAATAAGTAATCAGTGCCACTTGCATTGCTGATTGCATGCTATTGATGTTTACATCTTGGCCCTGATTCAAGGATAAGTTCACCTTTTAAAAAAAATAATAAATGCACGTCATTGTAGGTAAAAACAAATGTGCATTTATTAGTATTTTTTACTTGGAGCTCAGGAGATCGCAGGTGCCATGCAGGTCTCCTGCAGACTTGTCAGTGTACCTGTCTGCTCGTACCTCATACAGGCAGGCAGATACACACTGACAGGAAGAGACAATGAACTACCAGAGTGCTCACCAGCGCCATGTTAGAACTAAAAGCCGATAGCCGTAAAGGATGCCGGTACTTGCTGTTGTCCATTCACAGAACTCTGTGAATGAGTGAGGCAGCCAGGTGGGCAGAGCCCTGCATGGCCAGGTTTTTTTCTAAAATAGTGACAGCCAGTGGAGGGAGAAGACCTCCTGCTTGCCGTCACTGGAGGCAGTGGAGCAGGCACCGGCTGCAGGAGTGGGAACATGTTCCACTCTAAATATAGGTAGAAAATGAAACATGTTCCCAAAGGTGAACTTATCCTTTAAGGTATTCTTGTGGTGGAGGAGCATGCACACAATAACTGGCCTTCAGTCACCAAAGATTAATAAATGACTGCCTAGGTCATTCTGCACATGAGCTACTATCAGCACATGAAGGACTTCTTGTGGGCTGACATGTACACATCAATAGTGTCTAATTATGTTGTTGATGTTTATTTGTTGGCCCTGAGCAGTTTTTGCACCGTATGAACGGAAAGGCTACCACAAATGTTTACATGCGTACAGCATAAAATACGCTCCATATGTGTGTCCTCAAATGCAGATCTTTCCATTTTGGTTTATGCAGCTTTACACTGAGGATCAATACAGACGAGGGTGCATGGGCCCATACAATACTGTTGCATTCAGATCTGTTATCAAATGGGGAATTTACATCTTTTTATTAACCTTTTCCATTTTTAGAAAAGTCCCTACAAAGCTTGTTTCTGTTGCATTTTCAGTGTCAAAACACAAGCAAAGAAACTCCAATTTGCTTAAAGTGGAAATTCATTTCTGTAAAAGTGCAGAGGTGAGAGGATGTAGTAAGGGACTTCCCAGGACCACATCAAAGAATGGAAACACTAAACAAAATACAAACCCTTTAACCCTTTCATCTCACATACAGGAGATATTTTTAAAAACAGAGACCATGTAGATTAAAGCGATGGTAGTTGCGATTTTTTAAATTGTATGATATTTGTGCATCCATTTATCAAACCTACATTTTCAGTCAAAATACTTTCAAATGAATTTAATGCAAATAAATAAAATAAAATTTTCAAATTTTTAGAAAATTGTACAGATTAGAGTTGACAAAATAGATACCAAATATTTCAGGACTCAAAATTACGTTTGCCTGTGACACATGAAACTAAAATACCCCCAATTGTCCATAAGCAACTGTTTAAAGCCTTTACAGGTAATCAATTTAGAGTTAACCATAAACAATAAAATCTTCTCTTTCTAAGCCTTCCCTGCCCACAGAATACAATGATCAGTTTTGCCGGCTATAGATGGCGGCACTGAAAAAACCGACAGGCTGATTGTACACAAGTTGATCGATATGTTGACTTGTGTACAACCAACTAGCCAGCACATGGATTGAAATTTGTCTGGTCCCTGCTGAACCAGCCGAATTTCGATCCATGTATGGCCTGCTTCAGGAAGCAGAATTTCAGCAGCCATTTCTTACAGTGATTTCACAAGAAGTGTTGAGCTCTGCACTTGAATAATGCTTTGTTGAAGCCTTTAAATCATCATTAAGCTCTAGCCCAATGTCACTTTAACAAGCTGCTAGCATGTATCAGCACCAAGTGAAACTTGGTAAAGGTCTGTTCACACTTGCATTTGTCTCTATAGAACAATCCATGTTCGGTTCGCTCTTCAGAGAGCATTTGACATGTGGTGAGTAGGCAATGTATCGCCTTCTCACCATCTCCGCTAACCCCTCACTTGAATGGGTCATGCTCTGCGGGTGCTACGCCCACTGAAAGCGACAAGGGATATAATTCTTGCTGTGGCCACGAAGTATCGCGGCCGCAGCGTGTGCCCCCCAGCTGCTGCCACTGCATTGTAAAAGAACCCAAAAAAGCCAAATGAAGCTTTCTAAAAGCTTATTTAATGTTTAACATCCTCATATCAGAACTGAAGACTTCAAGGCAGCTGTTTGGAAAGTTGTTCAAATGCTTTGCAAAAGCACCAGGGGTCTCTAAACTTTTGAAACAAAGTGCCAGTTTACTGCCCTTCAAACTGTGGTCAGTGGGAGTACAAAGTGCCCTGGCACTGGTGGGAGTAAACAGTACCATAGGCTTGGTGGTCACTAGGAGTAAACAAATTACATCACTGGTGTCAGTGGGAGGAATAGTGTCCCATCACTGGTTTCAGTGGGAGAATTAGTTCCCTATCTTGGGTTCCAGAGGGAGGAATAGTACCCCATTGTTGGTGTCAGTGGGAAGAATAGTGCTTCACCTTTGGTGTCAGTGGAAGGAATAGTTCCTTGTATCAGTGGAATCGAATAATGCTTCAAGGGCTGGATAGAGGCAAGCAAAGGGCCACATCTGGCCCACAGGCCACAGTTTGGAGCCCCTTGCTCTACACAAAACTCTTCTACAAGCTGGAGCCCAAATGAACAAGGCCCTAAAGCTTTTGTTCCAAATTTTGAATTCTTAGAACATTCCTTCAATTTTCTAATCATTAGTGATTTCCAGGGGTTCTGGAAGCAATCAGAGAGGACAGAAGAATTGAGATTGGGAAAAGAGGACAAGTGGATTTAATGGTGATCGTGGAGAAAATCATAGCATATTAGGCAGCTACATCTGTGATCTTGATTGAGCTGGATAAAACGATTTAAGACCAAGTGTGGTCTAATTGGGAGGTGAGAGTCCACCCTGAGCACTTAAAACTGAGAGTCACGTCTACAGCACTGGTGTTGTGGTTGCACATTCGATATAAGAAGGATTGATTTGGACTGATATTTATAGACTGCACTTTATGAATTTTCACTGAATTATTGATTGTGCTTCATGTTTATATATGCTCACATGATTTATGCTTTGTATGGCTTTTTTATTTAATTTATTACACTGATTATGGGGTATGTATAGGTGATATTCACTAATGGAGGGTTTAAGGAGCAGCTGTATATTCATAAGTTTGATTTATTTACTGGTGCTAGGAACACTTTCTGTGTTGGCAGAAGCTCCTTGAGCATCATAATGATTTATATTTTTATTCCAATTTGTGTATAAACAATAGAATTTTGGTGATCTCATTTACTTTTTTGGAGATATTTAGGCAGTGCACTGGTTTTATACACTTTCACTTTTGAGATCTGTTTTATGTTTTCAATCTTAAATGGAGTTAACAAAAAGTCTTACCAAGATCAATAAAGAGAATTGTAGAAAACATTCAGCAGACTATTGTATTCTTTTATGGATGTTATCTGTCCAGACAAACTACCACAAAATCTGTACATTGATTTTCACTTACAACCACAATTACCACAATGGAATAGATTGACAAAATCAATTAGCTGGGAAATAAAAATCTAAAATGAAATTAACACGACCTGTAGAGAAAAAATGTTTTGGTGATTCTGTTCCAAGTAGTCTGAAATCTCTGACTTTTTTTACTTCTTTGAGTTGAAAGGACAGCAACTGACTTTATCTCGTCCTAGTACAGCAGCATGCATACAAAAATTACCAAACAAATGGGAGGTTAACAATCAAACAGGAGCAAAGTGGTAGACTTTGCAGCTACTAGGTAAGGTACATTACACAATGTTGCCCTCACAATAAGCCCAGTATAATGGGCGCTCCACGCAAAAATTAAGGCCCATTTTATGCAGCTACAATGACCTTTACTTATCTTTAAAATCTTTTCAGTCCTTGGTTTTGTCAGTGTCCTCCAAGCTACACATCTGCTTTAAAGGGCGAGGAGACTCTAAAATGATTCCCGCTCTATAAACATCGATGTAACCACACATCCCTGGTGTGACAATACTTCTCTACTACACCATTAAACACTATCAGCATCTTATAAAAACTTGCCCTTGTACCTGGCCATAAAGAAAAACAGCTGTTTATCTTTCAGTAAATGTTCTGAGCAAAATGACTTTATTCTCTAAGGTCAAGCAGAATTGTGCATACGCATGGTTTGAGCAAGAAATGGAAAACACTGTGCCAGCCCTTTGCAGCCTGGGTAGTGTACAATTCAGGATGAATTCTGGCACAGCTTTTAGACATCACTATGTTCTTATAGGTTAAAAAGATTAATATTAATTTACCCTTTTCACCTTAAAAAGTATGTCTAAAGTCATGTATTACTTAAAATAAAAAAGTAATTAATGGCTTTAACCACTTCCATACTGGGCACTTTTACCCCCTTCCTGCCCAGGTCAATTTTCAGGTGTCAGCGCTCTCACACTTTGAATGACAATTGCGCGGTCATACAACATTGTACCCAAACTAAAATGTTATCATTTTCTTCACACAACTAGAGCTTTCTTTTGGTTGTATTTAATCACCACTGGGGTTTTTTGTTTTTTTTTTGCTAAATTAAAAAAATTCTAAAATGTTGAAAAAAAAACACATTTTTCTTTGTTTCTGTTATAAAAGTTTGCAAATAAATAATTGTTCTTCATAAATTTAGGCCGAGATGTATTCTGCTACATGTCTTTGGTGAAAATAACCCAAATTAGGATGTATTATTTAGTCTGTAGGAAAGTTATAGAGTTCACAAACTATGGGAAATATCTGAATATTGATCATTCCTGAAGTACTGACAGCCAATCTAATTTCTTGAGGTCCAAGAATGTCAGAACAGTACAGATATCCCCAAATGACCCCTTTTTGCAAAGTAGACAGTTCGACGCATAAGAGGCATGGCGAGTTTTTTTAAGTTGTAATTTTTTTGTCATAATTTTTGAGAAGTACAGCATCATCATATAACTGGCACGTCGGTGATCAGGGACACTGACTGGTGACAGTGCAAAAAAAAAATAATTTTTTTTTATTTTTTTATTATTTTTTATTAAATTTTTTTCTCTTTTTTAAGATTTTTTTCATATTTCACTATGACCACAGTAGTATAATGTTACCATAGTAACATTGTACTACTTTGAGGAAATGATCAGTATTTTTTTTTTTTTTTACACAATTTGCTTTTAGTAAAGAATTACTTTGCTATAAGCAAGCATTTACCTGAATGAAATCAATTCATTCAGGGTTTTTTTTTTGTGCTTAACTGTGATTTGGCCACAGCTAATCACATGACACAGCTGGGCTGTGATTGGCCCAGCTTGTGCATATTATGATCGCTGTGACCATTCACAGCTAGCCACACTTGTATACAATGGATGGCATGAAAGGAAGCCATCCATTGTACACAACTGTCATGTGATCTGCTGTGATTGGTCACAGCAAATCACATGGTACTGGCCGGTACACAGATCTGTCATTGGCCGAGTTCGAGGTACATGGCCGTTGACAGATAGCGCCACTGCGCGGCTCTGCGGGGAGACAAACTGCGCATGCCTGAAAGGACTCCATATGGCGTACACCCAGAGGGACGAGGTGCTCGCCCGGCCACCATCTGGCTATAGGTCGGGTGGGAAATGGTTAAAGGATTTCACCTTTCAGACAAAAATAATAAATGCATATTTTTTTGCAGGTAAAAATATGTGCATTTATTATTTTTGTCTACACAAGCCTGGAAAGCATTGTACCAGAGATCGCTAGTCTCCTGCAGACCTGTCAGAATATCTGCTTGCCATACGGGATATACGAGTAAGCAGATCTACTGACAGGAAGCTTCAATGAACTATCACGGCACTCCACAGCACTGTGGTAGTTCATTGAAAACTAAAAGCCGACGACTTGCAGTTCATTCATTTTCACAGAAGTCTGTGAATGAATGATGCGGCCATGTAGGCATCTCCCCATACTATCTGTCAGAGGGAGGGGAGGCAGCGGGCGGCGACTGCAGCTATGAGAACATGTTACACGTTCCACCCTAAAAACCAGTGGAACATGTAACATGTTCCCAAAGGTGAACTTATCCTTTAAAGGTCTACACAAAGCCTATGACTATCACTAGGTTATGGTTGGGATCTTTGCTCTACGTATATTATTACCTCTGCATGTTGAAGACTATATCTCCCATGATTCATACTCTGGGCTGGGCTACCAATCAAGTGAAGAGGTCACAAGGTCAGTGCTGCCTCTGCAGACGTTGTACAATCTGTTTCACTGCATTGGGAAGGGAAGCAGTGGAGAAGAAGTAGTACAATCAGTCCCACTGCATTGGGAAGGGAAGCAATGAAGAAGTAGTACAATCAGTCCCACTGAATTGGGAAGGGATGCAGTGATGAAGTAGCACAATCAGTCCCACTGCATTGGGAAGGGAAGCATTGAAGAAGTAGTACAATCAGTCCCACTGCATTGGGAAGGGAAGCAGTGGAGAAGAAGTAGTACAATCAGTCCCACTGCATTGGGAAGGGAAGCAGTGGAGAAGAAGTAGTACAATCAGTCCCACTGCATTGGGAAGGGAAGCAGTGGAGAAGAAGTAGTACAATCAGTCCCACTGCATTGGAAAGGGAAGCAGTGGAGAAGAAGTAGTACAATCAGTACCACTGCACTGGGAAGGGAAGCAGTGGAGAAGAAGTAGTACAATCAGTCCCACTGCACTGGGAAGGGAAGCAGTGGAGAAGAAGTAGTACAATCAGTCCCACTGCATTGGGAAGGGAAGCAGTGGTAGCCAGTCTTCATTACCAGATATTAATGCCCAGGTGACAAAGCAAGCACAAGTTACATACAAGATTACTAGCCACAGGTGGTCACTTTTGATTGACAAATGACTTAACTAAGGTATGACTACACATTTTCTATGCAACAATGCATTAATTACATTTACTTGGAGACATATTTCCATAGCTGAAATGTTTACCTGGTAAAGCATATGAACTGAATACCTGGGAAACAAAGGCCTGATCCCAAAATTTCCAAGAAACATTTAAAGCTTGTTCCAAGAAAGCCTGGAATGTAAGGGGAAAAACCTGACCTTGACTATAAGTTTGCACGATCTGTTTGAGCCACCTAGAAATGGTGGAATTAAAGCTGGGGGGCCCTTCCTGGGTCAATCTGGAATGGTAAAAAAACAATCCACAACTCCAGAGCGAATAGAGTGAAGTAGTGGGAAGAGATATGCTCGATCAGCTCAAATCATATTTGAACAGTGGATAGAAATCTCCTTCTGGTGACCCAGAGATGGACACAAAGAGAGAAGGGCATTTTCCTGATTAAGTTGAAAAGCAGAGACAACCTTGGAAGCAAGAAAGGTCAGTCTAGACTTCAAAACCACCTTATCCCTCTGTAGGACCAAAAACGGTCCCTTGTAGGATAAAGCTGCCAGTTCAGCCACCCGTGTAGTCAAAGTGATAGCAACAAGGATCTTTAGGAAGTAGACTTCCTAGCCCTGATGATGGTGGGGATGACACTCTCAGGGATACCCCTGCCCTTTAGAACCTGGGCTTCAACAGCCTCAGCATTCTTGGGACAGATATCACGAAAGCTTAGCAGAGATAACAGTGCATCCATGAGAAGTCTTACCAGGTCAGGGTACCACACTCTCCTACAAGTTGTTCACGTCCAGGACAGGATGTGCTTTACCTCCTTTGCCGCAGCAAGACTTATTGTTCCTCCCTGATGAATGATGTATGCCAATCTTATAGTGAAGTCTGACTGAATCTAAAGCAGATGACCTAGAAATAGATAGGTCCAACCTTGGAGACTCAGCCCAATCACCTGCAGAAATTGCACCAACCAGCAAGCCCCTGCATTGACAGAGTGAACAGAACTACCCTCCAGCTAAAAAGGCTGGCGTCTGTCATCAGGATCTTCCGCAAAACAGGTAGGAATTACTTTCCTGATGTCAGAGCTAGATTCTGAAGCCAACAAGACAGGAACAGCCAGCTCTTTGGTGTCCAATGAAAGATCTGTCCATAGCATAGATCAATTTGTCCCATGATAAAAGAACATCATGTTGCACATTTCCTGAATAGAACTAGGCAAATGAAACTGCCTCAAAGCAGGCCACCATCAGATCCAAGACTCTCATGCAGAAGTGGCTAGTTGGACAGCTCCTGTACTGAAGCACAGAGTACAGGAGAGTCTGAAGTTTCTCCTGGGAAAGTGTCCAGGACCAGCAACAGATATTTCAAGTGATGGGTAGGAGAGAGTGATGATTTTTGAAGATTCAAAATCCAATCAGAACATCTGCAAAATCTGGCCATTCAGGGACAATTTGTTCTCCAGAGCCCTCTCTGACTATTTCCTCAAGTTGAGGTCATCTAGCTAGGAATCAGAAGATGACTGGACAATCTGCGACATAAAGTCCTGCATGAGTTAGCAAGAGCTTCCTTTGAGAGGGGAGCAGGCCCAGCAGCACCTAATGGAACCAGAGAGGACTCAGAGGAAGGAAGAAACTCCAATACTAAAAAGCAACAGGACTCCAGTCTATGGGCGTCTGCACTATCCAGGGGTGTTCTACAGCAGACCTCAATCTATTAGTAGGCAATGTGCCACGGACACCCAGTAGAGCCAGGTTGTCATACCCAAGCCCAGAATCAGACAAGCCTTGAGACCCTACAAAACATGAACAGCTGATGGTTAACTCCAACACTCAACACCAGAGGTGACCTTGCATCACAGCAGATGAACATTAAGAACAAATCTGTGAGCAGCAAAGACATGCTTCCTATATGCTGTCTAGTGGGAATTAGGCTGCATAGTGCACATGCTTGAAAGTATATCAGTATTCCCACAGTGTGAAACCCTTCAACAGCAAGCAGGCAGAAAAAGGAGAATTTGAGATAGGCGCCCAGAGCCTAAAGAAAATGAGGAAGCTTTTGATGCCAGCCCAAAATAGTCCACTGACAAAAGTGAGTCTTCTGAGGCAGAGCAAGTGCAGAGGTAAAGCTAAATGCTCTGGACTTGAATAGCACTCCGCAGCTAACTTAGCCAGAACCAGTCTGGAAACTGCTCAAGCAGTGCCTGGTGCCCTGGGGGTGGCCAGGTCCAATCCAGAAGGGTCTAGTCACAAAAAGAATGTAGATCAAGACTGACAAAAACTGTGCCTGGTAGCTAGAAAATCAGACACCTCCTGCAGCTACATGAGGATGAATCTTGATTAAAAAGAAGAAAGTTGTTAGAAAAAAGTAGGTTAGGTCTTGAATCAGACACCCATCCTCATTAGACACTAGACATAGTTTCTTTGTTTCTCAGTATCCAATCCTCCTGTAGGCAACAGTATAACCCAAAGGTTTATGAAGGGGTTCTGTACATTTCTTCTGTACCAAGAGCTCTAGCTTGTGTGATTAGCTGACTAATTTCCTAGAAGTTTGCACTGAATTACAAGTTAGTTATCAGGAATTCCCTGGAGTAATATGTTTTGCAAATTACTCCCTATAGCTCATACTTGCCTAAGAACATGCAGACATGGCATCTTTTCTGATTATAAGACTGAGATTGCACCATGTGACTCTTCCAGTCAGAAATCAGTTTAAAAAAGGACATTGTGAAACAATCAGAAATTTCTTCAAAACACAGAAAGCTATGCATCTGCCACAAATACTGCTAAAATCTTTGCAGCCGATTTAATAATTTAATAATTTTAATTTAATAATTTACATAGAGAAGACTACTGATTTTTTCAACACAACTGGAGTTACATTCTAAATAGCATATTGTACGCTATTTCGGATGAAGGATTGTGGAAAGCTGATCATTATGTCTATGGTTTATGGACAAAAGTTTGTGGACACCGCTCCAAACTACTGAGGTATTTTCAGTGAAGGGTATTGTTAGTTTTACAGCATACAAACACATTTTAGACAATGGGGAGCTTCCAACTTTGGGACAACTGTTTAGGAAATTACCTTTTCTGTTCCAGCATGACTGTGCCCCTGTGTACAAAGCCAGTTCCAAGAAAGCATGGTTTGAAGAGTTTGCTGCCGTGGAAATCAAGTTGCCTGACTTCAATGCTACTGAGCCAGATCTTCTCATCCAACATCAGTACCTGACCTTACATATGCTGAATGAGTACATAGTCGCACAGAAACATGCTTAGATCTTTAGTTAAGCTCTCCCATGAGAGTGGAAGTTGTCACAGTCACAAGGGCGATGGGGGTGGGGATTCTATATTTTATATATATATATATATATATACATTATATTGCCATTTTTTGGGGGATGAGATGTCCAAAAAGCTCATATGGGTGTGATGATTAGGTGTCAACAAACTTTTGGCCATATAGTGTAGGTTCAATTGTCAGTAAAAATTCAGAATACTTGCACTGTAGTTATGTCTAAGCCAAATCGCACCTTGAGCCTTTCTGACTGGTTAAGTACTTTAGCAGCATCTTCAGCCACCAGCTGCTCATACTGCTTCCGACCTCGGTATTCCCGCATGCGCTTCTCATGTATCCAGGCTCTCTCTGGCTCATTGCTGAAAAACTGCACATGGTATTCACGAGCACCTGTTTTGGGGAATGCAAGTAAGATACTGAGGGTAACTTTAGGTACTTTCAGTTTTCATGTTATAAGCTAAGTATTATAACTAGTTCATATGAATTTATGATTCTTGCATATGCCATATTAGCCATTATTACCTTTTACGTTAATATTGCATGGAGATGAACAAATTAATATAGAATTAGGGAGCCCTTCACTCCACTTTAAAAGCCAGGGGACCCCTTAAACCAAATACAGACTGAAGAAAACAATCCCACCATCAAAACCACTATACCCCCATAAGATAACAGCTTAAAAGGAAAAAGCCTTGTTGCTTCAGAGCTCCCAAAGAGGCTGGTCACATAACAATGCCTAGGCAATTACTCCCAGGATCTCCATTGAGGTTGGAGGTTCAGAGAGCAGGTAAAACTGCAGACTGTTTGGGTCTGACTGAACATCCATTCTCAAGCATCTCTGCTCAAATGCCCAGGCATATGATCACATGACTGGCAACCAAGAAAGCCCAAAACAATTTGTGCCTCAAAGAATTACAATATGTTCTTCCTTTTGTAATCACAGCTATTTATTACTTTAAGGTGGCAGGTTTGTCAGGATAGAAGGGGAAGTCAATTTTTACTCTAGGTCTACTTTACAGAGTCAGGATAGGGATAGTCCAGGGGCGGACTGACCATTTGGAAACTCGGGCACTGCCTGAGGGCCCGGGGTCAGTAGGGGGCCCCATGAGATGCCCCTGGTACCTTTTTCATAGGCTTTTTTGAGTTTGGGCAAGGACACAGGGGCCCCATGAACCCCTATTGCCCGGGGGCCCCATGAGTTGTCAGTCCACCCCTGGGATAGTCTAATATGCATTTGTCCAGCTCTGTAAAACAGTACTATATTGTTATTACAATGTGCAAATCTGTCTTACCTCTGGAATTGATCTTGCTGTGAACATGAAGCTGGGGGTCACAGGACACCATACAGGGCCACCAAGGGTAAGTTCCCACCTTAGACCAAACCAAGTCTCCAACATGAAACCAAACACCAGTCCGGACTTCAGGAGAAAGCGGAGAAAGGGGGCTCTGTTCAGCCTGAAACATAAAATGAAATCAGCCTCTCAGTTGGCATTATCTCTACTACTACACATAATCATACTGAATGCTGCAGAAAAATAAATGCAAACTTAAACATTTTATGGGTAACCTATATTTAGGCTTTAGGTTAGTGTCTGTTAGTTGAATGGCCTGTTGTTGTTTTTTTCTTTTTGATAACTATTAGTGTATCAAAAGCCAAGAATGATGTAATATCCTGCATCTTACCAGTCTGGTAGCTGCATTAGTTTTCTTTTTTCATGCTCTTTTTATTTATTTTGAGCTGGTGGTTTTACCAGCAATGCACTTCCTGACACTTATTGTTATCTATAGGAGAGCAGCATTGTCACCCTAGGACAGCACTATACATAGTGTACATAACACTGTTTAAGATTTCAGTGCAGCACTGTCAGCTTTCCACAGTAAGTTAAGAACTCACGGGATTTCTGGCAGGATAAAGAAGTATGTTTTTTAGAACTTATCAAACTGATATTAGAAAACACTTCCAATGGTATATATACAAGGCTAAAAGGGAGCAAATAAGAAAAGTTCATTGTTTGGGTCTACATATCCTTCAAGGACTCCAGTGGAGAGCAGTCGCTACCTAAAGTCCAAGTTACAAGTTAAAAAGTTTAATTCCAGGTTTCCTGTGTCTTTAAAAGATTTCTTTGAATGAGGCATCAGCTATATAACATATAGCGCTGTGTTCTGACAGCGGGATGGGAACTTCTTGTCCGGCTACTGGAACAAAATAGGGTTGAGTTGTACACTGCTCAGCCATTCACAGGAAGCATTGTATTTCATCAATAAATACAAGGCTTAGTCTGACTGGCTGAGGTGTTGATTGTGATGTCATCCACCTGCCTCTCCACCTCCGCCAGTCAGAGGAAGCTTTGTATTCATTGATGCTTGGCACGCAGCCCAAATCAATTCTGTTCTAGGAGCAGGACTGGACATACCCATCCCTCGGGCAGAACATGGTGCTGCATATTCTATGTAGCTTATGCTACATTCAGTTTATACGGTGCTCCTGTCTGTTAGTGAAGGAAGCAGTTTGCTTGGACCAGCTTGTAGTTAGGCTTTAAAGCAAAACTTTATCCATAATAAATTGATTTAAAAATAATGTTCTTTAGCAAGGAACATGCAGGGGTTAGACAAAAAAATGGAAACACTAGATAATTTGCAGGTGTGAAAGTGACCACATGTTTGGAGTTGAAAGCAGAAGTGATGTAACATTCGGTACTCAGTCTCACGGGACTGACAATGAGTTCTGCAGTCACTTTTGTTTTCTTATTCCAGTTTACAATCCTGCGCAATGTCTTTTTGTCTCTTTCAGTCAGCTGACCATGTCGACCGCGCTTACACTTATCAGACAACGTTTTCTGTATATGCCGTCATATATTTTGACACTGTACCTCACGACACAGCAAATAAATTGGCAACTTCACTCACAGAGGCACCAACTATGCGAGCACCAACAATTTGCCCTCCTTGAAGCTCAGTAAGCGCTGACATGACTCCGTATTATTAGCAGCGCACGCAGTGAATGACGAAAGTGAGGCTTCCCACCTGTAAGCTAGGTGTCTCATCACACAGCGAAAGCAAAAGAATGTTACATCACTTCTGCTTTCAATGCAAAACATGTCATCACTTTCACACCTGCAAATCATGTAGTGTTTCCACTTTTTTTGTCTAACCTCTGTACATTCCACATTAATAATTCTATTACCAAACTTAGTGTGTTCTGTAAATTGCCTACAACATTGAGCCTGTTTCTTCTTCCTAGAGGCTGCCATTTTGCTAAATCCCAAAACCAATGAGCAGCATTAAATCTTTAAGCTGTTAGCAGATTGGCTTCCACGCAGTGCCATAAAATAGAGAACAACTGAGAATGTGCATAGCACATAGAGTATTACTGGATTACTGGAGATAGAGTATTACTGGATTTTAAACAGTATAAGCACTTTTTAGCAGTTTTTAATGTTTTATATAGCTATACCTGCAAAAGAGGCCAGCCTGAAGAGATTTAGCAAGGCTTCATTTTCTGACTAAAGTTTGTTGAACTTCACCCAAGAAGGGAAGTTCCGCTTTAAGGCCCCGTCCCCCGCTAAGGACTGGAACCTTTTGGGAGCAGGGGGTATCCGATTTTGACAGGTATCCGCCCCCATGTCTGCTGCAATGATCTAGGCGATCAATAGTGGACGTTGTCGTCTCTCCCTCCCTCCCCATAGTCTTCTGGGACATGTGACAGGTCCCAGAAGACTACGGGATCATTCACAAGGCGCAACGCTACTCCCGCATGAGCAGTGGGCACCCAGATGCCCACACTTAAGATGCTGGCTCCGGGGAGATAGGACAGCCGGTGAAATCAGCAGCGGTGAGGATACAGCTAGATTGAGGGACAGGTGAGTGTCTGTTTTTTAAAAGTGAGTAGCTACAGTTTTTGTTTTTGACTGACAGTAACCGCTCTCTGCTCAGAGCGGATGTGAGAACTCAGTGACCAGAGGTCATGTGATTGCTGAGTTCTCACACTTAGAATGGCGGGGGACAGATGCGGCACTGCATCGATGCAGAATCCACCTAGGTATGTATGATTTTAAAAAACTATCCACCCTAGTGATAAAAGCCAGAACAAGAGATAAGGGATCCAAGTATAGATGGAATAAGCCTAAAGTCTGGTGGATCCAATAGGAAATGGGGACCTCAGAGACCACCTATCTTTCTGTGTCCAGACAGTGACCACAAACAAGGAATCCACCCAGTGGAAAGGAGAAAGCTATATCCATCAATGAACTAAAGAGATGTCTTTCGTTAATAGAAAAAAAATAAAGATCATCTATCTAGAATGTGAAAGTGATATAAAATTATCTTTACAGTAAACACTGCAGCAATGACTCAAAATATTTGCTTGCTGAAAATACACTATATTGCCAAAAGTATTGGGCCCACCCTCCAAATCATTGGATTTAGGTGTTCCAATCACCTCCATGGTCACAGGTGTATAAAATCAAGCACCTAGGCATGCAGACTGCTTCTACAAACATTTGTGAAAGAATGGGTCGCTCTCAGGAGCTCAGTGAATTCAAGCGTTGTCCTGTGATAGGTTGCCACCTGTGCAATAAGTCCATCCGTGAAGTTTCCTTGCTACTAAATATTCCACGCTCAACTGTTACTTTGTATTGATACAAAGTGGAAGCAACTGGGAACAACAGCAGCTGAGCCACCAAGTGGTAGGCCACGTAAAGTGACAGAGCGGGGTCAGCCCATGCTGAAGCGCACAGTGTGCAGAAGTCGCCAACTGTCTGCAGAGTCAATAGCTAAAGACCTCCAAACTTCATGTGGCCTTCAGATTAGCACAACAACAGTGTGCATAGAATGCATGAAGGTAAAAAACCCTGAGCCTTTACAACCACTTTAACCCTTTGAGGACCGTAAGATTTTGGAACGCCAAAAGAATCAATTTTTTTGTTTTTAAAGTTCGTACACTTCAGTTGCTGTAACTAAGCCATTTCATGAAATAATTGGCAAAAAGCTAGATCCATTTGTTGTTTGTTGATAAGAACTAATATTTTGACTCAAACCAAAAAAAAAAGAGTTTTAAGTTCTTAATCAGATGATACACGCAACTAAAAACATGGGACAAATACGTCCCTTGGTCCTCAAAGTCTTTCAGATGCTGCCTTTCAGGCTGTCACTTATTGCTGAACGAAAAGTAAATGAAATACGTTATGCTGAAACATCACACAAATGAAATGTAACTTAAGTAGCTTACATACATATATTCTATGGGGAAACTAGTTTTGCCCAAGCAGGCAAATCAACAGATTCTCATAACTGTTGCCCTCATCATCTGCAAAGCTTACCTTTCTTTCATTTCCCTTCCTCTTTTACGCTAGCAGTGAAAAAAGTTAGCTCTGCATGAGGTCTGGTTCAGGAATCGCACCTGTTCCCGCACCGGAACCACCCGCAGCCAAATCGTGCTACTCTTGTGAGACACACGGGGCTGCCATTCATCCCTGAATGGCGCCCTTCACACATCTCAGCCCACAGCACGATCAAAGACCATGCAGTTTTCCTGCGGATTCATTTTTGAAAAGGTGCATGCACCTTTTTTCTTGCGTGAAATGCAGGCACAGCAACCCATTCAAATGAATGGGCTGCCATGCCCGTGCAAACACGAGCCGCACAGCCCGCAATAGCGTGAACCGGGCCTTAGCGCAGATTTGGTACTGTCACTTGACAGTGCTGGATGTTTGAACAACACAACCACCAGCACAGTCACAAGGGTGAAAGGGGAGTATGTCACATGCCTCCCTATACCCCGAAGTACCAAGAATTTCTCTACATCACTGGCAGCAAAATGAAGCATTGTGGAAGCAAAGAGAAAATGAATATGTGTAGCTGTGAAGGGAAGCAGTTAAGGATACTTTCACACTGCTCTGTATCAAATTCATGTTTTTTGTTGCGTTTTTGCCACATTGCTTTCAATTTAACGCAATGCATGGTGCATTTTTGTCAGGGTGGATAAAAATCAATGATTTTTTTAAAAAAAATCAAAAAAATCGGATTTTTTTTAATTTAAATCGGATTTTTTTTATTTAAATCGGATTTTTTTAAATAAAATGCTTTTTGAGGAAAATATATTACCATCCAAAGGTTATTCCATCATGAAATAAAGATTAGTTTTTTAATTATGTAGAATAAGGCTGTATATGTTTAATTTTTTTGGTAAATAAATTCCATGAATCCATTCACAATGTCATGCTCTTCCAGAGGTTTTTGTAAGATTATTGGGCAGTTTCTCTGCCTACAAGATATTATCACAGATGCTTGGTTTACTTTTGCAGTTCTCAAAACTGAATTTGACTCAGCGGAGATCACATGCCTCTTCTTCACAGCAAAAATGTTATAACATGAACAGAGTTAAGAAAAAGACCTTCATCCTAACTTCTACAAACCTATGAATACAGAATCAACCCCTTCACTGCTAAGTTTCAAGAAGTTCAGTGAATAGAATAGAAACAATATTTTTCTGATTGTTTGGAGTGGAATAGATCTGCACAAGAAGAAAGTGAAACTAAGTGTGAGGAGGAAGGGGCTGACAGTCGAAGTTTCTTAAAATATATATATTTTGTTTAGCCAAATTAGTTAACAAACATGGATGTTTAAGCAAATCACATATGCTGGAATGTTATTGTTTCAGTTGAATAAATCTATTAAATTGTTATTATTAAGGTAATGATTATTTTTCTCCTTCCTAAGTACAACAGAAAAGTTGTCCAAATATGAATGATTAACCTATTAAACTGGGGATAAAAAAACTAATATGAAAAGTTGTTGTTCTAAAAATCTTCATCTACTTGTATATTAAAGTTATACCAGCAAGAATTAGTCTTTATGTAGAAAACTAGGATTTAAATCAAGCCTTACTGACTAGGGATTTAAATCGTGAATTAAATTGTGATTTAAATCAGTTTGATTTAAATCAAATCCACCCTGATTTTTGTCACATTTGCATTTACCGCATATCACTTCCCACTATTCTAATGCGTTTTCATGCGATTTCCAGTGTGACTATGCAGTGCAACTTGCTTGTAATTTTGATGTGACTTTAGGGTTTGCATCACCATAGATAAGAAGCATTCCTATGCGATTTTGATGGATGAGTTTCACCTCTCCTCCCCGGTCATCCTTGCAGCCTAAAGCTAAGTTCACACTGAAAAGTTTTTGATCCTTCCTTTGATTGATCCTTACTCAATCATTCCTTCCTTTGATTGAAGGATCAATCGATCGAAAAAAGTATTGCTCGATCACAGGACGGGTAGATCAATCGAAGGAAGGATCGATCTAAAGGATTCAAGGAAGGCTCAAAAATTGAATGCTTCTATGCTAATGCAACTTCTGTGAGATAACAGAAGTCTGTGGGGCTAAAATTGCACTGAAGTCCACCAGGAATCTTTTCCAAATCTGCGCTGTGCTGAGTCTCATTGATTAGAAGGGCACCTTTGAATATGTGATTTCCCTTGTCATGCGATTCTGTGAATCTGGTCTTTGAGCACTTCCCACAGATGTGTCGCGTTTTTGATGTGGCTTCCATTCATGTCAATGGGGAGGTGCCTTTTTGTTACAGTTTTTTTACTGGACCAAACATACACCAAAAATGCAACAAGCAGGACTTTGAAAAACGCAACACATCCCCACCTGACCAGTGTGAAGAGCTCCATAGGAATGGTCATGCGTTTTTCTTCCTTTTTTTAACCAATTCCCGTCTGTCCGTAGCCTATAAACGGCAGCGGTATACGTACCCAAGCTTGCGGCAGCAGCTCCTGCACAGCTCACAGAGAGCACACTCAGGAGCCTGGCAATTTGTGTGTCATCCAGACACAGTGGATCACATTATCACTGTGTCTGGGTGATCGCATGGTGATTTACCATGTGATTGCTGTGTCCAATCACAGCAATCACATTGTAGACAATGGAAAGTTAAAGTAAGCATTGGTTCACAGTGAGAGCAGATAGAACCGATGCTGCAGCCTGTGTGTATAGCAGCTTGTCAGGCTCACAGTCTGCAGTGCCAGCCTGCCCCAGTGAAATGTAAATAAAAAATGCAGCCAGCTCCTGACACCTGTCCCAGTGTTCACGACACCACCAGGTTCTGCTGGGAACTCAGACTGCTTTCCTCCAATGATAAGACTTGCCCTGACACCCCCCAACCTTCCCTGCACAGCCCAGCCATTCACTGAGAAGTTCCGTGTCTGCTGTTTCTCTTTCCCCAACTCTTATGAAACTGAGAACAGAGTGTGTGTGATCCCTTTTAACCACTTCAAGTCTGGACACTTTTACCCCCTTCCTGTCCAGGCCAATTTTCAGCTTTCAGCGCTATCACACTTTGAATGACAATTGCGCAGTCATGCAACACTTTACCCATATGAATTTATTAGCATTTTTTTGAGACAGATAAAACTTTATTTTGGTGGTATTTATTCACCGCTGGGATTTTTATTTTTTTTGTTATATAAATGAAAAAGTCCAAAAAGTTTGAAAAAAGGTGTTTTTCTTATAAAATTTTGCAAATTAATAATCTTTCTTCATAAATCTTGGCCAAACTTTATTCAGTTATCTGAACATTTTGTATTATATTATCTATGTTTTGTTTTGTTTTTTTAACATACTGTCACCTTAGCACCATAGTGACACTATACTACTTGTGGGGGGTGAAGATTTTTTTTTTTTTTAACACTGATTGATTTTACACCCATAAAAGGTTGTAAAAGCAATCATTTCTCCTTCTCTCTGGCTGCATTCTTGTAAATGAAAAAGTCCAAAAATTTAGAAAAAAGTGTTTTTCTTATAAAATGTTGCAAATAAATAATATTTCATCATAAATCTTGGCCAAAATTTATTCCGTTATCTTTTTATTAAAAAAAATAAATACCCAAATTAGTTTATAACCAAAAATTATAATTTTTAAACATTTTTTTTTAAATTTTTTTTATTTTTTTACATACTGTCCCCCTAGCAGTACAGTGTCACCATGGTGACACTGTACTACTTGTGGGGGGTGATGAAGATTTTTTTTTTTTTACACCCATAAAGGCTGTAAAAGCAATCATATCTCCTTCTCTCTGGCTGCATTCTTGCAGCCATTGAGAACTACTGTCACATGATACAAGGCTGTTGTAAATAGGCTTGTACCACGTGATCTCTGTGATCATTCACAGATTTCACACGTAATAAGCAATGATGTCAGAAGTGACATCTTGCTTACTACTCTGCATGTGATCACTGATTGGCCAATCAGTGATCACATGATCAAGGACCTCGCACAGAGGTCCCGTATGATTATCGGTGTTTCACTATTTCAGGAGGACACAGCGGGCACCGGATCGCGGTGCTGCGCGCTCCCAGGGAGTGCGCACAAGCAGGTGGCAGGGAGGCCGTTTATAAATGGCCACCCGACCCTGCACTGCCACCGTCCGGCCATTTATATACAACAGCCAGACGGGAGATGGTTAAAAAAGGGAAAAAAGTGTTTTAAATGTTTTTATATCTATACACAAATGTTTTGCCTTTAATTTCTATTTTAAACTGAATGGGTTGTTTTACAAAATGAACTTTACATAAACTTTAAGGCCTCATGCACACAGCACGTTTATACAGCTGCTCCTAGAGGCATCTGGCTTTTTTTTTCCTGCCTCTAAACTCCCCTGCATGTTAAGCAGGCCATAGATGGGTCGAAAATCGGGCGAAAATTCGTCCGAAAGAATAATCGGCCGAATTTCGGATCGTTAGTGGGTGAATTGGTCAGCCGTTTTTTGTGATTTTGACACTTTTTTAAATTGGTCATGTTGGAAAAAAAACGGCCGATTTTGTCCATCGGCCGATTTTCACTGCAATGATGGGCAAATAGGCCGATCATTTTACCGATTAAAAACATGCGCATGAGCCATGACCTGCAAGAAAAGAAGAAAAAGAAGATGAAGACAAAGAAAAAGAAGAACATCTGTATCTATTTGTAATTATTTTGGATACAGATGTTTCTATTCGGATACAAATAGATACAATGTTGCAATCGCAATACTTTTAAATGTCAAATATAATAGCGGTGTCCCTGCAGAGAGCTCCGCTATTATGTTTGACATTTAAAAGTATTACGGTTGCAACATTGTATCTATTTGTATCCGAATAGAAACATCTGTATCCGAAATGGATACAAATAGATACAGTGTTGCAACTTTGCTATACTTTTAAATGTCAAATATAATAGTGGAGCTCTCTGCAGGGACACCGCTATTATATTTGCCGGCCGTAGACGGGACGAAAATCAGCCAATTTTTTTTAACAATGGTGGTAACGTCGGCCGACTGAACCGATTTTTCGTTTTTAAAAAAAAAAAATGGACGGTTTTCTCCCTGTCTATGGCCTGCTTTAGCCTATGTGTCCAAGCACACATAAACTTTAAGAGGTGTCTATTGGCAGGAAAAAAAACACTGCCAGTGTGTCCAAGAGCAGCAGAGGTTTTGCAGAAAAAAAGTCTCACGCCTCTAAACACGTATTAATGCTAGGTACATTTACCACATGAGTGTTAATTCATATCAATGGCCAGGATAAATGATTTATTCTGGCCAAAGAAATGAATTAATGACCCAACTCTTGACATGGCTACATGCATTCCACAATTTTACAAGCTTCAGGCTGCTGCCAAGAGGGAAGGCTTCTAGGAGAGTTAAGAAAACATCCATGCGACTTAAAGCTAAATACAGGTGTATCTCGGTTTACGAACTCCTCGTCTAATGTCATTTTCAGTTTACGAATGAAAATCCATTGAAAATAATGCCTCAGTTTACAAGTTTTTTATGAATTTTCTACGCAATACGAAGTGCATGTCGGAGCCGATTTTTAAATGCAATTGCTGCCTTTTTTTTTCTTCACTATAGCTCACAGAATTAGCTGTCACTTTCCCCGGATACTTTGTTTCTTTTATCTTGGGAAACAAACTAAAAGAAAACATTGTTTCTTTTAACTCAGAGAAATAAACTAAAAGGAAACTTTCTTTTATCTGGGGGGAAAGTGACAGCTAACTCTGTGAGCTATAGTGAAGAAAAAAAAAAGCTGGTAATTACATTTAAAAACCGGCACTGACCTATAGTGACAGCGACTTTTTTTTCACTTATTTCTGACCATTGGAACGGATTAATTGGTTTTCAATACATTCCTATGGGAAATCGAGTATCAGTTTACAAATTTTTCGCAATACGAAATGTCCCAGAGAAAACATCAAATTCGTAAACACCTGTATATCCTATTAACAACTTTACCTCTGTTGTAAGGTTAGGTAATATTTAAATCATTAAAAAGATGTAAAAAGAATATTCTCTGTACCTGCTCTTTTTAAAGCAGTTTTTTCCACCCCCAAGTTAAAAAGTGCAATCGTAATTTAAAAATAGTGTTTGCACTAGAATTGAACTATGGGGCACATTTACAAAGCTGTTAAATGTGAATTTAACCAAAAATTCACTGGTGATTGATCAAATCCTTAGCAAAAACACATGAACATGGAAGTTTTACTTGCAGTGAATGCCTGATGAATGTCTGAATAACTGATTTATAAGAATGCCCCTTTGTGTGCTGTGGCTTTTTAACCACTTCAAGTCCGGACACTTTCACCCCCTTCCTGTCCAGGCCAATTTTCAGCTTTCAGTGCTATCATACTTTGAATGACAATTGCGCGGTCATGCAACACTGTACCCATATGAATTTATTAGCATTTTTTTGAGACAGATAAAACTTTATTTTAGTGGGATTTTTATTTTGTTTTTGCTATATAAATAAAAAAGTCCAAAAAGTTTGAAAAAAAGGGTTTTTCTTATAAAATTTAGCAAATTATTCATCTTTCTTCATAAATCTTGGCCAAACTTTATTCAGTAATCTGAACATATTTTTTTTACATTTTTATTTTATTATATTATCTATGTTTTTTTTTTAACATACTGTCACCCTAGCAGTACAGTGTCACCATAGTGACACTGTACTACTTGTGGGGGGTGAAAATTTTTTTTTTTTTTTTTTGACCACTGATTGCTTTTACACCCATAAAGGCTGTAAAAGCAATCATTTCTCCTTCTCTCTGGCTGCATTCTTGCAGCCATTGAGAAATACTGTGTGAGCTGTGATTGGTCACAGCTTGTCACATGGTACAAGGCCGTTGTGAATAGCCTTGTACCATGTGACCTCTGTGATCATTCACAGATTTCACACGTAGTAAGCAAGGATGTCAGAAGTGATCACATGATCGGGACCTCACACAGAGGTCCCGTACAACGATCGGTGTTCCCAGAGAGCGAGCGCAAGCAGGGAAGCGGGGAGGACATTTACAAACTGCCACACGCCCCTGCACTGCTCCCGTCCGGCCATTCATATAAATGCGCCGGACGGAAAGTGGTTAAGGTGGTCTCCAGACTGCTGTGCAGGCGCAGCTGCAGGATCTATGATCGTCTACAACCTCCTAAATTCAGCTTTTCTGGCTGCACAGCTCAGAGGTCATAGACATTCCACACACCCTCATCATGTCATTATGATCCCATAGTTTTGAGACCATCACTGCACAGCACAATGGGGCCCCTCTTAGTTTAGTCATATAATCTTCCATCTGATTTGACTGACATTGCATTTAGTGAAAGTGGCAACAGGTGGCCAATAAAAGAGCAGGAGCGAGGCAGGCACAGGAAGGGATAAAACTCCCTATACGTTACCTATTTCCTGGAAATGAAGAACACACATCCTACAGAGAGAATCATCACATCACTTCACTAAAACAGTAGCACCACCTTAATCACCTCCCTGTAATGCTATGCAAGAGACTACGTAAGGTGGCATATGTATAATATGAAATATGGAAAATGAAACGCAAACACACATTAGCAAGTATGCCTGCATAGTTTAAAAAAATATATACTTTAGTGCCAGAACTATATATGTTGCCATTGTTGATGTCCTTCAGGAAATGCTTAAAGTGATACTAAAGCTGTTTTTTTTATTTAAAATAACAAACATCATTACCTGCTCTGTGCATACTTACCTGCTCAGATGAGGCTATTGTGAACATTCTGGATCAGAGAGGGCTCAGGTAAGAATTTGGGGGGGGGGGGGGGGGGCTACACACAGAAGGGTTTTTACCTTCATACATAGAATACATGAAGATAAAATGAGCCTTTAGAACCACTTTAACTGCCTGTCTTCAATACCGACTTGGTTAAGTCTGCTGCAAATGGACCCAGAGCTCCTGTTTTGCATATGCGTTCTGAGTAGGGGCAGACTGACCATTTGGAAACTTGGGCACTGCCTGAGGGCCCGGGGTCAGCAGGGGGCCCCATGAGATGCCCCTGGTACCTTTTTCATAGGCTTTTTGAGTTTGGGCAAGGACAAAGGGGCCTCATGATCCCCTATTGCCCGGGGACCCCATGAGTTGTCAGTCCGCCCCTGGTTCTGAGTCAACAATTCACAATACTAAAGGATTTGGATTGATGTGACAGCCAAGAAACTAGCAGTAGCAGGAAGAAAGGTCACCATTTGCAACCCAATTACATTTTAGGTTTTCTTTAAAGCGATATTAAAGGTTCGATTTAAAAAAAAAGATAACAAACATGTTTTACTTACCTGCCCTGTAGAATGGTTCTGCACAGAGCAGCCCTGATCCTCCTCTTCTCGGGTCTCCCGCCAGGACACCTGGGTCCTCCCCCTGATTGGTGCCCACAATAGCAAGCTGCTTGCTATAGGAGCACTGGTGCATGCTCGTTCCCGAGCCCTGCTCTATTCATGCAAAAGGCACATAGAGCTGCAGCTCAGCCCCACTCCAAGCTCTCTCCTCACTTGCTGTGATTGACAGCAGTGGGAGCCAATGAGGAGAGAGAAACCCAGGACAGCAGAGGCTACCAGGCACAACACTGGATCGAGATAAGACTCAGGTCAGTAATGGGGGGATGGGAGGGGAGCAGCACACAGGTTTTTTTTTGTTTTGTTTTTTTACCTTCCTGCACAAAGGAAAAGAAAAAACCTTCAGCCTTTACAACCACTTTAAAGTGACTCTGTTGCCAAATTAAAGTTGGCAGTAAAAAACCTGGTAAGAAAATATGAATATTTACCTCTCACACCAGCTGCACCAATGTGTAAAGCTCAACTGATGGGAAACCAGGGCTGAACCTTCTGCAGAAACTGAGACTTCTGAAAGTGTTGATCTACTGGCCCCAGTAGCGCTCAGTTGTTCCTTTAGTGAGCCCCCACATAACTACAGCATGCTGCAGTGCCAAGGCGGGATCACTAGAGAGACCACAGCGCACTGCAGGGATTTCTAATCAGAGGACTGCAGGCAGCTGGAGAGTTAAGTATTCATTTTATTTTCATATGTAGGTCTTTTTTCTGGCAGCTTTAGTTTGACAGCCAGTGAAAAAAAGCCCTGAAAAATACCCATTATTTCCAAGCCTGGGGGGAGCTCATAACTATCTCTCCTTCCTTCCACAATGCAATGCCAGATGCAAGTCACCTAGGAACCTCCTCAGGGCTCTAGAGGGTGAACAGAGTGGTGTGCAAGAATGGGGTGCAATAGGTTCCTGCATTATCATGACCGACATGAAACACAGGAAAGAACAGGCATACTCTCACATCTGTTCCAATAAATAAAATGAAAGTTCTACCTGCTCTTCCAAGATTGCAGTTACCTATGTCAGGCATATGATACAGAGCCAGCTTGTTTTGTGATTGGCAAAGCTACATCCCCGTTGTTAAAGCAAATGGGGTGTTGAAATGTATTGAGATAATCCCTACTGTCAGGGGGGAGGGGTGAAAGGGGGCATGTTATACTCCTGTATTCCAGGTGCCGGCCTCTTCAGTGTGGGTACCCGGCTGTGACAGCTTGCGGCTTCACAGCCGGGTGCCCACTGTGCATGCACGAGTAGCGCTGCGCTTCCTAAATGGCCCCGTCGTCTTCTTCTGGGACCTGTCACGTGTCCCACATGACTTCGGGGAGGGAGGGAGGGTAGGAGGACAACTTCAGCTTCCAATCGCCTTGGCCAGGGGTAGGCAACCTGCGGCTCTCTAGCTGTTGTGGAACTACATTTCCCATAAGGCATTGCAACGTTACAAAACTGATAGTTACAACTATGACTTGCAGAGGCAATATGGAACTTGTAGCCCTGCAACAGCTGGAGAGCCACAGGTTACCTACCCCTGGCATAGGCAATCGCAACGGAAGTGGGAACGGGTACCTGTCAAATTTGGGTACCCGTTCCCCCGCTTCCCAAAAGGTTCCAATCCTTAATGGGGAGCGCGGGACCAATCTTTAAAGCAAAACTTCCCCTTTTGAGTGGAACTCCGCTTTGTGTGTGAATGAAGCTTAAGAGTCTAGACTGCAGGGGAAAACCTCCCTCTATATATCCAAGTGGAAGTTTATTTCTAATTTTTTTTAGGCAAATTTGGATAACACCTACTTTATATTTGTTACATCTTCCAATTCACATAGGATAACTTGCAGAAATATTTAAAAATTCTGCTTACCTACCTAGCGCCCTAACACTCCTCCAAAACATTTGATGTCTATTTTTTTTCTCAGAGAATATATATCCCCCCCCAAAAGTACCCGATTCCGCTTTCTCAAATCCTGCCTAAGCAAAAATGACATCTGCTTGAACCCACCCTCTATGCTTGTCTATACTGTGCTGATAGATCTTTATAATCAAACTAGATGTACACACGTTCTATCTTACCAAATGGTTAAAGATCTTATGGTTCTGGTAGTACATTGTATGGTAATGCACTTTTACAAAAACTGTCCCCCAAATGCACATTGCAAGCTATTCTGAGCAATTTCAATGTAAAATCCTGCTACAAAGAAACAACTAGAAAGATAATATATTTTTTTTTTCCCAATACGCTGTGTGAATGGGAGATTTCTCAAACTTGACTGAAAATAAGAAAATACAATTTATTCAAATATGGCAAAACTAATATTTATACACTATATATGTGTGAGCAGTACAAGGTTGGTAAAGTAAGGCTGCTTTCACACTGATTAACTTTTCCTTCATTTTCGCGTTGGAGGGGAGAAAACCGCATGACCATTAAATCCTATGGAACGCTTCACACTGGTCAGTTGCGGGGCTGTTGCACATTTCATTATTAAAATGCAAGTTGCATTTTTGGTGTGGTTAGAAAAAAAAAAAATTCCATACCTGCCCATTGAAATGAATAGAAAACGCATAAAAAACATGGCAAACGCACACCCACATTGGTGGTTTTGGTGCATTTTTTGAGTCACGTGTCCTTTTTCACAAGTGCAAAAACATATATTTTTTTTTTTACAATGGAGCAGTGTGAAAGTATCCTAAGAGTAAGCCTGAAGAACATCTTTAACCACTAGCCTACAGGGCACTTATACCTCCTTCCTGCCCAGGCCAATTTCCAGCTTTCAGCGCTGTCGCACTTTGAATTACAATTGCGCGGTCAAGCAAAACTGTACCCATATGAAATTTTTATCATTTTATTGTGACAGAGCTTTATTTTGGTGGTATATAATCACCTCTCCACCTCTGTGTTTTTTATTTTTTCTTAAACAAACCAAAAATCACTGAAAATTTTGAAAAAAAAAAACTTTTTTTCGTAGTTTTTGTTATAAAATTTTGTAAATAAGTGATTTTTCTCCTTCGCTGATATGCGCTAATGAGGCTGCAGTGATGGGCACTGATAGGCTGCACTGATGGACATTGATGAGGAGGCACTGATGGGCAATGACAGGCATCACTGATGGGCACTGATAGGCAGCACTGACTGCACTGTTAGGCAGCACTGACAGACACTGAAAGGCAGCTCAGATGGGCACTGATATGTGGCATTGATGTGCACTGGTAGGCACTGAGATGTGGCATTGATGTGGCACTGATGGGCACAGGGACGAGGCACTGATAAGCACTGATGGACACTGACAGGTGGCACTGCTGGGGCTACACTGATCATCAGGGCACACTGACCATCAGTGTACATGTCCCCTCCGCGAAAAGCCGATTACCGACTCAGCATGACAGCTCGAGAGGAGAGAAATGCTGATAACCGGCATTTCCCTGTTTTTCCCTGTTTACATGTGATCAGCTGTGATTGGACACAGCTGATCACATAACTGAGCCGACATCTTCGGCTCTTTCCGTGATCGGTGATCCGCTGTGTCCAAGGAACACAGCGCACCGCCGATCGCCGCTCTCTGAGCCGCGCATGCATGGTGAGAACGAGAGAACCACCGTGCGTCCTCCATATTACTATATGGCGGGCGGGAGGTGGTTAAAGCTGAGCTCCTCCATCTCCCAGCATATCTTTTAAAGTGCAAAAAGTCAGTGACTAAAGCCTGGTATACACATTGAGGGTTTTTTTTTTCATTTAGCATGCTGTTAGTACAGCAATCGCTCCTGCTGTGCCTTCCTCTCCCACCAGAACACACTAATCACTGCACGCAGCCATTGGCTGTGAGTACTGATAGGATACTGGTTTTCCAGCATGTCCCTTCATCAAAAGCTAGTCCTCAGACCAGCTTCTATCGGAAGGACAACTGTACACATGGTCCAAATGTCAGCCGATTCCTGCTGAACCAGCCAATATTCAGGTCGTGTGTACCCAGCTTGTGTAAAGCTTGAATGAGAAAGAATTATGCCTAGTCAAGTGTATTATACATTTAATGCACTGATAATAAACACCTGGAAGTGAGGGCCTTTGTCACAGTGAGTGATAACATGTACATAAATACTTCAAACCTTTATCTTTTATGTATCTCAAAGCTAGAGATGGGATTGGATACATCATCCCTTCAATCTTTTAAGTGTAAGTATCATAAATGACATACCAATGTATCATGCATGAAAAACATGTCAATTCAGGCAATTTCAATGTAACATCCCATACCCTCAATAATTACACCAGACAAAAGGTGTGGTAAATAGCTCTGTTGACACACTTATCTACTTTTCAGTTCTTGCCATCTGCACATTGAGATCGTGAAAGAGCAAACCAGCAGAAGCTCACATGACCTCAGCAGCCCAACACATGACTAAACTTGTAAAGAAGCTGTTCATTTGTACAGTATAAGCCACTCACTCCATGTGTTCACATATCATCCCCCTGTACATGCTTGTTCACTTATTTTTGAAAAGTAAATAAGGCAATCCTTTGGGAATCTGAGGCCATGTTTCTGGTGTAGTGTCCAGCCCAACCCCCATCCCACCAGTTTCCTGTTCCTTGTATACTGAACCTCTACTATCAGCATGAATCATGTCTAACTAATTTTCCTGACACCAAGAGAAAAATGGTGACAGGGGAGTGCACAGCTTGTGGTCGACAGCCTCAGCTCTGGTCCTGTGAGCTGTGTCTCTTTCCCTCCAATCAACTCTCAGAGCTCTCACTGATGTAGCTTCAGCTCTCTGCTCCCTGCTTTTCAGAGCTGAGAGATTCTGTGTACATTTTTGTATTTTAATTAGATGTAGGGTAAAGACTGTACAACTTATGTAGGAGGATTTGTTTCATCTCTGTGTATCACCTGAGGCCAGTCACTTCACTGGGTGTATATATAAGGGTTTAGAGCCACTTTAAACTATACCAGTGAAAGCCAGTCAGCTTCCCTCCAATTGTGAGCTTACAGATGCCAAAGCATTAAAGGCAAGTCATGCTGGTACCTGTAGTCTCACAGCAGCTGAACGAATCACATTGGTTCAGTATATATGCATACCTGCAGCTACAAGAAGAATAACTACCATTTAAAAAGGTAGTTGTTGTGACATTGTCCACAAAGACAAAACAAGGTAGGCATGACATGCAAGAGACATCAGGTGCAAAAGAGGACAGAAAAGCCAGAAGATTTGAAGTCCAACTGCAGACAGGATTACTTTCACAGGTTTTCAAGAATTCTTGTTCCTCAGGTGGGCCTTGCTGTCAAGCAGGCATACCTCTAAGTCCCACCACTTAGTAGTTTACTGCAGGACCTAAACTTCCTTTGGCATGGCCTTTCTGATTGCTCTGCATTTAAGCATTTCAAGTCTCATTGACCCCAGAGCTGCAGTCAGTCTCATCTCCACTTCTTTCTCCTCCTGGCCATTCACGAAACAGAGCCTGGGGCTGTGTTTTGTGAATGGTAAGCAGGAGTGGGGGGCAGAGATGCAACTGTATCACTTGGATGTAGGAGGCTTGCAATGCTTACATCGGGGGCAGCCTGGAAGTACAGCAAAAGCATGACTTTCTTTGGCATGTACACAACTGATCTGCACACACTTGTGAACATTTGGAATGCTTACATACAGTTTTCATGGCTATTAAAGGCCTTTAAGAATCAGTCATGTAACATTTTACCATTTGCATCCAGAAGCTGTCATTATTGCTTTGTACACAAACAAGAACATTTAACATTTATCACATATATTGCTGCAAAAGTCCTGAACGATGCAAAGCAAAAAAAGAGTTGGTTTAAAAAGGTGCACCTTATAGGCCAGATGCACATCTATACACATGTTTATTGGGGTTGCTCCCATTGAAGTGTTTCTGAACCCAAAATCAAAACAAGCCTAAAAGGACTAGCTAATTTTCATTTTTTTCTGGGTTTAGATATGCTTCAATTCTACTGGGCCACAAATGTGCATCCACATAGTAAACATCACACACTGCACTGGGTGTCACAATTTCCATCTTTTCCAACCAAAGAATGCTTTACATTCATTGAGAAAATGCCAAGGGTTCTCTGAATGGTGTCCATGTCAAGGAGCTACCTCCCGTGTTCACTACGCAGCAGGTCAGCTGCACACCACAGGTCAGTATTTTCCAGGATCTCCCAGGTATGACCAATGCAATCTTCCATTGGTCCAAGCTACATTAATGTAACTATGCAAAAATATGCATACCTAACCTTCAGCTTTAAAAAAGGTTTTGCCTTTAGGTATATTAACCAGCCTCGCTAAATTATAAAATTGGCTTTCAGTAATTTTTAGTTTACATTCACATACATGGACTGCTAAATGCTGAAGTGCAGATTTCTTGCTGCTTATTGTTTATGTGTATTAGAGTGCCATGAATGGCTAATGCACCACAACTGTGTTAAAGCAAAAAAAAAAAAAAAGAAAAGAAAAAAAAACAAACAAACACTGAAATTAAGATATCATGCATGCAAAGATTTGCATCCAGTCCTATGTTAATCAAAACTTATGCAATAGTTTGTATTGTGCCAACGAGAAGAAGGAATGGGGGACATTAAACATGCTTTTGTAAAGGTGCACCTATGCTCTACAGCAGCCGCTTTCAACCAGGGATCAATCATCCTGAGGATACTAGGGGGTTCCCTGAACAGTAAGTAATGGTGAACTGATCTCCCACCTTCACTGGACAGAAGTCAAATATTAGAGGACACCGCAATGTTTACTGCTTTTCTTTTCTGCTAATATTTTCTTTTCAAGATTATTAGGCCTCATATGTAACACAGAATCCATCAAATCTGCATCTAGGAACTAGTGCAGAAAATGTGAGCCTAAACAAAGGGGAGAAATACACCAAAATAATTTTTAAAATTTTGAACGCATACAAGTCTTTATGCATCTATATGCACGTATTTTACTGAGCAGGACGCAGGAACTTTTCTCCTAGAAAACATATCCGTAACATCAGTAAAATGTTTATGCCCGTATGAATTTAATTATTTTCAGTAAGGCCGGAAGTTTTATTAAAAACTATCTACAAGTTAATAGTCGCAATAATGTACCGTGAGCTGTAGGTATTCATTTTTAGCAAGGGTTCCTGGAGACCTGAAAATTATTTTAATGTTTCCTCTGGGGTAAAAACGTTGATAAAGGCTGCTCTATAAATATAGAAAAACATTGAAAAGGGTTAAAAACAAAAAAAAGTTAAAAGATCAGAACTATAGCTTAGCTTTATTTCGTGCATAGAAAAGAAGAAAAGGGGGTGGAAAAAGACAAATAAAAATTAAAAACAAAATAAAATTTAAAAAAATGTCCCTTTTAGTTTAGCTTTATTTAGAACAGAAGAAAGAGTAAGTATAACAAAAATAAATATTTGATCAGCAAGAGAACATTAGCATAAGACCGATTACAAGCCAAATTGCATATTAAACAAATTATATGAAGCAAGCTCAGCTCAAGCAGGACTATCTGAACTCCCTACACCACAAAACATCAATACATAAAAAATAAGTAAGGTGTTACATTTTTGTAACATAATACAACAAAGGAACACATCTGCAAATCACATTAAAGCAGATACAGCAGAACTCACTATCTCTTCCTCAGGGGGATCCAGTTTTTGAATCTTGTTGGGTTGTGGTTCCTCCACCTTCACCTCCTCACGGTGGTGATGGTGATGGTGGTGATGGTGCTTGCTGCTCTTCTTTCTTTTCTCCTTCCTTTCCCGCCTTCTTTCATGCTTTTTCCGGTTGATTTCACTGGCTTGGAATTCGTGAAGGAGATCCCCACATAGTGAGGATTCAAACATCTCCCGACCATTCTGAATTGTCTTTGTAATTCTTAACTTGATCTCTGGGGAGCCAGTCTTTTTTGGAGTAAAAGTGGTTGAGGAAGGAGGGGGCTGAAGAATTGTTGGAGGGGAGGTGGGTTGAGGAGGAGAAGATTTAATTACCCCCTCATTAGGCCGCATAGCGGCAGTCTCCAAATGGTGGTAATACTCCAGGGTACTGAAGTTTCTGCTGCCATACCCATTGGCTGAGCCATTAGGGAACTGAGAATATGCCTGGTATTTGATCTGTGAGTCATATCCCAGAGAGGACTGATAGCCATTGGTGAGGGGTGGCAAGTCCTCGGTGGTAGGTGTGTGGTACTGAAAGTCCGGCTGCAGGCCAGAATCATAGGGCGTATGACCGCCCTCGTCAGCCTGATCGCTGCTGTTGGCATCATCCTGCCGGTTGTTGGCTGAGTCGATGAGTTGAGGGGGTTGCTGGATTGTGTTTCCCATGATCCCTTGCATGAAAGAGAAGGAGAAATCCATTGTCGTGCTCAGGCATCATCAGCTTTCCCTTTCTCTCATAGGGCCTGGAGAGACAAAAATGAATAAAAGTTCAATCTTTACAAAAAAAAAATCATCACAGCGTTTATTACTTCATTGTCATATTTTGCTGTGTGTCAAACCATTCACCACCAATATGAATAATCAGCATCATGAGCTGCCACCTAATGCTGCAGCCAATGCTAATGCTACCTATGTGAAGGCTGGCCATAGAAGGAACTTTTTTTTCCTTCAGCTAGCCACACTGGTCTTACGCATAGGATCGGTGGATTAGGCAAGTATATCTCCGCTTAACGATCCCCTAGAAAAAAAGAGCATTTAACCCATAAAATGCAGGCACAGCCCAACAGCATGGGAAAATAACATTTCTGCCCAGAGTTGTTCTTTGTTTTTTTTTTTAACCTATGAAAAGTTTGAGGCTTTTACAATTGTTCACATTTCCAGTGGGGATTTTTCCCCTCACTTCCTGTCCTGGTGATAAAACTGTCAGACAGGAAATTAGGGTAAACCTGAAACAAAAACATACAGAAGAAAAAAAACCAAAAACTCTTTAGTGGAATAATAGCAGCTTTTCACAGTTATGCATTCCAGTTGTAGATTTTCTCATATTTTCTTCCTGATAAAAAGGCGGTCACCAGAAGAGGAGGTGAAGAAAGGAAGAGTTTTGACAGCCAAAAATATCTGAGGTTCTAACCCTTACCCACTATCCAAAACTTTACAAAGAAAAAAAAAAAAATTTAGCTAGAATTACACTTTAAAGTCAAACTTATTCTAGCTGATAACAGCAGTATAAGCAGTAGGAAGATCAGCTGAGGAACTTCAGGTCTCAGGCACAACCCAGCAATAACAGTACCCATTTTAAACAAATTATTCATAAATGTAACCCTATGTGATTATAAATGCTATTTAAAAAAAAAAAAAAAAACACAACAGGTTAATACTTACCTGCTCCAGAGCGACCCTGATCCTCCTCTTCTTGCGCCCCACCCCCACCCCTAGCGTGCTTGGCTCCTCTTAGAAGTGTACCTACAGTAGCACACCTGCGGGATTGATCCTGAGCCACGCTGCCTGCGTCTAGACACCTCTATGTCACAGGATTTGACAGACAGCAGCAGGAGCCAATGGTTCCCGCTGCTCTCAGCCAGGCATGTGAGAGAGGGGCGAAGAGGAGAGATGCTACAGATGGGCATAGAGCTGGGACAAGCAAGGGATCAGGTAAGTATAGGGGGAAGGGTATTTAAGCTTTAGAATCACTTAAATGACAGCCAAAGTTTGCATCAGATCCTTGCTCAGGAGCCTCAGTACCTAGCATATACAAACAAGGAGTGGTTATTTTCCCCCTACTATCCTACCCATAGGAATATGGCCTCTTTCAGATTTAGCAGACTGTCATGATCAGCCAGGGGATTGGGTATCCATACACAGATCCACTTCTCATCAAAGAGGAGGTGGATGACACATCCATGTCTGCTCAGTTTATGCAGAGCGGACATGGACAGAGGTAGCTCTGTTCTATGAGCAGCCAGGTGTAAACGGACTCTGCTGTCCGTTTAAACCTGACTACCTTCCGATTCAATCTGCCTAAAACGGAACATCGGATCCCCTTCCGGGTTTTTTCTTTTTATCTAGTAGATCAGATTTTACCCAGAGGTAGGCAGGTGTAAAAGGACATGAGCCCATTTACTCCGGTCTGTCCATAGGGGTGAATGGACCATCCGATCAGGTCTGCCTGAAAAACTGATAAGCGGACCTAATCGGACCCACCATTTGAAAGGGGCTTAAACCAGTCTGGACTACCAATTCAGTACTAAACCAAGAAATTCTGCATATATGGATCAGATCTAGGACCTCTAAAAGATATTTAGAAATAATGCCTGAAACCAAAAATGCTTAAACATACTAACAGCAGTAATATCCATTTTGGAGTGTGTGATGTCATCAGCCCTCTGCAGCCAGAGGAAGCGGTGTATTCATTCACAGAATACATAGCTTCCTATGAATGGTTGAGCAGCTCTACTCAATTTTATTCTGTGAGCGGAATGGGAATTTGTCAAGCTGCCGGATCACAGTGCTGGCTACATACAGTTCATACAGCATACACAGCCACTGCAACGGTTAGTGAAGCTCATGTACTCTTTTTTTCAAGTTACAAGCTGCAACTGACTATAATCAAATGTGAGCAGGCCCAAATGAAAACCCTGGATTTTGGATGAGGAGCATTTTGAGCATCAAGATACAAACTGCTCAGTTGTAAATGGGGTGTAAGGTATAACAGCAGCATCTGCTCCGCATGACAGGTCGGTTTTAAAAATTCTTGGTCCTCAAGTTTATACTTTATTTGTTTTATTTTAAAATTCCTAAAGTTAATTTTACTAATGGAAACTAAAGGCCTGGTACAAATAGTCATGCATTGTACATTTCTCTGTTTGCAGACATTTTCTCGGTGTGCTTTAGCTTCCTCCAACACATGTAGGTAGAGGAACTGGCTTCTGACCACTCTGGTCTTTGGGTCAATTTAAACATCTCAGCTTAAAAACACACAATTTTAGTTATTACATTGTAGTACATATTTTACGTGTTATGCGTTTTTACATACATCTTGCAGATTTGCAGTGTTGGTCATTTATTTTTACATATGGTTTCACTATTCTTATGGATAAAAAAAAACAAAAAAACGCAGTTTTGAAAGTATTGATTACTGTAACTGCCATAGCCATCCCTTCCCCTTTTGCCTTGCCAAGAAGGCGCATAAACAATACCGTTCTCTCCCCTGTCAGCTCCTGCACACTGCTTTGCATGGCTGTGCATAGCACAGCCATGCAAAGCATTGTGCTTACAGTGAAGCACAAACACAGCCCCACAGTAAAACACACACAGCACACAGTAAACCCTTTGATCGCCCACATGTTAACCCATTCCTGCCCAGTGCCATTAATACAGTGTCAATGTTTTTTTATTAGCACAGATTACTGTATTGGTGTCACTGGGGATGTGACACCAAGTCAGTTCCCCCCAGTGTCAGAATGCCCGCCGCAGTCCTGCTATAAGTCGCTGATCGCCGCCATTACTAGTAAAAATTTAAAAAAAAAAAAAAAAAACAGTATATATACACACCTCCCTTTGTAAATGCTATAAATTTCACGTAAAACCAAATAATTTACAGGTATTGGGATTTTTTTTTTTTCAGCAAGACGTGTAGCAGAATACATCGTGGCCTAAATTTATGACGAACTTTGATTTCTTACATTTTTTTACTGGGCATGTTTAATAGCAAAAAGTAAAAAATATTGTTTTTTTCTCAAAATTGTCAGTTTTTTTGTTTTTTTTTTTAATAGCGCAAAAGATAAAAAAAAAAAAAAAAATGCACAGGCGATCAAATACCACCGAAAGAAAGCTCTATTCGTGGGAAAAAAAGGCCATAAATTTCATTTGGGTGCGGTGTGGCATGACTGCACAATTGTCAGTTAAAGTACTGCAGCATCATAACGCAAAAAATGGCCTGGTCAGGAAGGGGGGTAAATCCTCAGAAGTCCAACCAGCATAATGGCTGTCAACAAAAAGTAATTGTTCAAAGATTATCAAATTTCAAATCTGCTGCTTAATCCATGACATTGTTTCTGAACCACATTCATCTATCTTACTGCTTCACAGTTTTAATACTTCTCCAGCATAATATTATGATTCTACTTCAACTTTCAGGGGTTATTCCACATGCAAAAAGTGGAGAAATCAATAGCAACTAATCAAAACAAGTTTTCCTTAGGGCTCATTCACATCATATCCAATTAGCTGCATTGATCATAAACAACTGTTTTGAACGAAGCAACAATGATTTAAACACTTCCGGGTTCAAATCCTACACTTCCAACCTGGTAAGCATCTATCCAAGCAGATCTGTGCTAGGTTAGATGCTATGAAAGGCAGAGGAGACACTGGGGTCTATTAAACCCCAAACATCTCCATAAAAAGTACCTGGCACTTGCCCAATGCTATCACATCGGAGGTTACCCTTTGTAATAGTAATAAAGTAAAAATGAGCTAAAAAAAAAGTAAAAAAATAAATAAGTAAATAAAATGGTTTAGAATTTGTGGCCGTAATCCCATTTGCTCCACACACAACCACAGGCCCAGGGTGCACACGTATATGTAAACTGCAGTCTCACCACACCATGAACATCAAAGTAAGAAGAACAATAATTCTAGGACAAGAGATCCTGGTTAACGACAGGGGTGTGGACATTTTTGAAAAAACTACTTGTCCAGGGACTAAATCGGGGCCCCAATCTACTTGTCCCTCAAAACAATCTACTTGTTCACATACAAGAAAAAAAAAAAAACACTTTAAAACTAAAACCGTATTTAAATCAGAGGTGATTTTAGGAATGTCTGGGGCTTTTAAAAACAAAAGAGGCTTTATGGCAACTTAAATGTGTAATATTTTTACCATTGCACTGTTTATCTCCTCCTCCCCTCCCTGCCTGTCTCCAGCACCATACCCGGGGACTAGCAAGGAGGAGAGAGACCTTGCAGTGTAATGAGCACTGATTGGCTACTCCTCCGGAAAGGGTGGAGCAGTGCTTATAGTTTATCCCTTTCGCTGCCAGAACCATTTTTGCATTATTTGCACAAGTTTAAAAAAAATTCATTTTGGGCCTGAGGATTACACAAAACCTCCAAATAAGATATATTTTCTGAAAGCAGAGATGCTAGAGAATAAAATATAGTGGTAATTCCAATTTTTTATGTTGCATGATTTTACCGCAAAATTTTACTAAATACAAGTAAGTTATTTTTAGGGCACAAAAAAGCAATAAATGACCCTATTTTTTGTAAAATATAAAAGATGAGGTTTTACCGAGTAAATAGATATTCAACTTGTCAAACTTTAAATTTACGTGCGCTCGTGAAATGGCAACGAACTTCAGTCCCCTATATTTTCTATAGGTCGACACATTTAAAGCTCCTTATAGGTCACCAGTTTAGTGTTACGAAGGAGTTCCGGTGCTAGAACTATTGCTCTCATTCTGGCATTCGCGGCGATATGTAACATGTATCGCCATCAACGTTTTCATGCGTTTTTCATGAATTCAACATCGCTGATCATCAAAAAGATAATCGTTTTACTCTACAGGGCTTCTGCTTTTAGAATGACAAAGAATGAGAATGGCAGGAGAGGAGCAATGTATTCAGTGACTGGCTGTCACTATATCAGTCCCGGTTTTTAAATTTAATTACAGGCTTTTTTTTTTCCTTCACTTTAGCTCACAGAATTAGTTGTCACTTTTCCCCCAGCTAAAAGAAACAAAGTTTCGTTTTAGTTCATTTCCCCAAGTTAAAAGAAACAGTTTCCTTTTAGTTCATTTCCTGAGATAATAGAAACAAAGTTTCCTTTAGCTCCAGGGAAACAGTTATTCTGTGAGCTATAGCGAAGAAAAAAAAAAAAAGCAGGCAATTGCGGCACTAACATATAGTGACAGCCATGAGGGAGCCTCTCTGTATACACTGCTCCTCTCCTGTCCCCTATTTGATAGCAATAAAATCAGCAGTTAAAGAAAAAAAAAAATATATATATATATATATATATATATATATATATATATATATATATATATATATATATATATATATATATATATATATACACACATATATATATATATATATATACACACATATATATATATATATATATACACATATATATACATACATACACACATGAAAGTATGAAAAAAAAATTGGAGCCTCCCCACCCCCACATAAGCAGACATTTCGGTCTTGGTTCGGTTTTCAGCCACATGCATTCTGAATTTTTGGTATCGGTTTCCGCACCAGAATTTTAATTTCGGTGCACCACTAATAGAAACCGGCCGATATTCAGCCTGTTTGTATGGCAGCTGGTCCAGAAGACCAAAGTGAAGGGGCACGACCGAAAAAAGTCTGCCGATCGGCTCCCGATCAGCACTCTCAGCCAAAGGCCAATCTCATGTGAACAGACATTAAACCCGGCCGGAAAAGCTGCCGTAGAGGATTTCCCAGCCCATCAAACAGAAGAGTAAGGCCTCTGGAAAGAGCTCTGGCCATAACAACCCACCCAAAGGTCCCCCAAGATGTTCAGTCATGGGTTTAGCCCAAACCAAAAGAGATTGGCCAGCCCCCATCACAGCAAAAGAAAACTGCATGGCTGCCAATACACCTTAATTGGGACACCTTAAAGAGGGCTTCAAACCTATTGTCACACAGGAATTGTCAGGGTCTTGTTGTGACAGGAGACTGCAGAATCCACTGCAGGGATTGCCCACAATTTGCTGAAGCGCTCCATGGGATATTGCTGAGCAAACCATTTTGGGTAATAATCTTTTCTGGATAATCCCAACCTTTGTAAACCCCCGCCTGTGTGTGAGGAGGAAGACTTTTGGAGATTGTGGAGTTTTCCAAGATCCCAGACCAGAGACCTTAAACAAGGATTGACTCTGATTGCTGCAATTTCAAATTGATACTCATTCTGTGAGGACATCAATAGAAGAAGGCTGGAGAGATGCCAGAAGACTAGGCATCCTGCTGTTAGGATTCAGCTAAAGAAGACAATGCCTCATCTCCTGAATCCTCTTCCCCTTTGCAGTAGAGAAATCTTCCCTAGACACAAGAAGCAGAGGAATGTGCCCTGAAGGAGAAAGTTAAAATCCCGATGCAGCCAGGGATTAAGACCGAGAGCCAGCAAGAGAAGCAATGCTGACAGAGCTAACCAAAAGAACCTCCATACTCTTCCACCAACCCTCCCCATCCTCCCCTAAAGTGCTGAAGAAGTCTGTAGATCCCCACACCTTTGTCTAAGGTTGGCCATGTGCCTGCAATGTGACTTTTCCTTAAGAGGCACTCATGACCTAAACCCTTATACCAGATGACTTCCCAAAATGACCCACACAAGTGCATAACTGACTGCTGGGCAGACATGTATCAGAGTCCCTGCCAAAAGTGGGGATACAAGGGAAAAACAAGGCTCCAAACTAAAATGGCACCCAATCTGCCAGATTCCTCACATTGCTGCGAATGAGCAAGCAAATGTCAGCAGTCCCTTAATGGCAGCTGCTTTTCCCCAATGCCACCAAGGTTTGGAAAAAACAACATGCTGAGGCCCTGTTAATTTAACTCTTCAGATGCAAAGCAATAAGCTCCAAGATTCAGGTCAGTCTAAAGCATCAGTCAGGCATACCCACACTTCATCAGGGTCTGTCCTCCATCACGGCCCAGGAACTGTAGACTACCCCACCAGCCACTTATGCAATGCAAACTGCCTGCCAAAGCAAGCAACTTCCCTCATGACTCAAAAAGGTCAATAATAAGCAGCAAATTTAGACAGGCATTGCAAGAAAAACAGCAAATACTACTGCATCAAGACACTAAATGACAACTTGCTAGAAGAATTTAAGAAAAAAAACAAACAGTATCCAGAAATAAAATGTCACAGGGAAGACAGAGCGTTCATGCACATACACCTCTATCACCTAATGATAGTAACAAAAATAATGAAGGCATGCCAAGAGTTGGAGGTCCTTTGTCCTGTGATGTAAGAAATACCCTCTAAAACAACCTCTAACCAACCTCAAACTGCTTGTAACAGGAGGCAATTTATCCTCAAAGATAAAAATATTAATACATTTTATTTAAAGTCACCTTTCAGAACATCCAAGGCCACCTTACAAAGATGGCAACAGAACAGCAAAAAAAGTAAATAAATAAAATACATATACATTACATAAAACATTAATTACAGAACAAACCAATGTCAGACAGAGTATGCTAGTTTAAAGAGATGAGTTTTGAGACAAGATTTGAAAATGGGTAGAAAGCCAATGTTGCAGATGTCAGGGTGATCCAAAGTCAGGGGGCAGAGCGGCTAAAGGCTCTGAGTTCCTAGTAGTCAGGTGGCCTGACAGAACATTGAGGTAGATGAAAGATCAGACCAGACACTTTAAATGGTGTTCAACCCAAAACCAAAATTGTAATAGATTGCAGCTTACCAATCATTAGATGTGGTGGCTGCTTTCGTTTTTTTTTCCCCTCCTCTGTGTTCACCTGGTGATGTGACCAGTAAACACACCTCCTGTATTAGAGTGCCCCTATTCTGAGTGAAGGAGCTCAAGGGTACCTTTGGACAGCAATATTGTCAGTCTGTGGGTAGGGCAGTTTTAGATGTACAGTGGATATAAAATGTCTACACACCCGTTACAATGTCAGGTTTCTGTGATGTAAAAAAAGAGACAAAGATAAATCATTTCAGAAATTTTTTCACCTTTAATGTGACCTATAAACTGTACAACTCAGTTGAACAACAAACTGAAATCTTTTCAGAACTTTTTCCACCTTTAATGTAACCCATAAACTGTACAACTCAGTTGAACAAACTGAAATCTTTTAGGTGAAGGGAAGTAAAAATAAAAAACTAAAATAATATGGTTGCATAAGTGTGCACACCCTTAAACTAATCCTTTGTTGAAGCCCCTTTTGATTTGATTCCAGCACTCAGTCTTTTTGGGTATGAGTCTATCATCATGGCACATCTTGACTTGGAAATATTTGCCCGCTCTTCTTTGCAAAAACACTTAAAATCTGTCAGATTGTGAGGGCATCTCCTGTGCACAGCCCTCTTCAGATCACCCCACAGATTTTCGATCGGACTCAAGCCTGGGCTTTGGCTGGGCCATTCCAAAACTTGAATCTTCTTCTGGTAAAGCCATTCCTTTGTTGATTTGGATGTATGCATTGGGTGGTTGTCATGCTGAAAGCTGAAGTTTCTGTTCATGTTCAGCTAACAGGAGCCTGAAAATTTTGTGCCAATATTGACTGGTATTTGGAACTGTTCATGATTCCTTCCACCTTGACTAAGGTCCCAGTTCCAGCTGAAGAAAAGCAGCCTCAAAGCATGATTCTGCCATCGCCATGCTTCACTGTGGGTATGGTGTTCTTTTGGTGATGTGCAGTGTGGTTTTTGCACCAAACTTATCTTTTGGAATTATGGCCAAAAAATTCAACTTTGGTTTCATCAGATCTGATTATATTTTCCCACATGCTTTTGGGTGGCTTCAGAAGTGTTTTTGCAAAATGTAGCTGGGCTTGGATGTTTTTCTTCGTAAGAAAAGACTTCCGTCTTGCCACTCTACCCCATAGCCCAGCCATATGAAGAATACGGGAGATTGTTGTCACGTGTACCACACAGCCAGTACTTGCCAGATATTCCTGCAGCTCCTTTAATGTTGCTGTAGGCCTCTTGACAGCCCCCCAGACCAGTTTTCTTCTCGTCTTTTCATCTATTTTGGAGGAACGTCCAGTTCTTGGTAATGTCACTGTTGCTCCATATTTTCTCCACTTGATGATGACGGTCTTCACTGTGTTCCATGGTATATCTAATGCCTTGGAAATTATTTTGGACCCTTCTCCTGACTGATACCTTTTAACAATGAGATCCCTCTGATGCTTTTGAAACTCTCTGCGGACCATGAGTTTTGCTGTAGGATGCAACTAAGAAAATGTCAGGAAAGACCTACTAGAACAGCTGAACTTTATTTGGGGTTAATCAGAGCCACTTTAAATGATGGCCGGTGTGTACTGACTCCTATTTAACATGATTTTGAATGTGATTGCTTAATTCTGAACACAGCTACATCCCCAGTTATAAGAGGATGTGCACACTTATGCAACCACATTATTTTAGTTTCTAATGTTTACTACCCCCCCCCCCCCTTAAAAGATTTCAGTTTGTTTTTCAATTGAGTTGTACAGTTTAAAGGTCACATTAAGGGTGGAAAAAATTCTGAATTTATTTATCTTTGTGTAATTTTTTTACATCACAGAAACCTGACATTTTAACGGGTGTGTAGACTGTTTATATCCACTGTACTAGCAGATTGGATACACTAACCAATTAAAAACTGATTCCAACTCATACTGCAGTTACATTTACAGAAACTGTGTTTTTTCCTTTTAGAATAAAGGTTTTTCAGGAATAAATAAAGTTGGTCGTTGTCACATGTGCTTCATGCACACACACACATGGGGCTTTTGGAAGGAGAAATGCAACTTCAAAAACAAGCCTAAGCCAGGTTTTTGCGAACAAGTTTAGGCACGCCAAGAATGTTAATGTATTATGGCCACTGAAATGAAAAAACGCTCAAGTGCTAAATATGCCTAGTGCTTAGGCGCGTTAGGTGATTTTATGCTTAAGAGTTCCTCTCCTGAAAGCGACATTGGTGGGGGGGGGGGGATCTGCTGATAAATTCCTGGAAATGCCTATAGTGTGCATAGACAGATGGGCTTAAAAATAAACCCCAAATGCCTGTAAAATAGCGTTTTTGAGCTCACGTATGCATAAAGCCTAATGCAGGCCATGGATGGGTCGTTTATCGGCCGAATTTTCGTCCGCACGAAAAAATGGCCAATATTCACGCCGTTAGTGGGGCCAGCCCGCCGGCCGTTTTTCGCGGATCTTCTCATTTAGTTTTATCGGTCATGCTGGAAAATCCGCAAAAACCAGCCGTTTTTCGTGGACATTATTATTATTATACAGGATTTATATAGCACCAACAGTTTGCTCAGTGCTTTACAATATAACGGGAGACAATACAGCAACAATACAGTTCAATACAAGAGGGATTTGAGGGCCCTGCTCCTTGGAGCTTACAATCTAGGAGGGAGGGGCTAATGGTACAAAAGGTAATACCTGTGGGGGATGGACTGGTTGGAAGAGTAGAAGATTCCATTATTAGCTGAGGGCAGGACAAGCTTCACTGAAGAGATAGGTTTTCAGAGATCGCCTAAAGGTGAGCAGAGTCGACGATAGTCTGATAAATTGGGGTAGAGAGTTCCAGAGGATGGGGGAAGCTCTGGAGAAGTCCTGAAGACGAGCATGGGAGGAGGAGACAAGGGAGCTAGAGAGTAGGAGGTCTTGCGAGGAGCGGAGAGTACAGTTTGGGTGATATTTGGAGACAAGATTGGTGATGTAATTTGGGGCAGAGTTATAAATGGCTTTATACGTTATTGTTAGTGTTTTGAATTTTATCCGTTGGGCAATGGGAAGCCAGTGGAGGGATTGGCGGAGAGGGATGGCAGATATGGAATGGTTAGTAAGGTGGATAAGTCTGGCAGCAGCATTCATGATAGACTGAAGAGGGGATAGCCTGCGATGAGGTAGGCCAATGAGGAGGGAGTTACAATAATCAAGGTGAGATATAACAAGGGAGTAAATAAGTTGCTAAGTAGTTTCCGAGGTTAGGAACGGGCGTATCTTGGAGATGTTGCGGAGGTGAAGTCTACAAGATTTGGACAGTGATTGGAATTGGGGCTGAAAGGACATATGGAGTCTAGGATTACACCTTGTACCCTGGCATGAGGGGAGGGACTGATGATTGTGTTATTGATCTTGATGAAGAAGTCAGGGGAGGGGGCACGGGCTGGGGGGAATACGAAGAGCTCAGTTTTGGAAAGATTGAGTTTGAGGAAGTGGAGTGAGATCCATGCTGATATGTCACTTAGTAGGCTGGTGATGCGAGAGGAGACTGAAGGGGTGAGGTGAGGGGTAGAAAGATAGATTTGTGATAGACATGGGTGGCAGCATCGTCAATGGGGCCGACCGATTTTTCATTTATCGGCCAAATTGGCCCGTCTACGGCCTGCATAAGAGTTGGTAAGCTGCAATATAAGGGCCCTTTCACATGGAAGGATTTCACCAAGCAGATAAGCCTGCTCAGCAGGGAATCTGTCCACTGATCCCCACAGAGCAGGCGGATAACAGATCTGTGTCCGCTCCGCTTGTGCACAGCGGACACGGACAAAGCCCGCCGTTCTCTATGGGGCGGTCAGATGTAAATGGAACACCTATCTGTCAGCTGATCCACCAGACGGATGGGGAATGGATCCCCATCCATCTGTTTTTAGAGGATAGGATTGAATCGGACGCAGGCAGGTACAAAAGGACACATGTCCATTTACATCTGCTGCTCCAGAGAGGGCAATGCATGGTCAATTCTGGTATGCCTGAAAAACAGATATGCAGATCTGGTTGGCAGGCATGTGTGAAAGGGCAGTAATAAACGTTTGCTTTCAGGTCTAATACTGCTTTAACCAGTTCCGTGCTACCCTAAAGCAGAAATACTGCTACAGGGCGGCACGGATGTGCAATATCACGTAACTATATGCGATTATGCAGTTCTGGTAGGGGCGCGCACAAGCCGCACGCATGCTCTACCTGCGCCGCTATTCGCGGCCTCGGCTGTCCATCACCGGATCCATTTTAGCAGAATACATTTTGGCCTAAATTTATGATGAAATTTGATTTTTTTTATTTTTTTTACTGGACATGTTTAATAGCAAAAAGTAAAAATATTGTTTTTTTCTCAAAATTGTCAGTATTTATAGCGCAAAAAATAAAAAACACACAGGCAAAAAAAAAAGGACCTAAATTTTATTCGGTGCATCGTTGCATGACCATGCAATTGTCAGTTAAAGTAACGCAGTGCAAAAAATGGCCTGGTCAAGAAGTTGGGTAAATCCTCTGGAGGGCAAGTGGTTAAAGTTAGTTTGTAACAGCTTACAAGCACCTGCTGTGTATTTACATTAGAGAGCTGGAAGGCCACCAACATTCTGCTTCCATAGAAAAAAAAAATTGGAAAACGAACTGTGATACCAGATATCAGAGGATCTGTTGTGACATTTGAAGATGAATTTCTCCACAATGCTTTAAAAGTGCTAGGTCAAACACATACTTTCAGGAAAAACTACACTAAAATGAGTTGTAGTGCAAACACATTATTATACTCATTTTTTTGGTAAAGTATAAAAAGATGGGGTGCATCAAGTAAAGAGATACCAAACATGTCAAGTCTTATCAATCGCAAAAAAAAGTTGGTACCCAACATCCTTCATAGGAAAAGTTTTTAGGTTATAAATATGTCCCTAGAAATGTTGTTCTTACTCTGTGCATGACCACTGGGGTGTGTACAGGGGTGCACTTAATTTATTATTTTGAGTTATTTACTTTTAACAATTATTTTTCTTCATTTAACTTTATTGGTAAAACAAGGGAGCGAACAAGCCCTCTATGTGATAGCATGGGCAGGTAGCAGGTCCTCTTTAGACCCCAATGTCTCCCCTGCAGCTAATCACCAACTGTGCTCAGGCCCGTGGTCTCCTGAGGAGATCTATTGGTATAATTACTACTGAACTTTTTTATCTCTTCTCTTCATGATCATTCAACCCCACTCATCGTTATCTGTTCCTACCCATAAAGAATTGGTCAGCACCACCCTGTTCTAACTTTTCAACCATAATGTAGTTACTCAGAAGCAGCTCCCCATAAGGAAAAACAATTTTACATTTTCCTTCTCTCTTGCAATCAATCAACATCCCCTTCCAGTGTAATTAACTAGCATTATGCAATTAAATTTGTGTCTACACAAAGCATTAAGGTGTTGTACTAAGCCTCTGACAGTGCCAGGAAAATAAAAATAGGTAATACCTTTTGCTGAACAGTTGAATTTTGGATCCCGAGATCCACCCAATATTCAGCATGCCTTAGCCAATCGTTTGCATAACCTTTAGACCGTATTAACAGCAATTATTCCCGACACAATTATTGTTTCAAAATACAGTAGAAAAGTCTGCCAATTATGGAATTGTGACCTCAGTTCAAATTTAACAAAGCAAATTCACAAAGCTTTTGCATTTAAATTATCCTGCTCCAAGTGTGAGCTACTCAAACAGTAGCTGAGAGATCAGTTCCAGATTATGTGAAAGTTTAATTCTTTTTTCGTGTGCGTACGTATGTAAGTTTAAAAAGGGTATCTAAACTTTAAAACAAAAATGAAATAAGTGGCAGCTTATCAGTCCTTAGGTGTGGTGGCTGCATTCGTTTTCTTTTTTTTAGGTTTTTTTTCCCCCTTTCGCTTTCATATCAGTAAGACACTTCCTGTCCTAGAGCGACACCATTCACTGCACGCTAACGATCAGTTCAATACGCAAAGTGATAATGGCACGATCAACCTGTGTTTTTTTGTATTTGCAGAAAATGTACTTAGCCTGAGAAATCAAAACTAATGAAGCCACCATATCCAAGCACTTGTAAGCTGCAATATCACACGTGTGTCTGAATCGAGATCCCACAACAATGTTTTTGATGTGTAGCATGTTGCAGTTTGAGAGTCAGTTTCTCTAAATAGGATAGACAGTGAGCAGATGAGGGAAAGCCAAAGTGTATAGATCACATACATGATACGGACTGTACTTCTTGTTAAGTAACTGCTTCCATAAACATTTACAATAAATATATATATAGGGATGCACCGATGCCTTTTTGATCGGCGAGAACCAATACTTTTGGTTAAGTAGTTGCCAATACCAATTACAGATACTTTGCGGTGGAATTAGAGTCAATTAAAAAAAAAAAAAGAAGCATGGACGCAAATTGAGAATGGAATGCGATTTGAACAGGAATGCGGTACAATTCCTGTCCAAATCGCATGCGGTTTCCCCACTGCACAGGAATGGTTCAGGAAACTGACCTGTGGCTAGATTCTAATTTTACACACACTCTCCCCCCCATCCTGGCAACATAGGCACAGGCCTGCCAGCCAGCACGGTCTAAAGATGGGGCTGTGTATGGAGGAGATTGGGTTGTCTCACTCACCCAGGAGAAGGATCACGTTGCTGGAGTGCATGTACTGGATCCTGGCCAGCATGGACTGGCTGTGCCACCACATTGTGTCCCTTGTAGCCAGTGAAGAAGTTAGCACCTAGCTGGAAATGGAGCTGTCACACAGGTCGCTGGAGCTCCTTCCAGCAGCACAGACACAGCAATCAGCACAGAAGCCTGCATCCTCCCCTCCATGTATTCTGTGGTGGACACGGTGCTGACCAATCAGACGCTATCTAGCCCGTACTGTCATCCCTGCACTAAGAGGAGAGAAAGCACGGGATATCAAATCCCCAGACCTCTCCTTGCAGGGATGACACTAGGAGAGGACACTGCAGGCTCGTGTTCCAGCCCCCCGCCACCACAAAGAAATGTCCACCTTAAAATACATGGCGGGGAGGATGCAGCCTCCTGTGCTGATAGCCGTGTCTGTTCTGTGACAGCATGGCTCTGTGACATGCTCCCCACACTTCTGTGTGATCTAAGGCTATGACAAGCCTAGGTTCACACAGGAGCAGTGGGGAAACTGCATGTGATTTGGAGAGGAATAGTACCGCATTTCTGTTCAAATCGAATGCGATTCTTTGTGGTGCAATTTGGGTCCACTGATGCAAATCGCACCGTAAAGTATCGGTTTCAGGTATAGGGAGTATTTCCACGAGTACAAGTACTCGTGAAAATACTCAATTATCGGCGCATTAAACCAAAAAGCAATCATATTGCAGTATACCAATTCTTAGATGTGATAGCTCAGGTATATGCAATTCCTATTTCCCAACACCGGCTCTCCTCCCCTTCTTATCCTGACCCAAAAGGGACATGTATGATGTAATTTCCGGGTCCCTGTTGACAGATTTCCTGGCCATTGAGGCCGGGAAAGAATGTAATGCAGAGTGATGTAAACTACATTACAGTCAATGGAGCACAGGGGAGATATCTGGGGTCCAAAAAATTGGGTAATTTAATGCCTTTTTGTGCCCTAAAATTAACTTAAGCGCATTTTATTACTGAAATTTTGCGTTTCCTAGACCTGTGCAGTAATATCGTGTAACAAACAATCGTAACTACCCCTATTTTATTCTCTAGAGTCTCTACCTAAAACATTATATATTTTCTTAAGGCAATCTCCGGGCCTAAAATTATTTTTCTTAAAACGTGTGCTAAGAATGCAAAAAGGGCTCTAGCAGCAAAAGGGACAAAGGATACGTTCACCTTCAGAAACGTTACATGTTCCATCCGTTTTTAGGGTAGAACATATAACATGCTCCCACTCCTGCAGTGGGTCGTTGATCCGAGCCCTCTGTGTGACAGCAGTACGGGGAGACGTTCCCAAGCTCTCCCACATGGCTGCGTCATCCATTCAGAGTTCTGTGAATGAATCAACTATAAGTACCGACATCCTTTGCAGATGTTGGCTTGTACCTCTCAATGAACTACCACGGTGCTAGTGAGAACTATGGCAGTTCATTGATTCTTCCTGTCAGTGTGAAAAAGAGACAGATCACACTGGCAGTCTGCAGGAGTCCTGCATGGCACCAGTGATTTGCTAGTTGCTGGTGCAATGCTTTCCAGCATCCTGCAAGAAAAAAAAAAAAGTGCATTTATTTCTTTTTTTAAAAAGTGAACTTATCAACGGAGCAGACACTGGAGCTTGATCTGGCTGCTCAGCACACACTTGTACTGAGCACTCAAGTGCTTTCATGTGTGAGGGTAACCTGAAGGAATAAAAGTTTTATTTTTCTCATTTGGGCCGGTGCCTCATTTACTCAGCAGATGCGTTTCTGCTGAGCTTTAACAGAGCCCAACACTGCCCTTTCCCGACCAGCACTCAATCGGTGCTCATTACACTGCAAGGCCTGCCCCCTCCCTTCTAGTCTCCAGGTGCAATGCTGGAGACAGGCAGGGAGGTGAGGAGGAGATAAACAGTGCACTGTTAAAAAAATAACAGTTTAAGTCGCCATAAAATGTCTGTTTTTAAAGCCTTAGACATTCCTAACAGCACCTCAGAATTTAATACTGTTTTTGTTAATTTTTTTTGTTTTTATTAAATCAGGACAGATAGATTGGCATGAGCGACAAGTAGACTGGTACCCCGATTTAGTCCCTGGACAAGTAGTTCTTTTAAAAGTTTCCACAACCCTGTAGATGCATTAGGTTAATTTTGAGGCTCTCGGTTTCCCCTGGTGATCCTGCTAGTAAGTCTGTTGTTTTTCTGTTGCAGATATAGAAGTCAGAGGGTTGAGACAAACCATTCACTATGGACTGAGGTGTTTACAATAGCCAGCTTTCATTTCTGTAAAACATTCATCCCAAAAGGAACAAAACTGTTGTAACTGCTGAGTTAGCTGGAGTTTGGCTTCAATTTGTTACTGTATATAAATCTGCTAATCACTCTAATGCTACCCTCACTCAGAAAGACAATGCTGCCGTCCAAAGGTGTCTCCTTCATCCAGAGTTGAGGCACTCTAATACAGGTGGTGTGTTAATGGCCATATCACCAGGTTGAAACGGGGAGGAATAAAAAATTAAAACTAATGCGGCCATCTAGGCTAATGACTGGTAAGCTGCAACGTTGCTTTTTGGTTTTAATGCAGCTAAAAAAAACAAAACAGGAATATGAAAGAACAAGTCCAAAAACACTAACAATATATCACTAACTGTGCTGCTGCAGACGTGGCCAGAACCCCGCAGTTAGTCCAGGTAGGTTTTCCATGATACAACAGCATAGGTAGATCAGGACGCACAAGGTACACCCGGGGAATTTAGATGAAGGACCACAACTGGTTCATTTGTATTCTCTATCCAACTCTAATGTATACAGGCAACTCAAATTTAGTGCAATTCTGAAGCTTCTTGAACGTAGGGCCGGAATTTACAGCTGAACCGTACACAGCACTTGCATCATATTTTTTTTTTTCATAAACAGAGCACACTGTATTCGGATATGTTTTGGCAGATTTTATTCCGGTATACAAGTCAATGGGAATGCAATGAATCATAAAACATCTCACTGCAAACCATTTCCCCCTGATAGTACGTAACATTTGACTTGCTTCTCTCTACTGGTATTTACAAGGGTACTGAGGATCATACTCAAAGGCTGCAGGCAAATCACTGAAAACAGACAAACAGCCTTGAATTTGCTCAGCCTTGTAAACAGACATGTTCAATCTCTTCACTGGGCCTCTGTCATATTAACAACTGAACAGACTCAATCACAACTATTCAGTATTATACAACCCTCTAGCCCAAATATTCAGTACATCTCAATTTTCTTTCCTGCATAATTATTCAGAACGGCCCCATTTTAGAGTGCACTTTCACAAATATATTCAAGCACCTCCAATTATTCTACTCACCTTCCCCACTGATCATAGATAAAGCCAATTTTACATCTCCATTCCTACATAATTATTTATTCTCTCTCATGCTAAATCTCACTGTTCCAGGATCACTCAGCACCTCCCATTCTAGATCTACCTACAATGTGTATTTAACACTTCCAAATCTCCTTTCTATACATAAGGCAGCCATTCAAAAATCATCTCCTGCCTGTTTAATCATTCAGCCAGTGCATTTCTATCTCTCCCCCTACACAACCACTTCCATTTTATACCTCCTTTACAAACATAACTCAGCTTTTCCAATTCAATATTTCCATCCGCTGCTTAATTACTTGAGCCCACCTTTCTATGTCTCCCTCCCATATTCATCAACTCCTTCACATTATACATATTTCAGCCCTACCAATGCTTTATTTCTCTCCCCTGCCTAATCCCCCGTTCCAGTAATTCACCATCTCCCATTTAACAGCTCTAGAAAATTAATCCTTAAAAGGTATATATAGCCCACTTTTTATAAAAACAACAAAACACACTAATAAAACTTCCATTAACTTTTTTTTTTTTTTTTTTTTACATCAGAGTCTGCAGAGCATTGCAGGCACAATGCAAACGTACCTGCAGACTCCTTTCTGCAGCCCCAGGGCTGGAAAAATCAATGGACTACAACTACAGTGATCTAATCGAAATTGTGATCCGTTGAGATCTACGAGTCCCACTGCCACAGTGGGACCCTGAAAATGGATTTGTGAATGGATTACACAGCTGTGCAAGTCAAGGCAAATAAAAAAAAACAATGCTGCAGGGAGGAAAAAAAAAAACCCCCCGTGGGGGCAGTTTGAGGGAATTGATGTTGGGGGAGGTACCAGTGTTTCCTGTTACACCTCAAATATGGATATAACATGAAATATGGTCAAAAAAGATGGATGTAGCCCTTAAGCTTGCCCTATTTTATATCTTTTTTTCCTGCTTATTTATACATGCCCTATTTTATATCTTCTTTACACACAATGATTCAGCCCTTAAAGTGTTACTAAACCCCGGACCCTGCTTTCACTATATCTGGTCTCCCACAGTACACACAACATGGAAATTATTTCAGCAGTCCTGTGACTTCTATCAGTGTCCACCACAACACTGATTAAAGGAATTTTCATTCTCCCTGATTGACTTATGAGGTCGCAGGACCGCTAACCCACTGTCTGGACAGCACTGATGCTGTGCTGATCACATGCACTCTTCCAAGGAGAAAAAAAATTACTCTGGCAATACGCACCAAACTGAGCAAGTGCATCTTGCCCCCAAGGCTCTGTTCTATCAGGAGATGGATTGGGGACAGTAAAGGAAGAGGAGGATCAGAGAAGATAGGATCAAACAACAGTTTTACAGGAGGATTAACCCCTTAGGTTCTGCAGTGAGCAACAAGCACGCTTTACTGCATATACAGACTGATTTTCTGTTGTGGGTTTAGTAACACTTTCACAATCCATGTCTTTCTCCTGCTTAATAATTCAGCCCCCTACTTCTTGCCCCCCCCCCCCACACACACACACTTATTCCCCCCATCTACTTTATATCCCCCACTCTTTTACAATCATTGAGGTTTTCCTACATGTTAATTCCCTCTGCTGAATAATTCAGCCCTCCTCATTTTGTATTTACCTTACATAATTATAGCCACTCAGCACCCCACCACCCCCCTCCTTCCCAATTTAGTATCTCCACAGTCTCTTCCCCCATGTTATTATCCAGAATTAGTTGCCACTCACTCTGTCACATTAATTCTATTTTTTTTTTTGCACAACAACCAATTCACTTTTCCTTTCACAAATCATTTTGCATCCTCCTGCACTTCCTCTTCTCCAATGCATTACTGTCATTTCATTCCAAGATAATTCAGCACTTCCCCATCTTTTTCTTCCCAGCATAGTTATTCAGCACTCCCATATCTTGTCATTTTCTTTCCTGTTCCAATAAATCAACCTAAAAATCTCACCATTTATCACCTAACCTGGTCCATAGATTTTATGGCCATCAATAACCTAGGAAAGTGAAGAGCGAATCCTCCCCCCATCCCTATTAGAAATCCAACATCATACAAGATAAAGGCACTTCTGCTCCCCAATGTTCAACTGCTTAGAGCATCAGCTTTTCGGACAACTATACACGAAGGATTCGGAGCTTTCTTTTCCTTCAATAAACATGCGCATCTAAGAGACTGTGCATTGAGTCTATAAACCCAAAGAGTTATGAATGGTGTTTTTTTTTTGGGGGGGGGTTTGCATTAAAATTTATTGGACACAGTCCATGTGTGATCACATTTTACATCGAGGTTCATGTAGCGATTTATTTCATTTTAGGTCAGGGTTCATGTAGCAATTTATTTAATTTTAGGTCAGGGTTCATGTATCGATTATTTCATTTTAGGTCAGGGTTCATATGTCGATTTATTTCATTTTAGATCAGGGTTCATGTATCGAATATTTCATTTTAGGTCAGGGTTCATGTATCGATTTATTTCATTTTAGGTCAGGGTTCATATATCGATTATTTCATTTTAGGTCAGGGTTCATGTATCGATTTATTTCATTTTAGGTCAGGGTTCATATGTCGATTTTTTTCATTTTAGGTCAGGGTTCATGTAGCAATTTATTTCATTTTAGGTCAGGGTTCATGTAGCAATTTATTTCATTTTAGGTCAGGGTTCATGTAGCAATTTATTTCATTTTAGATCAGGGTTCATGTAGCAATTTATTTCATTTTAGATCAGGGTTCAGATATTGATTTATTTCATTTTAGATCAGGGTTCATGTAGCAATTGATTGTATTTTAGGTCAGGGTTCATGTAGCAATTGATTGTATTTTAGGTCAGGGTTCATGTAGCAATTGATTTCATTTTAGGTCAGGGTTCATATATCGATTTATTTCATTTTAGATCAGGGTTCATGTAGCAATTGATTTCATTTTAGATCAGGGTTCATATATTGATTTCATTTTAGGTCAGGGTTCATGTAGCAATTGATTTCATTTTAGATCAGGGTTCATGTAGCGATTTATTTCATTTTAGATCAGGGTTCATGTAGCGATTTATTTCATTTTAGATCAGGGTTCATGTAGCGATTTATTTCATTTTAGATCAGGGTTCATGCACAGATTTATTTCCTGTGAGGATACATTACATCAAAGTTAGCAGTAATAGATTCTACCGTAACCTAATGATATTTAGTTTGCACCATAAAATGTTTTTTAACAGTAGCAAATGTGAGCTCTGTAACAGTCATACCAAAAATTGCTCATTGTGAGCTTTTTATATAGCACAAGCAGTATGTGCCATTTCAGTGCCACAGAGATCCCCTTCATCAAGCTACTCAGCCTTTACGGCATGGTATATTACGGTCATTCAACAGCCCACAGATCACAGCATCTGATGAAGTACGGTGAGAATGGTTCTTTCAGACTTAGGCTAGCCATACATTTTGTTTTTTTCTTTTCAGTTCTGCAGGCTGAACAAGAAAATCAATCGATTTCCCCCTACACACACACACTAGACAGTGTAGATGGAGGAGTCTCCAATGCCAACTATTTATTCAGGCAGGCTGTCTGAATACCTGAACAGTGACTGCATCTGATTAGCTGCAGTCACTGTTTGCTTTTAAATCAACTTTTCCCCAAGTCCTGTGGTGCTGCTAAGGACACCAATGCTCAATTTTTCACGAATTTAGCAGAACTGACTTCATTCTGAGCAGTGTATGGCCAGCTCATCCCAGCTGCTCCTGACAGATGCAGCCAATAGGTGCTACATTGCATTCTAGGACAGTGTTAGAATTCCTTCACACCTAGGAGGTGACACATACAAATGGGTGCATTAAAGTAGTCTATTCACTTTGCATGCTAGAGTGTGTTGCATCACAGGTTGGTTACCTCAGTGTGTTGTGGTGCCATTTAAAATGAATGTACTTCCCATATTACTACATAACACATTCAATTTGAAGAGGACCCAAATCTCAGGTGGGGGAGTGTTAAGGGTTTAATGCTTGCTGAGTGTATGGTAGAGCAATACTTCCCTTATTCCTCACTCCAACATTCTGGGTTGTGGCTGGGCCCTTGGTGTCCCCACATACCATGCAGGGCAATTGGTCCAGCTCTGTACGCCGGCCGGAGCGCTATAGAGAAGACGACTCGGGGATGCTTAGGGCTCATTTACAAGTGTGGCCCTGTTTGTGGTCTCTCCGTAAAGTTATCCACAGTGGATCACTTTTCAGAGGTATTCGACAGGCAGCTCAGAGACTAGGTCAGATCAATGCCTTGTTAACCATTGAAAGCCCACAGCACCATGACACAACCATATACATTAAACATGGTTGCAGCGGGGCCCCTCACTTGAATGGGACATGCTGGGTGGTGGCCCTGTTGTGTAAATTTTTCCATGTACAAGTGCAGCCACGTATGCCAACTAACCCCTGCCAGCCATGTTAACTTGTAGCTCTGCTGTCCATAAAACCACAACTCAACCGCCAGTTTTTACTGACCCTCACCCACCTGTAGTATTTTTTTTCTGGTGCCCAGAGTTCAACTTTAAAGTGGAACTTTACTGACCAAAAAGAAAAAAGGCAGGTTTTTAATATAATGCATGAAAGTATTCATACCATGCGCACTATACACTGAGCTGTACATACAATAGACGGCTCTAATTTTGCCACATTCCTGCTGAATTGGCTGAAAATGGAGCATGGGTGACGGTCAGTATTATTCCGGCTCAACAAAAGTCGACTAAGCTTGGTGGAGAACTATCATCAGGTGAACAGTGACTGCATCCTATCACATACTATTAGGGATGAACTGATATATTGGCCGAAAAGAGGGTTAATCGCCATTTTGCCAATAGAAAGAAAAAAAAAAACAGGTGGCCATAATGGCATGCTGTGTCTCAGACTTTAATGCAAAAGCGCTTCCCATAGACTTCAATGCAAAATCGCCCCCTAGTGACTTCAATGTAAAAATGCTAACCACATTAATTAAATTTTATTTTTTTTCCTGAATCTTTGGTACTGGAATTTTCATTTCAGTGCACCACTACATCCTATCATATGCAATGGTGGAAGCTGTGGCTGCTGAACACAACAGCCAGCAGCAGAGATTGCTCCATCCATGCTGTTTAGGGAACAAACGGATTTCCTCATTCAGCCTGGTGGGTATAGCCTGGTATGGTTTACACCAGTGAAGCTCATCCTTTTACATGTGTGAATACAGAAGGCGTCATGCGACAACAATCGCTGTGTAAACACACTCTTACATCTCTTGTTGATGGCCCTACAACCTATAAGTTCTTTTAGCTAACCACTTCCATTTGAACCTTCTCACAGGTATTCTCGTTTGAAACCTATTCTCTTAACCACTTCCAGTCCGGACACTTTCACCCCCTTCCTGTCCAGGCCAATTTTCGGCTTTCAGCGCTATCACACTTTGAATGACAATTGCGTGGTCATGCAACACTGTACCCATATGAATTTATTAGCATTTATTTTTTTTGAGACAGATAAAGCTTTATTTTGGTGGTATTTATTCACCACTGGGATTTTTATTTTTTTTTTTACTATGTAAATAAAAAAGTCCAAAAATTTTGAAAAAAAGTGTTTTTCTTATAAAATTTTGCAAATAAATAGTATTTCATCATAAATCTTGGCCAAAATTTATTCCGTCATATTATTAGTAAAAAAAAAAAAAAATAACCCAAATTAGTTTAAAACCAAATTTTTAAACATTTATTTTTATATATTATTTTTTATTTTTATTTACATACTGTCACCCTAGCAGTACAGTGTCACCAAAGTACTACTTGTGGGGGGTGATTAAATTTTTTTTTTTTTTTTACACCGATTGCTTTTACACCCATAAAGGATGTAAAAGCAATCATTTCTCCTTCTCTCTGTCTGCATTCTTGCAGCCATTGAGAACTACTGTGTGAGCTGTGATTGGTCGCAGCTTGTCACATGGTACAAGGCTGTTGTGAATAGCCCTGTACCATGTGACCTCTGTGATCATTCACAGATTTCACACGTAGCAAGCAATGATGTCACAAGTGACATCTTGCTTACTATTCTGCATGTGATCACTGATTGGCCAATCAGTGATCACATGATCGGGACCTCGTACAGAGGTCCCGTCCGACAATAGGTGTTCCACTGTGTCTGGAGGACACAGCGGGCACTGGATCGCGGTGCTGCGCGCTCCCAGGGAGCGCGCACAAGCAGGATGCAGGGAGGCCGTTTATAAACAGCCACCCGACCCTGCACTGCCACCGTCCAGCTGTTTATATACAACAGCCAGACGTGAGGTGGTTAAAGAATAAGTTCACCTTTTTACAAAAATAATAAATGCACTTTTTTGGCAGGTAAAAAAATGTGCATTTATTTTTTGTTTCTTGAGCCTCTAAAGCACTGCACCAGCAGGTCTCCTGCAGAAAAGGTGAACTTATCATTTAACCTTCCTACCAGCCAACTCCTGATCATTACCAGAGACTGTAGCTGTCAAGGACAGCTCAGTCAATGTTCTGGGAGCATACTCAGCGCAAACCTTGGATGTCCAAGGGCACACATATGCAGTGTGGGGTGTTAAATCCCACCTTCTTATACGTTATGAGGGCAGCAGGTTAAAGGTTTGTTCACATCAGCAAGCTGCACACAGCACTGTTTATTTTTTCCCTCAAAAAACTTCATTGAAACATCACAGGTGACATTTCATTACAGTTCTATTCATATACCCTGCATTGGTGTTGTGATGGTTCAAATAGCTACCCACTGCGTTGAAAGAAAAACGTTCCGAATGCAATATGTTTTTTTAGTGCCCCCTGCAAACTGACCTCGTGGGAAACTAGACATTTATTGGGGTTGTGCTGCAAACTGCCCCCAGCAAATGCATCTGTTGTGAATGGGCTTGATTGGTTAGTGAAGCTCAGCCATGTACTGCATCTTATTAAACGCATGTGTGAATACAAAATGCATCATGTGACAAAGATCGCCATGTAAACTTGCTCTTCTGTTGATGGTGATCCAACAATCTATAGGCCATTTCGGTTGGCTGCTTCCATCAGAACCTGTTACAGGCATTCTGCTTGCAGCCTATTTAGTGAGGGGGAGGGGCTTGCTCACGCCACCAAGCAGTGCTGATCGCTTAGTCGCTGGTGTACACCGCGAAACTCAGTGCCAATGAACCGATCCTGCACCCTCCCACTGTTTACTTTTCCACAAAAAACTTTATTGAAATGTCACAAGTGCCACTTCAATACAGTTCAAGTCACCGCGACCCACTACAAAAAAATAAAAAAAATGCAGAACTTTTTCAGTGCACACAGCAGACATGCCGTGATGCAAACTAGAAACAAGTAACACTGCCTTGTCTATGTGTTGGGGATGCACTGAAAATGGCTGTCAGTGTAGACACAACGCACTGGGCCTGTATAGTAAGTGAAAGCAGATCTTCACCCTCAGGCCCTGTTCACACGTGTGCTTTTGCCACGCTAAAAAACGCACTTTCCCAGCCTGTCAATAGCAAATGAAAAAAATAGCCCTTTAAAGCCCTACCTGTTCACATCTGTGTGTGTTTTTTTTTTTCTATTACAGTGCACCGAGCTTTAGAAATGTCCTGCTTGCAGCATCTTTAGTACAGTCTGAAAAACGCACCCTTCTCTGAAGTCTAGGGAAGGGCACCAAAAATGCACCCCACTTTTAAGCGCATTTTTTGAGTGACATGTCAATCTTTTGCCAGGTGACCAGTGATGAAAACACTTGCAAAATTGCACTACATGTTGCGTTAAATTTTAACACAATGCATAAAAAAAATGCTCTAAAAACCTGCTATGCATTTAAGAAAAAGAAAAAAAAAAAAAAACACATTGCGTTTCACAACGCACAGACATGAACGGGCCCTAAAGAGTATGTTGGGACTAAATTGCCTCCTTCCCCCTCCCTTACAAATAGATTTTTTTTTTCTAAGAACTTCAGGCTTTTTTTTTGTAAACGCATTCAACACATTGAGCTCTTGGGCATTACAGTAACAGTAAGGGCCAATTCACACCGACTTGCTTTAAAACGTATTGAAAGCGGATGTACATTTCCTTCCATTTCAGTCGTGCGCTCACATCCGTTGACATACATTTTCGATGTCCGTTGATATGCATTTTATCACACGTTAAAGCGTACTGCAGGATATCCTGTGCATTGTGCTGGCATCCACTGCATTGTGCTAAAACGCATACAGGCTGCAACGCAGGTCAATGCAGCATTATGGTGTAAATAGGACACATTGGAAATGATTGTTTTTCAGATCTCCTTCTGTTGATCTGCGTTATACAGCTGCATCAGAAGCTTCTCACAGACTATGCAGCAAGTGGGAGGGCTGAGCGGTGGGAAGGGTCAGATGGTCCAATCAAATCATCCAATCTACAAACACACCGCGCACCTCTCACTGGTACCCGTGAAGGGCCCCCGCGGACGGGTCACATTTCGGGGACCCTCAAACCATCATCAATGGGGTTGCAACGCAGGTCAATGCAGCATTATGGTGTAAATAGGACACATTGGAAATTGTTTTTCAGATCTCCTTCTGTTGATCTGCGTTTTACAGCTGCACTAAAATGTAGATCAACGCACTGCTGTGACTTGACCCTAAACCTTCAGGTTTTTTTTACATTAAAATAACAAACATGTTCTACTAACCTGCTCTGTGCAATGGTTTTGCACAGAGCAGCCCTGATCCTCTTCTTCTGGGATCCCCCGCTGGCACTCCAAGCTTCTTCTCTTCAGCAAGTGCCCCCATGGGAAGCCGCTTTCCATGGGGCACCAATGTGGGCTTGCTCCTGAGCTGCCCTATTGACAAGCCCCCCACTTCTCCATCACAGCATTTGATTGACAGCCAATAGCTCCCGCTTCTATCAATCTGCCCAATGAGGAGGGAGATAGTGTTGAGAGCCAATACTCTCATGCACATCAATGGATCGGGCTCAAGTGAGAATAAGTGGGGGCTGGTGGGGGATCCTGCAGCACAGAAGGATATGCATAGAATGTATTAAGATAAAAAAAAAAAAACACACCTCTACCCTAGGTTCACACCTAAGCGGTTTCCGCAGCATTTTGCAGAAATGCAGTACAGTCCATTTAACATGATTTCCTATGGGACATGTTCACATCTCCGCGTTTTCACCTGATGCGTGTTTTGGAAACGGTCAGGAACTTTTTTTGAACGCAAAAAGTTGCACTTTTGTTTTATAGACGTCAATGGAAACGCTGCAAAAAAGCATGCATTGCGTTTTTGCCGCGTTTTGCATTTTAAATCTGCCTAGTAACAAGAAAATTTTTTTTTTTTATAAACCCAGCAAAATGCATCTAAAAAAAGCAAGTTCAAAAACACCACGCAAAGCAGAAAAGGCTCAAGCACAACCTGCACAGGTGTGAACCTAGCCTAAGGCTTTACAACTAAAACCAGTCATTTAACTGGCCAAAATCAGTCACGCTGAACTACTAATTGCGCCTAGCATTAGCACTTTTAGATGCATCAAGTTTTTCTGGATGTGTTGGCAGTGAGGTTTTTGTTTTCTTTGCCTCTAAATGCCTATTCCTGCATGGACACAGGTGTGTAACCCCCCCCCCCCCCCCCGTTAGTGCAGGCATGGCAGCCCATTCATGGCAACCTACATTTCCTAAAAAAAAAAAAAAAAAAGTGCTTCCCCTATTTTAAATACGCAGCCGCAGGGAAACTGGATGGTGCTGCATGCGATTTCCCTGCGAGTCGAGATGTGAGGGGTGCCATTAAGAATGAATGGCAGCCCCGTGCATCTACAGAGCAGTGCGTTTTGGGTGTGGGAGCAGCTGCAATTCCTGCAAACACCCCGCAGTGTGAACCTAGCCTTAGCAGCAAAAAAAAAAAAAAAGTCACACGCTCCTAAAAGTGGCATTTTAAACCGGCGCTGTGCATGAGGCCTTATTGTTGCTGCAAAGCAACACTCCCACAGCTCTCCCCTAGATGTACTGCAGGGCTCGCCGATTCCTGCGCACGTGCACCACAGCCGAACGAAGGCTGTTCTTTCCCTTCACAGATGTACTGCAGGGCTCGCCGATTCCTGCACACGTGCACCACAGCCGTACAAAGGCTGGTCTGTCGCCCTCACAGATGTACTGCAGGGCTCGCCATTTTCTGGCATGTGCACCACAGCCAAACGAAGGCTGTTTTGTCCCCTCACAGATGTACTGCAGGGCTCGCCGATTCCTGCGCACGCGCACCACAGCCGTGCGAAGGATGTTATGTCGCCATCACAGATGTACTGCAGGGCTTGCCATTTCCTGCGCACGTGCACCACAGCCGTACGAAGGATGTTCTGTTGCCCTCACAGATGTACTGCAGGGCTCACCGATTCCTGCGCACGTGCACCACAGCCGTGCGAAGGATGTTATGTCGCCATCACACATGTACTGCAGTGCTCGCCATTTCCTGCGCACGTGCACCACAGCCGTACGAAGGCTGTTCTGTCCCCTCACAGATGTACTGCAGGGCTCGCCGTTTCCTGCGCACGTGCACCACAGCCGTACGAAGGTTGTTCTGTCGCCCTCACAGATGTACTGCAGGGCTCGCCGTTTCCTGCGCACGTGCACCACAGCCGTATCAAGGCTGTTCTGTCCCCTCACAGATGTACTGCAGGGCTCGCCAATTCCTGCGCACGTGCACCACAGCCATACTAAGGCTGCTCTGGCCCCTCACAGATGTACTGCAGGACTCGCCGATTCCTGCTCACGTGCACCACAGCCGTACGAAGGATTTTCTAGCCCCTCACAGACGTACTGCAGGGCTCGCCATTTCCTGCGCACGTGCACCACAGCCGTACGAAGGATGTTCTGTCGCCCTCACAGATGTACTGCAGGGCTCGCCATTTCCTGCGCACGTGCACCACAGCCGTACTTGGTACGTTCTGTCCCCTCACAGATGTACTGCAGGGCTCACTGTTTCCTGCGCACGTGCACCACAGCCGTACGAAGGATTTTCTGTCCCCTCACAGATGTACTGCAGGGCTCACTGTTTCCTGCGCACGTGCACCACAGCCGAATGAAGGCTGTTCTGCCCCCTCACAGATGTACTGCAGGGCTCACCGTTTCCTGCGCACGTGCACCACAGCCGTACGAAGGATGTTCTCTCGCCCTCACAGATGTACTGCAGGGCTCACTGTTTCCTGCGCACGTGCACCAGAGCCGTATGAAGGCTGTTCTGTCCCCTCACAGATGTACTGCAGGGCTCACTGTTTCCTGCGCACGTGCACCACAGCCGTACGAAGGATGTTCTGTCCCCTCACAGATGTACTGCAGGGCTCAACATTTCCTGCGCACGTGCACCAGAGCCGTACAAAGACTGTTCTGTCGCCCTCACAGATGTACCCGCACCCTCCGCCACGACTGAAGGTCAGGCAGCACCCATGGGTAGATCTGCGCATGCGCCATCATGGCGGTGACCAAGCCCTCTGGGAGGCGGACTTGGCTTCCACGGGAAGTCCCTCTTTTATGTGAACACGCGTGTGCGGATACAAAAGTTGTCATGCAACAATGATCATGTATACAGACCCTTCCAGCTCATGATGGGCGGCCCTACAATCTATAAGCCGCTATACTCGGCCGCTTCCATCAGAAGCTTCTCACACACTTTGCAGCAATGGGAGGGCTGAGCAGTGGGAAGGGTCAGATGGTCCAATCAAATCATCTACAGACACACCGTGCATCTCTCACTGGTACCCGTGAAGGGCCCCCGCGGACGGGTCACATTTCGGGGACGGGTGGGGGGACCCTCAAACCATCATCAATGGGGAATAGTGATGGATGAGCAGTCTGTGATTGGATGATGCTCTGATTAACCCCCCCCCCCCCAAACTATACATATACACACACATCCCCTCCCCCACCATCACCTTCAGTTTGTTCCATTCTAGATCCGGGTGTCTCGGACTTCAGCCACAGGAACCCACGGTGACCCGAAAGGGGGAGGGGCGTCAGCAGATTCGGGGCTGGTGACGTGTTTTTTTCAGGGGGCCGGTCCCCTCAGGGTGTTCCCGCTCGATCACAGCCTGGAGGCCTCGTCTGTATTTTTCGGGTGAGCCCCGTATGGCAGGGACACAAAATGGCGGCGGAGGTATTATTCGGGTGTCTCCTCCGGTCACGTTACCCGGGAAGGCGAAAGGACGGTTCCGGTCGTTCTCAGGCCCCTTCCTGGGGGGATTACGCCAGACCCGGGCCTGAAATGCGGGCTTTTTCGGGTGTTGTATTGTCTCGGGCCGATTCTGAAGGGCTTTCGGGCGTCATGCGCGGCTCCCGGCCTGCCGAGTCCCCCACCCTCCCCCCCAGGTGCGCTCTAGTCTTTTCCGGGTGTGTCCGGGTCACCGCCGCCCGCTTCCTCTTCACACAAAAGCCGCCCGCGCGCCCCGGCAGCGCCAGTGAGAAAAAAAATCCCGAACGGAGATTGGCTGCGAGGCCGCGCGGGGGATGCCGGGAGTTGTAGTTCCCCTCAGCGCCGCAAGCGGGATTGTTGTCATTAAAGCTTGAGGGACAGAGTGAGCATGGTGCGCAGCCTAGAGCGGCTCCTGCTGGACAGATGACCGTATGACCACACATCTTCATAGTAACTGCAGGCCACACTTTAAAGAGACACTTCACCCAGTTGTGCTGGCTTCATGTACTGTGCACTGGGTCATTGTAAAGGACAGGGGAAAAAACATTAATTGCATGTTTTTCAAACCAGTTTAGGCGAGTTTAGCAACATTTGGTGTTTGGGAGTTTACTTCATTGGCCAGAATTTTAATTTATTCTGGACATTGAAATAAATAACTGCCAAAGTGCCAAACGTGCTTTGTGTTTAGGCGTATTTGACGCTTTAAATGCTGGTGATGACACTTGTCCTGAACCCTTTCAGAGAAGTACCAGTAAACTCAGCATCCTGTACACTCCTGAAATCCTAGGTTCACATCTGTGCAGGTGGTGCCGCTGGGGAGCCACAGGTGGGTGCCATAGTTCTAATGGCACATCGGCCGCACTGGAAAACACAACTGCACTGGGAAGCGAGGTTCCAGTGTGGGCTGCGTTTTCCAAAGAAGTGCAGGAACTTGGGCAGCACAGTGGCTAAATGGTTAGCACTTCCAGCTGGCAGTACTAGGGTCGTGGGTTCAAATCCCAGCCATGGCACCTCCTGCCTAGAGTTTGCATGTTCACCTTGTGCCTGTGTGGGTTTCCTCTGGGTACTCTGGTTTCCTCCCACACTCCAAAGACATGCGGGTAGGTTAAATAGTGTACGTATGAATGTGAGTTAGGGACCTTAGATTGTACAGCCCTTGAGGGTTAGGGACTGATGTGAATGTACAATATATATGTAAAGCACTGCGTAAATTGACAGTACTATATAAGTACCTGAAATAAATAAACTTCTTCCCTGCATGTCACGGGCACAGGAGTCTATTCAAAGGAATAGGTTCTCGTGCCCGTGCAAAATGCAGCCCCCATAGATGTGAACCGGGGATAAATGAGTATTTAAATGAGAGATTTACTAAAACTGCATGGTGCAGCTCTGCACAGAAACTAATCCGCTTCCAGGTTTTATTGTCAAAGCTTAATTGAACAATCTGAAGTTAGAAGCTGATTGCTTACCATGCCCAGCTGCACCAGACTCTGAGTGCTCCAGTTTTAGTACATCTCCCCCTATGTGTACATGGATGTATAGGATAATATGAAGGAAAGTTCCATTTGATTTTCACTAACTTCATTTCAGTTGAGCCTCAGCTGGACAGATTTCTTAAACAAAAGTTTTTGTTCTGCAAAGCAGCTAACGGTAGCCTGCACCCTAGTGAAACAACAATATAAACATTCATAAGTAATCTTTTAATACAGGCGTACCTCGGTTTACAAATTTAATGCATCCTCCTGGACATTTCGTATTGGGAAAAATTTGTAAACCAAAAACACGGTTTGCTATAGGAATGCATTGAAAACCAATTAATCCGTTCCAGAGGTCAGGGAAAAAAAGTTTTTAAAAAGTCATTGTCACTATAAGTCAGTGCCGGTTTTAAATGTAATTACCGGATTTTTTTTTCTTTTTCTTCACTATAGCTCAGAGAATCAGCTGTCACTTTCCTCCCAGCTAAAAGAAAGTTTCTTTTTAGTTTATTTCCCCTAAAAGAAACAGATGTTTCCTTTTAGTTTGTTCCCCAAGATAAAAGAAACAAAGTATCCTTTAGCTCCAAGGAAAGTGACAGCTAGTTCTGTGAGCTATAGTGAAGAAAAAAAAAGCCAGCAATTGCATTTAAAAATCTGCACTGACATACACTTTATATTGCGAAAAAAAAACCAAGGCATTATTTTCAATGGATTGTCATTCGTAAACCGAAAGTTATGGTAACCGAGGAGTTCATAAACCGAGGTACACCTGTATTTTCATTTAATTAAAAAATATTTAACACATTAAAGGAATAAAAATATATACAGAAAATAGCAATATACATTTTATTAACTGCTTCCAGACCGCCCTATAGTAAAACTACTGCTACAGTGGATATAAAAAGTCAACACACCCTTGTTAAAATGTCAGGTTTCTGTGATGTGAAAAAATGAGAGAGATAAATTTCAGAACTTTTTCCACCTTTAATGTGACCTATAAATTGTACAACTCAACTGAAAAACAAACTGAAATCTTTTTAGGGGGTGAAGTAAACATAAAAAACTACAATAATATGGTTGCATAAGTGTACACACCCTCTTATAACTGGAGATGTAGCTGTGTTCAGAATTAAGCAATCACATTCAAAATTATGTTAAATAGGAGTCAGTACACACCTGCCATTTAAAGTGCCTCTGATTAACCCCAAATAAAGCTCAGCTGTTCTAGTAGGTCTTTCCTGACATTTTCTAAAGGTGGGAATACACGATTAGAAAATCGACTGATCGGTCATCCAACGACCGAGAGGCGTTCGTTCGTTGGTCGAAATCGTGGCCAACATTAACCAATCTAAAAAAATTGTTTGTCGGCCAGTACATAGTGTTGACGTCTTCCATACAAGTGGAAGTGATGCGGTGTGCATGTGACCTTGTAGCCACACCCTTCCGGCCAGAACGAGCGATATACACAACAATTACCAGCAATGAGTGTAATATTGTTTATTACATGACCTATATACATAAATAGTGATACATAAAATATCTTTAGAATTCTGGTTTCATTATCTCATTAGGCCAATCTACTTTTAACATTTGGATTTTTCATTCGTGTTTACGAAGATTCCTTGGACATAAATATCCGGGTCATCTTCTGTTTCCGCTCATGCGTGATAGCGCTTGATAGATTTTTTTCGTACGACCGTCATACCACCACATAGAAAATTGGTCGTTCCTATGCAAAATGACAATTTTTCATTGTTGTTCAACCGGATTATTTTGTTCACAATATCGTTATCGGTTAAAACATCCTGCTCAGCAATGAAGAGAAAATTGTTCGATCAGTGGTTCTGCAACACTTTTCATACGATGTTCTTATAGTGTGTACAGGGTATTAGTCACATCCTAGAACAAAAGCCATGGTCCTCAGAGAGCTTCCAAAGCATCAGAGAGATCTCATTGTTAAAATGTATCAGTCAGGAGAAGGGTACAAAATAATTTCCAAGGCATTAGATATACCATGGAACACAGTGAAGACAGTCATCATCAAGTGGAGAAAATATGGCACAACAGTGACATTACCAAGAACTGGATGTCCCTCCAAAATTGAAGAAAAGACGAGAAGAAAACTGGTCTGAGAGGCTGCCAAGAGGCCTACAGCAATTTTAAAAGAGCTGCAGGAGTATCTGGCAAGTACTGGCTGTGTGGTACATGTGACAACAATCTCCCGTATTCTTCATAATTCTGGGATATGGGGTAGAGTGGCAAGACGGAAGCCTTGTCTTACGAAGGAAAACATCCAAGCCCAGATAAATTTAGCAAAAACACATCTGAAGTCTCCCAAAAACATGTGGGAAAATGTGTTATGGTCTGATGAAACCAAGGTTGAACTCTTTGGCCATAATTCAAAAAGATATGTTTGGTACAAAAACAACACTGCACATCACCAAAAGAACACCATACCCACAGTGAAGCATGGTGGTGGCAGCATCATGCTTTAGAGCTGGTTTTTCTTCAGCTGGAACTGGGGCCTTAGTCAAGGTAGAGGGAATTATGAACAGTTCGAAATACCAGTCAATATTGGTACAAAACTTTTAGGCTTCTGCTAGAAAGTTGAACATGAAGAGGAACGTCATCTCACAGCATGATAATGACCCAAAGCATATATCCAAATCAACAAAAGAATGGCTTCACCAGAAAAAGATTAAAGTTTTAGCATGGCCCAGACCTGAATCTGATGGAAAAATCTGTGGGTTGATCTGAAGAGGGCTGTGCACAGGAGATGCCCTCACAATCTGACAGATTTGGAGTGTTTTTGCAAGGAAGAGCGGGCAAATATTACCAAGTCAAGATGTGCCATGCCGATAGACTCATACCCAAAAAGACTGAGTGCTGCAATAAAATCAAAAAGGGCTTTAAAAAAGTATTAGTTTAACTGCCTCCTGCCCGCCATATAAAAAAAATGATGGGTGGGTGGTAGTTCTCTCGTTCTGGGATGACTTCAGATGACATCTAACCACACGCACGCCCCCGGCGGATCACCAATCGGCAGAAAGAGCAGATAACTTCGGCTCTGTCATGTGATCAGCTGTGTCTAATCACAACTGGTCACATGTAAATAAGGAAATGCCGGTTATTGGCATTCCTCTCCTCACGAGCTATCACGCTGTCAGCTCATGAGGACAGGAGAGTCGGTAATTGGCATTCCTCAGAGGGGACATCTGCACTGATCATCAGTGCACTGATGTTCACTGTATTGGCGTCACTGGGGATATCAGTGACACCAAGTCAGTTCTCCCCAGTGTCAGAATGTCTCCTGTAGTCCTGCTAAAAGTTGCTGATCACCGCCATTACTAGTAGGAAAAAAAAATCCCAGTATCTATCTCCTTCACTGCCATTTGTAAACGCTATAACTTTCACGTAAACCAATTAATTTACACGTATTGGGATTTTTTTTATCAAAGACATGTCGCAGAATACATTTTGACATAAATTTATGAGGAAATTTGATTTTTAAAATTTTTTTACTGGACATGTAAAATAATGTTTTTTTCTCAAAATTGACAGTCTTTTTTTATAGCACAAAAAATTTAAAAACGCACAGGCAATCATATACCACCGAAAGAAGGCTCAATTCATGGGAAAAAAAGGACGTAAATTTAATTTGGGTGCAGCGTTGCATGACTGTGCATTTGTCAGTTAAAGTAATGCAGCACCGTAACGCAAAAAATGGCCTGGTCGGGAAGGGGTGTAAATCCTCAGGAAGGTAAGTGGATAAAGATGGAAAAAGTTCTGAAATGATTTATCTTTGTCTTTTTTTTACATCACAGAAACATGACATTTTAACAGGGGTGTGTAGACTTTTTATATCAACTGTACAGGGCAGCTGAGCTGTGCAGAATAACGTATATATACACGTGATTTCATATTTCCGGGTAGGACGCGTTCGAGCTGCCCTACCCGCGCCACCGTTGGCAGCTACAGATGTTGATCACCGGGTTCCAGCCAGAGATTCCCCACCAGCACTCGGCGATCGCCGAGGAACAGCGACAAGGAACAGATATGTGTGTAAACAACACAGGCCTCTCTCCTGCCAGCAGTAACATGCTGCTGTGTACTTCTCTGCACAGCAGATAAATACACAGTTGCAGGTTTACATAGTAAAACACACACAGCACACAATTAATCCTTTGATCGCCTCAAATGTTAACCCCTTCCAGCCCAGTGTCATTAGTACAGTATCAGTGCTTTTTATTAGCACTGATATCTGTATTAGTGTCATTGGGATGTCAGTGGCAGTTAGTTCCCACCCAATGTCAGAATGTCCGCCGCAGTCCCCCTATAAGTCACTGATTGCCACCATTACTAGTATAAAAAAAATTTAAATTAAATTCCAGTATATATACCGCCATTTGCAAATGCTATAACTTTCATGTGGACCACTTAATTTACACATATTGGGATTTTTTTTTATTAAAGACATGTAGCAGAATACATTTTAGTCTAAACTTATGACAAAATTTGATTTTTAATTTTTTTTTACTGGACATGTTTTATAGCGAAAAGTCAAAAATATTTTTTTTTTTCAAAATTGTCAGTCTTTTTTTGTTTATAGGGCAAAAAATAAAAACGCACCAAAAGAAAGCTCTATTTGTGGGGGAAAAGGACATAAATGTAATTTGGGTGCAGCATTGCATGAACGCGCAGTTGTTGCTTAAAGTAATGCAGTGCCATATCGCAAAAAAAGGCCTGGTCAGGAAGGGGGGTAAATCCTCTGGAGGGAAAATGGTTAGTGCAAAGGGCTAATCTTACTTATTCAAAACTGTGCTCAGGCACTATTAAAGCCCAACACCAGGATTCATTTTTTTTTTTTTTACATGACCACTGTAGTGACCTTCTCTATTCAGTTTATGTCGTAAGGTGTGAAGCAGATTTGTCATGCAAGAGCTTGCAAAGGGGTTATTATTATTATACAGAATTTCTATAGCGCCAAGAATTTGCACAGCACTTTACAATATAAAGGAAGACAGATTAGTTGCAATACAATTCAATACAAGGGAATTAGGAGAGCCCTGCTCATATGAGCTTACAATCTAAAAAAAGGGGGGGGTAAGCGCTACAAATAGTAATAACTATGAGGGGTGAGCTGATGAAGAGGGGAGAAGTAATTTTTTTTTAGGTGGAGGTGGGATAGGCTTTCCTGAAGTCCTTAAGAGATAAATCTTCAGAAATCACCTAAAAGGTAAACAGAGTAGGAGACATCCAGATAGGTTGGGTTAAAGCAAAGTTCCACTCACCCTGTCAAAAAATAAAAGTCAGCAGCTACAAAAACTGTAGCTGCTTACTTTTAAAAAAAGCCACTTACCTGTCCCTCGGTCCTGTGGGGTGTCCCCCGCAGCCCATATCACCAGCCGTCCTGTATTCCAGGAGGTCGGCATCTTCAGTGTGGGCACCCGGCTGTGATAGCTTGCCGCTTCACAGCCGGGTACCCATTGTGCATGTGCGAGTAGCACTGCGCTTCATGAATGGTCCTGTAGTCTTCTGGGACCAGCCACGTGTCCCAAAAGACTACAGGGAGGGAGGGAGGACACCTTCCGTTTCCGATCGCCTAGGCGAAAGGGCTGAAAGTGGGAGCGGGTCCCTGTCAAATTCGGGTACCCGCTCCCCCCCCGCCACCCAAAGGTGCCAATCCTTAATGGAGAGTGGGGGAGCAGTGATTAAAGCTGAACTTCCCCTTTTGGGTGGAGTTCCACTTTAAGTTCCAGATTATGGGAGAGGCTCTATTTGTCTTACTAAGGCCTTGTGCTCACAATGAGACTATTGGACTAATGATCGTCTTTTTTTTTCTTTTTAAATATTAGTCTTATATCGAAAATGAATTTGAGGTCACTAAAGTTACGGTAATCCTCTTTAGACAGAATACAACTTCCTAAGTGATCTAATGTGTTTTATTGTAATGTATTATTGGTCACTCAGTTTTTTCGTTCAAATACTGTACTAGTTCTATGAAAATCATTTGTTCGGTTATCTTATGAGAACATTTTTCCTGCTTGTCCCTTCGGATATTTTCACATTAACTGTTGAGATCGACTCTTGGAAGCTGTGTACTAATGTTCCGATTATTGAAAGCGTTTTTGTTCATCTGATTCTCTCATCATGTGTACTAGGCATAAGAGGTTTTGCCAACTGCGGCATTGTGATGTCATCCTCTGCACTATCGGGCTGTTTTTATGGTAGCTGTGCCAGGAAGAAAGGGGTTGGGTGACTCAGGTTGTCAAACAGCCCAGATGCACTGTAAAGTGGCTAGCTTAACTTCCCTAAGTACATCTAGGGCTGAAATAAAGTTGGTGCAGCACGCTTTCAGCAAAGGTGAAAGAAATCAAGTTCTTAGATGACATTACCTATCACAGACAGGCACAACCTAGACAAAATTGTGCAAAAGCTGTAAGGCAGATGAGATAAATCTGTAGTACTCACTCCTGCAGTTTTGAGACCCTAGGGTGTTTTCCTGTAGTTGCCCTGCAGCCAAGCACAGTCAGCACGCTTTGGCTCAATAAACAGTCTAGGGCACGGGTGTCAAACTGGCGGCCCTCCAGCTGTTGCTAAACTACAAGTCCCATGAGGCATTGCAAGATTGACAGTTACAAGCATGACTCCCAAAGGCAGAGGCACAATGGGACTTGTTGTTTCGCAACAGCTGGAGGGCTGCCAGTTTGACACCCCTGGTCTAGGGGTATGCTTTTCTGGTGTTTTATTGCAGAACTTGAATGGATTTAGGGTAATTTTGGGATACTCCAGTAACTTTTGTACCAACTTGAGGACACTGATCTTCCTTTTAAATATTTGAGCCTTCAACAAGAAAATAATAGAATGGGCTTTTCAGGACACCAGACACAATGTCCCCTTTAAACAAAAGTGACTCTAGTACAAGAGGGGTGGCCATGGCACACAGTCTCTGGAATCTCTCATACCAGCCTGTACTCACTAATGTCCATGGATAATTGGTTGCCTCCTTCCAATATCTTCCAGTGATAGCAGACTACCAGAAGTTCCTCAGTCAGCTCCAGCAACTTTCAGCAAAATAGGCCCCCAGCTACCATAGCTGGGATCTTGTTGAACAGCAAACACATAGCAGGCTTGCCCAGGAGATAAAGGCCCCCTCCCCAGGCTGTTATCTCCTCCCCAAGGAGAAGACAAGACTATTCCCAGTCCCAGAGTATATATATATACACAATCCCAGCCACTATCTGGGCACCTCTCCCCAGGGATTGACCAGTGCTTCATAAGTATGCAGCTGCTAATTTGACTCTTCCTGCCCTCTATCTTCCTGAACATTTCCAGACAGACGGGGGAAGCAGTCAAACCTGCAGCCAGTGAAACATAGAACAGACCAGAATAATCACGCACAGCTATACTGAATTTATTCTCTCTTGAGAAGAGGGCATTAAGGGGGGATATGATCAACATGTATAAATACATCCGTGGTTCATATAGTGAACTCGGTGTAGAGCTATTCACCCTGAGGCATCACAGAGGACAAGGGGGCACTCTTTACGTCTGGAGGAAAAGAAATGTAATCTCCAAACACGGAAAGGTTTCTTCACTACAAGAGCGGAGACTGTGGAATAGACTCCCTCAGAGTTGGTTCTGGCCAGCTCAGTGGATTGCTTCAAAAAAGTCCTGGGATTCTTTCTTAGATACACAGAATATAACTGGATACTAACATTTATAGGTAAAGTTGATCCAGGGAATATCAGATTGCCTCTCGGGGGATCAGGAAGGAATTTTTTTTCCCCAGCAGGAGCAAATTGGATCATGCTTTGCTGTTTTTTTTTGCCTTCCTCTGCATCAACTGTGGGTATAGGATTATAACTTTTTTTTTTTTGTTTGTTTAATGGTTGAACTTTTTAGCCAGACTAACTATGTAACTATGATTACAGTGAACCCAGAACTAAATTGACATTTAGAGAGAAAGATAGAGAAGGCACCACTGAGTGTAGACTGTAAAAACACTTTATTAAAAAATAGCAGAAAATACACTAACATTTTGGAAGGTATATAAAGGCACATCTGTAATATATAGCGGTCTTCCGGGACTGATGTGGATATGCTGCGGATGGTCCAAAAAACGGTCACTGCCCCAGTCTATAACTGGCCTTCACAGCAAGAAGCACATGGAAGGGCGACTCATTTCAACAACAAAACAGAACAATTCCCAGCTCTAACTCGCCAGCCAGCCTGCAAACAAACCGAATTAACCTGTCTTGCAATATGCGTTAAAAACAGGGGTTAGCACGCATTTGCAAATACATGCGTAAGCTACAGAACCTCATCAAGGCACCCCGATATTCTGTAGTTCCTAACTCTACAAACTTTGACAGCCCCCATAGTAGAGGCACATGTATTTATTGGATAGACCAAGGGCAGGTGGACCTGAGGGAGCCCACCCCTCCTTGAAGGTACAGGAGTGCACTGGACACCCAGCATGTAGCACAAATGGCAGCCAAGGTGTCCAGTGCGCCCCCTCGACCAGCAATTCAACAGTACAAAAAACGGTCACTGCCCCAGTCTATGACTGGCATTCACAGCAAGGAGCACATGGAAGGGCGACACATGTCAAACAAAAAAAGAGAAAAATTCCCAGCTCTAACTTGCCAGCCAGCTTGCAAACAAACCGAATTTACCTGTCTAGCAGTATGCGTTAAAAACGGGTTTTGTCCAGAAGTCCAGAGCGGGCTGTAAGATGGAGCAGAGCCGGGTTAGCACTGAATTACAAGAGCTGAGTCCAGAGTAGGCTGTGGGATGGAGTAAGGCCAGATAAGCTCTGTAGGATGCGGTGGAACGCAGGTGGACCGCAGCATTCAAAGTGACCACAAGACCGGAAGTGACACAACGACGTTTCGGAGCATGCACACCAGCTACGGGGGCACACTCCTTTCTCCAGCTTGAGAAGCAAAATATTGGTGCAACCAGTGTTGCTTCCAATAAATCAATGTTAAACAATTATAGGCTCAGTTCACACAGGAAACAGTGTTTTTGATCCTCACTGAAAAATGATCTGTGGTGGATTGTTTTCCCAAGGACAGCGAGTGAGGGTTTGCAGGTGTTCAGGAGGTAATAATGCCCCTTCTTGATGTCTGTTTTTTGGAACTACCGACACACCCAGAAACATAACTTCTCATCCATTAGTGACATCTGGCGATGTCTACCCACATGGAAGAGAAATATAATTAAAAATATTATTCCCAAATATATTGCCATATACAGTGGGGCAAAAGTATTTAGTCAGCCACCAATTGTGCAAGTTCTCCCACTTAAAAAGATGAGAGAGGCCTGTAATTGGCATCATAGGTAGACCTCAACTATGAGAAACAAAATGAGAAAACAAATCCAGACAATCACATTGGCTGATTTGGAAAGAATTTATTTGCAAATTATGGTGGAAAATAAGTATTTGGTCATGAAGGGAAATGTATGTCTTTTAGGTCTGTCATTTTGTTTATCTTACTCCATTTTATATTCCATGTTGATTAATTGTTTTGTATTATACCCAGAATGAGTTAATGAAAATATGCTATGTCAGTTATGTATTACAGAACTATACTCACAAAATTCTTCTATCTTTTATCTTAGCTTAGCCTTGGTAGAGACGGTAAAAGTATCCAATTATTTCTTTGTATTAACAAACACCTGTTTCTGTTATGATACAATTAAATGTCAAATATTTCTGTTCCATGAGAAAATAATTGTTTGTTACTTATAACTAATTACAAATGCCTGAGAAAGATCATGTTCACAGCCTTGAAAAGTATCTAGCGAGATTCTATTGTATGTAGCAGATAAGTTTTTATGTAATATTATAGACATTCCTTATTCTTGGGAAAATTAAATTTTGCTTCTCATCATTATTCAGGATTGACGTAAATGTTTGTATTCTCACTTGCACGTTATATTGTACTATATAAGAGAGCTTTCGTTGTGGAATAAATTAGAAGTTTTTGGTTACTTACAAGACGGTCTCATGTGTGATTACTTGTAACCAATGCTTTTCCAGGCCTGAGGAGACAGAACGAGTGACAGAGAACTTAGACCAGGGGTCTAAGGGTCAATAGAACCAACAGTTTTGGGGGCTCGTCCGGGATATCGGCATCACCCGCTCAGTGACCATCCACTTGTCCGGTAAGTAGAATTATTTTCTATATAACCTGTACAAGTTGGATACAAGGAAACTGGGAGGCTCTGATTAGTCCGATATCCATTTAAGCCAATATGTGCTCTGGGAGCAGAACACTCCGGGAGTGTTAGTAAAATTGTCTCCGGGAGACTAAGAAATCTCAGGGAGATTGCCTATAGTCACTCATTCTGTGTCTAAAGTTTATTATTTTCTACATATAGAAGTATAAGATAATTTGTTTTGTATGAGTAGTAAGTCTGGGTGGTAAGTGTACAGACCGAAATCACTGAAGACCTATTGTCAGAAGGTGTAAGACGCACCACCCTCTCAGCTAGACCTTATTGGTTGTTGACCTGAGAAAGGTGAACGCATGGTGACACCAACTGGGAGGTCTATGTAATGACATGTACATTGTGTAAATGTGGTTTGCTGATACATTATAAAGGTTATGATAGTAATAGTCACGTTATTGTAGATATTGTAAATAGACCTTCCTTCCCGATAATAAACTTGAGAGATTGATTTCAACTATCACTGTGTGTATGTGTATGTCTGTTGTCTTTTCTGAGATGAAGTCAATCTCCCCGACGCGTCGTACCCTCAGCAGCCTGATAGAGACTGATAGCCAGGGGCTATGGACAACCTTTCAATTGGAGGTCCCACCGAGATCGGGAGGTCAACCCATTTGCGGTCACTCAGTAAGATATACAAAATCTGTCTGTCTGTCCGGCTGTCCGTGGGCTCTGACTTAACTCTCGATCTCTGAACTGTGACAGGAGTATTCCGGGAATACTTCATTGAGTCTCCGGGAGACTCAGATAAGGAAAGATGATTTATGTAGACGGGGTCTACATTTCAAATACCTAGACGGGGTCTAGGTTAATTACAGAGTCTTAACTAGTCTGTTGAGGGTAACCAACTTTCTTTTCTTTGCTTCTACTATCAAATGTATATAGTATAAGATAATTTGTTTATGAAAATAAGTGAACCCAGTTGGTAAGTTAACGGGTCAAAGTAATTGAAATAGAGTCAATATTTAAGTTCTTATTGTCTATTTTTTGTTGAGAGTGATAAGTGGTTATGTTATACTAGACCCGCTCCGTACTGTCAGCTCCATACTGTCAGAATATATCTTTCCTTCTCCAAAGAGGACGTGATTTTTTCATTGCAGCACAGCAGCAAATCCAACCCACAGCCCTATCCCCTGTCCCAGTCCAGGACGCGGTGGAAGACCAATCTGAACCCCCACCCAAGGAATTCCTGATTCCACATAGAATGAGGGAACCTTTTTTACTGAAGGATTAAAAGAGATATCAGGGTCCCTATTAGTAGACTTGGCAAATAAAGCAGGAATAGATAAAATTTTCAGTCCTGGAAGGGCAGGTAGAACCAAACACAGTCCAAGCAATATCCATTTCTCACTGTAGGAGACACATTATTAATTAAATGTTTAGAAATAGAGGACATTGACTGTGTTACAAAACATTGTTCTGTTGGTGCTTGACATTCCATCTTTTTTACAGCCATACCGTCTGATGCTGAATGTTTTTCAGTAATTAATTTAGCAAATGCATTTTTTAGCGTTCTTGTTGATGCAGAGACACAGCCCATTTTTGCTTTCTGTTTAATGCCTTGGGGTTTTTGTAGATTTTTCTGTAGTCTACTCAACTGTTCTCCAGGCCACTCTGAGGGGGTGGACACCGGACTATGGGTCAGTCCTGCTGCAGTACGCGGATATCATCTGCCTCTACAGTCTCACTAAGGGGGCCGGCCTGAGGGATGGGGAGAGTTTGTTGAAATGTTTTTTGAAGGTGGACACAAAGTGTCAAACAAAAAACTACAATGGTGTAACACAAGTGTTGAATATCTGGGTTTTGTGTTTACAAAAGGAGGAAAGGAAAGTCAGTCCAAAGAGAGTTGTGGCTCTCCTGAAACTTGCCCGCCCACAAACCAAGAAAGATATGCTCTCCTTTCTTGGAGCCATTGGTTACTGCCGCCAGTGGATACCTGACTGTTCCTATTATGATAAGTCACAACCCAGAAAATGTCAGAAATTGTTAAGTGGTCAGATGACATGGTTGATGCATATGTGTATTTGAAAAATGTAATGATAACTGCCCCAGGCCTTGACCTCCCTGACTATGTAAAAATGTTTCATGTGTATGCAAGGGACAATTGTAAGACCATGGCTGGTGTACTCGCCCAGGAGCATGGAGGCAGACTTCGCCCTGTAGTTTTTTTCTCAAAAATGGTGCCAGTTCAGGTCCAAGGCATGCCTGCGTGTCTCAAAGTGTTGGCATTTTATGTTATGACTGTGGAGATGTCTATGTTATTCACCTTAGGACACCCTATGATATTGCACACTACACATAATGTAGCTATTTTAATAAGAAATATACACACTCAGCACATGTTCTCCCAATGATTCAGCGGATATGAGGTTATCTTGATGAGCAACCCCATGTTGCATATCAAGTATAACAACCCAGGTCCAGCAATGATCCTAAACGCACTGTTGGGTCTCAAATTGTCAAACGATCTAGGACCCGAGGTTCATGACTGCTTCAAATCCATTGAGGCTAATATTTCACCCAGACTAGATTTATTAAAGATTCCAATCCCAAATGCTGATGTTGTTTTCATAGATGGCTCCTGCACTAGGCCAAATGATAATTTATCATGCCAGCTATACTGTAGTTAAACTCCTTAACACTGTTATAGAAGTAAAACCAATCCCTTTTCAATCAGCCCAGGCTGCTGAATTGTTTTTGAATTGTACAAAGATCAGTCTGTCACTATTTACACGGATTCTAAATATGCCTATGGAACAGTGTATGACCATGGTGTATTATGGTTTCTCAAAGGCTACATAGGAGCTGATGGGAAAAGGATTGCCCATTCCCAACTATTAGCCAATTTGCTCAAGGCTCTCACACTTCCCAAGGAATTTGCTGTCATACACTGCAGAGCACATACCAAAGGGGACGATGATATAACAAAAGGTAACGCTCTAGCAGATTATGAAGAAAAAAAGGTAGCTCAGCAATAATTTGCTTTACTGCAGATGCCCACTTTATGCCCATCTTCCCAGATGATTTTCAATTGATCACAACTTTGTAGCAGTCAGTTTCCACAAAAGGAGCTCGAAGACTGGTGCTACCCTATTTTACAGAAGAATCCAAGGACTGGATTAATCTGCAAAGAGGGGATACCATGCATCCCACAGTGTAGCGCCCCGATATACATTGCACAATACCATGGTATAGGACATATAGGATGGAAGGCAACCCTAAAACAACTCCAAAAAGATTTTTATACCACAGGAATGGTGGAGTTAGTACAAGATTATGTGAAAAGATGCATCACATGTATCAGAAACAACCCAAATAAAGCCATGTATCAAAACCTGCCTTACCCCACAACATCTTTTTCAAATTGACTTTACACACATACCCCAAACAAAAGGGAGGACAACAACCAGCTTGTGTGATCACAAATGTGTTTTCCCGATGGCAAGAAATGTATCCCACAAAAAGAGAACGATATTATCCGCAAGTTTCCGTTCTTTTTACAGGAAAATACCTACACGTTCCAGGCCGGAGATCGTATTGTGGTGAAACAGCTGACGAGAAACAAGAAACAGCAGGATTTCGTCTATGGACCAGAAACTACGGTCGTAGCAGTAACTAGAACAGCAATTCTCACTGAACATAGTTCCATCTGGATCCATGCTTCTAGAGCGAAGCTGGTCGAGAAAGGTCCAGGACCAGACCCAAGGGAAAAAGGAAAGGAGGTACTAACGGGGGCAGAAAGCCCTGACCTCGAACAGGACAATCAAGGAAAAAGGGGGTACTAACGGGGGTAGAAAACCCTGACCCTGAAGAAGATGAACTGTTTCCCCAATTTTAGGCCATGGTTCTGCCACTTTCTCCTGATTATACTGATTTTGTTGGCACCTAGCCATGGTGAAGTGGTGATAATACAGGACTCAGGCCACACCATATTGTGGTATAATTCATCAAATACTGAGGTTGCCACCTTTATTATTGATTACTGCCAAAAATTGTACAATGTCCCCATAACTCCCACTTATTCTGGTTGTATAATATGTATCATACTGCACATGCTGTTAGCCATGTATATATAGATGCCATAGGGGTACCAAGAGGGGTTCCAGACGAATTTAAGGCCAAAAACCAAGCAGCAACTGGATTTGAGTCTATATTTCTCATTGTCACCGTAAACAAGAACGTTGATAGGATAAATTATATTTAATACAATCAAAAAAGATTTGTTAATTATACTAGGGATGTCCTAAAGGGAACTGCTGAACAATTAGAAGCCATTTCACAGATGACACTCCAGAACAGGATGGCCCTAGATATGATCCTAGCTGAGAAGAGTGGTACATGCAAAATACATAGACATGGTAGACATTTGTTGCATTTATATCCTAAACAACACAGGCCCAAATGGCAAAGTCACATTAGTCATAAAGAAATTTGAAAACTTGTCTATAGAGTTTAAGAAGAATTCCAGCTTAGACAACTCTTGGGATTAGTATTTTGAGTGGTTCACTAGCTGGAAACAGACACTAGTACAGCTTGCTATTATTATCCTGATTATATTGATTACCATAGGTTTTGTGGTTTGCTACATCTTCCCGTGTATTAAGAAGCTTATGAACAAAGGTATAGGTATAACTATGTATGAAGAAGTGATCCAAGAACAAACTGCCCCACTGAACCCAAAACCTAAAGAGTACCACAGTTATCTAGCCAAATATAAAAAGAAGCAGAAATAAAAATCATATATGTAAATAATGATTTTAAGAGGGGATTGAAGGGAAATGTATGTCTTTTAGGTCTGTCATTTTGTTTATCTTACTCCATTTTATATTCCATGTTGATTAATTGTTTTGTATTATACCCAGAATGAGTTAATGAAAATATGCTATGTCAGTTATGTATTACAGAACTATACTCACAAAATTCTTCTATCTTTTATCTTAGCTTAGCCTTGGTAGAGACGGTAAAAGTATCCAATTATTTCTTTGTATTAACAAACACCTGTTTCTGTTATGATACAATTAAATGTCAAATATTTCTGTTCCATGAGAAAATAATTGTTTGTTACTTATAACTAATTACAAATGCCTGAGAAAGATCATGTTCACAGCCTTGAAAAGTATCTAGCGAGATTCTATTGTATGTAGCAGATAAGTTTTTATGTAATATTATAGACATTCCTTATTCTTGGGAAAATTAAATTTTGCTTCTCATCATTATTCAGGATTGACGTAAATGTTTGTATTCTCACTTGCACGTTATATCGTACTATATAAGAGAGCTTTCGTTGTGGAATAAATTAGAAGTTTTTGGTTACTTACAAGACGGTCTCATGTGTGATTACTTGTAACCAATGCTTCTCCAGGCCTGAGGAGACAGAACGAGTGACAGAGAACTTAGACCAGGGGTCTAAGGGTCAATAGAACCAACAGGTCACCTACAAACAAGCAAGATTTCTGGCTCTCACAGACCTGTACCTTCTTCTTTAAGAGGCTCCTCTGCCCTGCACTCATTTCCTGTATCAATGGCACCTGTTTGAACTTGTTATCAGTATAAAAGACACCTGTCCACAACCTCAAACAGTCACACTCCAAACTCCACTATGGTGAAGACCAAAGAGCTGTCGAAGGACACCAGAAACAAAATTGTAGACCTGCACCAGGCTGGGAAGACTGAATCTGCAATAGGCAAGCAGCTTGGTGTGAACAAATAAACTGTGGGAGCAATAATTAGAAAATGGAAGACATACAAGACCACGGATAATCTCCCTTGATCTGGGGCTTCACGCAAGAGCTCACCCCGTGGGGTCAAAATGATCACAAGAACGGTGAGCAAAAATCCCAGGACCACACGGAGGCACCTATTGAATGACCTGCAGAGAGCTTGGACCAACATAACAAAGGCTACCATCAGTAACACACTACGCCGCCAGGGACTCAGATCCTGCAGTGCCCGACGTCCCTCTGCTTAAGCCAGTACATGTCCGGGCCCATTTGAAGTTTGCTAGAGAGCATTTGGATGATCCAGAAGAGGATTGGGAGAATGTCATATGGTCAGATGAAACCAAAATAGAACTGTTTGGTAGAAACACAACTTGTCGTGTTTGGAGCAGAGAGAATGCGGAGTTTCATCCAAAGAGCACCATACCTACTGTGAAGCATGGGGGTGGCAACATCATGCTTTGGGTCTGTTTCTCCGCAAAGGAACCAGGACGACTGATCTATGTACAGGACAGAATGAATGGGGCCATGTATCGTGAGATTTTGAGTGCAAACCTCCTTCCATCAGCAAGGGTATTGAAGATGAAACGTGGCTGGGTCTTCCAACATGACAATGATCCCAAACATACCGCCCGGGTAATGAAGGAGTGGCTTCGTAAGAAGCATTTCAAGGTCTTGGAGTGGCCTAGCCAGTCTCCAGATCTCAACCCCATAGAAAACCTTTGGAGGGAGTTGAAAGTCCGTGTTGCCAAGCGACAGCCCCAAAACATCACTGCTCTAGAGGAGATCTGCATGGAGGAATGGGCCAACATACCAACAACAGTGTGTGCCAACCTTGTGAAGACTTACAGGAAACGTTTGACCTCTGTCATTGCCAACAAAGGATATATAACAAAGTATTGAGATGAACTTTTGATATTGTCCAAATACTATTTTCCACCATAATTTGCAAATAAATTCTTTCCAAATCAGCCAATGTGATTGTCTGGATTTGTTTTCTCATTTTGTCTCTCATAGTTGAGGTCTACCTATGATGCCAATTACAGGCCTCTCTCATCTTTTTAAGTGGGAGAACTTGCACAATTGGTGGCTGACTAAATACTTTTTTGCCCCACTGTATTTGAAATGCTACAATTTTGGCCATATTCAATATATTAAAAAAAATATATAAATATATATACAAACACACACGTGAAACTCGAAAAATTAGAATATCGTGCAAAAGTTCATTTATTTCAGTAATGCAACTTAAAAGGTGAAACTAATATATGAGATAGACTCATTGCATGCAAAGCAAGATAGTTCAAGCCGTGATTTGTCATAATTGTGATGATTATGGCTTACAGCTCATGAAAACCCCAAAGCCACAATCTCAGAAAATTAGAATATTGTGAAAAGGTGGAATATTCTAGGCTCAAAAAGTGTCCCACTCGAATCAGCTAATTAAGCCATAACACCTGCAAAGGGTTCCTGAGCCTTTAAATGGTCTCTCAGTCTGGTTCAGTAGGAATCACAATCATGGGAAAGACTGCTGATCTGACAGTTGTGCAGAAAACCATCATTGACACCTCCATAAGGAGGGAAAGCCTCAAAAGGTAATTGCAAAAGAAGTTGGATGTTCCCAAAGTGCTGTATCAAAGCACATTAATAGAATGTTATGTGGAAGGGAAAATTGTGGAAGAAAAAGGTGCACAAGCAGCAGGGATGACCGCAGCCTGGAGAGGATTGTCAGGAAAAGGCCATTCAAAATTGTTGGGGACTTTCACAAGGAGTGGACTGAGGCTGGAGTCAGTGCATCAAGAGCCACCACACACAGATGGATCCTGGACATGGGCTTCAAATGTCGTATTCCTCTTGTCAAGCCGCTCCTGAACAACAAACGTCAGAAGCATCTTACCTGGGCTAAAGAAAAACAGACCTGGTCTGTTGCTCAGTGGTCCAAAGTCCTCTTTTCTGATGAGAGCAACTTTTGCATCTCATTTGGAAACCAAGGACCCAGAGTATGGAGGAAGAATGGAGAGGCACACACTGCAAGATGCTTGAAGTCCAGTGTGAAGTTTCCACAGTCTGTGTTGATTTGGGGAGCCATGTCATCTGCTGGTGTAGGTCCACTGTGCTTCATTAAGTCCAGGGTCAACACAGCCGTCTACCAGGAGATTTTGGAGCACTTCATGCTTCCTTCCGCAGACGAGCTGTATGGGGATGCCGACTTCATTTTCCAGCAGGACTTGGCACCTGCCCACACTGCCTAAAGCAACAAAACCTGGTTCAATGACCGTGGGATTACTGTGCTTGATTGGCCAGCAAACTCGCCTGACCTGAACCCCATGGAGAATCTATGGGGCATTGCCAAGAGAAAGATGAGAGACATGTGACCGAACAATGCAGAAGAGCTGAAGGCTATTGAAGCATCCTGATCTGTGTGTGTGTGTGTGTGTGTGTGTGTGTGTATTTGGGTTTTTTTTCCCCACACATATACAAACACTGCATGTTGAAATATTTTATTACAAAATATATGAAAAATATTTAAAAATACATTTCAAATATACAAATCTACATTTTTGGAATGCATTTACAAATATATGTAAAGTAAAAAAATGTTAAAATGACTTGTATAACATTTTATATTATATATATATATATATATAATAAATTATATATGAAACATATGTTAAAAGAAATCTGAAGAATATATTAAAAAAAATACATTTCAATCATATATATTTTTTAAATATATTCTTCAGATTTTTTTAACATATAAAAAAGTCATTTTAACATATATTTTACATATCTTTTGTAAATGCATTCCAAAAATGTAAATTTGTATTTTTAAAGATGTAAAGTATATTTGAAATGTATTTTTAAAAATATTTTTCATATATTTTGTAATAAAAACATTTCAACATGCAGTGTGTGTATATATATAATTTTTTTTAAAATATATTGAATATGGCCACAATTGTAGCATTTCAAATTTATGGCAATATATTTTGGAAGAACATTTTTAAAATATATTTCAAATATATTTTTCTTCCATATGCTCTATAGGCATGGGTTGAGGGGCTTTGAGCTTGTGTTGTGGTATCAGTTTGAGGCGTTTGTGACATCATTCGTAATTAATTGACAGGGGCATTTGGCATGCAGTTGAACTGTTTTGCACCTGCATTTGGCCTGCTTCAATCATTTGAAACCCATTCAAACCCTTCTGAAGGGAACAAAAGCCCATTAAAAAAAAAGAAAAGGGGCTGTGGTGGAGGGGCTGAATTGGGATGGGGTAAATGTTCGGGTTGAGGGTAGAACCTGACTGGGGGAGCAACCAAGAAAGAGAATGTGGGTGTGGGGGGGGGTTCCTCTCACTATAGTGCAGAGGAATCAAGCAACACAAGTATTCCTTCAAACTTTCATTTATAGTGCAGAGTAAGTGGAAATGATATATAGAATGAGTCTGCGCAATGGTGTTGACCTGCTACTGACACCTACCACACCCTAATCAAAAGTGTGTGAATTAATGGAAATAAAGATATAGCGCTGCTCCTAGTCATAAAAGTGTTGTGGTAATATTAAAAAACTAGTGAATGACTCCCCCACTCGTAAATAATATTTGTCAGTGCTAAGAAGTGCTCCTGTTGTGCAAAATTCCTATCTCTATAGGAAAAAACAGTGCTTACTACAGAACACCTCCCCTCTTTGTGTGAGCAAGGGGAGGTGTGTACAAAAAAATAACAGTACAAACAACTGGTGAGCGAAATGTGCTGGGTTATAAAGCCCTCCTCTGGAAAATATAAAATTTGCACTAGTGCTACAAAACACCTTCCCCTTCAATAGTATATATAACAATACAATATTGAATCCAATGGTGAATCTCAACAAAGATACAGATATACATGTATATGTGTATATGAAAATAGTCAAAAAACAAATACAGTCCAACAGACTCTTATGCTCAAGTGAATAATATAAAATGATGAAAGTGACCGGTGCCTCCACTCGTGCTCCCCCTTAATGACCGCACTCACCGCAATGTTTGACCCTTGTTTCCAGTGGGTCCAGCACTCTACTCTGGACTATATTTGAGCACTGCGCTAATTTAACTGGTAAGTGTGTGGTCATGCAACACTGTACCCAAATTACATTCTTATAATTTTTTTTTTTTTTTAACACAAATAGAGCTTTCTTTTCATAGTATTTGATCACCACTCTTTTTTATTATATAAATGATAAAATATAAAAACATTTTTTAAAAAATGCTAATTTCTCATTTCTGTTATAAAACATATCCAATTAAAAAAAAATAAAAAAATCTAAATGTCTTTAGTAAGAAAAAAAAAACTCAAAAAGTGCATAATAAATGTCTTGTGTGAAAGTTATAGCATTTACAAACTACGATATACATACTGGAATTTATGCAGCTTTGATGCTATACTGGTAGTGGCGGTGATCAGAGACTTATAGTGGGACTGTGATAGTGTGGCAGGCAATCTGGTGCTAGCCGACGCTGGCTGGGAGGTACACTAACTGATTAACTGGCACTGACATCAAAAGTGACACTAATACAGTGATCAGTGCTAATACTGTACACTGGCAGTGTACGAATGACACTGGATGGGAAGGAGTTAACATCAAGGGGCAATAAAAGGGTTACCTGTGTGCCTAACAAGTGTAATGTGTGTGATATGTGATGTTTTTATAGTAAGGGATTTGGCTTGTTTTCTCCCTGTTTGGAGGGAGGAGAAACAGCCAGATCGCTGCTCTGTGTACAGAGCCCTGTGTTGTTTGAAAACACAGGGGTCTCTGCTATGCATGGACATGGCCGATCTGCAGGTCTCAGCCCTATATCATTGGCCAAGACCTGCTGACAAAATCCCGCTCTGTCCAGAAACAGGCTTGCAATGTTTATTTACGTTGTTGAGCTTTAAGCTTCCGCCCTGTCACAGTAAATCTACTATGATGAAGGATGCTGTACTTGGCATTACAGTATTGACCAAAAGACAGCATATAATTAAAATAACAGCAACATAAAGAAAAGTGCATAAACAAAGAACAAACACTTCAAATAACACACTTGAAAGGCATGAGTTCTCAAGTGGTTGCCTAGGCAGATGAGACTCCAAATCCACAAACTGTCCATTTTCAACTGAAGGATCCAGAATGCTGACCATTTTCAAAAGAAAGGTCAGGGCCTCTGGGACAAGCCCTCTACCTGGAGAAAAGGAGGAAGACACTAATCTCACAAGGCTTCAATCTCAGAGGGAATTTCTCCTGAACCCAGGTGACTGGTAACCTCTGCAGCCAGAAAACTGTCTGCACTGAACACACAATTCTGGAGCAGATCTCATGAAGTCCACTTTGCTCCTTAGATGCATTGTACAGCAATCACTCAAGAGACAGTCATTGTCCACCCTAGTATGGGTTTCACTCCTATTTGCCAGATAGCTTACAGCTCATAGGGATTCACCAAATTGGCATTTTCCAGCCTGTCAAACCTGGAAAAAAATTCCCAGTATGGTGTGGAGTGACCACTGTTGTACTGAAATGACAATTGGCACAAAGATGTAGAGGAAGAGGCTAAAACTGGTGCTTTTGATCCTACCACAGGGATGGGTAAAGCCTTGGCAGCCTTCAACGTTACCTGAGGAGAGTCCACCATCTGATTAATGTTTTTGACAAAAGGCATATCATTAAGCAGCCACCTTAGTTCTAGATTGGGAACTGGACAAAGTATTTTTTCCATGTGTCCTCCTACCCAACGATTCTTTAGCTTGAGGTGTGAACATTTTTGAGGCGTAGCTCTCACTCACCTGTAATTTCAAGTGAAATGACCAGGTTGACCACAACACCAACAGATCTGATCTATACCACATGACTTCTTGTTTAACAAAATTACCTTCTGCCTAATGGAAGTCATGGACTCTTTCAGTTCTTTGATAGCTTTCTGTAACACAGCAAGGGAAAGGAAGCGGTTTCATAGCCCATTGTCACAGATTTCACATTTCTTTAGGCAGCTCTTACTCAAGCTCTTTCATCCTTTCAATTCTGTTCTATAAGCTCCTGGAGGATAGGGTGAACTTCACCGCATTTTTGCTGATCACTTGATCCTTCAAGAACTGTTTCAGCTCCAAGATCTCGGGGATAAGCTTTTTTCCCCCAACAAATAAATGCAATTTCATATGACACGTGTGAATTGAGGTGAATGATGTCGTATGCTTCACCTTGCGCATGCACAGTATAGGTGCAAGATTTCCCCAAAGGCAAGGGTGTGACCGAGGCTACGTCACCACTGCCTTCAGGGAAAGCAGGAAGTGAAAAAGAAAAGGAGGTAAGCAGGGGCGGACTGACAACTCATAGAGCCCCCGGGCAATAGGGGATCATGGGGCCCCTGTGTCCTTGCCCAAACTCAAAAAAGCCTGTGAAAAAGGTACCAGGGGCATCTCATGGGGCCCCCTACTGACCCTGCGCCCTCGGGCAGTGCCCGAGTTTCCGAATGGTCAGTCCACCCCTGGAGGTAACTAAAGCAGAAAAACATAACAAAAAGCCAATATGAATTTTAGGGAAAGGGGTAAATATCCACTTTAAGGAACTAAGGATAGGTGGGGAAATCTAGTGGCAGAAAGTTAAAACTACACCAGATATCACACTAGAGCAGTGGTTCTTAACTTTGTTGGAGGTACTAAACCCCACCAGTTTCATATGCGCATTCACCGAACCCTTCTTAATTGGAAAAATAAAATATGATTTTTAAAATTCAAAACATAGGTATATATTTATACATAGGTGCACAAAATTAACAAAACCGTTAAGAACAAAGAACAAAACCATTAAAACATGATTTTCACACAAAAACATAATAATGAATATTTACTGCACGAATCATATGAGTCGGGTGTGGGTCTTCACCTCTGCCGAACCCGCGAGACTGACTCACTGAACCCCTGGGGTTCGATCGAACCCAGGTTAAGAACCACTGTTTTATAGTAATTCATCCCCCATAGTAATTCATCCCCCATATAGTAATTCATCCCCCATATAGTAATTCATCCCCCATATAGTAATTCATCCCCCATAGTAATTCATCCCCCATATAGTAATTCATCCCCCATATAGTAATACATCCCCCATATAGTAATTCATCCCCCATAGTAATTCATCCCCCATATAGTAATTCATCCCCCATATAGTAATTCATCCCCCATAGTAATTCATCCCCCATATAGTAATTCATCCCCCATAGTAATTCATCCCCCATATAGTAATTCATCCCCCATAGTAATACATCCCCCATATAGTAATTCATCCCCCATAGTAATTCATCCCCTATATAGTAATTCATCCCCCCTATAGTAATTCATCCCCCCTATAGTAATTCATCCCCCATATAGTAATTCATCCCCCATATAGTAATTCATCCCCCATAGTAATTCATCCCCCATATTAATTCATCCCTTATATAGTAGTAGTAAGTAAGTAGCAAGTAGTAAGCCAAGTCCCCCCTGTGTCAATTCACTTACCTTTGCTCCGCGCGTTCCTCTCGCCGTATTCCCGCGCCGTTCCGGTCTTCAGGGTGGACTGTGAGAGGAGCCTAGCTCCTCTCACGTTCGTCACGCTGCCCCGCCTACACACATCCTGACAGCCAATCACTGGCTATCAGGATGTGAGTGGCAGCGAGACTGGCCAATCATTGCATTTGAGCGCGTTGCCCTGGCTGTTTTTTTTTTTGGATCACGCTGCAGAGTCCCTGCCGCCCGAGAGGAGGGAGGGGAGCGGGCGCCCGGCACACAAAAGCCGCATTAAAGCGTGTAAAGAGCCGCATGTGGCTCGCGAGCCGTGGCTTGCCGACCACTGGGCTAAGCGATGTTGCGTGACCACCTGCAGCCAATGATGGACAAGCGGGGCATGTCATCACGAATCATATGAGTCGGGTGTGGGTCTTCACCTCCGCCAAACCCGCGAGACTGACTCACCGAACCCCTGGGGTTCGATCGAACCCAGGTTAAGAACCACTGCACTAGAGGTAAACAATCTGAGATTAACAGTTGAAAGTATTTTATGGGAGTTTTTCTTGGCTAACAAGTTGGTCGAACATTTAGCATCTGCCATCCATATATTGTTACATTTTTTGAGATGTAGGGTTTCTCGGAGATCCTTTTCACAATTTTGTCATATAGGAGCTTATTAGAAGCAGGAGGAGACAATGTGTAGTAGAGTTGACAAATTAGGCCTGTGTGAGATCCTGTAGACAACAGCCCTCAAAAGATGTAGCAAGGGAGTCATGTGGTGTTTTACAAGTGAGGACACATAGGGGTCTGTTTAAAAAACATTTGCTGGATAAATATCACAAGCATTTGTGCAGGCTGGACAAAATATCCTAGTATTTTCTGTAATGGAATAATTCCTGAATCATCTGTTCCATCTAGTGACCAAAATGCAGTATAGTTTTCTTTAATAATATCTCAATGAGAAAATATACAGCATTTTGGCTACTAGATTGAGCTAACAATATAGGAATTCATCTACAGGTGTACCTCGGTTTACGAATGCCTCGGTAACGTAATTTTTGGTTTACGAATGAAAATCCATTGAAAATAATGCCTCGGTTTACGAATTTTTTTCGCAATACAAAACGGATTAATTGGTTTTTAATGCATTTACGATTTTTTTTAAATCATGTCCCTGTACAGTACTATAACTTTAAAGTGCAGTTTATAAAGAGTTTTGAACAGATACGATTTTTTTACTTTTCTCTGACCTCAGAAATGGATTCATTGGTTTTTCAATGCATTTTCAAATTTTTTTCACAATACGAACGGATTAATTGGTTTTCAATGCATTTACAAATTAATTTTTTTGACAAAATAATTTAAATGGGATGCCTAACGTGTGGCAACATGCAAAAATACTGCAAGCATATTATTTTAAAAGTGTGTTGCACCTAACCGTACAGTAGTGTGGTGCCATGCATTTCTGTGGCTGTGGTAGACGTGTGGAGGTGCAATTAAGTATTCATGGTGCCTGCGCACATCTGCAAAGGGAATTGCATTTCTTTGCTGTGCAGGAAAATGCGTGCTCTTGTATGCGTTTCTGCACCACAGATGGCATGAACAAGTCCTAATGGCTGGTTCACATTATAGAAACAAAGTCTAGATGTGTTCCGGATGTGTTTTTGCATGCGCGTTTTTGACGCATCTTTAGCATGTTCCGGTGCGTTTTTGATGCATTCCAGTAAATTTTTTATGCATTCCAGTTCATTTTTCCTTCTCTCTTTTTCTTCAATTTAATTAAGGACATGTACATTCCAGTGCATTTTTGATGCATTTTACCACATTATAGTACAGTTCTGTGCAGAAAAAAATGCAGCATGTTCTACTTTTTTCTGCAACCGGAACGCACTGGAACTGTAACCATTGATGTGAACTATGACATTGACAACCATATAACCTACTTTCTGTGCGTTTTGAATGCAGAAAAAAAAGCAACTGAAACGCATGTAGTGTGGACTGGCTCTAAAGGTTATTATAGGTAAGGGAACGGGACTGACCAGGAATTGTGAAGGCAATCAGACTATTGGTGAGATACAATTAGGAATCTTATAATAATACGAGATCTGAGCTGGAGGTGATAGGAAATGAGACACATTAACTAGTTCAGTAAATAAACAGTTAAATAAAAAGAGTTGAGCGGTGAACAGAAAGGGATCAGCAGTCTGGGAGAGAGGAGAGAAACAAAGTTGCAATCAACTATAAACAGAAGGAAACTTGAAAGTGTCAAAACTTGTGGAGCAGAGCAGGAGTGCCTCTGATGTCCAGTACACACGATAAGAAAATTGTACAAAACATTTTTTGGAACCACTGATCAATCCATTTTCTCTTCGTTGATGAGCAGGATGTTTTAACTGCTAACAATATTGTGAACGAAAAAATTCGGTTGAACAACAGTGACAAATTTTGTCGTTTCTCATACGAACAACTGATTTTCTATGCGGCATTATGACGGTCGTACGAAAAAAATCTATCAAGCGCTATCACGCATGAGCGGAAACAGAAGATGACCCGGATGTTTATGTCCAAGGAATCTTTGTAAACATGAACAAAAATTCCAAATGTTAAAAGTAGATTGGCCTAATGAGATAATGAAACCAGAATTCTGCATATTATATTTTATGTATCACTATTTATGTATATAGGTTATGTAATAAACTATATTATACTCATTTCTGGTAATTGTGTATATCGCTCGTTCTGGCCGGAAGGGCGTGGCTACAAGGTCACACGCACACTGCATCACTTCCACTTGTACAGAAGACATCAACACTACATATTACCCAAACGATATTTTTAGATTGGTTAATGTGGGCCACGATTTCGACCAACGAACAAACACTCGGTTCTCAGATGACCGATCAGTCGATTTTCTAATCGTGTATTCCAACCTTTACATCACAACATTGAGCCGCTGTGTGATAAAATGACAGGAGGCTAACAATGGAATTTAGCAGCTGCAGATGGGATTGTCAGCTGCACTGGCCCTCCTCTGCAGCTGATGGGGCCGGGCCCCCTAAAGGAGGGCTGGGGGTACCCCCTTATCAGTGGCCCTGCCCGTGCTGATCACCAGTTGGTATAAAGTGATGAAGAAGCCTTCCCTGAACCATCTCTGCTTGATTGAAATCTTTCCCTATGCTGAGTGCTCTTCCTCATAAGCAGGTTCCTGTCCCTGACCAAATGCTCAGTTAAAGTGTGCCAAAATGAGATGGGTAACATTCTGACTTCCTAAGGGACAACATTTTCTTAAATTTTGTCCCTTAGGACACCAATCTTCCCAGGTGGTGATGGCACAAGGCCACCTACAGGTGGGAAGAAGGTAGTTAGTAGGGCACGTCGGTGGACGATGCTGTGGAAGTACGGCAGTTGATGATGGATGGTGTGTAGGGAAACCGGTACTGAGCAGCACTTTTTTTCACCTTCTTCTACAGGTGGAAAGACTATCTGCGCTTGCCTACACACTAAGCAGTACTAACATTTCGGACAGTATGAGCCAAAGAGACAAATGCTTGGCACACAAGCTGTCTGTCTTCTGTGCATTCGTCTCTGGGTGCCTACTGCACTACATATTGATAATTCTGCATGAACCCTATGTACACTGCAATACACCCTTTCTAGCAAATTTTCCATCATTTCAGGGATTTTTTTGTTCATATACATTGCAATACATGTTTAAGCTGGCCAACTGCATCAAAGTAATCCCTCTTTGGCCAGTCCCTACTCTGCAAAATACTTACTTGTTTATAGCATACTTCATTGGATATAGTGCCAATATGGGTCAAATATGTATATACACAAATTGTTGGAGAAGTACAGGTTCAGGTCTGGTCACTGAAATGCATTATGCTATAGAAATGGGATATACTGTACCTGAGGCCTTTAAGCTCCAAAGCAAAATACTACCACGCTATGAGCTGGGGCTCAGCAGATCACTGTGTCCTCAGATTTGATCCCTGGTGTTCTAAAAATGGGGCTTGGGAGATATTTCTGAGCTGAGAGTACCATACCACTCTCCCTGATGGCACTATGCAGTGCCATATATAATGTCTCTAATGTGTAGGTTAAAAAGAACCTGGTGTAAAGTTTAATACCAGATCTGTGGAGTTCAAAGCCCCATCACTCACAATACGTGAAAATACAGTTGTGGCCAAAATTATTCAACCCCCAATGCTGTAAAGGGGTTTAGGGACTATAGTGTACATTTGGAATTGTATTCAGAATCAAATCCTACAAGGACGTTGTAACTACCCAAATGCAACTAAAATGACATCAATTGTTTATGTAATACAGTAGTAAATGGTTCTTATGTGGTTTCTTCATTGCCACAATTATTCAACCCCTTAAAGACTACCACTCTGAAGAACAGAGGTTCATACAGGTGCTTTCCATCAGGTATTGAAAACACCTGTGGATGTCACCGAGCAGCAATCAAGCATAATAAGCACCAATTAGGCAGCTTTAAAATGACTGTGATACTCAGCTCCTTCTAGACATTTACTGGTGTGGTTACAAACATGGTGAAGGCAAGAGAATGGTCCAGGAAGACAAGAGAAGAGGTGATTTCTCTTCACAGGAAGGGCAATGGCTATAAGAAGATTGCAAAGATGTTAAACATACCAAGAGACACCTTAGGAAGCATCATTCGCAAATTCAAGGCAAAGGGCACTGTTGAAACGCTACCTGGTCGTGGCAGAAAGAAGATGCTGACTTCGACTGCTGTGCGCTACCTGAAGCGTAGAGTGGAGAGAAGTCCCCGTGTGACTGCTGAGGAACTGAGAAAAGATTTGTCAGATGTGGGTACAGAAGTTTCAGCCCAGACAATAAGACGCACACTGCGTAATGAAGGCCTCCGTGCCAGAACTCCCAGGCGTACCTCCTTGCTGTCTCCAAAGAATAAGAAGAGTCGACTGCAGTATGCCAAAAGCCATGTGGACAAACCACAAAAGTTGTGGGATAGTGTTCTGTGGACTGATGAAACAAAATTAGAACTGTTTGGGCCCATGGATCAACGCTATGTTTGGAGGAGGAAGAACAAGGCCTATGATGAAAAGAACACCTTGCCTACTGTGAAGCATGGTGGAGGGTCAATCATGCTTTGGGGCTGTTTTGCTTCTGCAGGTACAGGGAAGCTTCAGCGTGTGCAAGGTACCATGAATTCTCTTCAGTACCAGGAGATATTGGATGGAAACGTGATGCAGTCCGTCACACACCTGAGGCTTGGGAGACGTTGGACCTTTCAACAGGACAATGATCCCAAGCATACCTCCAAGTCCACTAGAGCATGGTTGCAGAGGAAAGGCTGGAACATTTTGGAGTGGCCATCGCAGTCACCAGACTTAAATCCGATTGAGAACCTCTGGTGGGACTTAAAGAAAGCAGTTGCAGTGCGCAAGCCTAAGAATGTGACTGAACTGGAGGCCTTTGCCCATGAAGAATGGGCGAAGATACCCGTAGATCGCTGCAAGACACTTGTGTCAAGCTATGCTTCACGTTTAAAAGCTGTTATAACTGTAAAAGGATGCTGTACTAAGTACTAAGATTGAATGTCACTTGGGGGTTGAATAAAACTGATAATGCTGTGAGCACAGAAAAGACATTTGTGGTTATTTCATTATAACTGTTATGTTATATTTGTCTGACCTACAAGTGCCTCTTTAATGTAAATGTAAGCAAGATGACTGAATGATCAAAAGCAATGTCAAACTGGCCAAAACACTCAATTTCAGTGGGGGTTGAATAATTTTGGCCACAACTGTATGTTATGTTCCTCAATGACAAAATTGCTAAATGTCTAACAATTCTTTGTAGGTGATAAACTTTTTAATTGAACATTATACAGCTACAGATTTTGCACTTCAGATCAATAAAAAACAATGCATATAGTAAGCATTTTGGTTCATCAGCTACTCACAGTAGGTTGGGTTGTGGGAAGACACATGTTCAACCAACAGACATACCCTAAGTCCACAGAATACACTAAAAAAATGCACTTACCAAAACTAAATTTAGTAGGTGTTTTTGGAGCTTTCTTTGAGTTTATTTACAGTGATTTTCACTTACAAAGCAGCAGTTTATAACAAAATCATGAATTCACAGAACCTTAAAGACACACAGTTGATCCAGAGGAAGGCAAAAAAAGCTTGGCAGTTTAAAAAAAAAAAAAAAAAATAGTTTAAGAACAGGGGTGGACTGACCATTTGGTTACTCGGGCGCTGCCCGAGGGCCCAGGGTCACTAGGGGGCCGCATGAGATGCCCCTAGTACCTTTCATAGGCTTGTTTGAGTGTGGGTGAGGACACAGGGGCCCCATGGTCCCCTATTGCCCAGGGGCCCCATGAGTTGCCAGTCCGCCCCTGTATGAGAAGCTTGGTTGTTTTACTGTAGAACAGGATACAATGCACTGTGTTTTCTATGAATAGAACATACCTGTAGAACAAAGTACAATAACCTCGTGTTTTCTATCTAGAGAACTTCTCTGTAGAACAGGGTGCAATACTCTTAATGGTTTCTATGAACAGATGACACTAGCCATTCACTATGATTTCTTAATATTGTGTAATACACCACAAAAAAAGTGCCTTCTTGATGCCATGTTTGAGACCATTGTGGAAGACGTCCAAACTGACATCTGTAAGGCGAACCTCATCTCAACCAATGTATGATAGGTCTTCCAACAAATGGTGTCGAACGACCACTCCACCTGCCTTACGAACAATATTGGAGACTATAAACCATATAAATGCTGCGCTACATTCAAACTAATTAAAGTGAATGTGGAATTCAATAACTCAAAATTAAAATAATAACAATAATAATAAATAAAAAATAAAAAATGTGCTTGATGATTACAAAAATAATGACAAAACACAAACTTAAATCCATACGCATGTGCAAAAAAATGCACATACATATATTAAATCACACGTGCAAAAATGTGAAGTGGAATGAAAACTAAATAATAAACACAAACTCAAAGTCCAATAATGGAATATTAAAAGTGAAAAAAAAAGGTCCAATAATGGAATATTAGAGTGAAAAAAAAAAAAAAAAACTGTAAACTGTGTTTCCAATAATACTGTAAAGTGACCACAGGTGAAACAAATCGTGCAGATATCTGAGTGTAGATAGAGCATGTGAATCCAACCACCTTCTGGATTAGCCTCTCACCTCATCTCTTCGACCCTTGCGGGTCAAAGAGCAGTAATGGATCCCTCTCACAGATCCTCCAGGCACCAAGGCACTCCAAAAACCACTTCTCAGGATATAATATTCCCACTCAGCTCTTCTCCAGGTATAGGTGAAATATCAATTTCTCAGAACAAAAAAGAGGGATCCTCCCATAGTGTAGTAGGTTTATTATACCATAGGAACATCAGATATTTAGTAGAAATACACTTACGTAGCAGCCAGTCCACATTAGACCCTCATGCTCTCAAATGAGGATATATCTGTGTTTGTTGGGTGTACAGCTGAATCCACAGGTGTACCAAGATGGCCGCCACGCCGGAAATACGTCACCGCGCTACGCCAACGCGTTACGTCACAATATCACGTGACTTCATCAGGGCTCTGATGAAGTCACGTGATATTGTGACGTAACGCGTCGGCGTAGCGCGGTGACGTATTTCCGGCGTGGCGGCCATCTTGGTACACCTGTGGATTCAGCTGTACACCCAACAAACACAGATATATCCTCATTTGAGAGCATGAGGGTCTAATGTGGACTGGCTGCTACGTAAGTGTATTTCTACTAAATATCTGATGTTCCTATGGTATAATAAACCTACTACACTATGGGAGGATCCCTCTTTTTTGTTCTGAGAAATTGATATTTCACCTATACCTGGAGAAGAGCTGAGTGGGAATATTATATCCTGAGAAGTGGTTTTTGGAGTGCCTTGGTGCCTGGAGGATCTGTGAGAGGGATCCATTACTGCTCTTTGACCCGCAAGGGTCGAAGAGATGAGGTGAGAGGCTAATCCAGAAGGTGGTTGGATTCACATGCTCTATCTACACTCAGATATCTGCACGATTTGTTTCACCTGTGGTCACTTTACAGTATTATTGGAAACACAGTTTACAGTTTTTTTTTTTTTTTTTTTTTTTTTTTTCACTCTAATATTCCATTATTGGACCTTTTTTTTCACTTTTAATATTCCATTATTGGACTTTGAGTTTGTGTTTATTATTTAGTTTTCATTCCACTTCACATTTTTGCACGTGTGATTTAATATATGTATGTGCATTTTTTTGCACATGCGTATGGATTTAAGTTTGTGTTTTGTCATTATTTTTGTAATCATCAAGCACATTTTTTATTTTTTATTTATTATTATTGTTATTATTTTAATTTTGAGTTATTGAATTCCACATTCACTTTAATTAGTTTGAATGTAGCGCAGCATTTATATGGTTTATATTCACTTGATCACTGGTATATGATTTAATGTTAGCAGCTGTTTGGGGTTCATTTATTTACTATTTCAGTTTGTTTAAACACACATTTGGAGCGCAGGAGGGTCACACCATTAATATTGGAGACTGTCCTGTTCTGGAGTGTGAAATGGCCTTGTGGGAATTGGGACCCCTCCAGGACACCCTTGAGACAATCTCAGACCATAAAAGGACAACAGATGAGGACAGTCACCCTTAATCTGATGAATTAAGGTTGCCTTAGGCACATTGTGAAGGTCATTCCCTCCAGAGTATACAACTAAAAACGGGTGACTTGTCCCAGGCCAAACCTCAGATCCCAATCCAGTGTTTTTCCACCTGCCTGTCATTCAACCCCAGAACATACAGACTGGAGTGTCGTTCAGCCCAGAATATATAGTAAGAGTGGCCTACCACTCAAAACAAGGCATCTATCTTTTCAGGTTTTGAAACCCCAGAAAGATGGCCAAAAAAGGGACATAAATGAGGGCATGTCCCACATTGCCGAATCCTGGAGGCCAAAGTAGAAAGTATATAGCCTAATCTTTTTTTTCTCAGAGAATAGATGCAGGTACTCCCACCTTCCGAGTCACCCTTTGTCTCTTGATTCCACCCCCTATCCACCTTGTACCTCCCCTTTTAAAGAATACAGAACCAAGTATTATTTTGTGGTGCTAAGTACTTTGTACAAAATTTGGTGATAACAAAATTATCAGTAAAATAGATCTCCTGAAGCCAGCAACAACAGATCCCCCCAGCAGCAAAAGACCCTCCAGCAAAAACAACGCATAAAGGTCCTCTGTGCTACCTACAGATGTTATACAGGCTGCTTGCTGCTGACACGGATTGTGTATTCGCCAAACTAATAACATAAAAAGTGCAGCTCAAACCAACAGAAAACTGACATACTGCAACACATGTGATGTGACAATGAACTCAATAAAACCTCCCTGTATATCACTGTACTTAAACCAGTATAAATATATCAACAGATACTCTTAATGAATAAATAATAGATCAAAGTAAAAAAATTGTGTTTAAAAAAAACTTTTAAAAGCAAAATATGCAATCATTGCATATAGTGAGTCAATGGAAATAAGTCTATATATAAAACACCCAGTGAAAATAAACTAGGAGAAATGTTAAAATATTGTACTGCAGCTACAGGTATCATCCCGGTATTGTTTTTTTCAGCTGGTAGTTGGCTTTCATGTAAAAACAATCCTAGTGGCTAATTCGCTTTTACAAGCAGCGGTAGGGGATGTTAACCCCCCCCAGTTTCCACTGCTTTCTTGGGCTCTTCCGTCCCACCAGGGAATCCGAAAATACAGCAGGAAATTCTGCCGGCTGACCACAGAGCTGCTCAGAGACCGGAATGGCTCCAATCATCTCTACGGTCAAAGAAACTGGAAGCTTTGAGCATTTCATCATTTCTTTCTTTTCATTTCAATCTTGGTTTGATCAGATGCTTTAAGGGCAGAGGAGATATCTAGAGTCTAAGAAAATAGTACCTGTCACTGCCTATTGCTATCAAAGGGGATATTTACATTCCCTGTGATAAAAATAAAAGTGATAAAAAAAAAAAAAAATCACTGTGCAAATACTGTGTGCCATAAAAAATTGCAACACCCACCATTTTATTCTCTAGAGCCCCTCCTTTAAAAAAATATATAATGATTGTAATGATTGGGGGTTCAAAGTAATTTTCTACCAAAAATCGTTTTTTTTCATTTAAAGAAAAAGTGTCAGAAAAGGCTTCAAGTAGTCAGCAGAGTGGCATAAGCTTCTAATGTTGGCCTTGAAATTCCAGGATAGTAGAAGCACCCCAGCCTCCCCCCCCCCATATGACCCCTTTTTGGAAAGTAGACACTCCAAAAGGTATTTGCTAAGAGGAATGGTAAGTAATTTGCAGATCTTATTTGTTGCCACAAGTTTTTGTAAACTGAAGAACAAAAGAAAAATGTATTTTCTCTTTTCTTTTTCAAAACCCTGTGAAAAAATTATATTTGTATTATCCTAGCATTTTAGGGCCTCCGAAGCTGTGATAGGTAGTGAGGAAGTGACATGAGCAAATAATCCCTGTGAAAGCCTGGAGGTGGTGATTACATTTTTGGGGTCTGTATGTAGCTAAGCTGCCAAAAGGTTTCTCACATGTGGTATCCCCATACTCGAGAGAGGGTATTTTGGGGTGTTATTCCACATATACCCATGGCATGTGTGAGCAATATATCATTTAAGTGACAACTTTGTTAAAAAAATTTTTTTTTGTAATTTTAAAAAATTTGTGGCAAAAAATAAAATCTTCCATGGACTTAACATGCCTTTCTCAACATGCCTCTCCCATGCCTCTGGGTTGTCTATTTTCCAAAAAGGGGTAATTTGGGGAATTTTACTGTCTTGGCATTTTAGCACCTTAAGAAATGTGATAGTCAGAACCAAAAAACACTGCATAAATTCCAGTATATAGTGGGGAAAATAAATATTTGATCCCCTTCAGATTTGTAAGTTTGCCCACTTACAGAGAAATGAAGAGTCTATAATTTTTATCATAGGTGTATTTTAAAATGATAGAGACAGAATATCAACCAAAAATCCATAAAAAAGCACAATACAAATGTTATAAATTGAGTTGCAGTTCAGTGAGTAAAATAAGTATTTGATCCCCTACCAACCAACAATAATTCTGGCTCCCACAGACTGGCTATGTGCTCATGTGGTACACAAGATTAATCCTGTCAATTTCTGGTGCTCCTAACGACAACTCGTTATGTGTACAAAAGACACCTGTCTACAGCATCTCTTTCATCCGTTCAAACTGCACCGTCATGGGCAAAGAGCTTTCAAAGGACGCCAGGGACAAGATTATAGACCTGCACAAGGCTGGAATGGGCTACTAGACTATCAGCAAGAAGCTTGGTGAGAAGGAGACAACTATTGGAGCGATTATTTGCAAATGGAAGAAATTCAAAATAAACTATCAATTGCCGTCAGTTTGGAGCTAAATGCAAGATTTCGACTCTTGGGGTAAGGATGATCATGAGAAAAGTGAAGGACCAGCCTAGAAATACACAGGAGGAGCTTGTGAAATGATCACAAGGCAGTTGAGACCACAGTCGCCAAACAAACCATTGACAACACAATACGTTGCCATGAATTGAAATCCTGCAGAGCCTGCGAGGTCCCCCTCCTCAAGAAGTCACATGTACAGGCCCATCTGAAGTTTGCCAGTGGACATCTAAATGATTCAGAGAAGGATTGGGGGAAAGTGCTGTGGTCAGATGAAACCAAAATTGAGCTCTTTGGCATTACCTTGACTCGCTGTGTTTGTAGAAAGAAAAATGCTGACTATGACCCTAAGAACACCATCCCTACAGTCAAGCATGGAGGTGGAAACATTATGCTTTGGGGCAGTTTCTCTGTGAAAGGTACAGGTTAACTTTGCTGCATTGAGGGGCCAATGGACGGGGCCATGTTTTGTAAAATCTTGGATGAGAACTTTCTTCCCTCAGCCAGAACACTGAATATGGGTCGTGGATGGATCTTCCAGCATGACAATGACCCAAAACATACGGCCAAGGCAACAAAAGGAGTGGCTCAAGAAGAAGCACATCAAGGTCATGGAGTGGCCTAGCCAGTCTCCAGACCTTAATCCTATAGAAAATGTATGGAGGGAGCTGAAACTTTGAGTTGCCAAGCGACAGCCAATAAAACTTAAGGATTTAGAGAAGGTCTGTAAAGAAGAGTGGACCAAAATCCCTCCTGAGATGTGTGCAAACCTGGTAACCAACTACAAGAAACGTCATACCTCTGTGCTTACCAACAAGAGTTTCTCCACCAAGTACTAAGTCATGTTTTGCTTGGGGATCAAATACTTATTGTACTCACTGAACTCAATTTATAACATTTGTATCGTGTTTTTTCTGGATATTTGGTTAATATTCTGTCTCTATCGTTTAACCACTTGCCTGCTGGGCACTTTTACCCCCTTCCTGCCCAGGTCCATTTTCAGCGCTGACGCAATTTGAATGACAATTGCGTGGTCATGCAACATTGCACCCAAACAAAATTTGTATCTTTTTTTTTTAAAATTTTTTTTTTTTAGACATATAGAGCTTTCTTTTGGTGGTATTTAATCACCCCTGGGTTTTTTATTTTTTTGCTAAACAAATTAAAAAATATTGAAAATTAAAAAAAAAAAAAGTTTTAGTTTCTGTTATAAAATTTTGTAAATAAGTAATTTTTCTCCTTCACTGATGTGCGCTAATGAGGCTGCAGTGATAGGCGGCACTGATGGGCATTGACAGGCATCACTGATGGGCACTGAAAGGCAGCACTCATATCGCACTGATAGGTGGCACTGATAGGCAGCACTGACTGGCATTGATAGGCGACACTGATTGGAACTGTTAGGCGGCACTGATGGGCATTGTTAGGTGGCACTAAAAGGCAGCTCTGATATGTGGCATTAATGTGCACTGATGGGTACTGGTATGTGGCATTGATGGGCACTGCCAGGTGGCACTGATGATCAGTGTAGATGTCCCCTCTGAGGAATGCCGCTTACTGGCTCTCCTCACGTGCTGTCAGCATGAGGAGTGGACTGCAGATAACCGGCATTGCCTGTTTACATGTGATCAGCTGTGATTGGACACAGCTGGTCACGACAGAGCCTGTGTCATCGGTTCTTTACTGCGATCGGTGATCCACTGTGTTCCAGGGACAGAGCACCCTACCGTTCACTGCGCCGGGGGCATGCACAGTTAGAGTGGGAGGACGTCCTCCGAAGACAAGTAAACCACCGCCCACCTGTCCTTACATGGTGGGTGGGAGGTGGTTAAAATACACCTATGATAAAAATTATAGACCTTTAATTCCTTTGTAAGTGGGCAAACTTACAAAACCTGCAGGGTATCAAATAGTTATATATACACACACACACACACATACATACATATACAGTCAGGTCCATAAATATTGGGACATCGACACAATTCTAACATTTTTGGCTCTATACACCACCGCAATGGATTTAAAATGAAAGAAATAAGATGTGCTTTAACTGCAGACTGTCAGCTTTAATTTGAGGGTATTTACATCCGAATCAGGTGAATGGTGTAGGAATTACAACAGTTTGCATATGTGCCTCCCACTTGTTAAGGGACCAAAAGTAATGGGACAATTGGCTTCTCAGCTGTTCCATGGCCAGGTGTGTGTTATTCCCCCATTATCCCAATTACAATGAGCAGATAAAAGGTCCAGAGTTCATTTCAAGTGTGCTATTTGCATTTGGAATCTGTTGCCGTCAACTCTCAAGATGAGATCCAAAGAGCTGTCACTATCAGTGAAGCAAGCCATCATTAGGCTGAAAAAACAAAACAAACCCATCATAAAGATAGCAAAAACATTAGGCGTGGCCAAAACAACTGTTTGGAACATTCTTAAAAAGAAGGAACGCACCGGTGAGCTCAGCAACACCAAAAGACCCGGAAGACCACGGAAAACAACTGTGGTGGATGACTGAAGAATTCTTTCCCTGGTGAAGAAAACACCCTTCACAACAGTTGGCCAGATCAAGAACACTCTCCAGGAGGTAGGTGTATGTGTGTCAAAGTCAACAATCAAGAGAAGACTTCACCAGAGTGAATACAGAGGGCTCACCACAAGATGTAAACCATTGGTGAGCCTCAAAAACAGGAAGGCCAGATTAGAGTTTGCCAAATGACATCTAAAAAAGCCTTCACAGTTCTGGAACAACATCCTATGGACAGATGAGACCAAGATCAACTTGTACCAGAGTGATGGGAAGAGAAGAGTATGGAGAAGGAAAGGAACTGCTCATGATCCTAAGCATACCACCTCATCAGTGAAGCATGGTGGTGGTAGTGTCATGGCGTGGGTATGTATGGCTGCCAATGGAACTGGTTCTCTTGTATTTATTGATGATGTGACTGCTGACAAAAGCAGCCGGATGAATTCTGAAGTGTTTCGGGCAATATTATCTGCTCGTATTCAGCCAAATGCTTCACAACTCAATGGACGCCGCTTCACAGTGCAGATGGACAATGACCCAAAGCAGACTGCAAAAGCAACCAAAGAGTTTAAGGGAAAGAAGTGGAATGTTATGCAATGGCCAAGTCAATCACCTGACCTGAATCCGATTGAGCATGCATTTCACTTGCTGAAGACAAAACTGAAGGGAAAATGCCCCAAGAACAAGCAGGAACTGAAGACAGTTGCAGTAGAGGCCTGGCAGAGCATCACCAGGGATGAAACCCAGGGTCTGGTGATGTCTATGCGTTCCAGACTTCAGGCTGCAAAGGATTTGCAACCAAGTATTAAAAAGTGAAACTTTGATTTATGATTATTGTTCTGTCCCATTACTTTTGGTCCCTTAACAAGTGGGAGGCACATATGTAAACTGTTGTAATGCCTACACCGTTCACCTGCTTTGGATGTAAATACCCTCAAATTAAAGCTGACAGTCTGCAGTTAAAGCACATCTTGTTCGTTTCATTTCAAATCCATTGTGGTGGTGTATAGAGCCAAAAATGTTAGAATTGTGTCGATGTCCCAATATTTATGGACCTGACTATATATATATATATATATATATATATATATACACACACACACACACAAAAAAACACATATACACACAATAGTTTGTAGACACGAACTTTCACACAAACCAATTAAAGTGTTACTAAACCCTGGACCCTGTATTCACTATATCTGGTCTCCTACAGTACACAGGACATGGAAGTGCAATTATTTTAGTAAGTATAAAGAACTAAATACCTTTTCTTATCAGTTAGAGCAGTCTTATTATTATTATGCAGGATTTCTATTGTGCCAACAGTTTACTCAGCGCTTTACAATATAATGGGAGACAATACAGTTCAATAGTTCAGTCCAAGAGGGTTAGCAGGGCCCTGTGCGGATCACATGCACCCTCCCAAGAAGAAAAGAAAAAGAAAAAAAATCAAAACAAAAAACACCCCTTTCTAGCAATACACACTAAACTGAGTATGTGCATGTGTCTACGGGTTCAGTTTGTCTTATCAGGTAGACATTTGAACAAGAGGAGGGGCAGAGAAGACAGGATCAAACAGCCTTTTTACAATGCAGAGGATTAACCCCTTAAGTTCCACAGGGAGTATAACAATCGTGCTTTACTGCATATGCAGACTGATTTCACTGTTGTGGGTTTAGTATCACTTTAATATACACTTATTGGAATTTTGTTTACCAAAGACATGTAGCAGAATACATTTTGGCTTTAATTTATGACTAAATTTGAGTTTAATGGACATTTTTTATATTTCGGTTATATCACAAAAATAAAAAACCCAGTGGTGATCAAATACCACCAAAATAAAGCTCCATTAGTGTGAAAGAAGGACATACATTTTGTTTGGTACAGCATTGCATGACTGTGCAATTACCAGTTGAAACAGTGCAGCAATAGCAAAGCAAAAAAAAGTTTCTGGTCATGAAGGGGGACAAATCTTCCAGAGCTCTAGTGGTTAATCTGAACAATCTTGAAGTTTGTAAACCTACTTTTTTGAAGATCCCCACACATTTACTTCCATGAATTCTGAAACATGTAATCATTATGTCCTGTAAGCAGCACTGCTGTCACACATTTCACAGAGCCTGCCCTCTGAACTACAGAGGTGCTGAGAGGAGGAGTTTCAGGAGGCGGAGCCAGTACAGTGATGTACAGCAAGGTACCATGGGATATGTAGTCCTTAGAAATGGAAAGTAAACCATAGAGAAGTTGCAAAGCATGCAGGGAATCCAGGAAGTTGTGGAAAGAGATGGCCAGCAGACAGGTAAAACTCATAACATGAAAGGAGATTTTTCAAGTAAACTTATATTGGATTGTCAAAAATAACTATTGTTTGCATCACAGTGCTGATGCGATGAAAGTGTATGTTGTGACAATACATTTACTTTTTTTTTTTTTTAAATGTCTTATTGCAAAGAAAAAAAATGGAAATGTCCTTATATTTTTACCTGAATGATGTGTCATATTGCACATTTCTGTCGTTTATTAACAGATTAAAAGTAGTGAGAAATGAAGCAATTGCATAACAATAAAGTGATGACACAAGCACATAAGATAGTAAAGTAAAGGTGAACAGGCAGCCCTAACTGCACTTCTATGTACTATGTTGCTTATGCAATGTACATGTAGCATTTTATTTATGTGCTTGAAATTTTTGTTGTTTTCAGTAGAGCTTTCAACCCAAAGCAATTATTTTCAATTATTATGCTCAAGGAGGACTTGAGCATATTACGCATGGACACGTGAATTCCTACCAGCATATTGAGGTCTTATTGCATACCTCCATTTATCTTGTGGTTTGACACTTTTGCTGGCACATGGACACCAGTTCATTAGCACTAATCACAGCAGGGCCCCTTGGGAGGTTTCATCAGTACAATGAAGGAGGACAGGGATAGGTGTGTGGGGGGGGGGGGGGGCTGGGCCTGTGTCACCCGGTTCCCTCCATTGTTTGGGGGGAGGAGGGGGCTCTTAGGCATTAGGGAGGGCTTCATTTCTGGGGTTGGGGGTGACCTGGGAGGGGTGTTTGGGTGGGATTCCTTTTTGGGGGGGTTTTGGCATGGGGAGTTGTGCTTTGGGGGGGGGCTTTTGGGTGAGGAGTGTTGTGTGGGGGGGTTGGGGAGGAAATGAATGGGTCACATGCACTGTATGTTTCCATTGTATACATTCAATAAATAATTCTGGTTATTAGCCATTGAGGTGGTTCATCCTTTGTATGTAGAGTTTTTACTAGTTAATTCTTTTTGGATGCGTCTCCCCCTTTATACGTTTGTGTGGGGGTACAGCATGAGCAGATGTACCACTCCCAGGATGGGCTCTAGAGGCGTTGGGGGTTTTTTTGTACATTTTATTTTTGGTCCAGGTTGAGTGGTACAGGATGATTATTATATTTTGGTGCATGTATCCATAGGGAAGGGGGTCCCCTCTTTATCCTCCCTCTCCTCCCCCTTTGCCCGCTGGCCTTCCCCTCTCCTCAGGCCTCCCTCCCGTGGGTTCCTATCCCATTCCCTCCTTTTGGTAACATCTTTCCCTCCTATTGGGCCTTTGCCCCGGATGAGACCCTCCCCCCACCTTTCCCCGGTGGGGGAGCTGCCTAATACCACATTCCCTCAGGGCTTGTATGTTCCATGTGGGATATCCCCCAATTTATTTCCACCTCAGGGTGGATTGTTGATAGTTGTTCTCTCTGGCTCACACACACTCATAAAGATGGCTTACCAAATTGATGAAATGAAATAAAGATGAAAATAGCATTTTGTAGGGATGCACTGATAATGTTTTTGTTATCATCGAGTGCAAATAACGATACTTTCGGTCAAGAACTCACCATTACCAATACTTTGCGGTGCTATGTGTGTTCATGGATGCAAATTGCACTGCAAAGAACAGCATGTGATTTAAACAGAAATGCAATTACTATCCAAATTGCATGCGGCTTCCCCACTGCTCCTGTGTGAACCCAGGCTTGTCAGGGAAACCTCCCTGCAGGCATCCCATGCTGAGTCTCAGTGATAGGCGAGGAGAGAAAGTGGCAGGGATTTAAAAATAATAATAATAATAATAATAATAATAATAATAATAATAATAGGTAAACCACCTGCGCTACTCAAAATACACAAACGTTACACTAAATATAAACACACACATTATATATATATATATGGAGCTGCTATCACCTGACTAAAACCTGAATGTGCTAATAAACAATGAAAAAAATGGTGTTGCACTCCCTAAATGGGATCTAAATACACTAACTACAACCCATAAATATATACATTAAACCAATAATCTTATACATATAGACATAAATAATGTGATACTTAGATCAATAAACACACGTGTGTAGAAAAAAACATCACATGATGGCATACATAAGTGAAAACTAAACATGCGTCCCCAAAAACAGGGAAAAAATGTGACTTTGGGTAATGAGTGAAGTGATAGATGAATGACATAAATTATGCCTCAATAGTAAGTGTGTAAAAAATAACACAACAAATGTGAAAGCACTAAAGTGATAAGGTCAGGATAAAACCTGATAAAAAACGTATTAAAACCACATGACCTCCTAACACATCAATGTGTTAAATCAAAGAGATGAGTGACAACCAATTGTCTGCCAGGTGCCATGTAATCCCTAATTAGGATAAATAAGTGTGAACACAAACACATAGAAAACAGTGTTATGCAGGCCATAGATGGGGAGAAAAACGGCAGATTTTTCTTTTAAAAAACGAAAAATCGGTCATTCAAGTGGCCGACGTTACCATCAATGGTAAAAAAAAAAAAAATCGCCCGATTTTCATCCCGTCTACAGCCGGCAAAAAGTGTCCCTGCAGAGAGCTCTGCTATTTCTTTGACAGTTCCTTGACATTTACAGAGGTTGCAACATTGTATCTATTTGTTTCCATTTAGGATACAGATGTTTTTATTCGGAAAGAAATAGATACAATGTTGCAACCTCTGTAAATGTCAAGGAACTGTCAGAGAACTGTCAAAGAAATAGCGGAGCTCTCTGCAGGGACACTTTTTGCCGTACTGGAATTCCTCTAATTTTTCATTCTTCTTCTTCTTCTCCTGCTTCATCATCCTCCTCTTCTTCTTCTTCTTCTTCTTAATCATCCTCTTCTTCTTCTTTTTCATCATCATCATCCTCTTCTTCTTCGTCATCATCATCCTCTTCTTCCTCTTCATCATCATCATCCTCTTCTTCTACTTCTTCCTCTTCATCATCATCATCCTCTACTTCTTCTTCCTCTTCATCATCTTCATCCTCTACTTCTTCTTCCTCTTCATCATCTTCATCCTCTTCTTCTTCTTCTTCCTCTTCATCATCATCATCCTCTTCTTCTTCTTCTACTTCTTCTTCCTCTTCATCATCTTCATCCTCTTCTTCTACTTCTTCTTCCTCTTCATCATCATCATCCTCTTCTTCTACTTCTTCTTCCTCTTCATCATCATCATCCTCTTCTTCTTCTACTTCTTCTTCCTCTTCATCCTCTTCTACTTCTTCTTCCTCTTCATCATCATCCTCTTCTTCTTCTTCTTCTACTTCTTCTTCCTCTTCATCATCGTCCTCTTCTTCTACTTCTTCTTCCTTTTCATCATCATCATCCTCTTCTTCTACTTCTTCTTCCTCTTCATCATCATCATCCTCTTCTTCTTCTTCTACTTCTTCTTCCTCTTCATCATCTTTATCCTCTTCTTCTTTTTCTTCTTTTTGTCTTCCTCTTGCAGGTCACTGCTCATGCGCAGATTTTTTATCGGTAAAAAATCGGCCGATTTGCCCATTATTGCCGCGAAAATCTGCCGATCGGCAAAATCGGCCGATTTTTTTCCAACTTTACCGAAAAAAAAAAACGGCCAAAATACAGAAAAACGGCCGACCAAATCGCCCACTAATGATCCGAAAATCGGCCGATTTTATTTTCGGCCGAAAAATCGGCCGATTTTCGACCCATCTATGGCCTGCATTAGGCTACGTTCACACTTAACAAGCACAGACAGGCTTTTGGGAAGTTTTTTTTACAGTTTCCCAAATGCCTGGGAAAATTCTGCACACTGCATCACATAGTGCTGTTCAAATGGGAGCGTTAGCGTTGCTGGATGCCTCTGGAGTCTGGAGTCAGGAGGAGTTGAAGCCTCCTATTCAAGTTCATGGTGCCGCTCTGCAAATGCCCGGCCGGCGTTTGCGACGCGGTTGCGGAGCAATAACACCATTCAAACTTCATTATAGCGGTTTGTGGGGCTTTTTTAAATGCTTAGCAACCGCCGCTAAACCACGCATGCGGCGTTTGCGGAGCATTGAAAACCAACGCTTGTCAAACGCTATAGGGGCGTTTGGCAAGAGTTGGAAAAACAGTCAAGTGTGAACGAGACCTAACAACACCATAACAGATAGTGAAAGAAAAACTTTTCAAAGAAAACTGCCTAATGCTGAAATTGGTGCCACTAAATCATTCGTATATAATGGGCAGCACAGTGGCTAAATGGCTAGCACTTCTGCCTGGCAGTACTAGGGTCGTTGGTTCAAATCCCAGCCACGGCACCACCTGCCTGGAGTTTGCATGTTCTCCCTGTGCCTGCGTGGGTTTCCTCCGGGTACTCCGGTTTCCTCCCACACTCCAAAGACATGCTGGTAGGTTAATTGGATCCTGTCTAAATTGGCCCTAGTATATGAATGTGAGTTAGGGACCTTAGATTGTATGCCCCTTGAGGGTTAGCGACTGATGTGAATGTAATATATATATATATATATATATATATATATATATATGTGTGTGTGTGTGTGTGTGTAAAAGCGCTGCATAAATGGACGGCGCTATATAAGTACCTGAAATAAATAAAATATATAATGGCACAAAAGTCCCCTTGTGCACTCTTCAAAGAGTGAATCACATATATTGGTGATATGAGTGAAAAAAAAAAAATCAGGATCCTCCAATGGCTGAATTGCCCCCTCACCTTATTGCACCAACCTAAAGGGCCAATGAGCCTTCAGATTGCCAAGTATATTAATATGACCCATCCACATCAATGATTCAGGTTAAGCAGTAATGGTGGTACCCCCCTTTACATGCAGCACTGAGAATGACCCATCCAGATATCCAAGCTTCTCCCAGCGACAGGATGCTAAACTCAGCCAACTTGTTCTTGCTCTGGTCTGGAGGCTTTAGGCGTCGCCCAACCCCATCTGCTGATTGATGAAGCAGCTTCCCAGCCTGTCCATCCACATCACTGATTAATGCTCTAGAGCAGTGGTTCTCAACCTTTCTAACGCCGCGACCCCTTAATACAGTTCCTCATGTTGTGGTGACCCCCAACCATAAAATTATTTTCGTTGCTACTTCATAACTGTAATTTTGCAGTAGGAGGAATAGTGCCACGTCATTGGTATCAGTGGGAGGAATAGTGCCCCGTCATTGGTGTCAGTGGGAGGAATAGTGCCCCATCATTGGTATCAGTGGGAGGAATAGTGCCCCGTCATTGGTGTCAGTGGGAGGAATAGTGCCCCATCATTGGTATCAGTGGGAGGAATAGTGCCACGTCATTGGTGTCAGTGGGAGGAATAGTGCCCCGTCATTGGTATCAGTGGGAGGAATAGTGCCCCGTCATTGGTGTCAGTGGGAGGAATAGTGCCCCCTTCATTGGTGTCAGTGGGAGGAATAGTGCCTCGTCATTGGTGTCAGTGGGAGGAATAGTGCCCCGTCATTGGTGTCAGTGGGAGGAATAGTGCCCCATCATTGGTATCAGTGGGAGGAATAGTGCCCCGTCATTGGTGTCAGTGGGAGGAATAGTGCCCCATCATTGGTATCAGTGGGAGGAATAGTGCCACGTCATTGGTGTCAGTGGGAGGAATAGTGCCCCGTCATTGGTATCAGTGGGAGGAATAGTGCCCCGTCATTGGTGTCAGTGGGAGGAATAGTGCCCCCTTCATTGGTGTCAGTGGGAGGAATAGTGCCTCGTCATTGGTGTCAGTGGGAGGAATAGTGCCCCGTCATTGGTGTCAGTGGGAGGAATAGTGCCCCGTCATTGGTGTCAGTGGGAGGAATAGTGCCCCGTCATTGGTGTCAGTGGGAGGAATAGTGCCTCATCATTGGTATCAGTGGGAGGAATAGTGCCCCGTCATTGGTGTCAGTGGGAGGAATAGTGCCCCGTCATTGGTGTCAGTGGGAGGAATAGAGCCCCATCATTGGTGTCAGTGGGAGGAATAGTGCCCCATCATTGGTGTCAGTGGGAGGAATAGTGTCCCATCATCGGTGTCAGTGGGAGGAATAGTGCCCCATCATTGGTGTCAGTGGGAGGAATAGTGCTCCATCATTGGTATCAGTGGGAGGAATAGTGCCCCATCATTGGTGTCAGTGGGAGGAATAGTGCCCCATCATTGGTGTCAGTGGGAGGAATAGTGCCCCATCATTGGTATCAGTGGGAGGAATAGTGTCCCATCATTGGTATCAGTGGGAGGAATAGTGCCCCATCATTGGTATCAGTGGGAGGAATAGTGCCTCATCATTGGTGTCAGTAGGAGGAATAGTGCCTCATCATTGGTGTCAGTGGAAGGAATAGTGCTCCATCATTGGTATCGGTGGGAGGAATAGTGCCCCATCATTGGTGTCGGTGGGAGGAATAGTGCCCCATCATAGGTGTCAGTGGGAGGAGGAATAGTGTCCCATCATCGGTATCAGTGGGAGGAATAGTGCCCCATCATTGGTATCAGTGGGAGGAATAGTGCCCCATCATAGGTGTCAGTGGGAGGAGGAATAGTGCCCCATCATTGGTGTCAGTGGGGGGAGGAATAGTGCCCCATCATAGGTGTCAGTGGGGGGAATAGTGCCCCATCATTGGTATCAGTGGGGGGAGGAATAGTGCCCCATCATAGGTGTCAGTGGGGGGAGGAATAGTGCCCCATCCTTGGTGTCAGTGGGGGGAGGAATAGTGCCCCATCCTTGGTGTCAGTGGGGGGAGGAATAGTGCCCCATCCTTGGTGTCAGTGGGGGGAGGAATAGTGCCCCATCCTTGGTGTCAGTGGGGGGAGGAATAGTGCCCCATCCTTGGTGTCAGTGGGGGGAGGAATAGTGCCCCATCCTTGGTGTCAGTGGGGGGAGGAATAGTGCCCCATCCTTGGTGTCAGTGGGGGGAGGAATACTGCCCCATCCTTGGTGTCAGTGGGGGGAGGAATTGTGCCCCATCCTTGGTGTCAGTGGGGGGAGGAATCGTGCCCCATCCTTGGTGTCAGTGGGGGAGGAATAGTGCCCCATCGTTGGTGTCATTTGGGGGAGGAATAGTGCCCCATCGTTGGTGTCAGTGGGAGGAATAGTGCCCCATCGTTGGTGTCAGTGGGAGGAATAGTGTCCCATCGTTGGTGTCAGTGGGAGGAATAGTGCCCCATTATTGGTATTAGTGACACCAATGATGGGGCACTATTCCCACTGACACCAATGATACTTACCTTGCAGACCCCTGCTCCAGCCTGGGCTCGCTCGCTCCCTCCCTCTGCCATGGTACCGACACTTACCTGTCAGCTGTCTTCCTTCTCCGGCCGCTCTCCTCCTCTTCACTCGCTCGATCTTCGCGGTGCCGCTCGGCTCCTCCTCTCCAAGCTCCACCTCCTTGCCAGTGATTGGCCGCCTTTGTGCCTCTCCTGAGCTACAGTGCCGGCGGCCAATCACAGGCGAGGATTGATCTCGAGGTGTGTCCAGATGACAGGGGCGGCATGTCATCCCGCCCACACCTGGAGACGGTGGTGGCGGCGGCGAGGAGCGGTGTCTCGGTTCCTAAGACCATCGGAAATGTGTTTTCCGATGGTCTTAGGCGACCCCTGTGGAAGCGTCGTTCGACCCCCAAAGGGGTCGCGACCCCCAGGTTGCTCTAGAGCCTCCAGAGCAAGAACAAGTTGGTTGAGTTTCGCATCTTGTCGCTGGAAGACGCTTGGATATCTGGATGGGTCATTCTCAGTGCTGCATGTAAAGGGGGGTACCACCATTACTGCTTAACCTGAATCATTGATGTGGATGGGTCATATTAATATACCTGGCAATCTGAACGCTCATTGGTCCTTTGGGTTGCTGCAATAAGGTGAGGGGGCAATCCAGCCATTGCAGGATCCCAATTATTTTCACTCATATCACCAATATATGTGGTTCTCTCATTTGAAGAGTGCACAAGGGGACTTTTTCACCATTATATATGAATGATTTAGTGGCACCATTTTCAGCAATATGCAGTTTTATTTCTTTCACTATCTGTTATGGTGTTGTAACACTTTTCTATGTGTTTGTGTTCACACTTATTTATCCCAATTAGGGATTGCATCCCACCTGGCAGACAATTGGTTGTCATTCATCTCTTTGATTTAACACATTGATGTGTTAGGAGGTCATGTGGTTTTAATAGTTTTTTTTGTATCAGGTTTTATCCTGACAGTATCACTTTAGTGCTTTCACATTTGTTGTGAGTTATTTTTACACAGCACTTTCTATTGAGGCATAATTTATGCCATTAATCTATCACTTCACTCATGACCCAAGTCACGGTTTTTCAGTTTTTGGGGACGCATCTTTAGTTTTCACTTATTTATGTCATGTGATGTTTTTTGTCTACACACGTATTGATCTAAGTATCACATGTTATTATTTATGTCTATATGCTTCAGATTATTGGTTTAATGTATATATTTATGGGTTGTATTTAGATACCATTTAGGGAGCACAACACCATTTCTTTTCATTGTTCATTTAAAATCCCTGCCACTTTCTTTCCTCTCCTTGCAGGGTTGACAGTTCAGACTAGATGGCATCTTATTGGTCAGCACTGTCACATGGACGGTGCTCCCGTTACTTCTTTATAACTTTCGACACTCCCCGTAGTGGATCCCTAAATCAGTGTTTAGAAGATTAGACTCTTATATTACCAGCTTCCTTTGGGGATCTCATCCTCCTCTGTTGGTCCATACTTCATTGACTATGGACTTGGCTTGGCCAGATTTCCATCTATACTACCTGGCAGCTATGCTTACCCATGCTCACAGTTAGTTGATTTCAGACAACTCCAATTCTTTGGTTGTCCTGGAGGCTGCTCACCTTGGCTCCTATGAAGCTCTTCGTAACATTTTGTATGAAGGTATCTGGGCTCCCTTTTACCTTACATTATCAAAGACAGCAGTGGTAAAGGCTTGGAATTGGATATTACCTAAAAGCCTCGCCCTACTCACAGTCCACCTCATATGCCTCTTTGGTTTAATCCTAACATTCCTAAATTCCTGTCTATCCCTGATCCACCTGTATGGGCCACCAGGGGAGTGAAGAACATGTGCCATGTTTGTGAAGGTGGTGCTGTAAAGACCTTTTGATGCCTTGAAAATCCAGTTCAAACTCCCTAATTCTTTACTATTGTGGTTCCCGCAACTCCATCACACCTGCGGGGTACAGCTTGGTGACTCCTCTCTCATCTTCCAACCATGTGATATGGAGACATTCTGGGAGATGACTCCTTGCTAAAACCTTTATTGAGTATATACAAAGCTTTACAGCTCTCGATTCAGCACGAACTGGAGAGGCTACATGCCTCTTGGGTGGCAGACCCATATGGAAGAAAAATATATTTGAAATATATTTTAAAAATATTCTTCCCAAATATATTGACATATATTTCAAATGCTACAATTTTGGCCATATTCAATATATTTCAAAATATATTACAATAAAAAAAATATATATATATATATATATATATATATATATACACACACACACCATGTTGAAATGCGTTTTTTATTACAAAATATATGAAAAATATTTTTAAAAATAAATTTCAAATATACTGTATGTCTTTAAAAATACAAATCTACATTTTTGGAATGCATTTACAAATATGTCAAAATATATGTTAAAATTACTTTTTATATATGTTAAAAAAACTGAATATATTTAAAAATAATATATTTTTAAAAATATATACTTTTAAATATATTCTTCAGATTTTTTCAACATATAAAAAAAAGTAATTTTAACATATATTTGTAAATGCATTCCAAAATGTAGATTTGTATTTTTAAAAACATACAGTGTATTTCAAATGTATTTTTAAAAATATTCATATATTTTGTAATAATGCTTTTCAACATACAGTATGTGTGTATGTATATGTATGTGTGTGTGTATATATATATATATATATATATAATTTTTTTTATTTATTGTAATATATTTTGAAATATATTGAATATGGCCAAAATTGTAGCATTTGAAATATATGTCAATATATTTGGGAAGAATATTTTTATAATACATTTCAAATATATTTTTCTTCCATGTGGGGAGGTGCTGGAGTTGGATGGGGAAGACTGAGTGGACATTTGGGAGTACCCTTTCCTTCAGTTGGTTTCTGCCAGAGACCGCCTAATTCAATTTAACCACTTGCCCTCCAGAGGATTTACCCCCCTTCCTGACCAGGCCATTATTTGTGATGCGGCGCTGCGTTACTTTGACAATTGCGCGGTCATGCAATGCTGCACCCAAATGAAATGTATGCCCTTTTTTCCCACAAATAGAGCTTTCTTTCGGTGGTATTTTATCACCTCCTGCATTTATTTTTTGCACTATAAAAAAAAAATGCCAACAATTTTGAGAAAAAAAAACTATATTTTTGACTTTTTGTTATTAAACATGTCCAGTAAAAAAATTTTCGGCATAAATTTAGGGCAAAATGTATTCTGCTATGTCTTTTGCGGAAAAAAAAAAATCCCGACATGTGTAAATTAATTGGTTTAAGTGAAAGTTATTTACATTTGCGGTATAGATACTGGATTTTTTTTTTTTTTTTTTTTTTTACTAGTACTTTTACTAGTAAAAAGCAAGTTTGTCGCCCACTGGTAAATGTTCGAATTTATAGTCTTGTATTGGAATGTTTGTTCCTATGATTTTGAGTCGGGGAATGCCCAGAAGGCTCTGTATTGTAACAGCCTTTGCTAAACATAAAGTGGTTGTAAAGGCTGAAGGTTTTCTACATCATGTATTCTATGCATAAAGGTAAAAAATCTTCTGTGTGCAAAGCCCCCTAAATCCTTACCTGAGCCCCCTCTGATCAAGCAATAGTCACCATAGCCTCTGCTGTCTGGGGACTCTTCCTCCTCATTGGCTGAGACAGCAGTGGGAGCCCAGAGGGCGGGGGCGGGGGCGGGGCCCACCCTGTATGTGTATGTATGTATGTATGTGTGTGTGTGTGTGTATGTATGTGCGTGTGTGTGTATATATATATATATATATATATATATATATATATGATAGCCCTGTGTGTATGTGTATATATATATATATATATATATATATACATACACACACACACCGCCATTTGTAGATGCTATTACTTTCTCGCCAACCAATTAATATACAATTATTGTGATTTTTTTTTTTACCAAAGACATGTAGCAGAATACATTTTTTATTATATTTTATAACAATTATTTTTTTCTTAACTTTTGGTTTTTTTTCATTTATAGTGCAAAAAAACCAGTGATGATCGAATACCACCAAAAGAAATCTCTACTTACGTGGAAAAAAAAATATAAATTTCATATACAGTGTTGCATGACCACGCGATTGTCATAGTAGCACAACGCCGTACAGCAAAAAATGGGGAGGGGGAGGTAAATCATCCGGAGGGCAAGTGGTTAACAGTGCAGATTTTTGCAGAGAAAAAAACCTGCACGATTCTAGAGTCGTGGTCTGAACAGGGCACATAGATAACAATTGATTTCGTTGTGTAGAAAAACTGACGTCTCTGGTGTGAACGAGCCCTTACAGATTAGTTCCGCTTTAAATCACCTAACACGTAGCCATTATAACCGATCACTACTGTATAACCAGCACGTAGGAAGATGAGGCTGGTCGTAGAGCCGCACAGGGAGCATGCGCAGATGAAGCGATGAAGCCAGAGCAGCTGGGGATTATTGGAGTACGAGACGCCCCTCCCAACGCCTCCTTGGTGTGGAACCAATGGAAGAGATGACCCGCCCACGTACCACGCTATTGGTGTAGGAAGAGGCAGGGTAGCCGCTTTTTTCGTTGTGATTGGCTGAGCTGGGTCTGCTGGTGGCTTGTTTGTTGATGGTTGTGGCCCAGGGAGGAAGAGGAGAGAAGCCCGAGGTGAGGCCGGGGAGAGCGGTGATCAGGGTGAGCGGTGTCCGGGGATCGGCCTTCATAATGACTGATCTGATCTTCACATCCCGGCTTAGACAGGGGCTGCTGAGGGACTGAATGTCCCAGCATGTCCTGACAGTGTCTGACTGCCAGAGCATGCTGGGGGTCCTGGGGGGATAGGAGACATCATGTATCTGCTGGCAGGGATCCCGGATCTGTATAGATTGCTGTGGACAGGACTGCTGGAATACACTGACAACATGATGTACACTAGAGTGTATGTGTGATCACAATACATACTACTGATCCAATCCATGCAGGGGGGCCCCCACCACATCATCCATGCAGGGGGGGGCCCCCCTCACATCACTGACTTCATGATGCCCGGTAGAGTGTATGTGTGATCACAGTACATACTCCTGATCCAATCCATGCAGGCCCCTCCCATCATCCATGCAAGGGGGGGCCCCCTCCCATCATCCATGCAAGGGGGGGCCCCCTCCCATCATCCATGCAAGGGGGGGCCCCCTCCCATCATCCATGCAAGGGGGGGCCCCCTCCCATCATCCATGCAGCCTCTGTGTGTATCGGCATCATAAACCGTGGCCGTGGTGTTTTGTTGTAGAAAATACACTTTTCTTCCTATTGGTTGTCACCGGGTCCTGCTGATCCCCCTCAGCCGCTCTACACCCACTTCCTGCTGGTTGCGGTGTAATCTTGTGTATTATGTGTACCCCAAGTCTAAAGCAGGGGTCTCCAAACTGTGGCCCTTTGCTTGCTTTTATCTGGCCCTTGGGGCACTATTTCATCTACTGATACCACCAATTGGGTAGAATTCCCCCACTTCCACCAATGAAGGGGGCACAACTCCTTCCAATGACACCAGCAATGGGGCACAATTCCTCCCAGTTGCACAATTGATGGGGTCCAATGACATCAATGATGGGCAGAATTCCTCCCACTGACACCAGACAATGGGGCATTATTTTGTTTCTACTGACACCAGGACCTTTTCTACTCTCACCAGTACGGCCCTCGTAAAGTCTGCAGGACAGTAAACTGGCCCTTTGTTTAGAAGGTTTGGAGACCCCTGGTCTAAAGCATTGGGAATGAATATCCTCCCCTCATACCACAAGGTTTAAGTGCTCATTTAAGTGTTCCTAAACCCACAACAGTAAATTCAGGATGCACTTGGCCGGAAACCGAAGCAGACAGTTTTTAAACTTTCTTTAAAATTTAATTAATGTGGCTGACAATTTTGCATTGAAGTCAATGGGGACGCAGTTGTGCATGAAAGTCTATGAGACGTGGTTATGCATTGAAGTCACTACCAGGCGTTTTTGTCATGAAAGTCAAGGAGACGCTGCGCTGCATTGAAGTCACTGTGTGGTGCTTCTGCATTGAAGTCAATGGGGACGCAAACTTTGCTTGAAAGTCCGAGACATGATTTTGCATTGAAATCACTATGGGGTGTTTTTGCATGAAAGTCTATGAGATGCAGCTTTGCATTGAAGTCACTTGGGGTCATTTTTGCATGGAAGTCAAGTTGTTACAACTTCACATGAACGTCTATGAGACGTGATTTTGCATTGAAGTCACTACACGGCATTTTTGCATTGAAGTCAAGGGGATACGATTTTGCATGAAAGTCTATGAGATGTGATTTTTGCATTGAAGTCAATGGGGATGCGATTTTGCATGAAAGTCACTACAGGACGTTTTTGCATGAAAGTCTATGAGACGCGACTTTGCATGTATCAGCAGCTTTTTTTTCTATCCGCAAAATGCTGATAACACTATTTTCAGCCAATATGTTTCTGCGGTATGTATATGCAGTAACGCATGCTTCTTATACTCACTGTGGAACCTAAGGGGGTAATCCTCTGCATTGTGTAAAAAGGCTGTTTGACCCTGACTTCTCTGATCTTCCCCTTCTTCTACTGTCCCCCATCCATCTGCTGGTAGTACAGAGCTCTAGGGATCACTATGTAGGTTTGTTTTGGGGGGGGGAGAGTGCATGTAATGCACAGGACCAATCATCACTCTCCAGACAGAGGGTCAGGGGTCCTGCAGCCTCATAGGGTAGTCAGAGAAGAATGAAAACTCTTCCTATAAGATTAACCAGTGCTCTGCTGGACACTGATAGAAGTCACAAGACTGCTCTAACTGCTGATGAGAAAAGGTATTTAGCAGTTTATATTTAATAAAATAATTGCATTTCCATGTTGTGTGTACTGTGGGAGACCAGATATAGTGAATGCAGGGTCCGGGGAGAGGGGATATGGTGAACGCGGGGTCCGGGGAGAGGGGATATGGTGAACGCGGGGTCCGGGGAGAGGGGATATGGTGAACGCGGGCTCCGGGGAGAGGGGATATGGTGAACGCGGGCTCCGGGGAGAGGGGATATGGTGAACGCGGGCTCCGGGGAGAGGGGATATGGTGAACGCGGGCTCCGGGGAGAGGGGATATGGTGAACGCGGGCTCCGGGGAGAGGGGATATGGTGAACGCGGGGTCCGGGAGGAGCGGATATGGTGATCGCGGGGTCCTGGGAGGGAGCGGATATGGTGAATGCGGGGTCCTGGCTTTAGGGACACTTTAAGGGCTAGTGTAGACCGTATAGATGCATCTGTGCGCAAGTTTTTTGCATGTTTCTGGCAGCCTGTTCAATCCAGTGGACTGCCAAATGTGAGGGAACACATAAATAGTACAGTAGGCACATTTAAAAAAAAAATGTGCCGCACCAAACTGCACTGCGGTGGTGGCCATAAATGCATCCGCATTTGTTAGATGCGTGGGGGTGCCATTAAGAATTAGTGACACCTGGGCACATCTGCAGAGGCAGCACGTTTCTCACTCGCGTGCGGCAAGTGGTGTGATTCCAGGTATGGCAATTAATACATAGTTACATTGTTCCAGGTTGGACCAGAGTAAGTACATTTCTCCTATACCTATGGAAGCTGGAAATCACAGTAGTAGGCACCTGTAGTACAGAGATCCCCAACTTCTGGGCCCTGCTGCATTGTGAACACAGAAGGTGTGTCAGTCTTTGGCACAGGTACCATTTAGGGAACACTTTGCTTTTTTTTTGCAATAAATGCAAAGCGTTTTCTAATTGGACAAGATGGAGAGGAGTTGGGGGAGGGGTTGACATGATTTTCACCCCATCCAATCAGAAAAAACTTTGCATTTATTGAGGAAAAGAATAGTTTTTTTCTGAATGGTACCCGTGCTGGGTTAGCAATCTCCTGTTTGCTGGAGAAAAGAGAAGAGTACAAAGAGAGCAAGGAAGTGAAAGCTTATGCCTTATTCTTCTACCTTTGAGACTTGGAGCCGGTTCACCCCGAACGCATTCCTGTGCGAATTTTCAGCCCCATTCATTTGTATGGTCTGAAATCACACTGGATTGCATCAAAACCAGTGGTGCACCAAAATGAAAATTATTATAGTGCCAACAGTTTGCTCAGCGCTGTGACAAACATTCTGGTGACGAAACCAAAAATTCAGGATGCACTTGGCCGAAAACCGAAACAAACAGTTTTTTTAAGTTTTAAAAAAAATGGAATTAATGTGGCTGGCAATTTTCCACTGAGGTCACTAGGGGGCGTTTTTGCATTGAAGTCAATGGAGACTCGACTTTGTATGAAAGTCTGTGAGACGCAATTTTGCATTGAAGTCACTAAGGGGCGTTTTTGCATTAAAGCCTATGAGACGCAACTTTGCATAAAAGTCTATGAGATGCGATTTTTGCATTGGAGTCACTAGACCACAGGCGATTAAAAAAAAAGGAAAGAAAGTTCAGCGCTCATAAAGAAATATAATGATAATCAATACCTCAATGCTTTAGTGTAATAAAATGAATACAATAACTGGTGACTGTAAGTTAATAAGCACAACAGGTATTATAAGTGAAGCGCCCTAAAATGGCGCTATAGTGAGCAAATAAATATAAAAACTGCCGCGCTGAAATGACAACACAAAAGTGACAAAAAAACTGTATAGTGACAGTAGGTGAACAATCCAAGTAAATATAATCAATGAAAATAGAATGATAAATAATTCCAAATATAAAGTCCAAAGGAAGGGATTATGACGTCAAGTGATGCGTGAATTCGTGACAAATCCTCCTTTATAATGCACTCACGAGAAGCGCATATTATATGCGCATTGAAATCTAAGGACTTTAGCTCCTCCACAGGTCAGCTTCATCCACCTCCATACACAGTATAAGGAAACAGCACAGCAGGCATATACTAGGGTAGGAGATTCTTCCAGCAAACCGTTCCACCATCAGCAAACCAAAAGGGGGCTCCACCTTGAAGGGATTAGCTCAACAAACGAGCCCAGAAAGAAAAGCGCTTTTGGTCAGTATTTCATTAAAAATTTCAAAGGCATCCACGCGGATCAATAAAATAGCATATATATTCCACTTACAAAGATGGCCGCCGGACCTCCGTCAGGACGCAGCGGTGTGACATCAGTACACAGGCTCCTTTCTGACGCGTTTCGTGCGCACACACGTTATCAAAGGGATCCGCCTCCTACTAACGCTATCACACAAGCCTTTATATAGAACCGAGCATGCGCGCGCGGCTGGGCCCCATTATGATGAGGACCGGACACAAACATAACTTCCAGGGCCAAACAGGAAAACAAGAAAATGCAAAAACGAGTCCACATTATTAAATGGTATTAATAAGGGAAGACTAATTACTTCGTAATTAATAATAGTTAAATCAACGGTCGCCATTTTTCTGTAGGCTTAAGGCACAAAAAGTGCCAGCAATGTTTGATACCCCCAGCAGCCATAAAACCGCTGCAAGAAGAAAAACCACAGACAAAATGCATAAATATGACGTAAATATGAGAAATCTAAAAAATTGTATACATTATAAATAATGGGACTGTATAAATAAAAATATTGATGTAACCGTATAACTCCTAAAAATTAAAGGTCCTGGAATAGATGTACTGGTCCAGTGGTAAAAGTAATAGGTCTAAATGGACATATGGTAAAAACTTAATAGTCAGACGATTTAACTAACTAAAAATGCTGCATGCACAAATGATGTACAAATCCTATAAAATAAAATGGATGCACATAAAACCATACGAAATAACATTAGATCATTAAATATAATAAAAAATAATTAAAAAAAGAAAAAGGGGGGGAGTAATAAAAAACGTGAAAAACAATTCATGAATAAAAATACTGAAAAAGAGAGTCCTCCTCAAATATAAAAAATATATATCAATCTGGGAAGTAATGGTTTATTAATCAAAAGTGCCAATAAGTGAAGGGTATAAATAAAGCACCAATGTATAAGAAGTGTAAACATAACAGGACACTCCAAAGGCAATAAACAAGGAAATCCGCTATTATCTATAAAACAATTGATGTCAATATTATGTCCTAAAGGTGCTAAGGTCTACATTTCGAAGATCCACTTCGTTTCAAGCATAGGAACAGCTTTGCGTTTGCTGTTCCCCCTCCAGTGAGGGCGAATTATATCAATGCCAACAAACTTCAGAACAGAAGGGTCTCTATGGTGGTGGTACCTAAAATGTTTGGAAAGGGAATGTTCCTTCAGTCCTTTCTTAATGTTATACACATGTTCCCTTAATCTATCTCTTAATCTCTTAGTTGTCCTGCCAATGTATTGCTTTTTGCAAGGACATTCTAAGAGGCATACTACATATTTGCTGTTACAGGAAATAAAATAATCCATGTTGTAACATTTACCCGTAGAATGGGACATAAAAGTGTCTACTATTCTCTTGCGAGTACCATCACATCTGCATAAAATGCATTTATTGCATGGAAAGAAACCTTTCATTTCTGAAAAAAATGACATAGTACTGGGTGGGTCTATTACATTTGGTGCTATTCTATTCCTTAAAGAGCATTCTTTACGTAAAGTCACTTCTGGTCTCTTAGGTAAGAGATCAGCTAACACAGGATCATTCTTAAGTACTCCCCAGTTCTTATTGAGGATCCTAGATATCTCTTTATTTTGAATTGAAAAGTTAGTAACAAAAGGACAGATATGTTTAGGTCTATTATCATTTGTGTATGTCAGCAGGGAAGATCTATCTAATTCTCTAAATTTTTGATGGTTTGATTCAATGAGGAAATATTGTGCCCTCTTTCCAAAAACCTGCCCTTTAAGACCTCAGCCTGTGAAGAAAAGTCATCGAGATTGTCACAGTTCCTACGTATTCTTAGAAATTGGCCCTTTGGTATGTTTTGAAGCCAGGAGGGGTGGTGGCAACTGTCTAACGGAATGTAACTATTCCTATCAGTAGATTTAAAAAAACGACTTTGTCACAACCTTAGTACCGTCATACATCAAGATTAGGTCTAGAAAGTTGATTTCCTTATCGTATTGATAGGGGAGTTTAATATTGAGGTTATTGTTATTCAATGTACCAAATAAATTTTGTAGTGACTCTTCACTGCCCTGCCACAAAAGAAGAATATCATCTATGTAACGTTGATAAAAACTTAATTCTGGCCATGCATAAACTTGGTAAAACTTGGTGCGAATAAATAATAATAATAAAATAATAATAATAAAATAGATAAACTTGGTGCGAATTTGGCACCCATTGCAACGCCCGTGATCTGGAGATAAAAGGTATTCTAAAACCAAATAGAATTGTGTTGCATTGCAAATTCTAAAAGTTCTAAAATATATCTCTTTTGACAGAGGGGAATATTGTCCGCCTCATTCAGATAAAATTCCGCAGCTGACATACCATCAGAATGTTTTATGTTACTGTATAGGGAAGATACATGGGCTGTAACTAAAAAAAAAAGTGCATGGATTCACCGGGATGCCCTTTGTCATTAAGGATTTGTTTTGTGTCCTTCAAAAAAACCTGGGGTTGAAGAGACCAATGGCTGTAAAAAATAGTCAATGTATTCCCCTATCCTGGAGCATAAGGAACCAATGCCGCTGACTATTGGCCTGCCTGGTGGATGTTGCCAATCTTTATGTATTTTAGGTAGACCATAAACTATGGGTAACCTAGGTACAGAGGGACATAAAAAAACTCCTTTTTTTGTTTATAATATATTCATTATAAACCCCTTTTATTGATATTCTTTAAATCCCAATTGAAAGTTGTCAGTGGATTTTTATTTAAAATACAGTATGTCTCCGTCATCCAAAATCCTATGTACCTCACCCATATAATCCACCTTCATCTAGAATGACTACCCCTCCACCCTTGTCCGCAGGGCTAATGAACAGATCCTTTCTCTCCAAAAGTGCTTTTTATCCCTGCATCCACTGATTGTTACCAGGATTTTTTACCCTTAGTGTTTCTAAATCTTTAATGATCATATCCTTAAAGATGTTGATATGGGAGTGGGTATGGGTGGGAGGGTTAAAAAGTGAAGCATTTTTCAAGTTTGTAAATTGAATTTCACTCATCACAATCTTGTTGTTAAGAAGAGGATTATCCAAAAATGCCTTTTTAAGGACAATTGTCTGGTAAACCTATGTATATCAAGATAGGTCTGAAATTTATTCAGCTTAGATTTGGGTGCAAATTTAAGCCCCTTGTTCAACAGAGAAAGTTCATTAGTGGTCAAAACTGTGTGGCTAAGATAGAAAATTCCATTGTTGCTTAAGTGCGTCTTTTCGGGGTCTGTTGACCTTCTTTCCTCCTCGTTTTCCTCTGTGCGTATGCTTCTCTTTCTTGTTGTTCCTCTCCCTAAAAAAGAACCCTGCGGTTCTTACTGTGTGTTGCAAGGATTACGACAATGATCGTGGTCATACTTATGGGGTCCCCTATTGTTATAGTCACAACTTACCCGCTAGTCACTATTGGGTGGTCTATACTGGGGTCTCATACCATTACGTTGTTGATAAGGAGAGTAATGAACACCTCTGGTATCACCTGAAGATTGGGAATTATCATAAGTATGATAACTAGATACATCATTTTTTCCAACATACGGTACATGCTGGGGAGAGGATGGGGGCCTTATACTCCTCTTCATATCTAGTGTAATCATTAGATCCTCCCTAGGATGGTTCTCAAGGTCTAAAATTACTATAGTAACTATTATTGGTAGGTCTAATGGTGTGATTTTTTTTTTCCTATTATGCCCTCTCCAACCTTGTTGGTTATTTCCTTGATGGTAGTTATTAGCAGGGTTAGTGGGATGAACCCTTTAGATCCCTGGTGCCTATGTTGGCATCTTGGAGATCATGTATGGCCTCAAACCTATTGTTAATAGGTACTTTATATCTGTAATCCCCATATGATCTCGATGGTGATATATACCGATCCTCCCGCAAATGTTGAGCTCTAAGTGGAGTGTGGGAAGGATGACGTAATCTCTGTTTAGTATAAGTCTCTTTAAACCCCACCTTAGTGTCAGATACTGCACTATGAGGTCCTTTGTGAGAGGAAGTTACTGGTTGAGCTTCCTCTTTGCTTGTCTACCATCTGAAAACAATGTTTTCTTTGTAATCTTTGAGGTCTCTGGAAAAATTTTTTGTCTTTTTAATTTTTTGTTCTTTTTCAGTGTTATCCATTAGGAGCTTCAATTTATCTGATTCAGCTATGTATTCCTCTCTTCCCAAAAAGAGTGTTAAATTAATCTCGTGTTTTGTTAATTTCACTGTCTAAATACATCAGCTTTTTCTTTTTCCTGAGGAATTTCAACAAATCTAAACCAGTGTTGTTAAAAAAACTTGTACCATTCTAGATCACTATTGATGTCATCGGTCTTGGGAGACACGTCCCATCGCAGTGATCTTGGGACCATATTCTCTTTGACTTATTTTTTCAAAAAGGAAATATCCCACAAAGTCCTAATTTCTGATGTAGCAAGATTTTGCAGATGTAGGAAGAGACCATGTAGATCACAGGTGTCAAACTGGTGGCCCTCCAGCTGTTGGAAAACAAGTCCCATGAAGCATTGCAAGATTGACAGTTATAAGCATGACTCCCACAGGCAGAGGCATGATGGAACTTGTAGTTTTGCAACATCTGGTGGGTCGCCAGTTTGACACCCCTGATTTAGATTATCTGCTTCCTCCTCATAAGTAAAAACTTCATCTGAGATGACAAATTTCTTTGATCTTAATTCAGAAATATCCATCTCTCTTATTTATATTAAAAGCAAACAAAAAACAACGGTGCCTGGCAGCTCAACTAATAGGGGTAAGACAAAAATGGAAAGAATAGGTAGATGGTGAGCACACAAGCAAAGGCAGCAGCTCGCACAAAAGGATAACCCGCTATATCCTCAGTGATAAAAAAAGGAAAGGGAGTACAGCACTCATAAAGAAATATGATAATCAATAACTCAATGCTATAGCGTAATAAAATGAAGGTGGAGCCCCCTTTTGGTTTGCTGATGGTGGAACGGTTTGCTGGAAGAATCTCCTACTCTGGTATATGCCTGCTGCGCTTCTGGTGAGTGCATTATAAAGGAGGATTTGTCATGGATTCACACATCACCTGACGTCATAATCACTTCCTTTAGACTTTATATTTGGAATTATTTATCACTCTATTTTCATTGATTATATTTACTGTATTGTTCACCTACTGTCATGATACTGTTTTTTTTTTGTCACTTATGCGCTGTCATTTCAGCGTGGCACAGTTTTTATATTATTTATTTGCTCGCTATACACCTTGTTCCAAATTATTATGCAAATTATATTTTTCTCATTTACCTAAATAATTGATGTAAATAACAGTCAGCATAATTCTCATGTTATCAACTATTAAGAGTACAATTCAAATTTTATTGAACAAACCTCCTAATGATAACAGGATTTTTTTTAAACATAAAAAACTTCCAATGCACTGTTCCAAAATATTACGCACAGTAAGTTTCAAAACACTTAATAGGTTGTAAAGAACTGAAAATTGTCATTTGTTGTGTTTGCAGCATATTTACTGAAATCAAAAGCTATTTCAACTTTCAAAGCTATTTTAACTTTTTAAACATTTTAACAGGTCACGTTACATTGTAACATAGGACCCCTTATTTGATAGCAGCTTCACAAGTCTTGCATCCATTGAACTTGTGAGTTTTTGGACAGTTTCTGCTTGAATTTGTTTGCAAGATGTCAGAATAGCCTCCCAGAGCTGATGTTTTTATGTAAACTGCCTCCCAACCTCATAGATCTTTTGCTTGAGGATGCTCCAAAGGTTCTCAATAGGATTGAGGTCAGGGGAGGATGGAGGCCACACCATGACTTTCTCTCCTTTTATCCCCATAGTAGCCATTGATGCAGAGGTATTCTTTGCAGCATGAGATGGTGCATTGTCATGCATGAAGATTATTATTATTATTATTATACAGTATATAGCAACAAAGGGTATTCTCAGCGCTGTACATTAGCAAGGGGGACAGAACATGAGACAAGACAGTAACAATACAATACACGAGGGGTTCGAGGGCCCTGCTCTTTCGAGCTTACAATCTAGGATGATTTTATTACTGAAAGCATAGTTCTTCCTTCTGTACCAGGGAAGAAAGTGGTCAGTCATAAACTCCACATACTTTGCAGAGGTCATCTTTACACCTTTGGGGACCCTAAAGGGGCCGACCAGCTCTATTCCCATGATTCCGGCCCAAAACATGACTCCACCACCGCCTTGCTGACGTCGCAGCCTTGTTGGAACAGGGTGGCCGTCCACCAACCATCCACTACTCCATCCATCTGGACCATCCAGGGTTGCACGGCACTCATCGTGAACAGGACTGTTTGAAAATTAGTCTTCATGTATTTTTCTGCCCAATGCAGCCGTTTCTGCTTGTGAGCATTGGTTAGTGGTGGCCGAATAGAAGGTTTATGCACAGTTGCAAGACTCTGGAGGACTCTACACCTTGATGTCCGTGGGACTCCAGAGGCACCAGCAGCTTCAAATATCTGTTTGCTGCTATGTAATGGTATTTTAGCAGCTGCTTTCTTGATCCGATGCATGGATCTGGCAGAAATCTTCCTCAATGTGCCTTTATCTGCATGAACCCGTCTGTGCTCCGAATCAGCCACAAATCTCTTAATAGTGCGATGATCACGCTTAAGTTTTCGTGAAATATCTAATGTTTTCATACCTCATCCAAGGCATTGAACTATTTCACTCTTTTCGGCAGCAGAGAGATCCTTTTTCTTCCCCATATTGCTTGAAAATGGTGCTCTGCTTAATAATGTGGAACACCCTCCTTTAGTATTTTTTCCTTAAATTGGGCTCACCGGCCAATCTAATTATCACAGGTGTCCGAGATTGTTTTTAGTGATCAAAAGAGCCCTGACACACAATGCCATCCATGAGTTACACTGAAAAACAAAATATTTAATCTTTGTGACACTTAAATAGAATTTACATAATAATTTTGAACAGGGTATAGTGTGGTTTTAGGGCGCTTCACCTATAATACCTGTTGTGCTTATTCACTTACAGTCACCAGTTATTGTATTCATTTTATTACGCTATAGCATTGAGTTAGTAATTATATTTCTTTATAAGTGCTGCACTTTCTTTTCCTTTTTTATCACTTTGAGGATATGGCAGGTTATCCTTTTGTGCGAGCTGCTACTTTTGCTTGTGCGCTCAATGTCTACCTATTCTAGAGCACGGGTGTCAAACTGGTGGCCCTCCAGCTATTGTCAAACTACGAGTCCCATGAGGCATTGCAAGATTGACAGTTACAAGCATGGCTTTCAAAGGTAGAGGCATGATGGGACTTGTAGTTTCCCAACAGCTGGAAGGCTGCCAGTTTGACACCCCTGCACTAGAGGGTGTTTTTGCATGAAAGTCTGAGACGTGACTTTGCATCTATTGACAAAATGCCTATAACACTATTTTCAATCAATATGTTTCTGCTGCCAATATATGCAACAAATGTAGTGCATGCACTACTTTTCAAAAACGCACATCTCCCAGAATGCATGGTATCATGTGATCCAGTGCAGGCAAACGAACTGTGCTTGTGATCTGTGTTTGGGGTGTCCTTAGAAATACAGTGACACAGCAGATCGCACACCCAGTGCGTTTGGAACACGGTGCAGGAGGCATTCAAGGAATGGGAGTTTCCCACACCGCATTCTGGTGTGAACAGGCACTGAATGATCATTTAATGCTTGCAGTGTTTTTCCACAAATGGGTGCAACATGTAACCTATTTCAGAGGTGAACTTATCCTTTAAGCTCAACCCGGCCATATTCTTGCTTGGTCTCCCACCACTCAATATGTCAAAGGAAAGGATGCCAAAAGACGGACTTTACATGTGTTAACAGCTACCGGATGTCTGATTGTCATCCAATGGCGACAGATACAAAGACAAACTTGATATACACTCTTGTATGCAAAAGATCAAACTTATGGAAGTTCTCATGGCCGGGCTAAATAATATGTTTTGTAGCTATGAAAGGGTTTGGAACCCATGGACCTTCTTTGAGGCTTCCACCTAAGATGTCTCATAGCCACCGTTCTGTCCCTTTCCATGTCCCCTGCTGCCTTCTACTGACCTTTCCCTCTTTACTCAAACTTTTGTGTGTTTTTTTTTTTTTTTTTTTTTTAAAGTGTTACTTAATCCAGGACTCTGCATTCACTATGTCTGGTCTCCCCGGACCCTGCATTCACTATATCTGGTCTCCCACAGTACACAAAACATGGAAATGCAATAATTTTAGTAAATATAAACTGCTAAATACCTTTTCTCATCAGCAGTCTTGTGACTTCTATCAGTGTCCAGCAGAGCACTGGGTAAAGCTTGTAGGAGGAGTTTTCATTCTGCTCTAGGAGGATGCAGAACCCCTGACCTCTGTCTGGACAGTGATGATTGGCCCTGTGCTGATCACATGTACTCTCCCAAGAAAAACAAAAACAACCTCTCTAGTAATACACACCAAACTGAGCATGTGCAGAGTGACTTCACACAATCTGTCTTATCAGGTGATAAGAGGGGGACAAATTGTATTTCGGGGTGGGGACAAACTGATCTAAAATGTGGGAAACCGAAAGTGTGATAGATGACATAGGGGGGAATTTACTAAAACTAGAGCACTCAGTATCTGGTGCTGCTGTGCATAGTAGCCAATCGGCTTCTAACTTCAGCTTGTTCAGCTAAGCTAGAACAATAAAACCTGTTTTGTTTTTTTTTTTGTTTTTTTTTTGTTTTACATGCAGCGCTGCACCAGATTTTGCACCATGCAGTTTTAGTAAGTAACCCTCATATATGATCACCTAAAACTATAAATAAGGCTCATCAAGTTTTGGCTTGGCTGTCAGACTTCAATATCCATATCATTCTGTACAGATTGTAATAGAATGTTCTTGTGATCATGTTCTGATTATTTACACTGGTCAGATCATGTTGGGAGTTATAATATTCCCTGCCCATAAATTATAATGGAAATGTTCTGCCATCATGCCCTGTGTTCAGATCAGGGTAAGTATGTATGTTTTTGGTGTCCATCAGTGGATTATTAAAAGTGGTCCCTAAGCTCTGCTTTTAACTTTTTTTTGGGGTGTTTTTTGATAGTCCAAGCAATCAGTTCAACTGGTTGTTGTGTTGTATGCACAATTATTATTTTTGCTTTTCTGTCTAATAATAAAATATTTGTAAAAAAATTTTAATTAAAGGACGTGACAGATGTGTTAAAGCTGGAATTCTGTAGTTGTAATTATAGGGTGGAAATGAAAAATTAACCTTTTTTTCTTTTTTGTCTTTGCAGCTTTAAGGTGGTTTCAGAAGACATGGCAGCTTACACCACTTGCAGCATTGTTTTACCTGCTGTCCGATCCCGGTAAGAGATAGATAGATAAAGTATTTTCAAACGTAAAGTGGAAATTTACCCATAACAACTTGTTAAAAAATTATTTTCTTTAGCAAGGAACATACATTCCACATTAATAATTATGTGACCAAAATTGGTGTGTGCTGAAAATTTCATCCGGCATTGTTCCTGTTTCAATTTGCTGAAGGTTTCCATTTTGCTGAAGCCAACAGTCCTGAGCAGCTGTAAATCTTTAGGCTGTAGCAGATCAGCCTCTAGATTTTCAGCACAGTGCCTTAAAATAGAGAGCAACTGAGCATGTGCAGAACAGGAAGAGCTAGTGTAAAACAGGAGCCTATACTGTTTAAACCTCAGTAATACTGTTTTCCATAGCTTTACGTGCAAAACGGGCCAGCCTAAAGTGATCTAGCAGGACTTAGTTTTCCGATTAAAGTTCCACTTTAGAGTGGACCTTTCACTAACTTTACAAGTGCATAAATGTTTAATACATGACGCAATAAACGGCAACAGTATAATTTTTTAAAACAGCTTAAATCCAAATATCGACCTAAATTGACTTTAATTTTGCCCTGCCTCCTCCTCTTCCTCGGGTCATGGAAGAACCTTGCAGCACATCTGCACACTTACAGGATCCCCATGTGAATGCACAATGGTGGGGCTGTCATGAATTTCCCAAACTTGCATTGTATGTGTACAAAATCCCCTGCTCTTGCAAAGATGTGCCAAAGGGCTGTGCCAGGACATAAAGGTTGGGCACAGCCTCGGCAAAAGCTGTTGTGCCAGGACCATGACTGCATCTGCAGTCATGATCCTAGTATCGGTTTTCTCAGCCGGCAATTGGCTTTCATTTAAAAGTAATCCAGAGCGGCTTTACAGCTGTCTGATCAGAGTTACAAAAGTTTTATCCATTTTTAAATCCTAGGTTCAACTGTTCGATCTATTTTTAAACTCTGGGCTCAGCTGTGCGATCTACACTGCTCAAAAAAATTAAAAGAATGCTTTGAAAACACATCAGATCTCAATGGGGAAAAATATCATGTTTAATATGTATACTGATATGGGCTGGGTAATGTGTTAGGAATGTAAGGATGCCCCTTCATTTGATGGTAATGAAAATTATCCACCTACAGAGGACTGAATTTAAGGACACTTTGAAAATCAAAGTGAAAAAATGATACAGCAGGCTAGTCCATTTTGCTGAAACTTCATTGCAGCAACTCAAAATGGTACTCAGTAGTTTGTATGGCCCCCACATTCTTTAATGCATGTCTGACAATGTTGGGGCATGCTCCTAATGAGATGATGGATGGTGTCCTGGGGTATTTCCTCCCAGATCTGGACCAAGGCATCACTGAGCCCCTGGACAGTCTGAGATGCAACCTGGCAGTGTCGGATGGACCGAAACATGATATCCCAGAGGTGTTCTATTGGATTTAGGTCAGGCGAGTGTGGGGACCATTCAATGGTATCAATTCCTTCATCCTCCAGGAACTGCCTGCATACTCTCTCCACATGACGCCGGGCATTGTCGTGCACCAGGAGGAACCCAGGACCCACTGCACCAGTGTAGGGTCTGACAATGGGTCCAATGATTTCATCCCGATACTTAATGGCAGTCAGGGTACCATTGTCTAGCCTGTAGAGGTCTGTATGTCCCTCCATGGATATGCCTCCCCAGATCATCACTGGCCCACCACCAAAATGGTTATGCTGAACAATGTTACAGGCAGCATAAAGTTCTCCACGGCTTCTAGAGACCCTTTCATGTCTGTCACGTGTTCAGGGTGAACCTGCTCTCATCTGTGAAAGCACAGGGCGCTAGTGGCGGACCTGCCAATTCTGCTGTTGGCAAATGCCAATCGAGCTCTATGGTGCCAGGCAGTGAGCACAGGGCCCACTAAAGGACATTGGGCCCTCAGGCCACCCCCATGAAGTCTGTTTGATTGTTTGGTCAGAGACATTCACACCAGTGGCCTGCTGGAAGTCATTTTGTAGAGCTCTGACAGTGCTCATCCTGTTCCTCCTGGCACAAAGGAGCAAATACTAGTTCTGATGGGTTAAGGACTTTCTATGGCCCTATCCACCTCTTAACCTCCTGTCTCCTGGAATCTCCTCCATGCTCTTGAGAATGTGCTGGGAGACACCGCAAACCTTCTGGCAATGACACGTATTGATGTACCATCCTGGAGAAATTGGACTGCCTGTGCAACAACCTCTGTAGGATCCAGGTATCACCTCATGCCTTCAGTAGTGACACTGACCCTAGCCAAATGCAAAACTAGTGAAAAACAGTCAGAAAAGATGAATAGGGAAAAGAATGTCAGTGGCCTCCACCTGTAAAACCATTCCTGTTTTGGGGGTTGTCTCATTGTTGCCTATCTAGTGCACCTTTTGTTAATTGCATTAACACCAAAGCAGCTGAAACTGATTAACAACCCCCTCTGCTATTTAACTGACCAGATCAATATCCCAGGAGTTTAATTGACTTGATGCTAGACTCTGATTAAAAAGTGTTCTTTTAATTTTTTTGAGCAGTTTATTTTTTAATCCTGGGCTCAACTGTCAATTCATTTTTTCATCCTTTGCTCAGTTGTGAAGTCTATTTTTATAGCCTGGGTTCAACTATTCGATCTGTTTTTAAATCCTAGGTTCAGCTTTGTGATCTATTTTTAAATCCTGGGCTTAGCTATTTGATCTGTTTTTTAAATCCTGGGTTCAACTGTGCGACCTGTTTCTAAATTCTGGGCTGTTTTTAAATCCTGGATTCCACTGTTCAATCTATTTTTAAATCATAGACTGTTTTTTTAAATCCAGGTCTTAGCTGTTTGATATATTTTTAAATCCTGGGTTCAACTGTGTGATCTGATTGTAATTCCTGGTCTGTTTTTAAATCCTGGGCTCAACTGTCCAATCTACAGTATGTTTAACCCTTTGGCTGCAGCCACCAGAATTGTGTATAAAACTGAAAAGGAGACTCCTGCCCATTTGTGGGCCCAGGGCCGACATGGCGGGTGGAGGGAAGAGTCGAGAGCAGACACACGTCTGCTCTCCTTCCCTTCTTGCTGTGACCCGGAAAGCGACATGTATGACGTCACTTATGGGTCACCCTGTCACACTTCCTGGCTAGAATAGCTAGGGAGGAATGGATTGCAATGTGATCTGCATTGTAATACATTCAGTGGAGCCCAGAGGAGACATGCAGGGTCTTTTATACTAAATATATACTGTATTAAAGAGAACATGTCACCTAAAAATCATCACATCTGGGACTTTGTGTCTCCTATGTGATTAAAAAAAGTTAAGCAAAAAAAAAGTTTTTCATTGCAAAAAAAATAGTTACACCCAAGCATAAAACCACCCCACCACCCAGAACAAAAATTTGAGGCCCCCTCCAACCCACACATATGCGCATGTACGAATTTAAATGCACATGTCGAAGGCACCTACGTGTGAAAACGTTGATTGCGATACACGTGTTAAATATTACTGGAGTGAGAGCAATAATTCTAGCACACGTCTTCCTTCGAACACCAAACTGATGAACTGTAGGGGCTTTGAAGCATTGCCTATAGAAAATATAGGGTAAGGGTACTGAAGTTTGTCGCTCTTTCACAGGTGCACACAAATTTAAGATTTTACATGTTTCATATCTATTTGCTCTTGTGCAACCTCATCTTTTATATTTTACCAAAATTTGGATAATTTGTTGCGTTTGTTTGCCCTAAAAATTCACTTTTCGTGTGTTTTTTACTGAAATTATGGGTTTCTTAGACATTCGTGGTAATATCGTGAAACATAAAAAATTGGATCTACCGCTATATTATTCTCTAGGGTGTCTACTTTCAGGAAATATATCATGTTTGGGGGTTTTGTGTAATCTTCAGGCTCAAAATGATTTTTTTAAACGTATGTGCCAAAACTCTGGCAGCGAAAGGGTTAAATACTTAGTTCAACTGTTCGATCTATTTTTAAATCCTAGATCCTTGTAGTCCAATGAGGCTAGACTTCCAGGAACACACCTACTAATATAAGCAAATAATCCCAACACTTATCAGTGCTAACCAATCAGCTGATGTGAAAAAGACTACTTTGTACTGAGACCCACACAGTTGGTGGACTGGACAAGTGAACTTGGTCACTGAAGGCAAAGTACCTTTACAGAAGGGACCATAACACTATACCTGGACTAACATTACACCAACTGAGATGCATGTGTGAATTTAGACATAAGCAATGTAAAAGTTACATAAGGCCATGCGCTCCTCCTCTCATGACAGTTCTTGGGCCTTTGGAGAAGTAGGAAGAGTATACCATGTTCCCCAATACCTGGGTGTTACATGGTTTCCCATACCTAGGTGTTTCTTGGTTTGGCAATGTACCATAATGGCAGGGAGGGTGAATGTTTAGTGCTTACAGTCCTTCCTGTTAAGTGGAACTTTTACTTTGTGTAGTATGGGCAACATACAAGTTTAGACCTTTTTTTTTTTTTCTTTAATCTCCCCTCCCCTTCACAGGTGTTTTTATAATTTTCTGCAATTGTAATCTTTTTTGGAAATATGTAGTCTTCTTGGGGAAATCCTTGTACTGCATCTACGCATTTTCACTGACCTGACAAATTTGATTCTTCATCTGCCTCTTGATGACTTTTACAATTTTGTAAAAGAAGAAAAAAATATCAGATGGTTACAAAAAGTTGACAACTGTTAAATTAAATGGACTGTCTGGTACAGTGATGTGTACACTCGTCCACACTCATCCTCTAGTCCAAAACCTAAATAACATGCAATTGGTGAACATGACATCCGATTATATTCCTGTGAGGATCCCATGGGGAGTTTCCTTGGCAGGAGATTTAAGGCTGCTGCCATCTTTCATGGCCATTTTTCCATATTTTGCTTTGGTATTACAGGCAGGGTCTATAGAGGATGGAAAAGAAATGGTGATGGCATGGGGCTGGCTACAGTTCTCCAACTATTAAAGTGTTTTGCTTTATTTGTTGAGAAACAGTTGTGAATTCTGCTACTTCTGATTATATTTTCTTTACTGATACTGCACTATAAACAATAATCTCATCGGTCTGCTTCTAAATCCACAGGGTCTCCTGTCTTGTACTACAGAAGAAATGCTGCCCTGTCTACACCTCCATATCCTTCAACCAAAATAGCTGGTTACCTCCCCTTTCAAGCTGTCGGGCGCCCTTCACGTTGCCCTACCTCTCCACATGTGACCGGAATTACCATACGTCTATGTTACGACTCCAGAATTTACCTCCACCGGATCCTCCTACACAGTCGCCTCCTACACAGTCGCCTCCTACACCGGAGCCTGAGCAAGCTCCGCAAATTGTGCGCAAGTCATTGGGCCAGAGAGTGGTGGATGAAATTAAACACTTTTATCACGGCTTCCGATTGCTCTGGATTGACACCAAAACGGCTGCGCGAATGGTTTGGAGGCTTTTACATGGGCAGGTGCTGAGCAGGAGAGAAAGGAGAAGGGTAGGTTGTTAAGATGTTCCTCAAAAGTGCATTTGAATATAAAAGGCTCCATGATATGGAAGTACGTATTTGGAGGACAAGCCTCCTGTTTGGACCAAAGCAACCTATTACACCCACCACATTTTTAATCTACTGTGGGAGAAAGAGTGTTTGATAGTTGAAACCAAAGCTTTGATGTATCCGTAGGTAAATGTATCCCTAGGTAAAATTAACCTGACCCTGTCTTTAGTTATACATTGATCTTTGCAGAGCTCTTTGAATTCTAAGCCCCTAGGGCCTCGACTTTTGTAAAAGTCATAAAGTGTAGCCAAACCAATTTTCCTCAGTTTTGGTTAGTGTGGGGAACATTATTGCCATCTGTGGCCCCACTCCATGATCCCTTCTCTCTATTGTTATGACATTGTCACAGAGACAAAAAGTGATCCAAAATTCCGACTGTATCTAAAAAAAAGGTTAAAATTATACAGTACATACACTTTTAAACTCAACCTCCTACTGAAACTAAATCTGTCATCTGTCAGTCAACTCCTAAAGTGGAACTGCGCTTAAAAACTAAAGTATGAACAGGCTGGCTCTTTTTTCCCAATAGAGGTATGCTATGCTGCTTCTGAAATAAAAGAACTTACCTGCCTGCTACATTCTTGGAATTAATTGATTCCTGTGTACATTTGCAAGAGCTGCAACATTCCTGGCTGGCCACTCAAGGCAGCCCAGAAGCAACCAAGAAGATGCTGGAGAAGAAATTTGCGAATTTTGCATCTGAGTATTTGCAGGATTTACTTCTAAAATAAGTGGCAGATCCTCTACTGCTCACTGAGGTTCTGGAATTTGAAAGTTGAATGCCAGGTGGAAAAGTTTAGTGGGTGAAACTGCTTATTAATTTTTAGAGACGTTGATACCCTGTGTACAGTCTAGTGCTTGGATTGGATCCAGGGGGCTTTGCAGAAGCACAGAAATTGATGTGGAGACACGGCAGGGTGCCTGCACTTCAGCACTGTTGCTAAAGACAGGTCACTATAAAGCGATACTGTAGTCCTCAGAGTTGTGATAATGTGCAAGTGTCAACAGCGTATTAGCATGTTATGGCAGACTCTACTACCGGTGACCCTTCTCCAGTGATAACCATGCTGCCGTCCTCACTCCAGTTTACTTGGATGGCCACTTGTGATGTAACACTTGTGAGGTCCCTGGCACATGGCAATATTCTTTCCATCTCACAGAGAATTTGTTTTTTTGGTTAATTATTTAACAGAAGAGACATGCAAAGCCTCCTATTATTTTATAATTTTTTTGCAAGTAACGGTCCATTTCAACATCACTGAATTTTCCACTAAGGCCAGCTGCGCTTTTGCTACAGTGCAGCTAATCCGTGGTTTTCATGCAGGTTAGCTTCACTTTCCAATAGACTTCTATGAGGTCCTGCGGTTTTAGTGTGCACCAAACTCCTGCAAGCTGCATCTTTGGTTCACTTTCTGAAACTGCACCAAAATTGCAGGACATCATAGAAGTCTATAGGAAAGCCTAAGTAACCTGCACAAAACGTATGGGTTAGCAGTGTTTTGCCCAAAGTATAGCAGGACCACATTTGGGCAGTGTGAAGCCATCCTAACCCATAACTGGTGTGATTCTCCAGCAACCAGCAGCTTCAAACTTTCACTGAAAAATGACTTACTTTCTAAAAGTTTGAATCAAGTGGTATTCACTGCCAGATACACCAGGCTAAAGCCAGCCATAGAGGGAGCAAATGTCTGCCGATTCAGCAGAGACTGGCCGAGATTTGATAGATCTATGGGCAGGCTGCTTACACCCAAGTCAATCCATCAAGTGACTTGGGTACAACCAGCCTGTCGGATTTTTGTACATATGATTGCTGCTGGTAGCTATAGCAGCTAACAGTAATCATTATGTTCTGCTGGCCAGGAAGGCTCCCTGGCAGCAGAAGCCAATAGGAGGGATTCCCCCATCAACACTGATTGTACAGATGTAGGGACTAAAGAGATTTTCTTTGAAAGAAATTGCATATACCATGGGCTTCATTAGTACCTAGACTCTGCAAAGGTCAAAACTGTGGATTAGATTATAGCAGACATTTTGCTGGTTTTCACCTTTCTCATGCTGAAAACGAATCTGATTGCTGCGAGTCGCTACTCGTCTCTGCTATATACTAATATTCTCTAACATTATTAATAAATCGTAAAGTCCCTGATTACAATGTAGTGACAGTTGTGTGTTTTGTTTATAGCTGATGAGAACCTGTGCAGATCTTTTCCGACTGGTGCCGTTTATGGTGTTTGTTATTGTCCCCTTCATGGAGTTTCTTCTGCCTGTCTTTCTGAAGCTCTTCCCGGAAATGTTACCGTCTACTTTTGAGACAGAATCCAAAAAGGTCAGTTAGACTTGAGCAACAAATCCATTTACTAGATGTCCTCCCAATATTCTGAATGCATTTGTTGGTTTTTTTTTGTTTTTTCCTTTACGTTGCTATTACAATGTGTTCTGCCATCTCAGGAAGGGTAAATAGTGCACGTTCTTGACCAGCAGAGGCTGCTTTGTGAGATAATGCTGATGAGTGTTGCCTAGATGTACAGTGTTATCCAGAAGGGTTCAGGAAAATTTCCACAAATATACTAGAAAATTGCTATAAGGGCTCATGCACACTGCAGCTGATAAACTCACGTTCAGGAGCTGTTCAGCGTTTTTTTCAGCAGCCCCTGAACTCTCCTTTGTTTTCCTATGTGTCCATGTACACATCTTTGTTTACAGTCGTTTACAGGCATTTGAGTTTGCAGTCGTTTTTTTTTTTTTTTTTAAACGCAACAAACTTGCGTTCAGAAGTTGATTTTTATCAGAGTTTCAAACGCAAACCTCTGGTAAACGCGGCAAATCACATTTATAAGCATTTGCTTTTGAATTTTTGAACTCTTCCTGTTCCCAATGCTGTCCAGAGCCTTTTTTCCCATCATGAAAAATTCATGCGAAGAGTTTTCAAGGTGCTCAGATGGACAAAACACTTAACACAGGAAGTTCCTACCAAGCTTGTCGCACATTGTAATGACCCGTTCACACCTCAGACCTCTCCCACCCTTGGAAACAAAAATGTTAATGAGCAATTCACACCTAATTATCTCAACACATACTGCTGTCTCTGCTTCTAATGTGTGTATTTCTCTGAAACAGTCTGAAATAGTTAATAATTTACCACTTTTCAGTGCATTCTGGGTATTTGGGAGGTTCTCCTGTGCTTATCTTTAAAAAATGCTTCTAAACGCAAACGCACAGAAACGCGTTATGCAAACGCGGCTAAACAGACTTTTTTTAACCTACGTTTTCCAGCAGTCAGTTTCCATCGTTCAGAGACGTCCCATGTACATGGGGCCCAAGTGTTATTATTTTTATGATACCAGGTTTCTTTTTAGTGCCGACAGTTTAAGCAGCACTTTACAAATGTTTGGGAGCTGGAACAGTAATAGGATAAGAGGGGGGGGTGGAGCCTGACTATGGCGGCTCGGAAGAGTGGGTAGCAAACACTCTCCGTTAGCCTCCCCTCGTCTATCCTCCCCATGAGGCCCCGATAGAGAGACCAGAGAGACCAGCTGCATGGAGGGTGAGCGGTAACTCACCCGCTGGAGAGAGGTCGCGGAGTTCCGGGGACGGTTGCGCTGCTGGGACCCAGGAGAGTGCCGGAGAGAGAGCCGGAGGGGGGACGCTTTGGGGTTCTCCACTGGCGACCGCCGGCGCCTGCAGAAGAGGAGTGGAGTTGCCGGGGAGACGGTCGGAGCCTGGATCCAGGAGAGAGCCGGGAGAAGGACGCCTCGTGTTTTCCTCTGGCGTCTCGTGGCGGCTTCGGAGGAGGAGTAGGGTTGCCAGGGAGACGCCAGTGAGACGGTCGAGGCATTGGAGCGGCCCCGACACGTGGGAAGCCGCGGAGGAGCTCTGGGAGCTCCGAGTGTGATAAAGAGAGAGACTGCCCGGCATCTGAACAAGAGGGTGAAGAGGTGGAAGGTAAATTACATATTGCCCCACAATATACTATAATAGTCTCAGCTGCTTACCGTCGCCCTGTCTCCTCTATCCATCGTCCTGTCTCCTCTATCTACCCCCACCTCTAAACTATCTACATACCATACCAGCTCTACAGTCTACAGTCTAACAATTTCATATTATCACCTTCTCAATACGGCTAAACCCTCCAACTTCCATATTTCTCCTATCTCTGTTATATTATTAACCCGTGTTGTATACTGCGCTGTATACCACCTATAATCTAAGGAGACATGTGATGAGAAGATAAATCATAGGAGTTATATGAGACCCCTAGGAATCCCTTCAAGAGGAGACTAGAGGACACAATTACAGAGGAGGAACGCTTCTGGAGTGAAGTTCCAACGTGGAGGGTGAGTGATGACCGCGGGTTTTCCTGCAGGTCCTCTGTAACACTCTTTATACATTGGACTTGTATATTAGACTTTTATACGCATTGAGTTCACGTACTAGATTCCTATGTGCCTATAATAAGACATTGTATTAAATATTCAATCTGAAAAATAAAAGAAAAAGGAGATTCCTAGGGCGGGTCTGAAGATTGGGAGGAGTAAGAGAACAGGAGTTCCTTGAAATAAGAGTAAAAAGTTTCAAAAACAATATGAAAGGTAAAAATACCAAAGGGAGCGGGCCTAAGAACACCCAAACTGGTACGATTAAGAAGTATGTGTTACAAGGAAATGTTACCCCAGAAAGAACTCAGGGAATAAGTGAAAAAGTGATTTGGAAATAAGCTTGGATAATAGCCCGAGACTTTCCCTGGGCCCAGTATATAATAGTCAAATGGAAGGTACGGAACCGAGAGATCTTGAAAGAGATTTGCAAATACCTAATAAAAAAGAAATGGCGGAAATGTTTAAAGGCTTGGAAAAATCAATAAAGCAGGAGATGGGGATGATCCGCGAAGACTTGGGACAATTGTTAACTAGGGTGGAGGAAATAGAGGAGAAGGTTCAGGCCAATGCCCAGGCCATCCCAAAATTAGAGAAGTGGATAACGGAAGATAGAAAAGAACAAAAGAGATTACTTTATATGATGGAAGATCAACAAAATAGAGAAAGGAGAAATAATCTCAGAGTAAGAGGAGTCCCGGAACTGACACAGGGGGAAGATTTAAAAGAGCTAACTGCCAAAATTTTGATCTCCATAATGGATAAATCGGATGAGGAGATGCTAAAATTGGATGAAGTATACAGGATTGGGAAATATCATCAAGAAAAAGGGGTAGAAAAACCAAGGGATATAATTGTGAAACTCCATAACTACGGAGATAGAGAAGAGATATGGAAAAAGATTAAAGGAAGAACAAATATTACATACGAAGGAAAAAATATTCAAATTTTTGCAGATTTAACAGCAGAGACTCTGAGAAGGAAAAGATCACTGAAACCCCTACTAGAAGTGATGAAAAAACATAATGTGAAATACAGATGGGGCCGGGACATAAGTTTAATTGGGTGGAGGGATGGAACTACAGCTATATTAAGATCTCCGGAAGATATGGAAGACTTTTGTGATAAATTTGGACTGCAGAGACAAGAGATACCTGGTTGGGAAGTGGGGGATGGAGAGGTGGACAGCTGTGGGTCAAGAATGTGGCAGCTGGTTAAAAGAGGAAATAGAGAAACAATAGATAAGGGGACACCGGGGAGGAGGGGGGGAAGGTGAGCGGTCATGGTCAGAGTCGAACCCCTATAGAGGGATCAGAGGTGGAAAATGATCCGAAGGCATAGGAGGCCTGGGGGGGATGGGGAGGTGGGAGGTTGGGGGGGGGGGAGATCTCAGGGGGGGAGGGTTAGGGAGGACGGGGTTTTTAGGGGCAACACTCTGCATAATGGAAGAGAAAGAGATAGGAAAAGAGAGAGAGGATAAGATATGATAGATGGAAGATCTCCGATTTTATAACTTATAATGTAAAGGGATTGAACTGTCCTGGGAAGAGTTTTAAATTATTTAAGGAGCTACAGCATAGGGAGGCTTCGGTGGTATTTCTGCAGGAGACACACCTAGAGATTAAGTCAAATATAAAGTTGTACTCTAGAAATTATCCAACATGGTTTTATGCGGATTCCCCAATCAAGAGAGCTAAGGGAGTAGCAATAGGGATTGCAAAAAATGTAAGGCTGGAGATAGACGAGAGAGAGGTAGATCCTGAGGGGAGATTTCTGTTCTTAAAGGGTAGATTACAAGAGCAAGAATGTACAATTGTAAATATCTACTGCCCAAATAAAAGACCAGAAGTTTTTCTGAAGGGTGTCCTGAGAAAACTGATGGCCTTTAAGAAGGGACGTTTGATAGTGGCAGGGGATTTGAATTTTTGTATGGACCCACAAATGGATACGACATCTTCTGTGCAAAGAGAGGGAGGTAAAGCTTTGAGAATCCTGAAGAGGGTGATCCATGAGTGTCAACTGGTGGATATTTGGAGAGTGATTCATGGAAAAGAGAGAGATTATACCTTCTTCTCCAAAGCACACGAGATGTACTCCAGATTGGATTATATATTAGTAGATCACCAGCTTATAGATTTGGTGGATAAAGTAGAGATAGAGGCGATGTCTTTTTCGGATCATGCCCCTGTTTCACTGAAAATGAGGTGGAGAAGACGATTGACAGGTGGGATAGGTTGGAAGTTGACCGAGGCTCTCCTCCTGGATCAGGAGGTGGATCGAAAACTTAGAGAAGAGATTGAAAGATACTTTCAAGAGAATGAGACAGGGGAGGTGTCGGTGGCTACAGTGTGGGAGGCCCATAAGGCTTATATAAGAGGTATCCTGATTGCGTCCGGGGCAAAAAAGAAAAGGGAAAGAAGAGAAAAACTTACTGGGTTGTTAAAAGAAATAGCTGAGTTAGAGCAGTTACATAAAAATAAAAGATCAAAAAAGATAAGACAGAAGGTGATAAAAAAGAACTAGAGCTACTGATGGAGGAGGAGAAGAGAAGAGTCTTTAATAAAGTTGCAAGTGAGAGATATAAATGGGGAGATAAACCAGGAAAATATTTAATGAGAGCCTTGAGGAAAAAAAAAAATAGGAATTATATAGAGAAAACAAAAAACTCCAAGGGGGAAATGGTTTACTCTACTAAAGAGATCATCGAGGTGTTTAAAGAATATTACAGCAAGCTATATAATATTGCCTCCCAAGACCCAGTAATTATAAACGGAAATGAGAGAAGAGAGAAAAGAAGGGAATATTTAAAAAAGGCAGGATTACCGAAGTTAAGTAATGATCAACTGAATTCCCTTGATTTGGAAATCACACAGGAAGAAATAATAAGAGCATTAAAGAATACTTCGACGGGGAAAAGCCCGGGCCCAGATGGTTACACAGTGAGATACTATAAAAAATACAGTGACCTGTTAATACCCAAACTGAAGAAATATATGAATGCCCTGGGAGGAGAGATGGAGATGAGAGGGGAATCTTTACAGGCCCAGGTGGTGTTGATACAAAAGGAGGAGAAGGATCCCTCTCAGTGCTCTAGCTATAGACCGATATCACTCTTGAACATAGACACCAAACTATATGCAAAGGTCCTAGCAAATAGATTAAAAGATCTTATGCCAGAATGGATCCAGGGGGACCAGGTGGGTTTTGTCCCAGGGAGGGAGGGCACAGATAATGGCCTAAGAACGCTGTTGCTTATCCAGAAAGCTAGGAAGGGGAAAACCCCGGTAATAGTACTTTCGATCGATGCTGAAAAGGCATTCGACAGAATGGATTGGAGTTTTATGATGGATACCCTAGAAACTCTAGGAATAGGAGTAAGAATGAGAGAGTGGATAGGGAAGCTGTATAGAGAGCCCTCAGCGATAGTAATGGTTAATGGTGAGAGGTCGGAACCGATTAGAATGTCAAATGGAACTAGACAGGGATGTCCATTATCTCCATTGCTGTATATATTGGCATTAGAACCATTATTGGCAACTATTAGGAAGAATTTAGATATAAAAGGAGTGCAGATTGGGGAAGTCGAACATAAAGTAGCTGCCTATGCGGATGACCTATTGTTCTATGTGGGAAATCCTAGGATAACACTCCCAAATCTAATGAAGAGCTTAAAGGATTATGGGGAGCTATCAAACTTGAAAATCAATCCAACTAAAACTGAGATCTTAAATGTAAACCTGTCAAACAGCGAAAAAGAAAAAATACAAAAAGAATTCCCCTTTATATGGAAAAACAGAGAGATAAAGTATTTGGGGGTGAAACTTTCTGCTTCATGTACAAACCTGTATAAATTAAATTATATCCCACTCTTAAATGAGATTAAGGAGGAACTAAGGAGATTCGAGGGAGGTAACCCATCCTGGATAGGCCGTATAAACCTGATAAAAATGATAATCGTACCAAAAATCCTCTATAAATTTCAGATGATTCCAATCAAAATCCCGGAGGTCTTTTTTAAAGTAATAAAAAAGATGTTAACAAAATATATATGGAAAAATAAAAAACCTAGAATATCATATGACTTGTTAAATAGAAATAAAGAGAGAGGAGGCTTGGGAGTGCCAAATATTAAGAGGTACTATAAAGCAGTAGTCCTAGCGAGAATTTATGATTGGACACATAATTTTGAGGGGAAAAGGTGGGTTCAGATTGAGAATGAATTAAGTGGAGTTACCTTGAAGAGAATTATATGGGCACCAGCACAATATAGAGGGCTAAAAGATACCACGAGTGTTTTTACATTAAATGTTTTTAAAGTTTGGGATAAATTGCATAAATTTTATGAAATGGGATTTTAACTCGCAATTAATTTCACTGAGGAATATGGATTATTTTCCTCCAGGTAAGGAGGAAAGTACAGGGAAATGGATTAGAAAAGAAGATATCCAACTGAGAGATATAATGGAAGGACAGGAATTGAGAACACTTGGGGATTTGAAAGGGGATAAAAGGGAACTTTTTATTAAAATAGATGAATGGAAATATCACCAATTAAAACACTTTGTCAGAAACCTCCCAAAACCGTTGAGATCGAGAGAGGATTGGAACCTGTTTGAGAGGTTGTTAGAAACACGAGGTGACGGGAGGCGAGGCACTGCAAAAATTTATAAAACCCTCACTGAGTTAGACACTTACACAAAACCAAGGTATATAGGTAAATGGGAAATAGATCTGGGAATAGAGATAGATGAGGATAAACAAAGGAAAATATATAGATTAATACACGAGAATATAAGTATGAGAGAGGTGGAGGTAAATTATAAATGTTTAACGAGATGGCACATTGCACCGAATATTGAGTATAAGATATGTGGGGAAAATTCACTAGAGTGCTGGAGGGGATGTGGAAAAATAGGCACATTATATCATATATGGTGGGAGTGCCCAAAGATTCAAGGTTTCTGGGAGATAATTGTCCAAGTAATTGAGAATATCTCCGGGATAAAGATAGGACTGGACCCAGCAGTATGTCTACTACATAGTACAGAGTTATCAGTAAATAAGTACAAGGATTCGGGTATATGGTGCTATCTAAATGCGGCGAAGGGTCTGATACCTAAGTTTTGGCATAGACCAGAGGTGCCTAAGATAGAGGATTGGGTGGAAAGAACTAATCAAATTTGTAAGATGGAGAGATTGTGTTATATGCAGGAAGACAGGATGGGGTTGTTCTATAAGAGGTGGAGAACATGGGAAGAATACATGGTGAAATATATGGAGTAACTATGTGAGAAGGATAGAAGGTTTTAAATTCCCTATATTCGCGTATGAAGAGGGATAATTGAATTATGCAGAGTGGGTGGGTTTATATGGGGTTTTTTTTTTTGTTTTTTTTGTTTGTTTTTCTTCCTCGGGTGGGGGGGAAATTAGATTGAGAAGGGGTGGTAAATGGGAATAGAGATAGTTAGAAATGTTATTAAAGATATGTAAATTTGTATGAGAATAATGCTGAAATGTGCAATATATATGGAAAATAAATAAAATTTAAATTAAAAAAAAAAAAGTAATAGGATAAGAGGATTAGGAGGGCCCAGACCATGAGCTTTCCATCTAGAGGGAGTGGCAAAACATTTGGCTGTATCTGATCACATCCACCATGCATATGTTTAAATTGACAAATCTAATTAGATGAATTTCGCCCCAAAAAGTAGGACATCTCTTCTATGTTGTTGTTTGTTGCTGGCAGAAGAATGCAGTGTTTGACCTTCATTATTCTGATATTTTTAGTGCTGCTTGTCAGTTTAAAATCTTGTAACCTAAAGACTGATATTATGCCAAACTCCTTAGCTGTGGGTGTGCCGTGTGCCATGTGCCGGACACAGGAGCCTGTCCACGTTCCAGTAAACTTCGTACCAAATGATAGATTACCTCACGTCGATGACATTGTTTCTTTCAACAAGCTTTACTCATTTGGATATGTGCCTGAATGAATAAAGCTTGTTGACAGGAAGTGTTGTCATTGGTGTATAGTCTTCTTGAGATTGATATGTTGCAGCTGGCCCACAATTGTTAAAATTTCTAAGGGGATGTTTCATTTACTTGATCAGTGGAAGTTTGGGAATATGAGCCGTTTTTAGTAAAAAGAAAAAAATGTTAATTTTAAAAGGGAATGTTTTCCATTTTAACTTTTAGATATAAAGGTCTGCCTAAGAGCAAATACAACAAAATTCCTGTCATTTATATTATTAGCCAGAAAACCCTTTTCACTTTGTGACTTGAATCTAATGTTTCAAGGAAAAAGTACCCTTTTTTTTTTTTTTTTTTTTTTTTTTTTTTACAGGGGGTTAGCAGGTGTTCAAGTTTTTAAACATTAAAGTGATACTAAACATAGAAGTGTTTATCACGATAATTCATTCACATACATCATATTTGTCATAACATAGTATTTGTTTTTTTTAATCCTCCAAATACCTTATTCCTGCAGCGCTGTTGTATGCTCACATGATATTTCCCTGTTCTGTGGCATCCGTGGGGGAAAGAACCTTGGGAGGGGATTCTATTCCTGCAGTGTGAGTCTGTCTGCATTGTTCTGATTGGCGCTGTGCCAGTCACATGACTAACATAAAGTTTCAGAAACGCAATGAAAATTAAATTGAAAATGTCAAAAAAACTTTTTTTTTCCTTGTGCATTAACATGGTGTAGCTTTGACTTTGTCCAGACAACATCTGCATCCAATGCTCTTTTTTACTTTTACAGATGTTAGCAATTACATTTGATCTATATAATACTGATTTATATTAAAGCTATATTAAGTTTTTTTTTTTTTGTGAATGTGATCAATCGGCATACTATATCCTGCCCCATAGTGTTTAGGAATAGGAAGACATGGAGAGGGAGGGAGGGGAGTGTCATTTTCCACTGTGTATACACGTGTGACTCTATAGTCACATGGGCTGCACAGATAAGAAAAAGGGGGAAATGAAGAGCGTAGAACTGAGCATGCTCAGTAGAGGACACCAGCTGGTCTACAAAATCTTAACCTGCAGTGAGAATACAGAGAAGATGGGAGAGTAGCTGAAGACAGTATCACCCAGGTATATTTCACTCTACTCTACTCAATATAAATTGAGTATGTTTGCTGATGATTTACTTTTATATGTAGCTAATCCAAAAATAACTTTTTCAAATATCTTCCAAGAACTGGAACAATTTGGATTCCTCTTAAAGTTACAAAATCTTGATGTTTAAATATAATATATCTCTTGGCAGTTACTGAGGAAAAAAAAAGATAGAAGCCAAATTTTAATTTCATTGGGAGGCACAATGCCTTAAATATGTAGGTGTAAATAGAACTCCTTTTTAGAGGAAAAAAATATATGAATTAAATGACTTACCCCTATTAAATTCCATAATTAGTGAGTTGCAGTCTAGAACTAAGACTAAACATTCATGGTTTGGAAGAATGGCAATTTTTAAGATGGATGTTCTCCCTCTTTTTCTATACCTATACCAAACACTTCCCATCTCCCTTCCACAGATGTTCTTTTGTTCCTTACGGTCTAGCTTACTTTGATATATCTGGTCAAACGCTTCGGTTAGAATTCAGCATGATATTTTGGTCATGAGGAAGATGGAGGGGAAAGTTGGATTACCACATATGGAATTTTATCATATAGCATCTATACTTACCAGGATTCTTGATGGTTTTATCATAGCCACTCAAAACAGTGGGCATCTATTGAACAACTAATGTCCCCTATTCAATTGACCTCCCTACCATGGATTGAGCCTATGTTGCGTCCTCCCAGACAAGATGTCATGTTTGACACAATCTGTGTTGAAAACCTGGGATGGGACCGTTCAAAAATTGGGTATTTCTACAATACCTGGCCCTCTTACCCCAATTATGGGGAACCCAGAATTTGAGCCGGGGCTAATGGTAGCTCGATTTTTATGCTAAATGTCTGTGGCCCCTTCTTCAATTAAACGGGCTCTTGCTATTGAGGAACTTTTACCACTTAACGAATTTGTCATCTGTAGATCATTTGTATACTGGCCGTTGGCCCCATGATTTTCAACTTCAACATTTTTACAAATATTTATCTATAAAAGGTTCATTACATAGAAATGGGGTTATAAAGATAATCCCTTGTGAATCACTTTGTACGAGGAGTTCGATGGGCTCACGTGCTATTTCTACAGTATATGGCATATTATTATCTCATACATATCCACACTGACCTTACTATACCAGAGACTGGGAGAGAGAACTAGGCCACATAGTAATTGAGAGGGAGTGGAAAAGGTCTTTCAGGCTAACATTCAAATCTAGTATTTCAACTACCATCGAAGAGAAAAATTATAAAATACTAACAAGATGGTACAGATTTCCAGTGGGAATACATAAGATCATTTTGACCTATCCTGAAAAATGTTGGCGTTGTGGGGAGGATGTAGCCACCATGACATATATATGGTGGTCATGTTCTAGGATCAAATCATTCTGGGAATTTAGTATTCCGGATTTGCTCACATATTGATGGCACATCTTATCAGATGTCCCCATAAATAGCATTATTATTTATCTTTACAGATTCTGAGAGAACATCAAAAAGAGGACTGTAGTGTTCTTTATTTTCTGCGGCACGTACAGTAATCTCAAGATATTGGAATGTTCAAGTTCTCCCCTCTATCAAGTAGTGGATAGGTGAAATAAATAGAATAAAGAGATTGGAAGAACTGACAGCAACTATACATGAATGTTATCATAAGTATCTGTCGGTTTGGCTCCCTTGGGTTGAGTTTATGAATTCTGATATTCTGAGATCTTTTATAGAATAGATACCAGGTTTATATTTCAAGCTAAATTTATAAAATGGTGATTAAAGGATGCTCTATGAGGTGCATGTGTTTTTGTGAGTGTGGTTGTTTGTGGAGTGGGTTTTTTTTCTTCCTTCTGTTTCTTTTCATTTTTTCTCTTATAATTATTTATAGTCTAAGTGTGAACTGCAATTAATATTCTTTTATTTTCTATTATGCTTGGAATTGTTTAGAAGCTAAATGCAGTAGACCTCTTCTGTGAGATACATGAACATGAGGTAGAAAAATGGTTCTAGCTGTATTATTTTGATGTTTTTAAAAAATGAAATCGTGAAATTTAAAAGAGAATCTTGTTAACTGCTTGTTAGACTTTGTAAAATGATAATAAAGATTAATAAACAAAAAAAAGAAAAAAACAAAGAAAAATGTACACGTAAAAACGCTTGATGTGCCTAAATGCTGTGTTTAGGCGCGTCAAGTGTTTTTTCTGCCTGAAAGCTCCTCTCAAAAACACATTTGTGATGATAACCTAGAGTTCTTCTAAAGGCTGAAAGAAATGATTCCAAATGCCTGTATAAGCAGCAATTTTTTTATGCCCAGTGTGCATGAGGCCTAAATGATGGGGGTTACCTCATTTATGAATTAGTACTTTAATATTCTCTGCTATCTGTACTTCCTTCTCTGTTTCTCAACATTGTTTAGATGGAAGATTTCTTTTAAATGGTATTTTGTGTCTTTTCTGGCTATGGTCGTTGTTCAGGAGGAAAAGATCAAGAAGAAACTCGGAGCCAAACTGGAAATGGCTAAGTTCCTTCAGGAGACAATCTCAGAGATGGCACAGAGGAACAAAGCAGAGACTGGGGCAGATAGACAGCAGCAATTTTCATCTTATGTTCAGCAGGTTTGACTGGTCTTTTATTGGGATATGGAATCTGTGTTACATATTTAAGAAAAATAAACCTTACTTGCCTGTCTTTTTATTTCAGGTACGGGTCACTGGAGCACAGCCCTCCACACAGGAAATAGTGCAATTCTCAAAGCTCTTTGAGGATGAACTGACTCTTGAGCACCTGGAAAGGTCTCAGTTGGCCGCCCTGTGCCGGTTGCTTGAACTGCCACCAATTGGCACCAATAACTTGCTACGATTTCAGCTGCTTATGAAGCTCCGGTCCATACGAGCAGATGATGAGGTGAGCTTAGGAAATCATAGTTACATAGTTAGTCTGGCTGAAAAAAGACAAAAGTCCATCCAGTTCAACCATAAAAAAAAAAAAAAGTTATAATTCTATACCCACAGTTGATCCAGAGGAAGGCAAAAAAACCCAGCAAAGCATGATCCAATTTACTCCTACAGGGGAACAAATTTTTCCTGATTCCCCGAGAGGCAATCGGATATTCCCTGGATCAACTTTACCAATAAATGTTAGTATCCAGTTATATTCTGTGTATCTAAGAGAGAATCCAGGACTTTTTTGAAGCAATCCACTGAGCTGGCCAGAACCAGAGGGAGTTTATTCCACATTTTCACAGCTCTCACTGTGAAGAAACCTTTCCGGGTTTGGAGATTAAATTTATTTTCCTCCAGATGTAAAGAGTGCCTCCTTGTCCTCTGTGATGACCTCAGGGTGAATAGCTCTACACCAAGTTCAGTATATGAACCACTGATGTATTTATACATAGAGATCATATCCTCCCTTAATCTCCTCTTCTCAAGAGAGAATAAATTTAGTTCCTCTAATCTTTCCTCATAGCTGAGCTCCTCCATGCCTCGTATCAGTTTGGTTGCCCTTCTCTGTACTTTCTCCAGTTCCCGAATGTTCTTTTTGTGAATTGGTGCCCACAACTGAACTGCATATTCCAGATGAGGTCTTACTAATGATTTGTACCGGGGTAATATGATATCTCTCTCTCTGGAGTCTATACCTCTTTTAATACAAGAGAGGATTTTGCTTGCTTTAGAAACCGCAGCTTGGCATTGCATGCCATTATTAAGCTTGTGATCTACCAGAACTCCCAGATCCTTCACCATTCTCTTGTTTATTTTACATGCTCCTATTGAATATTTTTTTTTCCACAAATGATACATGTTGCTTCCTGTCTGCAGATCTTCTCCCTATACACCACTCTGTACACTGCTTTCATCTCCAGACTGTTGTCCTTTGGACTGCTTTTTACTGTCACTCTGTACATTTATTTCCCTTCCAGGCCTTCACTGCACACAGTTTAGCTGGCCATACATGGCCCAGTTTTTTTTTTTTTTTTTTTCTATTCAGGCAGGGGGATGAACAAAAAAAACTGAACTGATTAACCTATCCACACAATTGAGGTGGATGAGAAATCCTTCCTGCTGCACTATTGTATCCTCCAGGCATCACTCCTGTACACTGCTTACCCTCCAGGCATCTCTCTGTACACTGCTTACCCTCCAGGCATCTCTCTGTACACTGCTTGCCCTCCAGGCATCTCTCTGTACACTGCTTACCCTCCAGGCATCACTCTGTACACTGCTTACCCTCCAGGCATCACTCTGTACACTGCTTACCCTCCAGGCATCACTCTGTACACTGCTTACCCTCCAGGCATCTCTCTGTACACTGCTTGCCCTCCAGGCATCTCTCTGTACACTGCTTGCCCTCCAGGCATCTCTCTGTACACTGCTTACCCTCCAGGCATCTCTCTGTACACTGCTTACCCTCCAGGCATCTCTCTGTACACTGCTTACCCTCCAGGCATCTCTCTGTACACTGCTTACCCTCCAGGCATCTCTCTGTACACTGCTTACCCTCCAGGCATCTCTCTGTACACTGCTTACCCTCCAGGCATCTCTCTGTACACTGCTTACCCTCCAGGCATCTCTCTGTACACTGCTAACCCTCCAGGCATCTCTCTGTACACTGCTTACCCTCCAGGCATCTCTCTGTACACTGCTTACCCTCCAGGCATCTCTCTGTACACTGCTTGCCCTCCAGGCATCTCTCTGTACACTGCTTGCCCTCCAGGCATCTCTCTGTACACTGCTTACCCTCCAGGCATCTCTCTGTACACTGCTTACCCTCCAGGCATCTCTCTGTACACTGCGTGCCCTCCAGGCATCTCTCTGTACACTGCGTGCCCTCCAGGCATCTCTCTGTACACTGCTTGCCCTCCAGGCATCTCTCTGTACACTGCTTGCCCTCCAGGCATCTCTCTGTACACTGCTTGCCCTCCAGGCATCTCTCTGTACACTGCTTGCCCTCCAGGCATCTCCCTGTACACTGCTTGCCCTCCAGGCATCTCTCTGTACACTGCTTGCCCTCCAGGCATCTCTCTGTACACTGCTTGCCCTCCAGGCATCTCTCTGTACACTGCTTGCCCTCCAGGCATCTCTCTGTACACTGCTTGCCCTCCAGGCATCTCTCTGTACACTGCTTGCCCTCCAGGCATCTCTCTGTACACTGCTTGCCCTCCAGGCATCTCTCTGTACACTGCTTACCCTCCAGGCCTTCACTGCACACACTGTTTAGCTGGCCATACATGGCTCAGTTTTTTTTTTGTTTTTTTTTCTATTCAGACAGGGGGATGAACAAAAAAAACTGAACTGATTAACCTATCCACACAATCGAGGTGGATGAGAAATCCTTCCTGCTGCACTATTGTATCCTCCAGGCATCACTCCTGTACACTGCTTACCCTCCAGGCATCTCTCTGTACACTGCTTGCCCTCCAGGCATCACTCTGTACACTGCTTGCCCTCCAGGCATCACTCTGTACACTGCTTACCCTCCAGGCATCTCTCTGTACACTGCTTACCCTCCAGGCATCTCTCTGTACACTGCTTACCCTCCAGGCATCTGTGCCCTGCTTCCTGCCTCCAGACTATCTGTATATTCTGGCTTTCTGTCTCCAATCACTTGGTACTCTACTTCACTTTCTTCAGACTTTTATAACAACTTGAATGGAGAATGAGATTTTCACAAATGCCACTTTTTGACAGGTTCTCATGAAATGACTGTATCAATGCCATGGTGTATAAAGGAAAGCTAGAGCTTCATCAGTACCCATTGAGATCTAGGAGTTAAATGTCAGTTCTTGTAGTTACAAAAAATTTATAATATTATAAATCATGTTTGCATAATCGTAACACTACTCAGATGAGCAAAATTTAAAGATAGTTTTTCTCTTCTTCCGGTGTGCAGATGATATCAAAGGAAGGGGTGGACAATCTTACTGTGGCTGAGCTTCAAGCGGCCAGCAGAACAAGAGGGATGCGCTCACTGGGTCTGACGGAGGAACAACTCAAAGAACAGATGAAGCAGGTATAATGCTACTAAAAGAAGGAAAAGCTGCATTGCCCATTGTAACTCCTTTCATGGTCTAGTGCAGTGTTTCTTAACTTTTTATCAGTCCTGACATCATTTAAAAGTATGCAAAATCTCAAGGTATCCCAGTATTAAATGTAAAAAAAAAACAATTTCACTTTACAATGGGAAACCTGAGCCTGGGACAATGCACATAATCACCTTGATGATATTAACTTCATATCAGAGGTCCCCCTTCACATCAGAGGTTCCTCCTCCATCACCACACAGTCCCCTCTTCACATCAGAGCTCTACTTTTTGACTCCAGTATCGCGCTAGAGGCCTGCATGTGAAACGGGTCTGGAGGTTGTGGATTTCCATCTCTTCCTGAATGCTGGGGGTGGCCTTGCATGCTGCCTGCCCAGGATCAGCGTTATGCACTGCCATGGTATAGGTAGGCCCCCAACACCATGGCAGTGATGGCAACTGGGTTTCATGCTTGCGGCACACAGGGAAAACCCAAACACCACCCTGGATAGGAAACACTGGTCTAGTCTTAATTTAATTATAACTCTATGAGCAGGAAATACAGATCTACTTTTATTTAAAAAAAAAAAAAAAAATACAAATGTTCACAGGTCATCTAGGAGAATACAGTATTTAAATATACTTGAAGACATATACCATATCTAATGTTGATTTTAACATAGACATTGTACAATCCAGAATATACCATTGTATTGATGCATGTTAGTGATAGTTTTCCAAAGAAGCTTTTAGACAGACAAGCTCTTTGGGGAGAGGCAGGGGCACCTAGGCATGTAAAGATGCTGTGTTCTGGGGTAATGGCTATGTTGCATCAAGTTACCTCCATACAGGGCTGGTCAAGGGACATTGAAATGGTGGAGGGGCAGAGGAGTGCTGTGTGTGCTATGTGCTTGGATTAGACTCCCGTTAACAACTAACTATGAAAAGAGTTAAAAATGATCCAGCATACAAAATGTCACATTATTTCTCCAGAAAGGTGAAGGGGAGACTGTAAAGGTGGAAACCGACAATATTGGGGTATCATTATGGAGGGGGTAAAGAGAGGAATTAGAGGTGGGGAGGGGAGAGAGAAAAAAGGGGTATCAGGGGTCTGGTAGGAATACAGGGTGATGGTATGGGAATGGTAATGGGGGTAGGTCAATTAATGGAAAGGATGCTGGGGGGGTAAGGGTGAGGGAAGGAGGACCTTGAGCCAACTTGGATGGGTGACATGATACCTGAGTTTGGCAGATTGCTCTGTTGTACTGCTGGGGTTGATGAGAGGATTCCTGTCAATAAATATTTGAGTTTGAAAGTACTGTAGTATTGGCTATGGTATTTCAGACTCCCATTCCACAAACGTCTGGGTGCAGGAACCTGATGTATTAGCCGATGGCACACAAATCTTTTTATACACTTTCATACATCTTGGCATTTGTACCAGTGACAGGGTCACTTATGTCTTCTGTTTCTTTCTTTCTTTAGTGGTTGGATCTGCATTTGAAGGAGAATGTTCCCCCATCACTCCTGCTCCTGTCTCGAGCCCTTTATCTGACAGATGTAAAACCGAAACCCATCATGCCTGTCAAGCCGACAGTGGAGGTGAGAGTGGCTGTCGCTTGAATGATGGTACAAATAGTTTTAAAGTGTGCGCAAACCCTAAATATTTTTTCGGTATGTTTGGCAGCATGCCTCACTGTATCCAGTTTTCTTAACCACTTGCCTACCGGGCAGGCACTTATACCCCCTTCCTGCCTAGGACCAATTTTCAGCTTTCAGCGCTGTTGCACTTTGAATGACAATTGTGCAGTCATGCAACACTGTACCCATGTGAAATTTTTATCATTGTTTTTACTCAAATAGAGCTTTCTTCTGATGGTATTTAATTGCCGCTGGGTGTTTTTTATTTTTTGTACTATAAACAAAAAAGAACAAAAAAATTTGAAGAAAAAAAAACATTTCTTTGTTTCTATTATACAATTTTGCAAGCAGGTAATTTTTGTCTGCTGGCCATCTTTTTCAACAACTTGCATTCTTTGCAGTGTCTCCTCTGCTCCTCCTTTTTGGTTTACTTTTGATTTTGAAGGACTACATATCCATAGTGCCTTGTTGCACACAAGCAGATATGATGTGCAGTGTTTCCTGTACTTGCTGTGCTTCTGTAGTTCAGCAGGCAGGCTCTGTGAGATGTGTGACAAATAGTGCATACTCACAGGGCATAGTGAATGTGTCACAGAATTCAAGGAAGTAAATGTGTGGTATTCTTCAAACTTGCTCGTTCAGATTAATATGAGTAGGCTGAAATAATTGAAATTCAGTGTGGGAATGAATATATGACCATAAATACATTTTAATACTTCATAGGTACCAAAGACAACATCAACCCAAACACAGCCTACAGACACTACAGAAATTCTAACAGACCCAGCTCCAGTATTACAAGGCATTCAGGTAATAAACTCTTTGAAGTCAATATGAGAATGCCCCAAATAATTGCATGTGGTAATCCCAGTATGTCAGAGTAAAGAAAAAGAATGCATGTTAATAAAGTAGAACTCTGGTCAACCCTATTTATTTTTTAAAGTTTGGATAGAGTGGGGAAGAGTTGCAACCTATTTCAGGTTTTAATTGGGACTGGGTCCCTGTTGGTCAATTGTCACCAAGACCAATAGAGAAGGTGAATATTCCCAAGGTCAGCCTAGTGGCCTTCATTGGGCCATAAAGGTATAAAAAAATTTAAAATTCTACATTAGTCACTTTGACAATAAACGGGAGGAAATCTACTAAGGGGACACCTGTTCCAGTGGCATCCTTCAGAGTTTGGATCTCCCCTTACTTTGTAGAACTTTTCCACAGACTCTCTGTCCTGTTTCCAGGAGAGGAGGCAGGGGAAAATGTTACCAATGAAAAACCTGACAGGTTCTTCCTTGCTCTAACTATAATCTGTCTTCATAAGTGTCTTGCTATGAAGATATTAACCCCTGGTGGCAACTCAAACAAAACCATATGACCATATGTCCAGAAGAATGACTTGAACTATATCAAAATGTCAATGGCATCCACAGAGCTATCATGTATTAGAATCACCTTTACAAAATGTGTCCACTGAGTTAACATATTACCAACTAATCAATCCTTAGGTGTAGTAACTGGACCACTAAAGCTGGACATAGATAGATCAGATCTTAGCTGTTTCAGCAGAGACCAGCTGAGATTCCATCCATCTATGGGCAGGCTTGGTTGTACCCAAGTCAATCCATTGATCGACTTCAGTACAACCAGCATATCATATTTTTAGCATGCGATTACTGCCAGCGGCTATAGCTGCTAGAAATAATCATTGTGTTCTCTCGGCAGGGACAGCTCCCTGTGCTCCCCCCTGCTGTCGGGAGAACACAATAGCTCCACGGGAAGGATTCTATCAATACTGACTGTGTTGATGGGGGAATTAAGCTATTTTCTATCCTGCAACCTGTTGTTGCAGGAACAAAAATCGCATGAACTATGGCCTGCCTAAGAATCCAAAACATTTTACTGTTTGCATACGTGTATATACTGTATCTTTCTTGTAGACAAGTCATATGTCACTTCTGTTGACAATTGGTCAAATCATCAATTTGTAGGCTTATATATCGCCCAAATGTCCGTGAGAAATTGCATGCTTGCCATCTTCTTACTGAACTAAAATGGAGCAGGTATGCAGAGCTTGATCCAGTGGTTATGTAAGGTGCTAGAATATCCTGGTGAACTATATACTTCGCAAGGATTCAATTAACTTTTTTTTTTTTTAGGGTTCTTTCCCTTTTCTTTTCTGGAGATTGATTAAATTCTTTACAGCGCTTTTATCAAACTGACTAATAATTGAAGGTTTATTGTCACAATTTGATTAGTCTGTGTCGTAATGAGAAAAACAGCTGCCTTTGCATCCCTTTCTCTAAACACATTTTTGAAATGGTGTCATCGTGCTGGTCTGCTATATCGATTACAGTTGGCCATCACAATGTGACTGAAAAGCCATGAGGTGACCTTGACATGTAATGGAGGAATTAGGTTTACTCATTGAAGGTCTTTTTATTGACTAGACTCTGGAACACCAACCAAAACCTTTTTAATAAAAAAAAATCTTGGAAAGGTATGGAGACATCTCAACTTCAGTTGCCAGTTCTCACAAGGTGTCCCTAGTGAGCGGTGAGAACTATAAAAACTTGTCACGGAGTCAGGAAGCGATGGAAAATCTCCCCAGTGGAGCAGTGGTACCAATGCCTCCCATTTTTATCAACAGCAAAAAAATTGGCTGACCATTAACGGTCAAAGGATGTTAAAGCAACAATGTCAGACACCCAACAAAAATGTAATGAAAATTCCTACAATAGACAAGGTATTCCACTTACCTTTCCATCTTCCCACATCCCCAGCCTCATTCCAGTGCTGCAGCCTCTCCAGCATTTAACAGTTCTGGGCGTGTTGGATTCCTGTGTTCCCCATCATACACTGTGGTTCAGTTCTTCTACCCCGATGTGACTGCTGTGTCCTGTAAGGGTGGAAGGATAGAACAGCAGCGAGGGAAACAAACATCTGGCACAATACCGACACATGGCTCAATACTGAAGAGGCTGAAGGAGGCTGCAGCACTGGAGGGAAAGGAGCTTACACAGACTACTGGAGAGATACATTTAATCCCTCCAGGGATCTGACACTTTTGTCTTTTTGTTTGCTCCTGACTGTGACACTTTAACAGAAGGAGCACACATGTTCATTGTTTAGATATATGTCCTCATAGATGGCTTGAATTTTGACCATTCTTCCTGAACTGTCTGAAGTTCAAGCAGTGGGTGGCCTTGCAAATACCATTGGGCGTGACAAAAGTTAATTTAAAATGGAATGCGCTGGGTGAAAAATTAGTGGCTGGAAATTGACCGCAGCCTATCAGATTCGGTCATTGTTTGGCAGTGCCACTGTATTTCGGTAGCCTTGGGTGCCATAGCTGCCTGAATACAATAGCCAGCAGTGGAGATTTCTCCATTCAAACTGTTAGCGTGGATCGGGGAAATGGGTTTTTTTTTTTAATGTAAATCTTATCAGAGAAATAAAGGTTACAGATATCTGACCCCCTTTTGAATATGATGTAACCAAACTGAAGTGTGTTGGTGAATACACAGAATTAATCCAATATTGTTCCATTTATTTCTTTTTGGTCTATTATGTTGACACAGAATGAAGATATTGGCTCAAAATCTGCTGCCCATGATCCTACACTGCCAACAAAGGAAGGTGTAAGTATTTATTTAAAAGGTAATCTGTGTATATTACAGTTTGATTTGATAAAGTGCACTTCTGATGAGAGAAATATGCAGACTTCCATTGCTGTCCTCTCCTTCTGAAAATACTTGTCGACTGGCTTCCATGCTGATACTGTTGGTAAATATAGATGTAAGAAATTCTCTGAGGTGTAGGGGTGCATCCACACCTGAAAATGTCCCCATTCTCCAATTAGATGTTAGAACCCCAGCAGGGGTTTCTGTGATTAGCTGTGGGAGGTAGTCCTTTTGAAAGTAATGGGAGGCTGCCGGCTACTTGCTATCGCAGCTAATCATGGGCACTCACATGTTATCACCAATGCAGCAATCACATGTGAGTGGTTGGCCCTGTAGGCAACCTGCCTGCATCCAGCATGACCACACGTATGTGATTGTTGCTTGAGTGATTACATGGGAGTGGCCACAGTTAGCTGCGTCACCCAGCAGCCTCTCATTGCTTTCAAAAGGGCTGCCTAGCACAGCTAATCACAGAATTCCCTCAGGGGACCTAATCGGAGAGTGGGGACATTCACAGGTGCAAATGCATCCCAGAACTCAGACCCGCAGCAGCATGCTGATCTAGGTCTGTGAGTCAGAAATATTACTACAGGTAATTACATTGCCTGACAATTTATGCATTACATTCACATCAGTACATGCCATCAAGAAAGTTAAAATCCAAGGTCCCTATCTGAAATGTATACACACACATATTAGGGATAATTTAGCCAGCAATCAATTAACCTTCCAGCATGTTGGAGGAAACTAGATTGGAGGAAACTCATGCAAGCACAGGGAGAACATGCGCCTGTAATGCAGGGTCAGTTACCTCCAGGCATACTTGCCTTTAATCTCTTTATTGGTTTACTTGTCCAAGGATTATAATTAGAATTTTAGATTTCACTGCACAGAAGGACTTGAAAAGGCATTGTAGCTACTATATGTTATTAACATCTGTGTTCTTATTAAATTGTGTTTAAAGGGTGTTGGCTATTTATTTAAAGTGGTTCTATAGGTTTAGGGATTTTTATATTAATGCAGTCTCTTGATTAAGGTAAAAACCTTTCTGTGCTGCTGGATCCCTCCTAGCTCCCACTTATTCCTACCTGAGCCTGATCTTGTTCAAGCTTTGTGCCCAAGAGCAGCGGCTCTGTCCTCTTTCTCCCCCCTCACAGGGAAGACTGATAGCAGTGGGAACCATTGGCTCCCCCTGCTGTCAATCAAATTCTGTAATGAGGGAGTGGGGGGTGGGCAGAGCCACACTGTCTCTCTATAGACTCGGGCAGCATGGCTCAGGATCGAGCCTGCAGGTGTGCCACAATAAGAAGCAACTTCCTATGGTAGCACACTGAGAAGAGGAGCCAGGAGCGCCGGCAGGGAACCCAATCAAGATGAGGATGTGCAAAACTATTACAAAGTAGTTAAGTATACCATGTTATTTAAAAAAAAGTTTACAATCACGTTATTCTAGCAATAAAATCCTGACAGGGATTCCTCTCATCAAAATACTCAAAATATTTTGGCTTTAGGTAACCATTAAAGTGTTACTAAACCCAGACCCTGCATTCACTATATTTGGTCTCCCACAGTACACAGAACATGGAAGTGTAATTATTTTAGTAAATATAAACTGCTAAATACCTTTTCTTATCAGCAGTATATAGCGGTATTGTGACTTCTATCAGTGTCCAGTCGAGCACTGGTTAATCTTATAGGAGTAGTTTTCATTTTGCTCTAGGAGGATGCAGGACCCCTGACCTCTGTCTGGACAGTGCTGATCACATCCACTCTTCCAAGAAAAAGAAAATCTCTCTAGCAATGCACACCAAGCTGAGCATGTGCAGAGTGACTCCACACAATGTTTTATCAGGAGATAAGAGGGGGATAGTGGAAAAAGGGTAGGATCGGAGAAGTCAGGATCAAACAGCCTTTTTACACAATGCAGAGGAAAAACCCCTTAGTTTCCACAGTGAGTATAATGAGCCTGTTTTACTGCATATACAGACTGATTTTACTGTTGTGGGTTTAGTAACACTGTAACCACTTGCCCTCCAGAGGATTTACCCCCCCCCCCCTTCCTGACCAGGCCATTTTTTGCGTTGTGGCGCTACGTTACTTTAACTGACAATTGCGTGGTCATGCAATGCTGCACCCAAATTAAATTTACAGCCTTTTTTAATTCCTCACAAATAAAGATTTCTTTCGGTGGTATTTGATGCGTTTATTTTTTGCGGCATAAACAAAAAAAGACCGACAGTTTAGAGAAAAAATATATATTTTTGACTATTTGCTATTAAACATGTCCAATAAAAAAAATGTTAAAAAATCAAATTTTGTCATGATTTAGGGCAAAATGAACTGTGCTATTTGTCTTTGCTAAAAAAAAACCCAATACGTGTAAATTGGTTTATGTAAAAGTTATAGTGTTTACAAATGGCGGTATATATACTGGATTTATTATTATTATTATTTATTTATTTTTACTAGTAATGGCGGCGATCAGTGTTCTATAGCGGGACTGCGGCAGGCATTCTGACACTGGGGGGAACTGGCTTGGTGTCACTGACATCCCCAGTGACACCAATACAGTGATCAGTGCTAATAAAAAGCACTGACACTGTACTAATGGCACTGGGCAGGAAGGGGTTAATATCTGGGGTGATCAAAGGGTTAACTGTGTGCTTTCCACTGTAAGTACACTGCTTTATATGGCTCTGCTATGCAGAGCCATACAAAGCAGTGTGCAGGAGTTGACAGGGGAGAAATCTGTATTGTTCACATACAGTTCTCTCCTCCGCTGGTAATACTGAGGCCACGAATGGTGGTGTGGGTAGGGTGTGCATGCACCCTACCCAGAAATGCAAAATCATGTGTGTATATATATGAGATTTTGCGCACCTCTGCCACCCTGTAACAGCATTTCTGCTATAGGGCGGCAGGAAAGCAGTTAATGATGGCCCAGGTTTAGTATTGCGAACAAGCTGAATAAATCCTGATATTTCGTCAAATGAGCATAACCTTCAGGACAGGATTCTGGGTAGTACATCTAAAAATGAGACTGTTTTGTCCATATCTATCTGTGCTAACACATTCATTTATTTCTGCTGTCACTTTTCTTGTTCATCTAGGCAAAAGCCAGTGCCAATGGAGTGTAATCTGGCCAGAAGGCTCAGTGCTTGATGCAAGTGTTTCACCTTACAGATCCAGCAACCAATTCAGAACATGGACAGTTTACTGCAGGTCTTCGGGAAATGTCCTCTTCTGACCAATCAGCTTCCAGTTAGAAAATATTTAAAGAGTGCAATATGTCCAGAACGTATTTGCTGCATTGAATAGGGTGCTGAGTATTTGTGGACATTTTAAATAACTATTTTTAGTGATGCAGACAAATCAGGACTGCCTTGTATCCAAAGCACAGCATTTTCCTAAAGCTTGCAACCCAGTTTACTATTTTCATTTTCTATACTGTATATAATTAAAAAATGAACCTGCTACTAATGCACTGCAAAGGGGACTGTTTTGTAAGCAGATCAACAAATAGTTTATCAGTGAAGTTGCAGCTTTAGGATCAGTTTCCAAATATTTAAAGCTGAACTCTGGGCTGATCTCTCTGTTTGCATATTGTTGTTTTGATGGAGAAAAAGTACTGTCTGGTGGGATATATGATGCTGGTATCCTAGGAGTCATTACAATCCACAATTCATAAAACAGCATGCAAACACATTGTGCCATGTGATGGGTGGGGTGGGACTGATGGGATCAGGAGTATGAAGTTCCTCTTTAATAAATCATCAAATATATTTTTAAATGCAACTAGTGTTGGTACATGAATTTGCCAGCCTTTTGCAATCCTCTGTACAGCTGCACTGAGGATGGGGGAAACTGGTACCCAATTAGGCTGCCTTTGTGCCGCTGTTTTGTCCCAGTTCCATTGGCAGCGGCTGGAAACTGCTGTTTCCTGCCACTGTTTTCGCTAGCTGCTGCCACTGAGCCCTGTACACTTCAGTGACGAGTCACTGGCAACTGCAGCTTACCCTGGCTGTCCGTACAGCAATTACCTGTGGTGATCATTGACGCACTTTGAGTATCCAGCAGCAATCATCACAGGTAATCACTAGCTGTGCGGGCAGCCATGGATAGCTGCGGCAGATGGTGACCTGTCACTGAAGTGTGCAGGGTTTGGTGGCCGCAGCTATCTGTTCACAGGTGACTACAACAGCAACAGGAATCACCAGATTCCAGGCACGGTCATTGGCACCAAGGCAAGACACCAGTGCAAATGTAGCCTTGGGTATGCTGCAGGCAGATGTGCTCACAAGAAACATGATAATAGGAGAAGGACTGAGCAGAATGATGACCTTTAATAGTCTCCTGCTGCTTGCTTACTGTTTGGTCAGCAGGCTGGGGGTGGACAGACGATACTACTATGCTCCTGTTGGCTGTACTGTGTGTGAATGTTGAGTAAGATCTGAGATTTGAATTGGCAGAAATGCAAATTCCCAGGCAGCTAAAACAACTCTTTTATATGTTCCATATGTATAGATTTGTTTTTGCCTGGAGTTTAGCTTTAAATACCCATGGGTCTGCATTGACAATGTCTAGTAGCTATAGGTTCTATACTATGGCTTAAAGCCCATCTATGGGGAAAGGAAAATTCCTTCCTTGCGGTGGGGCTGCCCCCGCATTGCAAAGGTTACATTCTCGTTTAGGTCTAGGCTCTAGGGGAATGCAAAAAGCAGCTTTACTTACCCAATACTCTACTTCCCCCAGCAGCCGGCACTCTTCTTTACTCCCCTGTGCTCTGGTGGTGGACTGTCCCTCACATCCAGTGTATGGCTATGAGCTCTGCATTGCACTTGGTGATGTCAGAGGACCAGTGACTTCTGAGGCACAAGGAAGAAGAGGCCACTGGTACTGTTTTTTTAAGCCCTGAGGGAGCCTGTGGGAGTGGAGGATCAGGTAAGTAAAACTGCTGTTTATGCCCCCCCTAAACCTTAACCTCTTCATACCGAGCGCGCGCAAATATGCGGCCTCTCGGCAACTGGACCTTGACGCGAAGTGGCCGCACATTTGCGCGCAATAAAAAAAAAAAAAAAATATGTGCTCCCAACACACATGTCCAGTACTCACAGAAAGGTCCTGATCTCCTCTTTTGATTGGGACCTTTCCTGATCATGTGACCACCGTGACAACGAATAACGGTGGTCACATGACCCTAAAACCCCGCCCACCTCCCGGATTCTGAAACCCTTAAAGTGCTGGGAGGCGCTGATGCCAAGGGGTTAAGGAGCATTTAACCATTTTAAGCCCCCAAGGATCATTTTTTCCTTTTCCTAAAAAAAAAAAAAAAAATATTCAAGCTCACTTTAGTGTAATTTACATTTCTTTTTATTCTTGAGGAGGGCAGCTGTTGTACATGAGCAACAATTTTTCAGATTTGGATGAATTTATAGGCTTTGTTCACTTGAATACAACTTTAATGCCTAAAATGGGTCCCTTCATGTTTTGTAGTCATTTTTTTTGCCTAAAAGACAATTCCGTATAGTTTACAAAAGCAAAAAAGAGAAAATTAAATACCGGAACTTTATATGTAAGTTAACTCTATTTTTTTTTCTTTAACTTATACGCTGTGTAAATATGTACATATGAATTTGAATACTAAACTCTGTACATTTAATACTCTGACTTGCTATATATTCTTGCACATACAATGAATATATTCTTGCAGACTGTCGAACAGAAAAAAAAATCTATATATAAAACAATATTTAAGTGTCATTATTTTATTTTTAAATACTGTGCCCATAGAAAGGGATTTGCACTTTTTAAGGACATAATTGCAGAAAAGTTTTTACCATTGAATCTATTACGGTAAAACGCTGGTTGTTACCACTATTTCAGCAATAAATCTCAAACCCTTTCTTGACTGTTGTACTGTTTTTCTGTGTGCTCATTTATAAAATTTAGAAACTGGAGAAAAAAAAAGTATTCTTGCCTGTGGACCCTTGCTCCAACGTGGTCCCTCCTGCACTGCAACCAGTTCTCCGCAGCTCCTCTGTAAACAGCGACTGCCTCCAATTGCACTTCAGCCTCCTCCGCAAACCATACAGATTAATATCCCTGTTTGTACATGATGATGGAGGCTCTACCCATAGACCAGAGCTTTGGGTGGATGAGGAAAGCACTGGAGCAAGGGTTTAAGGTAGGTAAACCATAGGGGGTACTGCCCTGGATGTTTTCTTTTTTCTGGAGTGGGGCTTTATATTAGATTTAAAAAGATGGATACTGTGATTTACCACTTCAAATTTCTAAAGGAGGATGGCATATTTATATAAAAGTCACTTTGATGAAGAAATATGCCATCCTCTTATTTATTTATTTCAGTTACTTAGATAGCGCCATCAATTTACGCAGCGCTTTACATATATATTGTACATTCACATCCGTCCCTAACCCTCAAGGGGCGTACAATCTAAGGTCCCTAACGCACATTCATACATATACTAGGACCAATTTAGAAAGGAGCCAATTAACCTACCAGCATGTCTTTGGAGTGTGGGAGGAAACCGGAGTACCCAGAGGAAACCCACGCAGGCACAGGGAGAACATGCAAACTCCAGGCAGGTGGTGCCGTGGTTTGGATTTGATCTAATGACTTGAGTACTGCCAGGCAGAAGTGCTAACCATTTAGCCCCTGTGCTGCACTCTTATGGAAGTTTGAACTGTTAAAACCAACTATCCATCTTTTTACATCTTCTATTCTTTTCACTATTTGCTTATTGTGATAACAATTTGACAGTAGCTGATTTGTGCCTTGTCGTTTTTGTTTGTTTTTTTAAGTATATTTTGTATTTAATTTTGTCTCCAACTGGCCTTGTAGTGCCTCTTATAGTATATTCTCCATTGGAAGCCTGTGTGATCGGATGACAACAAGGAAGCACAATTGGGAGATGAATAGAGCATTATCAACTAATCAAAGGAAGTGCCTGAACAAGAACCTTCATGGCATGAACCCTAACATTACAACCGCCCAACATATCTGTGTGTGCTGTATTGCCCACACGCCGCACATGCGCATCACTGGGTGGCTTTTTATGTGCATGCTCTCAGCAGAGAGACCGAGCTGTTGGAGACAGCTCCCAATCCAAGCTACAGATCGGTAGTTGGCGAAACTGGCTTCCAGTCATGTGGCTATTGTGACAGTGGTCACATAATCGCTGGTCCTTCCCGCTCCCTGGTGGTCTGAACTACTTATAAGGACACCGGGAGGGGCAGGGTGGATTAACATGTTGAATTCAATTTTAGTGACTGAATTTACAATCTCTATTGCTTTTATATTTGTGTCTGCCACCAATCTGCCAGGCTGTCAACAGTGCTGTAATATAACAGAAGTAAGCCAATCTGGGCTCTAAACCGACACACTGGGGTTGATTTACTAGAACTGGAGGGTGCAAAATCTGGTGCAGCTCTGCATAGAAACCAATCCGCTTCCAGTTAATGTTTTTTTGGTTAAAACTTGATTGAACAAGCTGAAGTTAGAAGCTGATTGGCTACCATGCACAGCTGCACCAGACTTTGAACTCTCCAGTTTTAGTAAATCAACCCCATACTTTTTACTTTCTGCTCTTATCTAAGCCTCTCTGCAGCACATAAGTAGACAATAGAGTTTCAGGATGGGATTGAGTTCTGGGGAAGCAACAGTTTCAAGCTAACTACAGTCGTGGGTATGTCCCATCTCTTGGCCTTGGAGGGGAGGTAAGATTGTTATACTCAGTCTACTTATCTCTGCGGTAAACATTCCTGACCCCTGTTAGACTCTTGCCTGTGGCACAGTAATCAAAATGTTGCCATAGGCAAAACCTATTCATCCTCTCTATTTGTCCCATTTACCATTGAATGTGAAAGTAAAAGAAAATCCCACATTTTGGGTTGACATCAGAAAAGTTAGAGGGGAAATCTTCCAATGGGGGCACTAGTTCTGGTGACACCCTGGGATTCCCTTACTTTAGAGGGATTTCCTTTCACTCCCTGTATTGGCTATGGGACAGGAAGTGAAGGGAAATCTCCATTTTATGAGATACAGATGGCAAAAAGGTTACAACTGTCCCTTATCCAAAATGAAAAAAAAAAGCCTTTTAGTTACACTTTAACCACTTCAATACAGGGCACTTTTACCCCCTTCCTGCTCAGGCCAATTTTCAGGTTTCAGCGCTTACACTTTAAATGAAAATTGTGCAGTCATGCAACACTGTACCCAAAATAAATTTTTATCATTTTGTTCACACAATAAGAGCTTGTTTTTGTTGGTATTTAATCACCACGGGGGTTTTTATTGTTTGCTAAATAACAAAAGACAGAAACAAAGAAAAACGTGGTTTTGTTTTCAAAATGTTCTAACAGTTTGCATATAAATAATTGTTCTTCATAAATTTAGGCCGAGATGTATTCTGCTACATGTCTTTGGAGAAAATAACCCAAATCAGTATTTATTATTTAGTCTATAGGGAAGTTAGAGTTAACAAACTATGGGATATATCTGAAAATTGATCAGTCCTAAAGTACTGACAGCCAATCTAATTTCTTGAGGCCCAAGAATGTCAGAACAGTACAGATATCCCCCAAATGACCCCTTTTTGCAAAGTAGAAAGTCTGCCGTATTTCATAAGAGGCTTGGCAAGTTTTTTTTGGAAAATGAAATTAAAACGATTTTCATAATTTTTTTTTAAACATACGGTCACCAGTACAGTACAGCTTCTTCATATAACTGGTGTGGCGGTGATCAGGGACACTGACTGGTGACAGTATGAAAAAAAAAAATTATTATTTTGTTTCAATTTTTATTTTATAATTTTTTATTACATTTTCTCTTTTTTTAAGATTTGCTTTTCATATTACACTATGACCAAAGCAGTATAATTTTACAATAGTAACCTTGTACTACTTTGGGAAAGTGATCAGTATTTTTTTTTTTTTCTTTACACAATTCAATTGCTTATAGCAAAGAATTTCTTTGCTATAAGCAAGCATTTAACAGAATAAAATCGATTCATTCAGGTTTCTATGCTGTGATTGGTCACGGCCAATCCAATGCACAGATGGGCTGTGATTGGCCCAGCCTGTGCATGTGATCACTGTGACCATTCACAGCTAGACACACTTGTATACAATGGATGGCATGAAAGGAAGCTATCCATTGTATACTACTGTCATGTGACCTGCTGTGGTTGGTCAAATGATGCCTAGGTGCCTCGTTTTCATGTTCCCTGCAGTTTCTTGTGTTACTCCACCAGTGGTGAGGTTGTTTTATTCTGTAGAACACCTTACTTCTATAAAATATGTTATGTGACACTACAGTATAGTTTTGGTGCTGTGTCCCCCCTTCCCTCTTTGCTTTGGTCACACAGATGAAGAACCCCCTCCACTGCATGCACTGGGTTTATCTATCTATCTATCTATCTATCTATCTATCTATCTATCTATCTATCTATCTATCTATCTATCTATCCTATCTCTCTTTATCTCTATCTACCCCCCCCCCTTTCTCTCCCTCTCTCCCCTTCTCCCCCCCCCCCCCCCCTCGCTCTTTTTCTCTCGCTCTTTTTCTCTCGCTCTTTTTCTCTCGCTCTTTTTCTCTCGCTCTTTTTCTCTCGCTCTTTTTCTCTCTCTCGCTCTCGTTTTATGGGCTACCCACTCACAGTAGTATGTATAAATCATCTTGTTTTCACTTTTAGTATAACTGCGTTATATTTAGTGTTGCACATTGCCTGTTATTGTTTTCAGACATTGCATATATATGTGACATTGGTCTCATCAAGTTGAGCACTGTGTACTGAGCACCTCTAGTGCTCAGCAGTTTGTTGTCTTGGGAAGAAATTTCCATTCCTGAGCAGTAGCCAGCCCTCTGATCTGTTGTCATACGTGTAGGGCCCTCTGGTTAGGTTGGTAGGCTATCCATGTTCCTGACAGGACAAGGCTATCCGGAGACAAGGGCAAACATATCAAACTCCGCCTCCTGTGTTTATTACCAATGAGTCATGATAAGAAAATACTTTTATGCAATGCAGTGGGTTGTGGCGCAAACTATCACATTGCAATGTTGCTGTGCGAATTTAAATTTAAGGAACTGTCAATAATAATAATGTTCTAGCAAAAACAGTAAACAGTGTGATATGCCAGGATCGGCATTGTTTACTTCCAGGGCACACCAACAGCCTTGTGATCAGCACGACTTGCTGGTGTGAACCAGTCCTCCAAATTCTGCAGTACATTACAGTTCAATAGAACAGTACAAAACTTGCTTCACTTGTTTTTGTGACACTTTTGTGACGTTCTTGTGACCTCTACACTTCTGTTCAGGAGAGGCAGAATAAATCTAGCTGAAAGGGGAAAAAAAAAAAACCCTATTCTATGTGAAGGATGACACCCTGACAACTTGAGTTAGCAGCTACCTCCTTTAGATGCTAACTTAGTGCCGGCTCACATATAGGCGGATTGGATGCAGTTTGAACATGTAAAATAACATTGATTCCTATGGTGCCTGTCCGGTGCACTGGCAGTGCGGATTGAAAGAGTCCCGTCCAATTTCTGAGAAGTCTGGTTCAGGTGCGGGTTACAGGCCCATTGACTTCTATTGGAACCACTTCTGAATCGCACGTGTCATGAGTTTGTGAACACGTTTTCAGGACTGTTTTCTCTCTTCAAATCCTGACCTGAACCGCTGAATGACTTCAATTCGCACTGAAACCGGAGCTGTCAAGGGTTACTGCACATACGTGAATCAGCACTGAAATAAGCCCCCATAGTAAAAAGCCTGCACGGATGGCAATGGATGCAGTAATCATAACCCTCAGCATTAGCTCCAGTTTACACAATAAAAGTTTTCAGCACTGGTTCCAGCTTACACAATAATGGCCTCTAGCATTTGGCACAGTTTACACAATAATAACCCTTAGCATTGTTCCCAATTTCTGTGATAAGGACCCCCAACATTGGTGCTAGTTTCGTGCAATAATGATCCCCCAAAATTGTTACTAGTTTCTTTCAATGATCCCCAGCATTGGTGCCAGTTCCTTGCATTAATAACCCCCAGCATTGGTTCCAGTTCTTTGCATTAATAACCCCCAGCATTGGTGCCAGTTTCTGTATTAATAATCCCCAGCATTGGTGCCAGCTCCTTGCATAAATAACCCACAGCATTGGTGCCAGTTCCTTGCATAAATAACCCCCAGCATTGGTGCCAGTTTCTGTATTAATAACCCCCAGCATTGGTGCCAGTTTCTGTATTAATAACCCCCAGCATTGGTGCCAGTTTCTGTATTAATAACCCCCAGCATTGGTGCCAGTTTCTGTATTAATAACCCCCAGCATTGGTGCCAGTTTCTGTATTAATAACCCCCAGCATTGGTGCCAGTTTCTGTATTAATAACCCCCAGCATTGGTGCCAGTTTCTGTATTAATAACCCCCAGCATTGGTGCCAGTTTCTGTATTAATAACCCCCAGCATTGGTGCCAGTTTCTGTATTAATAACCCCCAGCATTGGTGCCAGTTCCTTGCATTAATAACCCCCAGCATTGGTGCCAGTTTCTGTATTAATAATCCCCAGCATTGGTGCCAGTTCCTTGCATAAATAACCCCCAGCATTGGTGCCAGTTTCTGTAATAACCCCCAGCATTGGTGCCAGTTTCTGTATTAATAACCCCCAGCATTGGTGCCAGTTTCTGCATTAATAACCCCCAGCATTGGTGTCAGTTCCTTGCATTAATAACCCCCAGCATTGGTGCCAGTTTCTGCATTAATAACCCCCAGCATTGGTGCCGGTTTCTACATTAATAACCCCCAGCATGGGTGCCGGTTTCTGTATTAACCCCCAGCATGGGTGCCAGTTTCTGCATTAATAACCCCCAGCATGGGTGCCAGTTTCTTGCAATAATAACCCCCAGCATGGGTGCCAGTTTCTGCAAAATTAACCCCCAACATTGGTACCTGTTTCTTGCAATAATAACCCCCAGCACTGGTGCCAGTTTCCACAATAATAACCCCCAGCACTGGTGCCAGTTTCCACAATATTAACCCTCAACATTGGTGTCAATTTAAGCTCCCTTCATTGGTAGCCCCTTAACCTTCTTCCTGCATTGATGGTCAGTTGCAGTGCTATGTACAATGTAAAACAAGCTGTTTACATGTTGTGGGAGTGAAGCTACCCAACAGGTTGCGATCAGCTGGTGGCAAGTCCTCTGAATGTGATCCATTTAAGCGAATTGGGAAGCATCACAACTGCCCCACAACTGTATCCAATGCACATGGTTGTGTTAAAAAAAGGGGTTAAAACAGGCACTGAGGAGGCATCATATCACCTCCTCACCGTTTGTCAATCCCCTCTGAAAAGCAATCCAACTGCAGATTGCTTTTCAGAGGCGTTGTGGATTTAGGGCCCATTCACACTACAACAGACATAAAAACATGCCTGCAGTCCATTGTGTTTTGGTGTGAGGTGTGCATTTTTCTGCGTAGTATAGGCCTTTTTCCTATAACCTATTGTTGTGGGAAGGAGGTGCGTTTTGTGATGCGAATAAATGCATTTACACGCTTTTCTGTGGGTTGAGGCGCGAGACTATGCAAACATGTTGCCTAAAATAGCACTGTTGTGGGATGCAGAGAATCAGCGCTGTGAACACAACCCATAGACCTCTATTGTTTTCTATGTGACCCATTGTAGTTATCTGCCTTTATTCATTTGGAAAATGCAGGTAACTGCATATAGGCTAGGTTCACATCTATACAGGTTGCATTTGAGCCATTACTGCATTGCGTGTAGTGTTTTTGCACCTGCATTTTTGCTGAGTTTTTGATGGAGGTTTTTTTGCTTTTTTTTTTTTAAATGCAAATCAAAGACGCAATACATGCTTTTCTGCAGAGTTTTCATTGAAGTCTGTAGAACCAAAAACACAACTTTCCCTTTCCAAAAAATGCACCGGGTGAAAACGCAGAGATGTGCACCTGTCCCATAGGCAGTCATGTTAAATGGCCTGTATGGCGGTTCTGCAAAACACCAAACGCTTAGGTGCGAGCCTAGGGATAGTGTGGATGGGCCCTCCATACACATCTAAATCTACCCTAAAGGTGGGAATACACGATTAGAAAATCGACCGATTGGTCATCCGATGATCGAGCGACGTTTGTTCGTTGGTCGAAATAGTGGTCCACATTAACCAATCTAAAAAAATTGTTCATCGGGCAATACAGAGTGCTGACATCTTCCATACAAGTGGAAGTAATGCGGTGTGCATGTGACCTTGTAGCCACGCCCTTCCATCCAGAACGAGGGATATACACAATTCCCAGCAATGAGTATAATATAGTTTATTACATGACCTATATACATAAATAGTGATACATAAAATATAATCTGCACAATTCTGCTTTCATTATCTCATTAGGCCAATCTACTTTTAACATTTGGATTTTTTGTTCGTATTTCTGAAGATTCCTTGGACATAAACATCCGGGTCATCTTATATTTCTAGCGCTCGATAATTTTTTTCGTACGACCGTCATACCACCGCATAGAAAATCGGTTGTTCGTATGCAAAACAACAACATTTTTCACTGTTGTTCAACCAGATTTTTTTGTTCCCAATATCGTTATCGGTTACAACATCCTTCTCATCAACAGAGAGAATCGTTCGATCAGTGGTAACGCCACAATTTTTGTATGATTTTCTTATCGTGTGTACGGGACATTAGTTGTGTATCACTTAGGACTGGTTCACAGGATAAACTAGACTTTGTGCAATGTCAGCTGTGAGCCACTGCTGCCTGATAGATGGATGGGGAGATTCCAGCTGTATATTCCTTGGCGGACAGCAGGTGGCGGTAGGCGGTGTGCCTGTCAGCAGTCTTCTCTGTCAGTGGCTGCCCTCTCGTTGTCTCTGAGCTCCCTATATAAGTAGCGGATTGCAGCTGATGAGCGTAGAGCGGTGTGCCACGTGTGCGAGGTAAGGGGGCGGGGTCGGAGGTGATCCCAGCTGTCAGTCGGATTGGATGTTCGGAGGATGGCTGTCGGGGTTGTGTGGTAGAATCCTCCGTGTGTTGTAGTGTCTGGGGATGGGAGAGATGGCTGCACAGGAAGCCGGAGGCATCACACCGTCACATAAGCCGCCTGTACAGGGCGATGACTGATCGGGGATAACAGGTAGTGGGTTGTCATCATCCGCCTGTGTTGTCTCTGGGATGATTCCCGCTGTCATGTATTCTTTGTTTCATTTATTACATTACCCACTTGTCTGCCAGAGGATGTACCCCCTTCCTGCCCAGGCCAATGTTCAGCTTTCAGCGCTGTTGCACTTTGACAATTGCGCGGTCATGCAACACTGTATCCATATGACATTTTTATCATTTTTTTTCACGCACATAGAGCTTTCTTTTGGTGGTATTTACTCACCGCTGGGTGTTATATGTTTTGCGATATAAACAAAAAAAAAAATCAAAAATTTAGAAAAGTTTTTCTTTGTTTTTCTATTATAAAATTTTTGCAAACAGGTAATTTTTCTTCTTCACTGATGTGTGTTGATGAGGTGGAACTGATGGGCTGTATTGATGAGGTGGCACGGACAGGCGGCACTTGATGACGCTGCACTGATGGACACTGATAGGCAGCACTGATGAGGAGACACTGATAGGCAGCACTGTTGCAGTGGCACAGATAGGCAGCACTGATGAGGTGGCATTGATGAGGCACTGATAGGCAGCACTGTTGCAGTGGCACAGATAGGCAGCATTGATCGGCTGCACTGATGGGCATTGATGAGGAAGCACGGATAGGCAGCACTGATCGGCTGCACTGATGAGGAGGTACTAATGGGCATTGATGAGGAAGCACTGATAGGCAGCACTAATAGGTAGCACTGTTGAGGTGGCATGGATAGGCAGGACTGATGAGCACTGATAGGCTGCACTGATGAGGTGGTACTGATGGGCATTGATGAGGAAGCACTGATAGGCAGCAATTATAGGTAGCACTGTTGAGGTGGCACGGATAGGCAGCACTGATGCTCGCAACTGCTGGGTAGCACTAGTGGGTGACACTGCTGGGCACTGATCATCCGTGCTAATCTGTTCTGTGACATTTGCTGGTTATCGGCAGTACTTTCCTCACGCTGTGACAGTGTGAGGAAAGTGCAGCCGATTAACCAGCAACTGTATTTACTCGGTGATATGCTGTGTCATCGAAGACAGCTGATCACGTGGTAAAAGACCGCTGTGATTGGCCTTTTACCTTATGTGATCAGCTGTGTCCCCAGGACACAGCGATCACGGTGAGCGCTGGGGGCGCTCAAGAGGACGCGTTCTGGGAGGACTTAATATGATGCCCTCTCAGAACTGGACAACCACACTGTAGCTGTCATTTTGGCTATAGCGCGGTTGTGAATTTGGTTAACTGACAATGGCGTGGTCATGCAATGCTGTATCCAAATGAAATTTATGTCCTTTTGTTCCCCAAAAATGGAACTTTCTTTCAGTGGTATTTGATCGCCTCCTGCAATCAGCGACTTATAGCGGGACTGCAGTTGGCATTGTGACACTGTGGGGGAACTGATTAACTGTCGCTGACATCCCCAGTGACACTAATACAGTGATCAGTACTAATAAAAAGCACTAACACTGTACTAATGGCACTGGGCAGGAAGGGGTTAACGTGGGGCAATCAAAGGGTTAACTGTGCGCTGTTTTACTGTGGGCTGTGTGTGCTTTACACTGTAAGCACACTGCTTTGTATGGCCCTGCTATGCAGAGCCATACAAAGCAGCATGCTGGAGCTGATGGGAGAGATCTGTATTGTTTACATACAGACCTCTCCTCCATCACTGATACTTGGCGATCACTGGGTGCTGGCGGGGAATCACCGGCTGGGACCTGGTGATCAACAGCTGTAGCCGCCGGTGCAGATAGGGTGCACAAGTTCTCTAACTTGAAATACAAAATCGTGTGTGTGTGTATATGTGTAATATATATAATTTTGCACAGCCCTGTAGCAGTATTTGTGCTATAGGATGGTGGGGAAGCGGTTAGTGTTACTGAACCCCGGACCCTGCATTCACTATATCTGGTCTCCCACAGTACACACAACATGGAAATGCAATTATTTTAGTAAATATAAACTGATAAATTTTCTCATCAGCAGTTAGCGCAGTCTTGTGACTTCAGCAGAGCACTGGTTAAAGCTTGTAGGAGGAGTTTTCTTTCTGCTCTAGGTGGATGTGAAACCTCTGACCCTCCGTCTGGACAGTACTGATTGGCCCTGTGCTGATCATATCCACCTTCCTAAGAAAAAAGAAAGCATCTCTAGCAATACACACCTAACTGAGCATGCGCATGTTACCACAGGTTCAGTCTGTATCAGGTGGCCATTTCAACAAGAGGAGGGGCAGAGAAGAAAGGATCAAACAGCTTTTTACACAATGCGGAGGATTAACCCCTTAGGTTCCACAGTGAGTATAACAAGCATACTTTGCTGCATATACAGACTGATTTTACTGTTGTGGGTTTGGTAACACTTTAGTTACATTCATTAACTGCTGGAAACTTTTTAATTTTTCACATGCAGGTTAAAATCTGCAGTTTTGTTTTTGTTTTGTTTTTTTGCTAGAAACTTACTTGGAACCCCCCAAACATGATATATTTTCTGAAAGCAGAGGCCCTGGAGAATAAAATGGTGGTTCAATTTTTTTTTCATTTTAAGTCACATTACATTTGCACAGCTTGAGATTTTCAGACAAAAACACATTAAAATGATCTTTAGTGCACATAAACCATAAAATGCCCACTTCGTTGGTACAATATATAAGAAGATGGCATATTGAGTAAAGAGATACCAAACGTGTCAAGGTTTAAAACTGCACCATGCCCGTGAAATGGTGACAACATACGGTACTTAACATTGTCCATAGATGATGCTTTAAGGGCCGGTTCACATACGATCCGGGTGCAGTAAGATTTCAGCCCATTCATTTGATTGGGCTGGAGTCATGTTGGACAGCACTAAAGGTAGTACATGCACTATTTAAAAAAAAAAAAAAAATGCACGGGAACCAGATTGCATAGCACTACTGTACCATGTGATCCAGTGCAGGCAAGCGCAATGCGTTTTGCAACCTGCAATTTAGGTGTCAGTATGTTAACCTTGACAGCTGCTGCAGATCATAAATGCAGTGTATTTTGAATGTGGTGTGGGAAACGCACGTGGAATTCAGGTTTCCCACATCATGTTCTGATGATTGCAGAGATACCTCACATGTGTGGTGCAGTCAGGGGAGGACTGACCATTTGGAAACTCGGGCACTGCCCGGGGTCAGTAAGGGGCCCCATGAGATGCCCCTGGTACCTTTTTCATAGGCTTTTTTAAATTTGGGCAAGGACACAGGGGCCCCATGATCTCCTATTGCCCGGGTCCCCACGAGTTGTTAGTCCGCCTCTGGGTGCAGTCATGGTTTGCATATGCATTCTGGACCTGCATGGGGGGGGCATTATATATATATATATATATATATATATATCTATATCATTTTTAGTTTAACATTCTAGAGATGAACAACATCCCTTGTGATAGTTGGCCAGTGACAGGTGCTCTTTACAAAGATATATCCCTCCTCCTGCCCTCTAAGGCAGCAGATCAAACCGAGATCAGTTTGGTCAGCTGCTTCCCTGGCCTGTACCAGCCAGGTAAACAGAACCGAAACCTGAAGTGACAAAATTCTCATCTCTTCCGGATTCGTTCATCACAGAGCATAAGGAGCAATGGATGTTCCTCCCTCTCTGCTGTGGGCAGCTGGCCTGACAACTTTTAGCAGTCTCAGGCTCCCTGTTGGAATGGGAGAGCCGCCTTCTAAGCCCTGTAAAAGCGATCAGGTGGCTGTAGAGCTGCTCAGATCACTTTTACTAGGAAGTTCATCACTGGCTGAAAAATTTGAGACCAGAATTATGGTTGCAGCTGCAACCATAGTCCCGGTATAACTTCTTCCTGAGGCTGTATATTTGTGACCTAAGGATAGCAAGTGGTTAAGCCATCCAATCCCTGTTAGGAACCAGAGTACCCGAATGGTGTACTCTTCTGTAAATGGTGGCCAGGTTTTAATTGCCATCAGGAGTGTGCCAAGATTAATTGCTGCCTGAGGTGACTGTTTTTGCTGGCCACTCTCCTCTCAAGTTAACGGCTCCTGAAACCCCCCCCCCCCCATCCCAAATGCGACCCCATCATTACAACCACCTCTTTGATTGCGAGAAGGCTGGCAAAGCAACCAATGATGCTGTGGCCCAACCTCCTAGCAACCAATGATGCTGTGGCCCTACCTCCTAGCAACCACTGATTAATGTACATCATTGGTTGCTAGGATGCAGGCAGCTGGACTATACAGCATCATTAGCTGTTACGGTGCAGGCAGGTGCACCTAGTAAGCTTTGTTTATACAGGGCAATGTTATTGAGGTGCAGTGAGAATGAAGTGTTGGGTATGGACACTCTGGCTTGCCAATCCTGTCACCAAGTGACGTCTTCTCTGCGGCGTATTCATGTTTACCAACCATGTGCCTGTTTAGAGATTTCTGACACAAAGTGATGGGGATCACTCCAAAGGGTCACAAAGATGCATTTTTTTTTTTTCATAACTGCTTTTATTGAAGAATGGATTTTTATTTTCCCCTTAGTTACAGAAGGTAGTACAGGTAATTACTCTGCATACATAGATTGTAGAAGACGTAGTTAATTCGTTGATTGCAGATCACATTGAAAAAAAATAGTTCACCAGATATACATTTCAGGTGTTCACAAATGGGAATCATTTAAATGAGGGCATTGATGTAAGCTGGTTGGATCCAGTAAAAGGTTTCAACTCCTGCATGTATAGAGGGTTTAGGGTGTGGGCTGTGGCTTGTCCATGAGGCATGAAAACTGTCAAAGAATTGGTCCTTGTGTTGCATCGAGCGTTTCCAGTCATCCTTAAATTGGTGGAGGTCGGTATTGTACCTAGTTCATAAGTTCATCTCGCTTACAGGTCTTTACGAAATGTTCATTGGTTAAAAGCATCAAATACAGCCAATGCATTTTGGGGGAAATGTCTTCCCCTTCTTCAGGAATTGAATGGATATTAATAGTCCAGAAGAGATGCAATAGAAAGTTTATATTCGGGTTTGACAAAGACTATAATCTCTTATCCGCACTATGAACTGCCGGCTGGCTACCCCAGAATACTTTGTCACGGTAAGACCAAGGTCCACACACACTATACCTTCATGGATAATCTGATCTGACAGAAGATGCTCTCCATTGTAATCTGTCAGAATCAAAGTTCACTTCTATCAGTCTGACTATGACGCCCACATCGGATACTTACATTTTGTTAGGTCAATGAACAATATTCTAAGGATGTATTCATGGGTATGGATGGCCGTGATTTTAGTGTTGCCCTTGGATCACGGAAGTTCACAATTTTTTTCCACATTGTTTTACGATGGTCCATTTCAGCATTGGTTTAGATCCCTTTCACCTGGTGATCAGAAGGTTTATGCATTTCAATGGACGGATAGGTGTAAATGGACTTTTACAGCTGCCTACCTCTGGATCTTACCTGGTCCATTAAAAGAAAGCGGGAGGGGAGCTATTCTCTTCCGTTTAGCTGGATTGGAGGGTTGTCGGGTGTAAACGGACAGCAGAGACCATTTATTCCCAGCCACCCATAGCGCAGAGCATGCTTTGTCCGTGTCTGCTCTACAAAAACTGAGCAGACACGGATTTGTCATCTGCCTGCTCTACTTCTGATCAGCAGAAGCGCACAGATTCCCTGCTGATCGAAAGGAGTCCACCCCATGTGAAAGGGGCCTTGATCTGAGACCTGGACATCCCAGGTAGGGTGACATTTAGTAAAGCCATCCCTGGCAAAGGCTCTATTTCCCAGCCAACCAACCTTGGCTTCCACTGAAATGTTCCTTTCCAGAAAAGGTTGGCAATCGGGCAGCTCCGCCAGGTATGACAGATGGCATAATGTAAAAAGACCCATTGTTAGTAGAGCAAGGAAGGGTAAAAACTAATGGTTATGTGTTTTTATTGTAATCTGTGCTTTTTTTGTCCTGGTGACAACAGCTGCTCCCGTTCCCCCTATTTCTTGTACAGGCGGCCCATGGATAGGATCTTGGAAAAATTCCCCAGTGGGATCCAGGACACCCGTAACGCCATAAATAAAGTTTTAACAGCAATCTGCTCTATTCAAAAAAATGCCTTTCACTAAGCCGGACATACACTGTTATTTCTTGTTCATTCAGCCAGCAAGCTGAACATAAAGTACGTTTTACATTGTTGGTTGCATACCATGACAAATCAGACTTATAACTGCAACTCCCTCCGCATTGGCTTATCTTTACACAGGTTCCCCTTTTGTCCATCACCAATGCTACTGCCAGACTCCTTCACCTTACCAAACGTTCAGTGTCTGCTACTCCTGTCTGCCAATCCTTCCACTCTGCCAACAAATTGAAATAAAAATACTAACAATAACGTACAAAGCCATCCACAACTTGGTCCCCAGCTACATCACTATCCTAGTCTCACAATACAAACCTAATTGTTCTCTTCGTTCCTTCCAAGACTTGCTCTCAGGCTCCTTTGTCCCCTCCTTCCATGATGGTCTCCAGGATTTCTCCAGAGCCTCTCCCATCCTTTGGAATTCCCTACCCCAATCTGTCCAATTGTCTCCTACTCTGTCCAGTTTTAGATGATCCCTGAAAACCCATCTCTTCAGTGAATCCTATCCCACCTCCACCTGACAACTGTATTTCTCCATCAGCTCACCCCCCCACAGTTATAACTTATTGTGTCACTTGACCCTCCCTTTTAGATCGTAAGCTTGTATTGTACTGTAACTGTAAGCTCTGCGCAAACTTTTGGCACTATATAAATTCTGTAATATAATATTAATAATACAGTGACTCTTGGGTCATTGCTGCTCCTCTTCCATACAGGGTTAAATAGTATAGTGAATGTTGGTTTTGATTATCTGGTGGATATAAATGTTCCCCAATTCTAGCCACCCTTACCTCTTATGAATAAATCCATTTTCGGTTGAAACGCGCAAGATGGTGTTGCTATAGGTGGGGAATTTGTCGTCAGCCAGTTTGAAGGCTAAGTTCACCTTTCTGAACATGTTACACCCGTATTTAGGATGTAACAAGTTCAGCATGCACACCCTCTCCCCCCTTGACAGCGGGCAGGGGAACCCCTTCTCGCACCCACTGTCACAATTTTGATAATACCGCTCCGCCCACACGGCCGCGTCATTCCTGTCAATAGACTACAAATACTGTCAGCCATTGTGGCTGACGGCTTGTAGTTATCAAACTGCGAGGGTGCTGGTGAGGACTGTCGTAGTTCAAGGATCTTCCTGCTCTCAAGTACCTTCCTGCCTATATCGGAAATACACGTAGATGGCTATCCTGAGAGTCTGCAGGAGCTGGACATTGCACCCATGTTCTGCTGATCACTGCTGCAATATTCTGGAGGCTCCTTAGGAAAAAAATAAATAAATGCACTTTTTTTTCACCTGCAAAAAAAAGTGCATTTTTTTCTTTCTTTTTTTTTTTCAGAAGGTGAACTTAAACTTTTAATTGAATAAAGCTTTTGTGTGACGTCAAGTGCAGCCTCCTCTTCTGTGTTTGCCAAAGTACTACATGCCCTTTAGGTAATCAGTAAAGCAGGTTTTGTAGGATGTCACAATGAGTCTCTGGCACTGTTTTCTGTATTAGACACAGGAGGTGTCAGTTATAGCGTGTGTAAAGTTTTACTTCTCAAATCTTTTTCTTGTTAAAATAAAATGGGGAACCCCAGAGTATATCCATTACCTGTTTTACAGAAAAACATCAGTTAAATTGATTTAATCCTCATACAGACATGGGAACTTCTTTTTTTTTTTGTTTTGTTTTTCTGTCCTTGTTTAAAAAAAAATTTTAGCCTGGGGAAAAAAAAAAACCTAATGCAGCCGCCATATCTAAGAACTGGTAAGATGCATTATATCACATTTTTGTATTTTTTAAAGTGCATGTTTAGCCAAAAAAAAAATCAGCACAAAGAACTTGTAATCAGGTCAACACGTCCCCCGTGCATCTGACTCCTGGTTTACTTGAAATCTTCCTCCTCCGAGATGGGGATATATTATATAATATATTTTTTTTTCTTTCCTTTTCCCCATCCCTGCTTCCATAAACTTCCAGTGTGGCTGGGGGTCAGCAGAGCTGAGGGACCAATGACAGACATTTAAGAGTGTCAGCTATGCCTACCTTTTCTGCCCCTTTCCTCCAGCTTTCATGAATTAATCCCAATCTGCGAATGGAAAAGGTGGACCTTTCATCTGGCCACCCTCCATTCATCAATTGCTTTTTCTGAGAAGCTGTAGTACATGAATGGAGGAGGGGGAGGAAAGGGTGGGCATAGATGGCATGAGTACCTGTCATGCCCCTGGCCAGGGGTGGACTGACAACTCATGGGGCCCCCGGCAATAGGGGATCATGTGTCCTTGCCCAAACTCAAAGCCTATGAAAAAACTTTGTTTTGTACATAAGCAGTTCAAACAGTGAAATAGTTACACACATATGGTATTGCCATACTGGGGAGGAGTAGCAGGATGTGTTTTGGTTGTCATTCTAAGTATGCCCATGATGTGTGTGAACAATATCTTATTAATTTGACAACTTTGTGTAAAAAAGTAATTTTTTTTTCTGCATTTTCCAAAAGCTTGTGGCAAAAAAATGAAGTCTGCAAAAGACTCACAATGCCTCTTAAAAAATATCTTGGGGTGTGGTCATTTTGAGGGTGTTTCCACTGTCCTGGTGCTTCTGGGCCTCCAAAAGTGTTATAGTTAGTCAGAAAATTGGATGCGTAATGTATGCCCCTAGAAAGCATTAAGGTGATCCTTGGATTTTTGGGCCCCTCTATGTGCCTAGGCTGCAGGGGCGGACTGACAACTCATGGGGCCCCCGGGCAATAGGGGATCATGTGGCCCCTGTGTCCTTGCCCAAACTCAAAGCCTATGAAAAAGGTACCAGGGGCATCTCATGGGGCCCCCTACTGACTCCGGGCCCTCGGGCAATGCCCGAGTTTCTAAATGGTCAGTCCGCCCCTGGTACTTGCCAAAAGTCCTGGGTTAAGCAGATCAAGTTTCAGAGCAAAAGGGGTGTTATCTCCCAAGTTGTTTCCGATGTTAAAAGGGAGATTTCTTCAACTTCAACTCAACTCTCTGCTCCAAGCATAACAGCCTTTTTCTAGAAACTCAGCAGGGTGTCTCCTTGAAGCAGAGAAGCAATCGCCTCATTTGGGGAGGGTGTCGTAGGCGGGGGACTCAGGCTAGAATTAAAATCCCTCACAAGCCTATGAAAAAGGTACCTGGGGCATCTCATGGAGCCCCCTACTGACCTTGGGCAGTGCCAGAGTTTCCAAATGGTCAGTCCGCCCCTGCCCCCGGCTCTATTAACCTCTGCAGCACTGAAAGATTATGTTGCTTGGGGTAGTAGGATCTCAACTAAAATAAGAGACACATGGGGCACTTGGCATTGATGGTAAGTAAAGTGTCTTGTGTTGATTATTAATATTTTATTTTGACTAGACCTAGGCTTTCAAGCAGAACTTTATTCATTGTGGTCCCCCAAGGCTCTTGCACGTATGTATAAATCATTTTTGCAAGACTTTACTGCCAAAAAAAATATAACCTGTCTTACTTTGGGACCATAATAATTACAGATGTCTGCTCTTCGTGCCTGTTTTATTTGGTAACAAAATGTGACGGCACCCACAGCTGTTATAGAATATATGGAGATGCACCCAGATATACCACTTTGTATACAAATTGGAAAATACTGAGATATAGACTGCTGACTCACTAGTGTTTTACCAGGCTGCCAGAGCAATGGAATTAAATAGAATTAAATGGGAGGGAAGGGAGGTGTTCAGATTCAAATCACTGTTTATGTACTCTTTGCTTGTCATCTGCTAGGAGAGGAGACGCGACTTTTGTACCAGGATGGAGAAGAGGATCCTGGAAGGGTTTGCAGCCGAGTTCTTTATCAGAGTCCTGCTGCTAGGTATATTCCTGTGAGTACATCAGTCTAGTTAATGAATAAAGCTAATGTGATATGAATGTTTGTACAATGTGTTTTTATGACATATTGATCCCTCATTTTTGTATGTACACATGAAGTGGCCTTTATTCTACCTGTGGTAAGTGCGCAAACTTTGATTATTGTCCCAGGAAAAACTGTATTTATATTTGTATAAATGTTATAATATTGGTGCACCGAAACGAAAATTCTGCTGCTGAAAACAAAAAAAAAAAAAAACTAAATGCGCAGTTTTTAAAAATGAATATATATTTTTTTAAAAAAAATACACCTTAATTAAAAACAAAAATACAATTTATACCCCAATTTTGTTGTAAAATATGAAAGAGAATGTTACAGCGAGTAAATAGCCAACATGTCACGCTCGTGGAATGGTGTGAAACTGCGGTACTTAAAAATCTCCATGGGTGATGCTTTGAAAAGTTCTAGTGTAAAGTTACAGAGGAGGTCTCTTGCTCTGACGTTCGTGGCGATACCTCACCTGTGTGGTTTGAACACCATTTACATATGTGGGCATGGCCTACATATGCGTTCACTACTACGTGTGAGGATGATTTTTTAAAAAAAAAATATTTAATGGTTTGGTTTTTTTGCACTGTCCCTTTAAAAAAAAAAATGTTAATCACTTTTATTCTTATCACAAGAAATGCATGCATCCTTTGTGATGGAAATAATTAGTGACAGGTCCTCTTTATGCAGAGATATGGGGTCAATAAGACCCCACATCTCTCCTCTGCAATGTAAAGCATTGGATCAAAAAAAGCATTGATCTAGTGCTTTAAAAAAAAAAAATGGCCAGAACGGGAAGTGACATCGCTTTGGTCCTCCAAGGGCATAGAGATGAGTGGCAACCATCTTTCCTTCACTCATCTCTATGCCCAGAGCCGGGATCGATGGTTTCTCAGGTACGGCTGAGAACTAGCGGCCGGTGGGTGAGGGATGAGGGGCGGGGTTTTTTCAGCACTTTCACTGCTTTTTTTTTTTTTTCAGCCGAAAGGGGTGTTTTCGGCCGAAGCGTTTCGGCCACTGAAATTTCGGTGCATTCCTAGTTATATAGTTACATAGAAGGAAAAATACTTTTGTTTAACAAAAGACCCTTGAATACTGAAAATGCTACACCCCAGGTAAATGATTTGCCTTAATAGCCTGTATATGGATAAAGGATTAAAATTGTAGAAAGTTAATCAATACTATTAGCAAAGTAACAGGACCCCTTTTAAGGTTCTTCACATTTGCTGTGCTCTGCGATGCCCTCTGTAGAGCAATCTGCATTTGGGTCGCTATATAGAGGGCATTTGACAGGCAGTAAGGAGGCGGACAATAACCTCCTTACCACCTGATTTCAATTGAAATGTTAAAGTGATACTAGGCCCAGGACCCTGCATTCACTATATCTGGTCTCCCAGGACCATGCATTCACTATATCTGGTCTCCCTGGACCCTGCATTCACTATATGTGGTCTCCCTGGACCCTGCATTCACTATATGTGGTCTCCCTGGACCCTGCATTCACTATATGTGGTCTCCCTGGACCCTGCATTCACTATATGTGGTCTCCCTGGACCCTGCATTCACTATATGTGGTCTCCCTGGACCCTGCATTCACTATATGTGGTCTCCCTGGACCCTGCATTCACTATATGTGGTCTCCCTGGACCCTGCATTCACTATATCTGGTCTCCCGGGACCCTGCATTCACTATATCTGGTCTCCTGGGACCCTGCATTCACTATATCTGGTCTCCCCGGACCCCGCATTCACTATATCTGGTCTCCCCGGACCCCGCATTCACTATATCTGGTCTCCCCGGACCCCGCATTCACTATATCTGGTCTCCCCGGACCCCGCATTCACTATATCTGGTCTCCCCGGACCCCGCATTCACTATATCTGGTCTCCCCGGACCCTGCATTCACTATATCTGCTCTCCCACAGTACACACAACATGGAAATGCAATTATTTCAGTAAATATAAACTGCTAAATACCTTTTCTCATCAGCAGTTAAAGCAGTCTTGTGACTTCAGCAGAGCACTGGTTAAAGCTTGTAGGAGGAGTTTTCTTTCTGCTCTAGGAGGATGTGAAACCCCTGACCCTCTGTCTGGACAGTGATGATTGGCCCTGTGCTGATCACATGTACCCTCCCAAGAAAAAAACAAAACCTCTCTAGCAATACACACCAAACTGAGCATGTACATGTGACCAAGGGTTCAGTCTGTATCAGGTGGTCATTTCTACAAGAGGAAGGGCAGAGAAGAAAGGATCAAATGGCCTTTTTACACAATGCAGAGGATTAACCCCTCAGGTTCCACAGTGAGTAGAACACGTACGCTTTACTGCATATACAGACTGATTTTACTGTTGTGGATTTAGTAACACTTTAAATGAGAAGCAAAAATGGGCGAATAGGCAGGATTTTTAATACAAAAGATAAATGCTTTGTCTCTTCTGCATTAAAGTGGTAGTAAACCTGATCACTCCAAAAAAAAAAAAAAATTTCCCTGCAAGGCAATGTCATAATGTAAATTGCATGTTTAGCAGCTATTTACAGTACATACAGAAGTCTTATTATAGACGTACCTACAGGTACAAGTAAAAAAGCTGACTTTACTACCTCTTTAAAGCTACTTACCTGCCTGGCTGCCCCTGTACAGTGCACTGCGCACTCACAGCTCACTGCACAAATTTGGCAATTCTGAAGCTGATGGAACTTCCGTACATGCGTGGGAGTGTGACATCATCTAGGCCCAGCCAATGACAGCAGCCGGCGATCTAGCTGCAGATGTCAGCAGCTGGCAGGGAGTTCCAGGATGGCACATCGTTGGATTGAACTGGAGTCTAGTTCTACTTTAACCCTGTAATGGTGCACTACTGCACTGCAATCACATGCAATGGGCACGGCCCCTTTAAACTCAGTGAGTGAGTTGAAATGCCACGAATCAAAGCATCGTGACCACATCCTTTTGACAGACCTGACCAGCTGTATTGTGACTGTTTAGGTAGGCAGTCGCCCCTCTCCTGCCTGATTGAAAGAGCCCTTAGTGCTGGCCATATCAGCTGCTTATACAGGGAGGTCCATAAATATTGGGACATCGACACAATTTTAACATTTTTGGCTCTATACACCACCGCAATGGATTTGAAATGAAACGAACAAGATGTGCTTTAACTGCAGACTGTCAGCTTTAATTTGAGGGTATTTACATCCAAATCAGGTGAATGGTGTAGGAATTACAACAGTTTGCATATGTGCCTCCCACTTGTTAAGGGACCAAAAGTAATGGGACAATTGGCTTCTCAGCTGTTCCATGGCCAGGTGTGTGTTATTTCCTCATTATCCCAATTACAATGAGCAGATTAAAGGTCCAGAGTTCATTTCAAGTGTGCTATTTGCATTTGGAATCTGTTGCTGTCAACTCTCAAGATGAGATCCAAAGAGCTGTCACTATCAGTGAAGCTAACCATCATTAGGCTGAAAAAACAAAACAAACCCATTAGAGAGATAGCAAAAACATTAGGCGTGGCCAAAACAACTGTTTGGAACATTCTTAAAAAGAAGGAACGCACCAGTGAGCTCAGCAACACCAAAAGACCCGGAAGACCACGGAAAACAACTGTGGTGGATGACCGAAGAATTCTTTCCCTGGTGAAGAAAACACCCTTCACAACAGTTGGCCAGATCAAGAACAGTCTCCAGGAGGTAGGTGTATGTGTGTCAAAGTCACCAATCAAGAGAAGACTTCACCAGAGTGAATACAGAGGGTTCACCACAAGATGTAAACCATTGGTGAGCCTCAAAAACAGGAAGGCCAGATTAGAGTTTGCCAAACGACATCTAAAAAAGCCTTCACAGTTCTGGGACAACATCCTATGGACAGATGAGACCAAGATCAACTTGTACCAGAGTGATGGGAAGAGAAGAGTATGGAGAAGGAAAGGAACTGCTCATGATCCTAAGCACACCACCTCATCAGTGAAGCATGGTGGTGGTAGTGTCATGGCGTGGGCATGTATGGCTGCTAATGGAACTGGTTCTCTTGTATTTAGGCTGGGAACAGTACTGGAGCAAGATAGGTCTTGGGTAAGTAAAAGTGGGGTGAGGGGGCAATACAACTATTGGGACATTTTTTACTTTAATACAGGGAATGCATTAGGGTTAAAAAAAAAAAAAAGTGTTGCTTTTAGAACCACTTTAAACAACACCAAAATGCCTTCAGTAGGAGAGTGTTGGGTGTCTGAATTGTGGAGAGCAGTGCTCTAGGTAAGAAAACATTGGGCCTGATCCCTACATCCTTTCAATTAATCAATAGGAACAGAAACTGTCCCGTCTGCACTGTCTTTACTGACATGGCCACATCACACACCAACTGCCTACAAAAGCATTCTTCCTTGTGAAACGACAGGCAGGTGCACAGCTTTGACCAACTAATTCCCTGGTTTACTGCAGGAGAATGAAGGTTGTGGCTGGGCCTCTCGGACATCCACTCAGCCCTTATTTTCTATAGGATTAATGTCTAGAGACTGGTTAGGCCACTCCATGACCTTTTATGTGCTTCTCCTTGAGCCACTCCTTTGTTGTCTTGCTGGTATGTTCTGGGTCATTGTCATGCCGGAAGACCCATCCATGACCCATCTTTAGTGTTCTTGCTGAGGGAAGAAGACTCTCATCCAAATACAAAACATGGCTCCGTCCATTGGCCCCTCAATGCGGCAAAGTCAGCTTGTACCTTTAGCAGAGAAACAGCCCCAAAGCATAATATTTCAACCTCTGTGCTTGACTGTAGGGATGGTGTTCTTGGGGTCAAAGTCAGCATTTTTCTTCCTCCAAACATGGCAAGTCGAAGTAATGCCTAAGAGCTCAATTTTGGTTTCATCTGATCACAGCACTTTCTCCAAATCCTTCTCTGAATCATTTCGATTTTTTATTGGCCATCTTCAGACAGGCCATGTGCCTTCTTGAGCAGGAGGACCTTGCAGGTGCTGCAGGATTTCAATTTATGGCGGCATATTGTGTTACCAATGGTTTGTTTGGTGACTGTGGTCCCAACTGACTTGAGATCGTTTACAAGCTCCTCCCGTGTAGTTCTGGGCTGATCCCTCACTTTTCTCATGATCATCCTTACCCCATGAGGCAAAATCTTGCATGGAGCTCCAGACTGAGGGCAATTGATGGTTATATTGTATTTCTTTCAATTGCAAATAATCGCTCCAACAATTGTCTCCTTCACACCAAGCTTCTTGTCGATGGTCTTGTAGCCCATTACAGCCTTGTGCAGGTCTTCAGCCTTGTCCCTGATGTCTGTTGACATCTCATTGCCAATCATGGTGAGGTTTGAATGGAAGAAAAAAAATTCTGTGGACAGGTGTCTTTTATACACATAACAAGTTTCGTTAGCACCTCCTTAAATTGACAGGACTAATTCGTGTACCACATGAGCACATAGCTAGTCTATGGGAGCCAGACTTGTTGGTTGGTAGGGGATCAAATACTTTTTACTCACTGAACTGCAACTCCATTTATAACATTTGTGTCATGCGTTTTTTGTAGATTTTTAGTTGCCATTCTGTCTCTGTCATTTAAAATACACCTTTGCTAAATATTATACATCCTTCATTTCTTTGTAAGTGGGCAAACTTACAAAATCTTCAGGGGATCAAATATTTACTTTCCCCACTGTAGAATGGGGTGTAGGACAGCTTCAAAAGTAAACTCTGGAGAGAAAATTTATAGCACAAACAGATGATACATGGAAGTTATGGTTTTCTATAAAAAAAAAAACAAAAAAAATAACAAACTTTACTGTAACTTTAAGTTTGCCAATAAAGGTATCACTCTAAAGTAAATGCATCTAACAAATATATAAGTAGACTGATGAATGGTGTTCAGGGTTAAAAAAAACATTTACTTTTCCACCTTTCACAGGCTTACAGAGATGATGCACCCTTTCCAGCGAGTGATTCAGCCAGAGGAGATGTGGCTCTATAGAAACCCATATGTGGTCTCCGATCGAGTCCCCACTAACAGCATGTTTGTAAGTACCCTGTCTTGAGTTAGCATATACCTTATTGATCTACAGTATGTGAAGCAAACCTGTACAGAGAAAATATGTTGGTTGGTTCCCTGGCTGTCATGATGATTTAGTGGCTGGAATACTCTCTAAGGCACAGCCCTAGGACAGGTATGCGAACAAACCGTTCTGACTTTCAAATCTGCATGCCTTCTCTTCCACTGTTGCTAATATATTTATCAGCCATAACATTTAGACCATTGAAAGGTTAAGTGAATAAAGTTGATTTTCTCGTTACTATGGCACCTGAAAGTGGATGGGATATATTCGGCAGCAAGTGAACATGTTGTCCCTGAATTGATGTGTTGAAAGCAGAAAAAATAGGCGAGCGTAAGATTTTGAGCAGCTTTGACAAGCGTCAAATTGTAATGGCTAAAGCAGCCTTTTTTCAACCAGAGTTCCTTCAGTTCTCTTCAGGAGTGCCTTGACAAAATGTCTAAAAAATATTGTCCTAAAATTGTATAAAAGCTAGTGGTAGATCAAGCCTACCATTTTAGTTACACAAAACCTCAGGTTTTCATTGTGCATCATTCTAACTTTTCAGCTGCTGGCGTCCTAACAACCAATAAAGTCATTGGTTGCTAAGGAGGATGCTCAGCTTCTTCTCTACCCCTACCCTGTCCCTTTCTGTCAGCACTGGGGGTCATAGTAGGGAGAGAAACTGAGAGAGAAGAGAGAAATTGGAATACTAGTCGGTACAAATGTACAAGGGTGTGTTTTCTTTGGAATAATCAACTTAACCCTGGGTGTCCGCTGTGTGGCTGCTGCTACATTCTGTAAAACTATAAATGTATTTTATTTACATTTTAGATTGGGGTGCCTTCAGATTGTGCAGAATTTTAAAGGTTGTTCTTCCTGAAATAAGGACAAGAAGCACTGGATTAGACTGTGTCAGAACTACTCCAAAACTGTTGTGGGATATTCCCTGTCTGCAGTGGTCAGGACCTACCAAAAAAGGTCCAAGGAAGGAAAACTGGTGACAGGGCCATGAGGGGTAAGGCTCATTGATGGACAAGGGGAGTCAAGGCTGGCCTGGCTAGTCTGATCCAGTAGAAGAGCTACTGTAGCTCAAAATGCTGAAAATGTTAATATTGGTTCTGAGAGGTGTCAGGACATAGTGCATTGCCGCTTGTTGTGTATGGAGCAACGTAGCTGCAGACTGGTCAGGTCGCCCATGCTGACTCATGTCCACAGCCAAAGGTGCCTTCAGTGGGCACGTGAGTATCGGAACAGGACCATGGAGCAATGGAAGAAGGTGGTCTGGTCTGATGGATCATGTTTTGTTTTACATCCTGTGGCTGGCTGGGTGCTTGTTCGTCACTAATCTGGGGAAGAGATGGCACCAGAATGCAGTATGGGAAGAAGGCACGCTTACCGTAATTTTCCTTTCCTGGTGTCTATTCATGTCTGCATTCCTATGATAGAGCTCTGCCCTTATCATAGTTTTGCTGCAGGGTAGGCACCAGGAAAAAGGTGTAAAAGACAAAAGGGAGCATTGTATTTCACTTGACATCCCTTCATATCAACTATTAAGGTATCGTGCACACAGTTTATGCATTGTTTTTGATGAGTCACCTGACTCATAGACTTGCATTGTAAGAAGGAGAAATAAGTCCAACCATTGCATAGTTCTGAAAATCAGGACAGAGATGCCCACATACTGTGTGTAATGAGCTGGCCTGCATGCATGAACTAGCAATGCTCCCAAGACTTGGAAGATGGCAGCCTTTAGTGTTGGGAAGGTGCCCTGGCAGTGACAGGTACAGTGCCTTGAACAAGTATTCATGCCCATTGAAATTTTCCATATTTTGTCATGTTACAACGAAAAATGAAAATTTTATTTTCATGGGATTTTATGTGATAGAAAAACAATGGAGAACCACCTGTGCTACCCTGAATAAACTATTCTTCTAGGAATTGGTTGCTGCTTGCACCTGGCTATACACCTGGATAGAATGGGATCAAAAGTATAACAAAATACGCCACACTTTTCAGATATTTATTTGTAAAAACTTTTGAAAACCATTTATCATTTTCCTTCCACTTCACAATTATGTGCCACTTTGTGTTGGTCTATCACATAAAATTATTACAAAATTGGAGCTTCCTCATCGGTGTTTATAAAACAAGAAGAAGAATCCTTCCATCGTGTGATATAGATTCATTTATTGATGTAAAAGAATACTATAAATGCTCATTCACATGCGTTATGGGAAAAAAATGCTCACAGATCCTCATAGGAACTCCTGGGTGTACTCCTATGGGTGCTTCAAGATGGCGCTTGCGCCGGATGTGATGTCACCATGTCTCCGTCTCTCGTCTGACTAGTTGCATCACTAATCACATGACTTCATCAGGAACAACGGGCGTGGTGACAAACCGTGCTATTTATACTGTCCTCATATTAATTTCATTAATAATGAGATTAAAATTAACCTCATTAATATGAGGACAGTATAAATAGCATACTTTTTAATTGATTTAAGTTGTGTGTTTATCATAGTGTCACTGGATTTTCATTTGTGGATTCACTTAATATTTGATTTATTTTTTTGCTATTTATATAGTAGTATCTTCCCAAGTTTGGGGACTAGAGCACGGCAATTTACACTTTGGTACATGTGGTCACTTGTTGAGTGGTGGTCGCACATTTATGTTGAAGGATTTATTATAGTCCTTGTAGATTGTCTTATAGTCAGGGTTAATTTATCCTGACCGTCCTATTGTTTGTTTCTATAAGCACAATAGTGCCATTTGTCAGTTATTTCCACTTATTTACTTTATTGCACCTTTGGGAATTCATTTATGCCAAGTGTTTTATCGCGAATGGTTTAGTACAGGTTTGTGATTTCACCCTGTTTAGGGACACAAGTGGGTTTATGTATTGGGTTTTTGTGTTTTTTGCACATTTGTATTTTATTTCTTATGGTTTATCAAACATCACTGGATAAGATTGTATAATAATATGATGAATTGAGTTTGTGATAATTATACACAGGAGGATTCACTAGGGGTGTAATTGAAACCTCATTTTGAATTAATTATTTATAGAAGTACAAGTGTGGGAGCGCAGCACCAATTTTGTTATAATTTTATGTGATAGACCAACACAAGTGGCACATAACTATGCAGTGGAAGGAAAATGATAAATGGTTTTCAAAAGTTTTTCCAAATATCTGAAAAGTGTCGCGTACATTTTGTATTCAGCCCCCTTTACTCTGATATCACTAAATAAAATCTAGTGGAACCAATTGCCTTCAGAAGTCACCTTATTAGTAAATGGAGTCCACCTGTGTGTAATTTATTCTCAGCTGTTCTGTGAAGCCCTCAGAGGTTTGTTAGAGAACATTAGTGAACAAACAGCATCATGGAAGGCCAAGGAACACAACAGACAGGTCAGGGATAAAGTTGTGGGGAAGCTTAAAGCAGGGTTAGGGTATAAGAGAGAAAATATCACAAGCTTTGAACATTTCATGGAGCACTGTTCAATCTATCATCTGAAAATTGAAATAGTATGGCACAACTGCAAACCTACCAAGACCTGCCCGTCCATCTAAACTGACAGGCAGGGCAAGGAGAACAGAGGTGACTCTGGAGATTCTGCAGAGATCCACAGTTCAGGTGGGAGAATTTGTCCACAGGACAATTATTGATCGTGTATTCCACAAATCTGGCCTTTATGGAAGAGTGGCAAGAAAGCCATAAGAAGTCCCATTTGCAGTTTGTGACAAGCCATGTGGGGGACACAGCAAACATGTGGAAGAAGGTGCTCTGGTCAGATGAGACCAAAAATGACATTTTTGGTATAAAAGCAAAATGCTGTGTGTAGTGGAAAACTAACACTGCACATCACCCTGAACACACCATCCCCACCGTGAGACATGGTGGTGGCAGCAAAATGTTGTGGGGATTTCTTCAGCAGGGACAGGGAAGCTTGTCAGAGTTGATGGGAAGATGGGTGGAGCCAAATACAGGGCAATCGTAGAAGAGTCTGCAAAAGACCTGAGACTGGGGAGGAGATTCAACTTCCAGCAGGACAACGACCCAAAACATCCAGCCAGAGCTACAATGGAATGGTTTAGATCGGGTGTCGGCAACCCGCGGCTCCAGAGCCGCATGCGGCTCTTTTTCATCTTTGCTGCGGCTCCGGAGCACACTGCCCACCAGGTGGTCGGCAAGCCGCAGATCGCGAGCCACATGCGGCTCTTCTGTGTGCCGGGCGCCCGCTCCCCTCCCTCCTCAAAAATCCGGCCCGCGGAGCGTGGAACATTGGCTGTCAGGATGTAGGTGGGGCAGCCAGGATGTAGGCGGGGCAGAGTGACGAACTCCTCTCTCAGTCCGCCCTGAAGACCAGAACGGCGCGGGAACACAGCGAGAGGAACGCGCGGAGCAAAGGTAAGTGAATTGAGACAATATGGGGGATGAATTACTATGTGGGGGATGAATTACTGTGTGGGGGATGAATTACTGTGTGGGGGATGAATTACTGTGTGGGGGATGAATTACTGTGTGGGGGATGAATTACTGTGTGGGGGATGAATTACTATGTGGGGGATGAATTACTATATGGGGGAAGAATTACTATATGGGGGAAGAATTACTATATGGGGGATGAATTACTATATGGGGGAAGAATTACTATATGGGGGATGAATTACTATATGGGGGATGAATTACTATGTGGGGGATGAATTACTATATGGGGGATGAATTACTGTATGGGGGATGAATTACTATATGGGGGATGAATTACTATATGGGGGATGAATTACTATATGGGGGATGTATTTTCAGTTTTAAAAATGTGGCTGTCAAAATAAATTTCAATCGTGGTTTTGGCGAGATTTGGCTCAGTTGAAAAAAAAGGTTGCCCACCACTGACCTAAGGCTATGATTGAGATTATGAAGATACACTGTGGCCCTGATTAACCCTTTGCTTACTGGGCCCTTAAACCCCCTTCATGACCAGAGTGCTTTTTGCAATATATGCAGTGTCGGATTTGTTATAAATGTTGCAATGGTTTTGCGGCTCCCATTCTTTTTTTTCCCTTCGGAAACGGGTCCAAGTGGCTCTTTATGTCTTAAAGGTTGCAGACCCCTGGTTTAGATCAAAGCATATTCATGTGTTAGAATGGGCTAGTCACAGTCCAGACCTAAATCCAATTGAAAATCTGTGGCAAGACTTGCAGCTGTAATTGCAGCAAAAGGTGGTTCTCCAAAGTATTGACTCCGGGCTGCTGAATACAAATTCATGCCACACTTTTCACATATTTTTTTGTAAAAAACGTTTGAAAAGCATTTGTTTTTTTCCCACTTCACAATTATGTGCCACTTTGTGTTGGTTGGTCACAGTGGTCTCCAAACTTTCTAAACAAAGGCCCAGTTTACTGTCCTTCAGACTTTGAGGGCTGGACTGCGGACAGTGGGAGTAGAAAAGGTCCCGACGTCAGTGGAAAAAAAATAATGCCCCATGGTCTGGTGTAAGTGGGAGGAATTGTGCCCCATCATTGATGTCATTGGACTTTATCATTTGTGTTATTGGGAGGAATTGTGCCCCCTTCATTGGTAAGTGGGGGAATTACACCCAATTGTTGGTTGTAGATGAAATAGTGCCCCAAGGACCAGATAAAAGCAAGCAAAGGGCCATATCTGACCCCTGGGCCGCAGTTTGGAGACCACTGGTCTCACATAAAATCCCAGTAAAATAAAATTACGTTTTTGGTTGTAACATGACAATGTGGAAAATTTTCAAGGGGTATGAATATTTTTTCAAGCCACTGTAAGTGGTAGTGTTTTTCAAGCAGAAATCCAATAAAAAAAAGTTTAAGAGCACATTTAGAAGATTGAGAAAATACCACTTCAATCAGGAGCTGCAACATCATATAACCCACTACCTCTGAACTCAGGCTGTCACGTTCATTGCCCCCCCAGCCTGTAAAAGTGATGAGTTAATTTCTCTTCCACTCTGCTTTCTCCTCCTATCAGCATGCTCCTTTTTAGGCAGATGTACTGATTGGCTCTTGTGCTGCTTCTTCCTCTCCCATTCTAAGCCCTGCTCAATTAGGACTTAAAGAAGCTGATCTCAAGTCAAATTCAGGTGCACTACATCATAAAATACATTTCAAGTGTCCTTCAATGCAGAACTGCATACATTTGTGTCTTTCTAATCTGACTGGATTTCATCTTTAACCTCTTCACGCTGGCCGCACACAAATGTGCGAACTCCCAGTGTCTGGGCCTAGACGCCAAGCGGCCGCACATTTGTGTGCAATTAACCAAAAACATATGTGCTGAGAGCACGCACCCTGCACGCTCCCAGCACACATGTCCGGTACTCACGGAAAGGTCCCGGTCTGTGCTTTCGATCGGGACCTTTCCCAATCATGTGACCGTCGTGATGATGCGTCACGGCGGTCACATGATCCCTAAACCCCGCCCGTCCTGCCTCCCGCCTTCTGAAACTCTTAAAGGGCCAGGAGGCGCCGGCAGGAACGGGTTAAATAGTATGATGATGGAGGGAAACTTCTAGCTTGTCTGTGTCTCTGCCTTTTATAATACGAATCCTGCTGGGTATTCACATTATGAAACATGGGGAGGCTGCAGACAGACCTTGCATTCCAGTTGTCAGAATTGTGTACAGATGCACCACGGCTGTATCTTTTATCACGTTTTCCTTTGTGTTTCTAGCTGATCTCTTTCTTGGCTCCCATCTCGGTTGTGGTTCTGGCCCGCCTTTGTCGGCGAGTGGATCGCACAGACGCACGTGAAGCTATACTTGGTAATATTTGTACTGATAGTAACTCTTCTTCTGAAACAGCCACAGATAGCGGAGTATAATTACACAGGAATTCAAGTTCAGATGTGCTTTTGCATGTGGTAGTACTGCTCATGTAGTGAGAATGTGACCGGCACTGCTAATAATGAGCTGTGGATTAAAACCTTCTTTTTTTTTTTTTTTTTTCAGATCCTTATATAGCCTTTTTACAACCAGCCTGTTGAATGGGGAAAATAAAAGGGCTCAAGCACCTTGAATGTATGGAGGGGGGAATCATCCCCACTAAGCCTTTGTATTCTGACAGCTGGGAATCGTTCCCTACCATCAGAATACACTTCTTTTATTATTATTATTATTCAGGATTTATATAGTGCCACCAGTTTGCACAGCGCTTTACAATATAAAGGTAGAAAGTACGGGGCCGGGGGGGAGCTTGTAAGCAGAAGTCTGATCATTGAGTTCACAGCACAGATAGAGAACTGACCATGCTGTGTTCTCATGCCTGGTGTGGTCCGTTTTTAATAGGAAAGCAGAGGGACTGGCGGGAACACCAGGAATTTCACACAAAGGCATCAATACAAAGAGAACAGGATGTTTTCATAAAAGTACATAGTACAGCAGGCACATATCGGGAATATGAAATGCTCCCTTGGGGGTGATCAGGTGAAAAATATTAAATACCACCAAAATAAAGATTTATCTGTCTCTAAAAAATTCATATGGGTACAGTGTTGCATGACCGCGCAATTGTCACACAAAGTGTGATAGCACTGAAAGCTGACAATTGGCCTGGGCAGGAAGGGGGTAAAAGTGTCCGGAAGTGAAGTGGTTAAGCATTTGCTGCCTGGGGAAGTTTTCACATTTTTAACACCCTAAATTCAGCGTTTCTTTGCTAGAGAAGTACTTGGGATGCCCAAACATTACATATTTTCTGAAAGCAGAGGCCATGGAGAATAAAAATTGTGGCTGTTGCAATTTTGTATGCCACACCATATTTGTGCAGCTGTTTATCAAATGCTAATTTTTGGGACAAAATGCACTAAAATTTTCGTGCGCACAAACCCAATATAATACTCAAGTTTTTGGTAAAATCTAAAAGATAAGGTAGCATTGAGTAAATCAGGGCTGGACAAATTTGCTTTGAGCCTAGGAGCCAGCAAAAAAAGTTAGGAGCCAGTTTTTTTTCTTTTTTTCTTCTTTGTAGCGTAGCATGGGTTGTTCACGTCCGGAGCTTCATGCGATGTGATTTGCCACATGGCAGTCACAGCAAAACTGCACCACGTTTTAGACACCACTGAAAATGTTACCTGAACCTGTGTTTTGTGATTCTGCTGTGATCCAAACTGCTCAGATGTGAATGGAACCTCCCTGGTTCACACATATGTGATTCTGGATTAGTTTTGAAACTCAGATTCGCATAACATACTAGATATTTTGTGTTCCTATTGAGGTGGTTCACACAGATGCGATCTACACGCATTGTGTTTTTGAGTGGCATTATGGAAAGGGTCCTATTCGAGTTTGTGGTGGTACATTCCAGACCTGCAAGTGATAAGAGTGGCATGCAGAGATAAGTGCTCACATATTGCTTTTGACATGAGTTTTTGCATTGAAGTCTATGGGAGGCGGTTTCCCATTGAAGTCTATGGGGAGGCGTTTTTCCTTTGAAGTTTATGGGGGGGGGCGTTTTTCCCATTTGAAGTCTATATATGTGGGGGGTGGTTTCTCATTGAAGTCTGTGGGGGGGGGGGGGGGCGGTTTCCCATTGAAGTCTATGGGGGGGTGGGGCGGTTTCCCATTGAAGTCTACGGGGCAGGCGGTCTCCCATTGAAGTCTATGGGATTCAGCGTGTGTGAATCTTGGCGCCAGGACACAATTTCTAGTCGCTATTGTGACCTGGTGCCTGGGATTTGTCCACCCCTGGAGTAAATAGATACTAAAGGTGTCAAGATTTTAAATGGCGACAAACTACGGTACCTAAAATTGTCCATAGGTGATGCTTTAAAAGCCTTTAAAGACTATTAGTTTGCAGTTAACCATGAAGGATGTGTGTATGCGTGGGGGGAGAAAGGGGGTGTTTTTCATTTTTGGTGTGCTGTTTTGTTTTTTTGTCTACCAGTTGCAAAACAGCTAACCAAGCACAGATCATGCTTATTTAGCTGCTTTCCTTGTATGTAACCAGGGAATGACTGCTTTGAAACTGGAAGTGACAAAATCATCACTGCTCCTGGGATCATTTGTAACAGAGGAGAGGGGGAATAGATTTTTCTCCATTTCGGGCTTCCCTGGAGGAATGGGAGAGCCTGAGAACTATTGCTGTTGGAGGCGGGAGATTAGGACAGCCCTTTACAGAGCTGCAAAAGTTATCAGGTGTGTGTACAGCTGCTCAGATCACTTTAAAAAAAAAACCAGCTGATTGCCTGATGAGAAAAATAGTACCAGGATCACATCTGCAGCCATGATCTTGGAATAACCACTTGCTGACAGGTTTACTGTGTATGTGAATGTGTACATATGTATATATATATGTGTGTGTGTGTGTGTGTGTGTGTGTGTGTGTGTGTGTGTGTGTGTGTGTGTGTGTGTGTGTGTATATATATATATATATATATATATATATATATATATATATATATATATATGTGTGTATATGTGTGTGTGTGTATATGTATATGTGTGTGTATGTATGTATATGTATGTATATATATATATATATGTATGTATGTGTGTATGTATATGTATGTATATATATATATATATATTTAATTTGATCAGGATTTAAAAATAAGTGTGCATAGATAGATGATTAGAGAGGGATGTTTCCTGAATGCTCAGCAAATTTGTATTCTGACTTTTTTTTTAAATGAATCACATGCAAGTGAATAAGCTACCAGACTCTTCAAATGCCAATAACCTCAGGTACTATTGCTTAATGTAAATGTAAGCCAAGTCAATAAAATCTTTTCTAATCTTTAGCGTGTTAAAAGCTGCACGTTAATGAAAATGACTTTTGAAATTGCTTTATTAAAATAGCTGCTGATCCTGCCATGAAGTCTTTGTTCAGACCCTTCTTGTTAAAAGGTGGCAAAGCTCTTCTCCTTCCCTTAACTGCAGTGACACCCTGGCCAATTAAACCAGCATTATACAAACCTAGTCCTCTGTCACCATGGGGAAGCCCACCCTGATAAATGCCCTGCAGCCATTGCTGCTTCATGTGGATGTAGACAAAGTGGCTTTAAATGGGCTGGTGGAAATCAGCAGCACTGACATGCAACAAAGATGTAAAAGCATGAATGCTGTATTTTTTTTGGGGGGGAGGAGGGGACTTGCATGTAATTTTAATTGTTTAAAAAACTTTTTTTTTTTTTTTTTTTGTTTCTACAGCTGCCAGTCTTGCTTTAGCGCTTAATGGTGTATTCACCAATACAATAAAACTCATAGTGGGAAGGTAAGACTGTTTGTTTTTTTTTCTTTTGCTTAGAAATGGTGGAATTGTTGCACAAGTAGGGGTATCTTATACTGAATGGGATTTTTTTTTTTTTTTAAGCGTTAACACTGTATACTTTAACAGAAGTGTAGATTAGCCATTATAACCTCTTTCCCATAAGAAAAAATTGGGAAAAATTTATTAGCTCTTTGTTTCTTTTGTGACTACCTCCTTCTCTACCATTGCAATAGACTGCAATATAACTGTATGCTTTTTTTTTTTTTTTTTTGCCAGACCATTCGATTAAGCAGTCTTGCCATAAGATTATATTGTATTTTAGACATTTTTTTTACCTGTAAAGGACTCCCTTGTTTTTTACACCCCAATGCCTTCAGACTGCTAGGCACCGCCATGTTGTTTGTGATGTCAGGATGCAGCAGCTGCACGGACACAGCTCCCAATTTGACAGCCAGGCAGGTGGACAGCCCCAAACGCACACGGTCTGCATCCAGGACTGTGAACTTTTACATATTGGGAGCAGTGGATGTGTGTTTGTACAACCACTGCATCCCAATTGAAATCACTGGCATTGCCTTGCACTGGCCCTCGCATGGGTGTATGCTGTGGTATGCCCATGTGAACAGGGCCTTATAATATCCTATATACAGATTTATAATTGTTCCCTCTAGTGATTATCCAGGGGAATGTGATTATCATTCTCTGTATGTGTTGGGGATATGCCACTTCATTTGTCTTGGAGGCAAAAAGTGAAATAAATCATCGCTGTGATAGGAACAGGTGTCTCCTCACTTGTTTCGGTGATCACTTTAAAAAAAAAAAATTGGATTTCCCATCACATTTCAGACCAATGACAGACAAGTGATTGCATGGTGATACTTGATCAGTGAAGAGAAAGGAAGAGATCTATACATCCTGTCTTGTGGGGAGGGAGACACTATTCGGGAAAGGTTTGTTAACCAATTAGAGGGCTGCCAGGTCTACAGGTGTCTGCCTGCCCCATAGATATGAGCTTGCTTTATCTGGACAGGAATGCGGCATGGGTATAGTGCGTGCAAATCGCTAAGATGGCATTCTGCATTTATAATCTGCATCGGGACATTGAATTTTGCGCACTCATAATGATAATGACCTCTTGTTATATCTTCAGGCCGCGTCCCGACTTTCTGCAACGCTGTTTTCCAGATGGGAGAGAATCGCCAGGACTGGAATGTACAGGTGATCCGGAAGTGGTGACTGAAGGGCGAAAGAGCTTTCCCAGTGGCCACTCCTCCTGTAAGCAAAAATGTCATTTATTTCCAGATAAAATGTTCACTCATTTCTAAATTGAATTCTATGACCAATAACTAGCCTCTTCAATGTAAGGTCATGTGTTATTTGAGCATATGTCCATAGGTCAGGGTGTACTCCTCCTCCATTCAATGATTGATGTGGGATAAGCAGCCCTGAATTTGCAGGAACTGTTTGACTACATTGCTGTGTAATCAGCTCTGGTCCTAGAATTCCAATCTGAGTATATCTGTGCCAGAACCACATCATACTGGACACTGCGGAGGAATAGAAATGTAAAAATTGACCTGGCCCTGTAATGGAAAAACTGGATCGTCCCAACGGTGTAGAAAATGGGAGAAGATGCTCAAGACAAACTGAAGCATGCAAAACAATATGAAATACATATTTTGGATTTAAAAAAATACTGCACCCCAGGTTTCAGGCCTTTGATGGATTTTGCTGTAAATATATACTTACCCAACCAATCCGCTTCTAACTTCAGATTGTTCAATTAAGCTTTGACAATAAAATCTGAAAGCTGATTAGTTTCTATGCAGAGCTGCACCAGATTTTGCACCCCCCTCACTGTGTCATGCTATTGTATTCAATGCAACTATGGGCATAATTTAAAGGATCAGTTCACCTTTCATAACTTGTTGCATGTTACACCCATATTACGTGTTATGAAATAACCGGCCCTGCACCCCACGATTTCCCCTGCTCTGACAGCTAGCGGGGGATCTTCTCCCACATAGCCCCCCACTAGCTGTCAAAATAAAAAAATAAAACTCAGCCAAGCAGGGCATATCACTCATTCACTGTATTCTGTGAATAAGAAACTACAAGTTTGCTCGTACGAGTTACGAGCAAGCAGATACACTAACAGGTCTGCAGGAGTCCTGCATGACACCAGCGATCTGCTGTTCATTGGTGCAATGCATTCCAGGCTTACAACAAAAAATAAATGCACATTTACCTTCAAAATTTGCATTTATTATTTTTTGTTGAAAGGTGAACTTATCATTTTACAATGATATAAGATGCACTCTGTCACTAGCATTAAAGTAAATGTGAATCCTCCCCTTTTTTAAAACAACCTGTTGAGGGAGAGAGGGAGAGAACAGTTGTGTTCAAAATAATAGCAGTGTGTTGAAAAAAGTGAATAAAGCTCAAAATCCTTCTAATAGCTTTTATTTCCATACACACAAATGCATTTTCTGCACTTTTTTATATGTTTTCCCCTCTCCAATCAACTTTTTAATCAAGGTACGCTGTTCTTCTGAACAATGTCTGGAACGACTCATTTTCCTCAGTATTTCACAGAGAGATGCACTGTAACCAGCATGTACAACATTTGCTGCCTTCCTTCCTTAAATAAGGGCAATAATTGCCACCTGTTTTTCAAAGAATGAATGACCTCACTAATAACTCCACACTGCAATTATTTTGAACATGCTACTTTCAATTAGTGATTCAATTACACAGAATCAGCAGCATGCATGTCATGACTGTTGGGTCTGTTGGATTTCTATTACTCTACTACACCTGCTAGTAAATTATTTGCCATGTAGAAGTATCATTTCTACCAAAAACAGTGATTGATCCAGTTAGTAATGTCCGACTGCTATTATTTTGAACACAACTGTGTGTGTGTATATATATATGTGTGTGTGTGTGTGTGTGTATTATATTATAAAAATCAAATTTTTTGTTTTGTGTGTGATCACATGACCTATGTTCTCAGCTGCATAAGAGGCTTAGAGAGCTGGGGGTGGAGACTGAAGGGGGTGCCTCTGCAGGAGGCAGAGAAACAGTAGGACACTGACCTTCCCAGAGAAGAGCTGTGCAGGGGGAACATGTCAGCACAAGTGTTGGACATTGGAGGACAGGCAGGCACAGCCAGAAAACTGACCACCCTGAGATGCATGTGCTCTCATGCCTAGTGTGGTTAGTTTGAAATGGGAAAGCAGGGGGACAGGTAGGATCACCAGGAATTTCACACAAAGGAAGCCATGCAAAGAGAACAGGAACCTTTTTAGCACAAGTACATGATACAACAGACGCATATCAGGTCCTTTTTCATTTTCTACTAGTAATAGTGACAACACTGTTAGTCCTGCAGTAAAATAGCATGGTAGTGTTGTCACCCTGTGAAGAGGGTAGTTGTATGAGGACATCTGTCAGTGGTCAGGGGTCACTTTATAATGAGATTTATTGCTCTGAAATGTTGCACATGTGCAACCCCAACCATAGGAATAATCGATATCCCCCCCCTTTCTTTTCTATACTTCTGACTTATGTTCTGTTTCTTTTTCCCCTCATCAGTTGCATTTGCAGGGCTGGGCTTCACAGCTCTTTATATTGCCGGGAAGCTGGGAAGTTTTTCCTCCACTGGTCGTGGACATTCCTGGCGGCTGTGCACCTTCTTGTTCCCGCTGCTGTGTGCTATCGCTATTGCATTGTCCCGCACATGTGACTACAAGCACCACTGGCAGGGTAAGTACACTGGGTTCAGCAGGGGTAAAGTGTCAGTAACCGGGGAAATTTGAGGCTGGGCTTAAGATGAAAAATACATAGATGATCTTCAAGAATATGAAAAAAAATATGAAAAGCTTGACCCAGAGCTCCTGCTTTCCAGGTTTACATAGTGGTCCTTTTTCTTATGATTGGAGTCCTCCATGATCTATGAGGAAGAGTGGGAGGAAAATGTTTGTGTAGAAATCGAAATTTAAAAAACATTTAATCCTCCTGTATCTCAATCTGTCTTGGCATACAGTTTACACAGAAGTTAACCTCCTGCTGTGCCATGTCCCCATCATATGCTTGGGTAGAAATACATGGATTTGTGACTCATTTATGTTTCCTAAAAAGAAAACAATTTGCACTTCAAACATTGCCATGTACTAGAAAGGTTGTCTGAGCAGACTCCAGTATTGCCATGCAGGTACCAGGTGTTAAAGGAGAAGTACAGCCAAAGCTTTTTTTGGCTGTACTTTTTCCTGTGGATCACAGGAGTGCAGTCCATTCTGCTCTCCTGTGACCCGCTGACAGCGAACTGAAGGCTGGGGAAAGATCCCGACTTCAAATTTGGGATCCACCTCCGAGTCTGGAACGGCACCTGGCTCCGCCTCTCAGCGAAGCGCTGAAAGCCTGAGCCAGCCGCTCCCTCGCCCGGCACTCCAGTGAGAGCTGAGGGTGCTGAGCAGACAGTGGTGACTGACAGTCCCGCTCTCTGTTGAGAGCAGAGAGAAGCTATCATCACCCTTAGAGCCAAAAAAGCTGTGTGATCCTGTCTTCTCAGATCCTCCCCTTCTTCTAATGTCCCCAATCCACCGGCTGATAGTACAGAGCTCTAGGAGTCACTCTGTACAGGGGTAAGCAACCTGCGGCTCTCTAGCTGTTGTGGAACTACATTTCCCATGAGACATTGCAAAATTGACAGTTACAGCTATGACTTGCAGAAGCATGATGGAACTTGTAGTCCTGCAAAAGCTGGAGAGCCGCAGGTTGCCTACCCCTGGTTTAGTGTATATGACTAGAGAGCTTTTTTTTTTTTTTTTTTTTTTTTTAATTTGGGAGGGTGCATGTGATCAGCACAGGACCAATCCACACTGAGGGTCAGGGGTTATGCAGCCTCACAGGACAGTCAGAGGAAAATGAAAACTCCTCCTACAAGTTTTAACCAGTGCTCAGCCAGACACTGATAGACGTTACAAGACTGCTCTAAATGCTGATGAGAAAAGGTATTTAGCAGTTTATATTTACTAAAATTGCATTTCCATGTTTTGTAGTGTGGGAGACCAGATATAGTGAATGCAGGGTCCTGGGTTTAGTAACACATAAATCCCCACATATGTGACTGTTTTTTGAGAGTACAAATTAACTAAGTAAATCACTTCCACTGTGTTCATTGAACTGCGATGAAATTGACCCTTTTTTTTTTTTCTTTTAAATTCTGGAGTTGATGTGACTAAGGCGAGCCAACTATGGGTTGCAGGACAGAGAATTGCCTAATTCTGCAATCAATAAAGTCAGTTGATGGGGGAATCCCTCCCACAGCTCTGTTTTTTGTTCTGTTCGCAGGGAGCCTTCCCTGCTGACAGAATACATTGATTACTGCTGGCGGCTACAGCCACCAGCAGTAATTGCATGCTAAAAGTCTGACAGGCTGGTTGTACTGAAGTCCAGGTCCCTGCTGAACTGGCCGAGAGTCAATCCATCTATGGGCAATGTAAGATGCGTTAAGACGCCCTTTCATTTTTTGCAGTAAGTGTTTAAAACTGCCACTATGTTGTAACTGTATTTCTCTAATTCCACCCCCCCTTACTCCCCTTTTGCCCTCCATAACATCTTGGAGTATACCACAGATGATGCTCCCAGCAGCACAGTCACTCACAGTACTTACTGTCCAATCTGTGAACCCCATGGTATGACAGGTGGGCGGGATGGGGGTATTGGTCAGATATTTTACCTTTTTAAAATGACCACGTTTAGAGTGGCCTGTTTTCAGAGCATGAGGAGACATTAAACGGCATTGCCTCCACAGAGAGGGTTCATATATCATGCAGTTTGTTAGATTGTACATTAGAATGGATGAATAGTTAGAACAGTTGTAATATACTGTATTCTGACTGCCTATTGTCTCCATTTATTTTAGATGTGGTGGTTGGAGCTCTCATTGGACTCTTCTTTGCCTACCTGTGCTACAGACAATATTACCCCCCATTGACAGACAAAGAATGTCAGCAGCCATATCGGACCAAGGGCCGAGTGTCCGGAGCGCAGGAGAGGAAGCTGAGCACCGCAGGGTACAGCCTGGATGTATAGCTGAGACATACGTAGATATGGACTTTCACTGCCACAGTGTACTGGGAAGCCCTCCTATGATGAAGAGGTGATCTTCACTTTCTCAGGAGCAGATAGTATATTTATTATTAGGGGCAACTTTTACCTTCTAACAGGTTTGGCTGTTTCCAGTTCTGTTACACTTGAAGGGAACATTCATTGAGGTGGACCAGACTATAGATTAACATTTCAAGTGAGTCTTTCGTGCCTGGTTTAGGTATGTAGGACAAGGTCTAATCTCTTGGCTGAAAAGAAAATATTTATTGGGACAGTGGTAGGGCCCAAGGAACTCCTTGCTATGTCCAACCAGGACATGACCTGACAATGCTGGGATTATTTGTAATGTTCAATGATTATCAGGGATGGATCACTCCGTGCTTGGAATAGATCTGATGTTTAGTGATCAGTTTACTGTAGATTATCACAAGGTCATCCGATGCTGTTATTACAAAAGTCCAGTGATCTCATGATTATATAGACTTCTATGTGGACAAAATCACATAGTGGTATAAGAATGGCATGTGTTCTGTTAGGCTGGCCATAGAATGGAGTCCTCTATCCACACAGTCCAGATGAATCCTCCCAGTCAGTCAGGAACCCTCCCCGCTGAGACATTGGGGTTGATGTACTAAAATGTTAGAGTGCAAAATCTGGTGCAGCTCTGCCTAGAAACCAATCTGATGACAGATTTTATTGAACAAGCTGAAGTTAGAAGCTGATTAGCTACAGCTGCACCCGATTTTGTGCACTTCAACCCCAATGCACTCTGACAGTGGGACTCTCCTCTGTCAGAATACACTGATCAGCAGCTGCAACTGCTAATTGAAGGAACATTTCCAACAAGCCCATTTGATTGAAGTCGATTGTTAGGATTTCTGTCGAGGAGGAGCATCCACACATGGACCAAAATTCAACTGGTCCCTGTGGAACTGGTTCGGTCCATGTGTGGCTGGGTTTAGAATGTGTGCTATCAGCACAGGATCACAGAGTGCTAGGATAATGTGCAATGTCTGGTGACCACAGCACAGGATAACATGGTGCTAGGAAAGGACTGAATTGGAGTTTGAGAATAACCAAGCAATGTTGGTTTTAAAAGCATTTGACACAGACATTCCACAGTTAAAATTCCTTCTGTAGTAGAACACCATCACCTATTGAAACCCCATGTCCAAAAAATAGTTTATAAAACAGTGTGAGTGTGTGTGTGTGTGTATATGTATGTATGTATAATTTTATTGTGGTTTTTGTCTCCTCCCAGTTTTTAATAAGAATGTCAGATTGCTGCAGCCATATGGAAAAAAAATAGAAAAACAATTGTGAATCTATGTTTGGAAAAAAATCCTTTTTTTTTTTTTTCCTTTTTTATTATAAACTTCTTTATAGCAGGTTTCTTTTTAGTGTTTTTTCCAGGTAGTTTCTATATTAGAATTTTTTGCACTGGAAGAAAAAATTTCAAAGGGGAAAATAGAGTGTTTTTTAGCAGTTATTTTAAGATTAAAATGTGGATTTATTAATCAATTTAATGTAAATATTAGTATCATTGGTTGCCTGGGTTTTAACAACTTGGTCCTCAATATGGTTTGTTATATTGTCCATAGGGGCAACCATATTCTCGTTACATTTGCTGTCACTGCCTTCTACTGAAAAGTACAACACAATGGCTGTGTTTCACTGCTCTTGCTTACTTTAAGCTTGCCCAAAGCCAATTTTTATAGTTTTGGGTAGATTGGTGAGAGAGTAAAACCTTTGTCAGGTTTAGTTTTCCAGTACAGGACTGCTTATACAGAAAAAGCTTAAGGTATCACAATAATCAATGAGACAAAATAACTGTTATAAAATACTTGAAAGTAGCTCCAAGTGGCCTACACAAAAAAGACACATGCAAAAGTACATACGAGTCATAATTTTATCAGTTGTCCACACAAACAATTACATTGATGTCTGGAATTATCCTAAAAAAACCACCAGGTTTCCATTGTGATAATAGCGATACTGCTATATAATTTAAATTTGAAATAAATAATTATATATATAAATATTTTGAAATACTGGGCTTTTGCTTAGGTTTGCACCCTGGAAACATTCAAAGTTCTTAAACCATGAGGCTGCTTTTTCATGGCCTGACAGAGTTGTAGAGAGACTTCCCATGTGTGAGTCCAAGTTCTTACCTATGTTCAACCAATGCATGAACAAAAAGCACATCTCATTAAAAGGGAAACTATGTAATTCAACCTGTAATTCAACCTGCAAGATTATCTCCTGAACTAAATGGCCTGAAAAGAAACTAGAGACGTTTGGATGAGAATAAGCAATTAAGGGATTAGAAGTAGAATGTGCTGCAAAAGTTGAGAATTCTAAAAATGCATTTGTAGTGGATGCATTGACATATAAAGAAAGAGGGCTATTTGAACAAACAATTTATGGGCTTGCATTTAGCGTGAAGTCTTCAGCAAGAAGCAGATTAAACTGTATTAATGACCAAGATTAACATATTGAGAATTCTTAGTTGATGAATGCAGAAGTGGGGCAGATGATTCTGGAGACTGTGTAGGTCATCAGTGGGGAACAGCTCTCTGCTTTGTCCGTTTTTTTAATGGTCTAGAAGATCATTGGAGAGAGTACCACTTGGCACAGATACTGTTCCAAGCTTGCATGGATGTGGTAGACCTAGATCTACTTCTAGATAAATGGAACAAAATCCAGCAAATCCTAAATTCTTCAGTTGATTACTTCATTATTGAGGTTGAGCAACTGCTGCTAGATGAATATCTGACAAAGCTAGACA